>NC_141696.1:598175365-598775365 GCF_964263255.1 Lissotriton vulgaris
CCTTACCCCTTTTTACCATTCCCCCTCTACCTTCTATTCCCCATCAGACTTGTGTCCTGGCTATGGTATGCTCTAATAACTCATGTTATTGTGTAATCACTGGTTTTCTCCAAGGTTTATACATGGCTGTTGTAACTGATGTAATTTTGTAACCTGTAACTCACCGATTCCTCATGTAAAGCGCTCTGATACCTCTGGATCTAGCCAGCGCTATATAAAACTCTGCAAGCAAGCAAATTCTTTCAAAGGATGGTGTTAAACCTAAACCCAGCACTGCAGAAGGCACCTTAAGTGCTTCCCATCCAGTTAATAAGGAACATTTACGATCCTTTATTGGTCTGTGTGAATTTTATGCGAAATTCATAAACAAGTTTGCTGGTCTTACAGAATGTTTTAGAAGTCTGCTAAAAAAGGAACAGATTTTATTTGGGCCTCTAACATTTTTAACTTATCAAAAAGAGCATCTTAGCAGCTCCTGCTCTTCATTCATATGTGGAGGGTCGGACAGGGTACACACAGATAGGTGGAGGAACTATGGTATAGGAATAGGTAGATATATTAAGGTATAGATGTAAATAGCGGTACAATGGTGTAGAAAAGAGTAGAGTACTAAGATATAGGACAGGGTAAATGTAATAGTGTATGGGTAGGAGACGTATCAGGATAAATAGAAAACATATGCCCTGCCCCTGTCTCTTTTCCTTTACCTCCCCCCACCAGCCTTTAATTATGTTTAAGCACTCCATGTGAGCGCTTACTACTTGAGTTCTGTTCCTATTTCTTTTACTATAACAGGCACTGACTGACTCTGTATTCCGTGTTATGTCCCCCAAACTCCCCCACCCTCGTCCTTAATCATTGTTGTTGCATCTTCTTCGTACTTGTAGAGCGGCAAGTAGGAGAAGTAAAATGTTTTGCACGCAGAATGTGAGCCACAACAAAACAAACGGAGCAGTACATAAAGCCTTAATCTGAAAATATTTTAAGATGAGTGATTTTGAAAACTAGGGCCCACTGCCCATACACTCTGCGCTGTTTACCTTTAAAACATATTGCTAGTGTGACTAAAAGACAATCAAAGAGGACTAATGCATTTCACTGTGGTGCTCTGCATCATTGTACTGAAATGCCTTGTCAGGCATTATAGACATAGCGCCTCAGCAGTCACTCAAGCCGTTAGTGCTGCCTAACACTATTAAACTAAACTGGAGTGGCAGCTGGCATCGCGCCATGGCGTGTGTGCACTGCTCCCACAGGCTTGGGGCTCACTCGAATGGCTGAGCTAGTTGCAGCTCGGCTGGCAGGCTGCTTGCTACAATGTTTCATCATGAAGTTTTCAGAAGGAGATTGATTCCTGCTGCGGCTCTCAGATTGACATCACCGGACATGTCGAGGTAGTGCCCAATGGCTACTACAGAGGCATGACAGCCCAGTCAGGTTGTGTGATAGACTGCAGCACCGCAGGGACCGGATATCACGTCCTGCAGTGCAGTCTGAGTTAACTTATGGGAAGCGCTAGGCTACTTTGCGGCAACTCATCATGGTATGGCAATGCTGCCTGCATGCACCGGCCACCATGTTGCTCAGCTGTCTGAGCTGCAATAAAGTTGACCCCCTGCTACGCTGCGGCACATTCAATTGCCGAAAGAGGGAGACTGGAGGGACCGTTGCAGGACTGTCACTGGACACGACAGCCTTGGCCGAGAGGACTCGCGGTCAGGAGGCGGAAGGCAAACAGTAGTTCCTGCAGTGGCTCACCGCCATGAACCGAGTCGTTGCAAGTGAAGTTGAAGTTAGTGAGACAGAGTGGTGCAGTGCAGCCACCCAAGTGTGTGTTTAATTATTCACATATAATTATTCCTTCAGGCAGCGTGCAATGGGCAGCTGCCTGCAGTCAGTGGATGCTGGTCGTGTTACAGAACTCACTACAGCTCAGAGGTTCTGTCTGCTGTGGCATGGCTGCAGGCGAGGCTGCCGGCCGCGGCCTGGGCTGTGACCAAGTGTGTGTTTTTGGTCTCCTTACATTTGCGGTTCTCAAAACTGTCAGGGTAATTTAAACCACGTTTCCATATGTTTCCCTCGTCTTCATTTTGCTCGCGAGAAAGTGTCACTCGTAGTAGTTGAAATGTCACTTATGGTAACACTGAAATTATGAAAATGTCACACATTGCAATCTGAAATCCTGCCAGGTATGGATATGCAATGAAATATAATTTATCAATATTGCAGTTGTTCTCCTAGACCTAGACAAAAAATTACACAAAATGAATTTGTCTTATTAATAAAATACCTTAATTTAAAATTGCTGTCAAGCATTTGAAACTGGATATTTGAGCTTCCGTTTTTTATGTGTACCTGCAGTGAGATGCGTCCTGCGTCGGAGAAGTCTTTTTTTCACTTTTCAAAACAAATTGGCTGCACAGCTACTGATAACCGAGAGGAATGTGTACTTCATCGTAATAATGCTCTCATTTCCTCATGGCACTGCTGCCTGATCCATCGCTATCTTGCTACTGCTCCTCCATCTTTATGGCACTGCTTCTTTCCTTTCCTCCATGTGCTACTTCTCCCCTTCTTAAACACTTCATAATCCACCAGACCCAAATCTACCCTACTCCACCCCACTTCAGTCTACCCCATTCTACTCAACCCTAATCTACCTCATCCTAATCTACTTCTCCCCAATCTACCCTATCTATCCCACTCCTATTTACTAAAAATCTACCCATTACAATCTACCTCAATCCAGCCCACTGCAATCTACCCCACTAAAATCTACACTACTTCAATCTACACCACTCTAATTTACTCCAATCTTCCCCACTCCAATCTAACTCAACCTACACCACTCCGATATACCTCAATATGCCCCACTTCAATTTACCCCATCCTAATTTACCCCATTCCAATCTACCCCACTCCAAACCAATCTACCCCACTCCAGTCTACCCCACCCCAATCTACACCACCCAACCTACCCAGTCTACCTCACTCCAATCGAGCCAACTCCAATCTAACCCAGCTACCCCACTACAATATACCCCACTCCAGTTTACCCCACTTCACTCTATCTCTCTCTACCCAACTCCAATCTACCCCAACCCGCCCCGTTCCAGTCCACCCCACTCCAATCAACCCCAATCTATCCCACCCAGTCTACCCCACTTCAACCTATCTCCTTTCTACCCAATTCGTCTACCCGATTCCAATGTACCTGTTATACCTGCTGCTCAGCCTGTGTGTCTTTGGAGCGGAATGTTGGTGTGAGAGCTGGTTTGGAATGTTCATGAGAGAGAGAGTCAGTTGGAGGAAGTGCTGAGCAGCAGGGAGGCTGCTCCTGGTGGGGCTCTTATTGTAACATCTTATCTTGGATTGAATCATTTAAAGAAACTACACGGAATGGACCTACTTCTTTACAACATATTTTGGCGATGATTTTAAGGAAAAGAACCTGCCTGTGCAACTTCTGACGACTGATACTATGAACTTTGAGAAACGTCAAGGTAAAGGAACTTAAAACTACATATTTAAAGAAAGCTGGCACCCTGAGCCCCACCAGTGAGCACCCCATTGGTCGCCCACAATCCAAAGGTGCCAGTTCCTGCTGTATTTTCCTCCTCCCTCCCTCTCTTGTTGCCTTGTGAGACTGTTACTGCCTTGGAACAAGGATGTCCTATTGCCTGCCTTCCTCTTTCTGTTAATGATACTGCCAACTGTCCTCTAGATCCACAAACCCCTGTCATGGTTCTGGTAGATTAGCCCTGCAGTCCGTGCTGTCTCTTCAGGAGGAGTGATTATTGACTCCTTCCACCCATTTCAAGAGGGCGGTTTTAAACGGCTTGGAAGAGGAGTTCCTGTTTTGCCTGTTTCAGCCTACTTGCTTTCAAAGTCTGCTTGTTTTCACATTTCAGAACTCATTGTCCAGAATGTGCGGTGTTTGGAGTTTTATTTTTGCTGCTTTCACTTGTTTTTTCTATGGCTCACCGGCATGACTCTTACCTAAAACCAACTGGGAATTGTTGTGCGCTGTTTACGTGTAAAAAAATGTACTCGCCCACCCACCATCTTGTTGCTCCCGCGCGGAGGAGTTTCTTTACAACAGTACCCCAATCCAGTTGACCTCAGCCAGTCCCACTCAATCTACCACAATCTGCCCCACTTCAATCTAACACAATCTATCCCACTCCAATCTACCCAAAATACCTGACTCCAGTGTACCCCACCCATCCTACCCAATCTACTCCACCCCAATTTACCTGCCTGCCCCAATCTACCTCAATCTGCCCAACCCAATCTACCCCTACCTACCCTACTCCAATCTACCCCATCTCGATCTACCCCAATCTACCACAACCAGTCTACCCCACCCCAATATACCCCAATCTACCTTGCCGCAATCTACCACACCCAACCTAACTCAATCTACCCCACTGTAATCTACCCACTCTGTTTTGCCCCACTCTACCCTACTCAATCTACCCCACTCCAATTTTCCCCAGTCTACACCTCCCCAATGTACCCCATTACAATCTGCTCACCCTAATCGACCCACACCAATCTACCCCAACCTATCCCACTCCAATCTACCCCACCCCACTACAATCTACCCCACCTAACGTACTGAAGTTTACTTCACTCCAATTTACCCCTCTCCAATCTGCCCCACTTCCAGTCCACCACAATCTACCCCACTCCAATTTACCCAATTCCAGAGTATCCCAATCTACCCCACCCCACTCCAATCTGCCCACCCACCAATCTACTCCATTCTAGCCCACTATAATCTACCCCAATCTACCACACTCCAGTCTACCCCACTCCATTCTACACCCCCAATGTACCTCAATCTACCACACTCCAGTCTACCCCACTCCATTCTACACCCCCAATGTGCCCCACCCAAATCCACCACACCCAGTCTACCTTAATCCACCCCACTCGTCTACCCCACACCAGTCTACCCCTCTCAAGTTTACCCCAAACTACCCCACACCAATTTACCCAACTCCAGTGTACTCCCATCTACCCCACCCTAATTTCCTGCAATGTACCCCCCCTCAATCTACTCACCAAACCTACCCTGCTCCAGTCTACCCCAATCTACCTCACTCCAATTTGCCCGAACCTACCCCACTCCAATCTACCCATATCTACCGCTTAAACTTCTTCAATCTACCCCAACCTATCCCCTCCATTATACGCTACTCCAATGTACTCTACTCCAATCCACCCCACACCAATGTACCCTGTCTCAGTCTACCGCAACCCAATCTACCCCCAATGTAAACCAATCTACCACACTCCAGTTTACCTCACCTCAATCTATCCCAATCTACCCCACCCAAATCATTCCCAGTCTAACCCATCCCATCCCACTCACTTTTAGCCATGTTAAACAGCAGCCACACTGGTATACAACATGGCTGTAACACATTGCCAAAGCCAGTTGCTCTTGCATAATTGAGACCTATTGGCTTTGCCAATGCTTGTTCTCACTTGATAGAGAGGACTCCGTTTTATTGGTATACACAAGTATGTCAGAATTCGCAGTAACCACATGTAAACAATCACACCAATCAAGCATGCCAAAAATTGCTTCATTATGTGTGTTGCGCAACATCTGCGGATCACTGATTGAGTAATAATAGACTTTTCTCTCGCATTATAGGTCAGATTACTTGGGATTGCACTATACGGGCAAGCTGTAACCACATTTTTTTTACTTTCTCCTACTCAATGCATCCTAGACTTTCACATCAGTATCATACCCTGATGGCAGGTTGAGACAGATAGGAGTGGTTCCTTAGTCCTGATGAATGCCCTAAACCAGCGCTGGCCACAAAGACAATGGGCAGAAACTTGTTGACAGATCACCAAGTAACTGCATTGTTCAGATTACTTTGTGCATTTGCCTTTATTGATGCGTTAGTAAGGCATCTATAAACCCTATAAAATCCAGCATTCCTTCTCAATGCCCTAGATAAATTACAGTGGTGCATACCTCACACCCCTTGTAAGAGTTCCAGGAGGAGCCCACAGTGTTAACCTGATACTCACCAGAACACATTTTCCATCGTGTGAATACCATTCATTGGGAAGGATTCTCAACAACATGTGTCATTAAGTATGTTTTTCTCCAGAAGCACATGCAACTCGTTGAAATGAATCCAGAAAGCCTGTAAACCGCTATCCTGTTTCTATATCATCAGGGCAGATAGTGGGTTTTACTTTCTCCAGCAGCTCAATTTTTTTTATTGAGGGATGAGGCATAAAATAACTTATTGTGCATTGTCATTGTTTGCCGCGGCGCACGTTTTAAAAGGTGCGCCGGGCGCAAACAATGTCAATGGTCCCTATTATGATATGTATGCGCTGCCCCCAGGGCGCTTATAAACTTGCAAAAAACACAGAGCAGCTGCCCCATGTTTTCACAGTGCAGGCGGCATCCACCTGCACTTTTACAGGGAAATAGAGATCCCCTTGCAGGCGGGTACAGTCAGTGACTGCACCCGCCTGCAAGGGGTTGTCGGGGGGGGGGGGGGGGGGTGGGGGGGGGTCCATGGGACCACCTTTACCCCCTGCAGATGGCTTGGCTGCTGTCACTAGGCGCACTATCTTTTAAATGGTGCACTGTCAGTGTGCCTCCTGGGGGCTTCTTTGACTCTGCACCCGCATCTGTAATATTGTGCGAGTGCAGTGTTAAAGGAATTCCATTATTTGCATAGGGCACGCACTTATGCAAATGAGGGAACACCCTCTGAAGGTAGCGCTGGCGCTTTAAGTGTGCCAGTGCTATCAGTAATAATGAAGGGGAAGCACAGGCGCCTGTGCCCCCTTCTGTAATACCAAAGTGCCCCAGGGCGTGCAAAGCGGCGCAAACGCACATTGTGCCCCTGGGGCACTTATTGCAATACACCCCTGGAAGGGGACATCTAAAGTAGTCTCGTCCTAGGATTTAAGGATGTGTCAGTGTCGACACATTTGAAACAACATTAGCCTCATGAGTCGCCCTAACAAAACTCCTATAGTAAGCTCTTTTGGTATGAATAAATTCGCCATCCTGTTCGATGACTCCTTCCTGATATTTTCATTGCTGTCTCTATCCGTATTTTGCTGGCAAATCTTGCAAAGATGAAGAATCCGCAAAGAGAACGGAATCCTTTGCAATGAAGTGTTACATACCTTTGGATATGCTGGCTGCGGTCAATACAATGTTCTCTGCAGGTTGTTTACCATCCTCGCTTTCTATTCAGAACGGCGAGTGCCTCGGAATATCTGGGTGCTTTATGGAAAATGTGGTAGGTCCTTTAATTCACTAGTGCATGGTTGCACTCACTCCGGGCCATAAGTAGTATTTGATGGCAGAGAAAAATACTCCTGAGTCTCATCCTCCGGGAGGAGACAAACTATAGGAGGAAATCCGCATCTGAGTCAATGTATCTGAAGGTACATAACTTTAGTAGTCTCAATTGCTTAAACAATGCTTGAAATGTTTTTTATGCACGTGCTTATATAACTGTATCCATTTCTTTGCACAGAATATGCCCAACCTCTCGTCGGAGGAGTGGTAAGCACGCTCCATCAGCGGTCCACGTTCAAACCAGCAGATGGAAAGGATGCGGCTTACGCGGACCTGGATCCCTACAACTCGCCCCAGGATGAAATCTACCACGAGTATGCGGAACCACTGCCTGCCAATGGACCAGAGTACGCCACCCCCATCATAGTGGACATGTCTGCGCATTCAGCTGGACCTTTGTGTATGCCGTCGACGTCCACCTTCAAGGCGCCAGGGAACCAGGCTCTACCTTTGGTGGGAACCTTCAATAAACTTTTATCAAGGACTGACAGCTCCCGATCCGCGCAGGCGCTCTATGACACTCCTAAAGGGACGCAGGGACCAGGTCCCGGAAGTGAAATGGTGTACCAGGTGCCTCAGAATGTGCCACAAACAGCAGAGACGAAGGGAGAGTTGTCGTAGGACCTGCACGCTTAGTGGGAACAGGAACATTGTCTGAACCAGTTGTAAAGAACAAACCTTCCACTCTTCTCCGAAGGGATTGGCATTTACACTTTGCAGCTGGATTCGTTTCTGAAAATTAGTGCCAAAAGTCATTTGGCCACTGTAATGGAGGTGGGTGGAGAAAAATGTGACAACTCAAGCCTGAGAGAGTCGTTTCTGATCATTGTTTGTGAATGTTCCAACACTTGTTGGATGCTTTTGCCTTTCAGTCCTTCGGAAATCTTGCTTTATCGAGCCTGACACAGATGCTTCTTGAACTTCAGAAGTATTGAATTATACATAGGCCCTGTGCTCCTCGTCAAGGCAACCAATGAGAATTTAACAAAAAATGATCACTATAGTTTAGTAATTTTATTTCACAAAACAAGTATTTTTCGAAGAGACATTTTCTTTTTAAACAGACCTTTAAGTCCTACTATCAAGATCCGTATATCATCATGGATGGCTTGACTGTCGCTAAGGTAGAACGCCAACGTTCTTGCATTGCTCCCCTTCCCATCAAAAAGAAAGAACATGTGAATTATCCTCACCCAACAGTTGAGTATCTGTCATCGTGGCCTTTTAATAGTCAACCGAATTGGACACTGAGCATCAGCCTTCATAACAATGGGACACCGCCCCGATTCTCTCCTGACCGGCCTCTCTGTGCTCATTATAAAGATAAAATGCACCATTCAACATATTGACTTCATTACCAACTTCCGTAATAAAAGGGCTTTTGTTTGTGTACAGGAGCTAAGGTAATAACTGATAACT
Organism: Lissotriton vulgaris; assembly: GCF_964263255.1. NCBI lineage: Eukaryota > Metazoa > Chordata > Amphibia > Caudata > Salamandridae > Lissotriton > Lissotriton vulgaris. The sequence goes on from NC_141696.1 coordinate 598,184,145, forward strand.
AGCTTGACTCATTGATCTGCGGTATTAATTTGTATTGTTGAATTTGTCATTTCATGCATTAGGTTTAATAATTGATAGCACCGCTATTCTAGATTTACCATGCAGTCCCTGGGCAAGATTGAGCATTTTAATCCTGTGCTCGACGACTTATGGTACTTAATACAGGGCTAGGCTGGCCTGCCAATACATGGGGAAGATCCCAGTAGGCTAGAGTAGTGTGCTACCTTTGCAGCGGCCTGGCCTAAAACATTCCAAAGGAAGCTGAACCCACTCTTTCATGCACATATCTGATTTTGCTGCTGCAGGGAAATAATACACGTGGGTACCTTCCCAGGCCCTACAGCGTTGGAAAGTGTAATGAATTACTTTTCAGGCCTGCCTATAAAAGCAATACTTTATCGCCACTATAATATTTTTTTCAATTCTTTAAAATCATTTGGCCCCAACAGCTAATACATTAATGCAGTGACTACTACTCAAGTGAGGTGCCAGTGTTTAAAATTAGTTTAAACCTTTTCATCCCTAGAACTCCAGTGTGTTTGGAACTCTTTAGCTGAGCTTCGGTAATTGAAGGGAGTAATCGCTGATTTCAAGTCAGAGTGGCGGTAGCATCCAAGACAATGTATTGCGGACCCTGTCGTGAAGACCTTCGGTCCAACCACACGCAAGACCTCTAGCTATATCCTGACGTGTACAAGAATTTAAATGGAGCCTCTTTTGTTCTGGGAAACGTGGTTTCCTGCTCAGCTCGCCATGTACCTTTACTCTGGCAGTGGCAATTTTAGTGTTATCTTTGGCTTAAGGGTCAACAGAAAAATGCCTCAACAGGACAAGAGTAATAGCTCCCCTCTCTAAGCAAAACGTAATAAATAACCTCAAAATTAAATTACAAATATTTTCTAAATACTTAAATATTCTTAGACTCCTTCCACTGCAGTATAGTCCGAGTTGGACTTTTCAGAGCTAAAGTAAAGAATGCAATAGTACAATTTGCCTTTTTTACGCTTAGATATGTGTACTTTTATATAAGCAGTTTCATCACAACCGCTTGTTTATATAGCACCGTCAGAATTAATTTATATTATTTTATTGCAGAATGTCTTAAGAACGTTCTTTATACTTTTCCACAAAGGCATGATGACACTGTTAGGAATGCTGTAAAACATACAAATGTGACATCAGTGTGTACACTGTAGCCCAGTTTTATGGACTTTTAAATGTAGATTGAGTTTGTGGCATTGAAATGCATATTTTATCTTGCTCATATTTTAAACACCAAAGGTTGCTAAAGCTGATATAAAAGTTATTTAATGTGCAGTTTTCTGATTTAAGAAATCAAAAAAGGCAAATGTAAAAACCCTCAATGGGACATGTAATCGACCACTAAAGCCTGTCATGTAGCCACTGAAAATCAGCAAGTGCATTGAGCTGCTGCAGCTGTTTTTGCATCACGGAAGCCTTTAGACTAGCAAAAGATGAGTTTCGACTCTACTGCTTCTCACAGTCTTGCATATAAAAAAAATACTGTGGAGCTGTGACAAATGTTTATCGTTTTACACACAGGCACAATGCATTTATTTGAAGGAAGGCCACAGCATTTATCTTCAAATGACTCAATAAGTGGATTAAGTTATCTGTGTTATGTTTACTACATAGGTTTTCATACTGCAGTTTGGCTTTAGACCTACATATATCAAAGTGAAGAGAAATTAATTATTTTCTTTAAAAAAAAATGAAAAGACTGTCCAACGATGGGGTTTGTTGCGTTTTTTAAATAGTCAGCTCCTTATTAAATTGAGACGTGGTTAGGGACACAAAGCCATGACACGGATTTGCTGTCTGAAAACAATGATTACAAACACAAATAATTATGCAGTAATCAGGTAAAGGTAAAAACATTATTTGAAATGAACATTCTCCAATGGTGCTAAGTAGATTGTAGACTTGCTCTTAAATTAATAAAAATGTAATTGCCTTTGACTAGCTTTTCCCTCTATATTCACCCTTAACCTAGGACAAAGAGATGTGTATTTGATAGGGTGAGATTAGAAAATAGGATTGTTCATGAAGGAAAAAGAAGAGGAAGCAAAGAAAATGGAATTAGTCCTGGAGCGGTAATACATTTGTGTTGAATAATGCATAAATATGTATAATCAGTTCTTAAGCACAGCCTTTTTAATTTGCAGTGGTAGTCTAAATGGTCACGCTGAAGGCAAGAAGTGTGGATTTCACTTTTCCTTTGTAAATGGAGCATGTGGATTGTATTTTCAAATTCTTAGGAACAGAAATCCCACGTGTGATACGCTTCTTCAAAAGGAACTTGCAGTACATGCTATGACAACTTGCACTACTTTACAGATGTCTTTTATACACCAAGTTTGGGACAAATCAAGCAAACCTTACTTAAAGCTGTGCTTTCTTTAGAAAGCTTGAACACTGGTCATTTTACTTGAGTTAAGCAACAGGCAATGAGTTTCCTTTTTTCTGTGCCAGTTCATTCTGTATTTAACACTTTTGGAATCATGTGTTGCTGCAAGTGATTTAGAGTGTCAAAGTATAATGTTGTTCAGTGGAAAATGGTAAGATTAATGGCACACCATGGTTTTGTGCACCCAGACCTGCACTAATGTGTTGTTTAACTGTTATATTCTCTTTCAAAGCTCTACTGGACCGAAAATGTGCATTAGTAACTGCTTATTTTAAATGGACCTCACTTTAGTGAATGACAGTAGAATAAGCTGTAGCCACTCCAATATTAGTTAACTTTTTTCCACTTCATCCTTAAACCAAGGTCCACGCTTTGATTTGACTGGCTGTAACAGATAATCACTAAATATAGATGTGGTATCTTAGGCTATAAACGTATCTAACAGAAAAGGGAAAACAAACTTTTAAAAAAGGATTCCTTTCGACCACTTTATTTGTTTTTTTGGGGGGTTTTAGAGTACAGCCGTGTTCCATAAGGTGTATATTTCGGAGTAGCACTGAATTTGAAGATAGCCTTTAGTTACTTTTACAGTGTATCGGAACTCTCTCCCATTCCAAACTTGTAGAAATTGTTCAAATTAAATCGACTAGTGTATGTGTTTCTCCATGTGATTTGACTCTCCGCCTGTGCATGCCCAAAGGTTCCTGGTTTTCTGTCCATTCGTTAAAACTTGAACCTGCTTCACAATCTGTTTTTCCAAGTCTGCACCTCAATTGCTTTTTTGTATTTAATAGTTTTTACAAGCATAGCCCCCTTTGGCCCACACAGAGGTATACGTAATACATTGTTTGGCCCTGTATACTACAGTGCACTAAATGCTATGGGCAGTATTTAGAATGCAATTTTCTGCAGCTTACTAGCATAATGTTTGTCGCACATCCTCATGAAACAGTTTTCCTGGGAGCTTGTTTGTGTACTGCATCAAAGTTACATTGAAGGCCTTCCACAGGCTCCACCAAGAAATGCACTGGAACAGCAAGCAATATCCATAGGAGGGGTCTTTGGCTTAATCGGTCAGTTGTGGTACTGTGGTCTGCACACGAGGCTTTGACAACATAGTGGTTTTAACTTTGCCGCTGATTTTGTAATGACCGTGGTAAGATCCCTTTATCCAAAGTAGTGTGCATATCCTAAGTGAAATCCAACTTCGCTGTACACCTAATTATTGGATCATATTGTGTGGGTGAGATTTGTTCCTCTAAGGACCACAATAAAACCACACCAAACCATTTGCTGCCTCTTGACAACAATGTCTAGTTTTTCCAGTGCACATGGGGGATGCTTGTGCATACCATTTATTCAAGTTGGTGCCACTCCTATTAGAAGATGTCCACAACAAAAGCACCATGGAGAGAAACCCTTCATCTGTTAGTTGTCAGCAGGGATGTACGTTTTGATATTGTTCTTGTATTAGGCAGATCATGCTATGCCCAAGTTTCTCCAAAAGGTTATTTTCACATTTAGAGACAAAATGTAAATGCACATGGAGGTTACACCTCTTCTGCAGTCTTCACTATGTCTCCCCGTCTTTTTTCACATCACAGCAACAAAAAGGTAGGTATACAAACAGCCATCTGTGTCTCGAAGCTTCAGAGTTTTCTGGCATCAGAACTGAGTCATACACGCCTCTTTGATATCAGAGAGAATTTCAGGAGCCTCAAGCCAAGGATCTTTTTCTGGGTTTGTCTCCAGATTTTGCCATTTCCAGCCCAAGTACTATCTAAAAGCTCCTCCGCAACGGTTTTTGGCTCAAATAATGATTATGCTGTTTAAGACACCGGCCAGGCAAGGCTCTGCCCTGGCGCCAATTGTCTAAACTTGTTGACCATGCTAATTGGAGTTAATTTCCACATCAAAATCTGGATAGCCACCAGTTTCCTTAAAAGATGCCTGCCAAAGGAGTTAATGCAGGATCCTGCCCTTTGATAAGGATGTGACCTGATGGTGCTCACCGAAGGGTTTTTGGGTAGTAGCGAATCCGATGCCAATTATTCATCTGTATCCTCAAACCCTGGCAACTATCGATTCAGATTCTCCTCTCTAGAACGGTCCCTCTCAAACCTTTAACACTTTATCCCTAGCAGTTGAGCCTTGGTTAGAGATTACAGTTCATCAATTTGATAATGAATTTCAGAACGGGTAGGACATTTCTTCCTTGTGATATCTTTTGTGATCAAAATCTCTCGGGCCTCCAACACCAATTTCTTTGTGTTTTGTAATTCCAGGGCTCTGGTAGGCACAGACAAAGAGTTAAAGCATTCAAGTTCTAGAATCATAAGCTATATTCCGGATAGTAAAATCTTGCTTCCATATCAAATAATCAATTATCTTAGACTATAAAAGCAACACATCTGTAATACATAGGGGATTAAGACCACTGGGTTCTAACCAAGTCTGCCAATGTCATCTTGCTTTTGCAGCAAGGTCAGCATTAAATAGTCACAAGCCGAGTTATTGCTTTCTCTGAAATTTCTCCCGAGAGAGATGCGTAGAAAAATATATTTGTCCGGAGTGCATCTTCCATGCATCAGCCAGGAGAACTAGTGAGTTCTGAGCCCATCCAACTTCTAAGCCACATACAGTTTTTCGCTTCACAATAGTAATATTTGCTCTCTTCCAATTCCAGAGTTCTCGTATATTGCCATCCTAATTGTTATGCACTCATGCTGGTGGTCATCTTTTTGCTTCAGTCTGGTATCTCAGCCCTCACTTGATGAGACCTGATTCATTTTCTCTGCAGCTTTTTGTCACAGATCGTAGTTCACTAGGGAACCCCTTTTACAAATTTGTTATTACTAACATTTGTATTTTTTTGTGATCGCAGAAGACTCACTTAAATAGGGAATCCATGTGCACTCCATAAGGAAAACAGTATTTTCCAAAGATAATTTCTATTGAATGCTTCATCAATGGCTGGTGCAAAATATGCTCATGGTGCACTCCTTGGCGTGTTGATTTGAAGCCTGACTTCTCACTATGCTGCCTCCACCTTCAGATATCCTCTGATTGATAAACTGTATTCATACGTTAGGAATAATAGAGAGCTCTACATAAGTGTCTCATGTAATCCTAGTACACAGGATGCAGGTGTTTTCAGCCACGTTTTGTTATTATGGTCTAGCTAGCATCACCATTTTGGAGCTGAAAAGCGGGGAGAGACTGCATTGTGGAATGGCAAGTAAAACACTTCTTTATTTCATGTACATTTTTATGGAACAGTTAAATACCTTTTTCTATATTTAACTGAATACCATTGGAGTCAAGATAAGGGAGGGCTAGCTTTGACCGTGCTTTAAGCCCACTTGTTCACTTTTTGCACTTTGTATTTCACAAATTAGTGTATTGTTCTTTGAGACCGATGGACTGCACACTTTTTTTTGTTTTTTAAAAGCTTCTTTATATAGAGTGGTTGTGTGCAAAATGTTCTTTTTATACACGGAAGAGAAAGAGTGCTTCATGTTACGTAAAATCCTTACACACCATGTATGTCTGGTGAGCTTACAAATAAGGCAGTGGTTATAAATGTTTTTATTAGTTTTTTAATAAATCAAATGTTGGTCTAAAACCAAAAGTCATGTTTGAGCTTTCTTCAAGGTTCAGATTTAAAGAAAGCAATTGGAAGTTGTGTTTGAACTACATGGGCAGTGTTAGGACTATCATTTTGACACCACGCTGTTTGCCTGGTGCTGAAATAAAATTTGCAATGCTTTGTAAGAGGTAAGAATGTTTAAAACTATTTGTATGTTGTTGGGTATAGTTAGTAGATCATGTTGGTAAAACTGTATGTATAAATATGTACATTTTTACACGCAATCTAAATTATGTGAGACGGTTGACAGAACATTTCATTTTCTTTTTTGGATGTGAAAAAGCCTTGGGCATCTATGTTTTTGCTGAATGTAGTTTTCTCTTACCTTGGTATGTACTGTAGACACTATGTATTTGTATATTTTGCTAGAACTAGGATGTATAAAGAGAGTGAAAAGATGTTTTATGTTTATAAATGTGTTAAATAAATTGTTTACAAAATATGTTTTGCTTGAATGTATTGTAAGACGCTAAGCATGGAGCTTTTTTTTTTAAACAATTCTGTTTATTAAAGCCTGTCAATTGCAGTACACAGCTGTTCACCTACAACCAATGGCCGGCAGTAGTAAGGTCTATATATAGAACATATAATACAGCTGTTTGCCTACAACCCTTTGCATCAGCAGCGTAAATCAGGCAGCTTGGATAAGAAAAACAACCCATCAAACCATGCCCTCCCTTCGTCATTCAGCATTATATGATCAGTGGAGTGGGCCTCATGGTCTGATACATAAAAGGCTAGGGGAAACAGCATAGTATTTAGCATCGCCTAGTCTGTGATAGGGGTCTCATGAAGAATCCGTAGGTAGGTTGAGCAAGTCAATTCTCTAAACTCAGAGGAATTAATTTGGATAAAGGATGCCCATCTATTGGCATAGGAGGTCCAGCTCTGATCCATTGACGAGGACAGTTTCTCCATCCCCTGGATGAACCATAGCTTGTGTAACCAAGAGATATATCGGGAATCCTATTGGTACCCCAGAGTGAGAGGATCACCTGTTGTGCCACCCACAGAGCTAGTGCCATTTGTCTCCCGCAGTTGAAAGGTCAAGGGGTTTGGGAGTCCAATAATGTATGCTGAGTCCCTTGGGATGGAAGTGTTAAAGACGGTGTTCGTGCCAGTTAGCACTTGGTGCCAGTAGAGAGTGAGTTTTGGACAATGCCATAGGAGGTGGATAAGGGTCCCTGTGTTTCCGCATCCCTGTCCGCCATCTGAGCTGCCCGCATTCTACTTGTGGAGTCGCGTCGGAGTCAGGTACCAATAAGAGGCAATTTTATAAGTAGTTTTGGTGCTGCCCATATTGTGTGCTGTGTAGTGTACCATATTGAAAATATCTAATATCCTCCTATTCTTTGGTAGTAAGGGACCAACTCAACTCTGTTTTTCAGAAAGTGGGTGGTTCCACTCACCTAAAAATCGGAGTTGTGCGGATTGGTATTAGCAATGGAACTGCTAGTCCTCCATTGTGTTTCTGGCAGTATAGCACCTGCTGGCCAAGGCAAGGTTTTCTGCCTTACCACACAAATTTGTTAATATCCATTTGAATGGAGAGTAGGGTGGAGGGGTCAGCGGTATGCCTGAAACACATGCAGTATACGCGGAAGAATGGTAATTTTTAAATGCCGCTATCCAGTCTGTCCAAGAGAGGCGAAGCCGGTTTCATGTAGACAGATTCCTGCGTTTGTTAGGTAAGAGCAGAATAATTAGAAGCTAGAGTCTTGCACAGAGTCTGACCCAGCTTGATGCTTAAATAGGGTATGGAGTATTCTGCCCACTCGAAGGGAAACCTGGAGTGCAGGGCACGTTCTTCAGGAGGAATGAATGATAGGTTCAAAATCTGGGATTTTTGCAAGTTTACTTTGAAACCTGAGATCTCCTTGATAAACTGGAGTTCTTCAACCAGCGCAGGAAGCAAGGACATCTGATCAGTTATCGACAGGGTAACCCCGTCGGCGTAAAGGCTGATGAGGGTCCCTTCCGAACGGAATCCCAGCGATGGCCAGGCTATCCTGTAGTCGTTGTGCTATAGGCGCCATGTACAGAGCAAAAAGAAGAGGGGACAAGGGGCACCCTTGGCAGGTACCCTGGACTATGTGAAAGGTAGGGGACGAGAGACCATTGACACTGTCACAGAGGCCAAACTTTTGCAGAGTCTCAAAAAGATAGGGCCAGTGAATGCAGTCAAACCCTTTCTCTGTATCAATGGAAAGAAGCAGGGCTTCCTTCTTGGACCTATAAATAGGCATTTGGGATTATCTACATATTGACACGCTGGGATGAATACCGCTTGGTCAGGCTCTATTAGGCCCGGCATGAGTGGGTTCAGGTGGTGCGCCAGGATGCCGGTAAACAGTTTGGTGTCTATATTTAGGAAGGAGAGGAGTCTATATAAACCACAGAGGGTCGGATCTTTGACTGGCTTCAGAATAACCAAAATGGCAGCCTCTAACACCGAGTCAGTGAGGGAGCCAGAGTCCTTGAAGGAATAGTGGAGACGGGTAAGCAAAGGAGATAGCTTGTGGCAGAAGAACAGTCTTTAATTGCTAGCTCTTGTGAGATAATTGTATTTTGGCTAATTTATCAACCAAACATATGTATTCTCTCGAGTCCGGTTGGCCACTCCATTCATCGTCACTGTATCACTTGTAAAACTATCTCCCCTACTATCTTTATTCAATGTGACATTTGATGAATTGCTGTATTTTTATTCCTTTGCTCTCTTTTTATTTGTTTTGTGTTTGAAAATCCAATAAAAGTTACTGAAATCAAAAGAATTGAGCACTAAAACCATTGGGTCCTGGCGGTTTCATCAGTTTTAGGCTAGTGATCGCCAAGATCACTGCCTCTACTCGTATGCCTCAGTCTCTGCAGCCGGGAGGAAAGCAAGGATGACCTCCCAAAGGTAGTTGGAGGGGTCCCCGCTGGGGCCTTCAGAAGTAGAGTACAGAGAACCATGGAAGGCCTGGAAAGCTGAGGCAATCTCTCCATCTGAGCAGTCCTCTGTAGAGGCTGTGCATATCGCCTTTACTGTTCCCAGAATGAATTTTACTAAGAAGGTGATGCGCTAACATATGCCAGCAGCGGTTACTCCTGAGGAAAAATGTGTGCTTAAGAGGTATCCGAGCATATTCCGCGTGCTCAAGGTGTTTCAAAAAAAGAGCCTCGGGTACATCTTTGGAGAGCAGGTGGGTCTCCTGTAGGAGGCATATGTCGCTTCCGAACTGTTCTAAAAGTGAGAGCGCAGCAGACCATTTGGTCGGATTGTTTAGGCCCTGTACATTGAGGCTAGTAACATTAATATCCTGAAAAATAGGTAAAGGAGGAGGAAAGTTGTGTGGACTTCTCTACCAGATTGACAAGGCATACAGCCATGTTTACAGAAGTAGAAAACGTACCTGAGGAGGGGGCACTGTTAAGTTGAAGCATGTCCGAGAAGGAGCATCCCGCCCCCCATCCCAGCCATCGTTTCTACCCCCATGCCGAACAGAACAAAATAGAGGTGCTAAAGTCCCCTTGCCTTCATGGCACTTCAGGCTTGTAAGTGTCCGTAGACAGTGTTTTAAGGACTGATTGCCTCTCCAGCTCTATAATTTCTGGGTCGGGCATTGTGTTCGCAGGAGAGCCTTTGGTGCACTGCCACTGGGAGCATTTACGTGCTACACAACCCTGAGAGATGGGTTGATGTTAATCTGTCGAGGGGTCAGCAATGCTGAACATTCTGTAGGCAATCTGATTTGGTACAGTTTGCTGTTGAGTTGAAAAATAATCTGGAAAGGATGGCTTCATGAGTACAATATTCCAGCCTCCCATAGATGAGCAGAAATAGGGTGAAAGCCTTGGTGCTTTTAAAGGATTATGGACACCAGATCCTGGTATAACACAGATGTGTGCGCCCTCAGAAATGAATAGGGTGGGTCTTTCGAGTTTTGTGCAGGACACTCAGTTGAAAATTGTGTATACAAACCAGGATATCCAAAGGAGGGGCTTTGTTCGAATTTGGCAGATCCGCTTGGTGGTACCAGTCCAGCTTTGTTTTTGCCCTCTGCGGCCCCCAACATGTACCGAAAGAGGACCCCAACATACTCTCCCTGGTCGGCTACTTCTGCGTGGGTGGGTAGCCCTTTGATGCGTATATTATTACATCGGGAGCAGTCTTCTAAGTCCTCTGCATGGGCTTGGAGTTCATTGTGTTCCTTTAGGTGGAGAACCTCCTGCCTCCTTGACCCGCCTAGACTCTTGCTCCTCCAGGGCAGGGACCCTATCTCCCATCTCCTCCAGGTCCTGGCAAACCTCGCCTAGATCAGCTGAGAGGTCCTTCACTGTTTGCAAGTCATCTCGTAGCGATGTGAATAAGGCCTCCAGGAAGGACCTAGTCACCGGTCCTTCTGCGTCATCTGATTCGGGGAGCTGGTCGATACTAGGTATAGATGCCTTGTCGCCCGCCGCTCCCGCAGCAGGCTTGGTCAGCATGTCCCTAAGGGAGTGGTCCTCCTCAGTCCTTAGCTGAGGGCATGGTGGGGACCCGTTACCAGGAGGAAGTCCGAGAGGATATCAACCAGTGATGGTCTCCCCGAGGGGGTGAATAAACCAGGACTCCCTAAAGCCTCACGAAGGTCAGCTCTGTCCCCAGATACTGAGGTGTCACTTCGTCTCCCACCGAAGAGCCAACCAGAGCAGGCCCTTCATGTGTTGCACTTCAGTTGTTAACAGTAGTGCGCAGTCTACCAGGGGTTCCAACTAGGTTTCTCGTGTGGACATCAAGATGATGTGCCTATAGGGGGCAGTTCAGGTGCTGGATGAGTGACCCCAAAGGGATGGAGCGCCCAGTCCCAGGAAAGATTTAGGACTCATTGTAGCACTGTATGCAAAGTACCAGGTCCTCCTCTGGTTTATTAAGGTCAAGCCCCAGCAAGGCACAGACTGTGGAGAATCGTTAAGACTGCTCCGTCTCGAAGGACGAGGCCCGTTCATGCTCAATACCCGGCCCTGGGGTGAGGAGCAAAGCAGCCCAGGGGTCAGACACAGAGTGGACAGATAGTCTTTTGCTCGAGGGGCCCGCTGAGAGGAGGAAAGGATGCTTGATGCCCTCAGGGTCCCACGACCTGCAAGGGTGCACAGCTAAGTTTCATGTTCCACAGGCAGGACTCTGGGCACAACTAGAACCGCCAGAGAAGCCTGCTGATATCCGCTCCTGTAGGTCAGAGTTTGGGGTGGGAGCCTTCGTTAGACCACCTGCCCCTCCACAGATAAAGCTGGTACAGTTAAGGGCGAGCGTTCACCCAAATCTCGCTCCACAATTGACTGCAGGCAGTGGGCCGTGTCCCCTAGGCCAAGAACCAAGCCAGTTCAAACAGCAAGCCCTGTAGGTTCAGCTGCGAAGTCTGTGTGGGGCCATGACGAAGCTCTCCACACAGGGTCCTGGGCAATGGCCCAGGTTGAAGAAAAGGACACCAGCAGGACTGACAGCCACATGGGCAGGCGGGGTAGCACACAATGTAGATGAGGTGGCCGCAAGCCTCTAGGCGGCTCCCATTGCCCCCGCAGATAGACCAGTGCACGGCATGCAGCTTCCTCCTCCCCGTGGCATGCAGCAGATGGGGGTGAACCACCTCCATCTGTTCCTCCTCCCAATCCAACGAGGATGGGCTAAAGCAGGCCTGGTTCTAGCAGGTGGGCCAGCCCATCCAAACATGAACCTGGCCCACCCAAACATGAGCCTTGGCCCTCTCAGTGACAGCATGAAGGCCGATAGAAAATGGTCACTTTAATTTAAAACGTTCCTCCGAATTTTGTTTTTCTTCCTGTCCTGGGAGTTGTGTGATTGGGCCTGGACTCTTCCTCACAGGCACCACCAATCGCGCATCTCCTTTTAAAAAGGGCAGCTGTGTCCCCACCCACTCGTGCAGGTAAAGTAGGGGCATGGCGAAGGGGACAAATCCTTTCTTTTGCACGGCTAACCTACTGCCTACTGTCCTGCTGCGCGGAAATTTTGTTTGCTATTCCATGCTAGAGAAAAGCCGTTTGTTTATCCTGATTCACCTTTCCTGGCCCCTGAGGCTGCTTATGAGAGCGGGCTGTGACATAGTTTTTAAAATCATGGAATGCCCAGTAAGACACATACTTTGTGTATGCTTCATTTAAACATGTTTTATCATTATCACGGTCGACTCTGCCATTGATGCAAGAAAATAAAAAATGTACAGATAACACTAGTGATTTACGATCCTGCTGGAGAGCAATCGTCTGTTGATAGTTTTGAAATGCAGATTAACTGTATTTTATGTGGATAGCTCAGTGGGTTACTGCCTTTGTCACAAAGACCCTTTTGTTATTTGCAGTTCAGAAGTTAAAATCCTTACATAAGCAAGTGACCTATGAACTGTCATCAAAGAGCTGCATACAAACCTCAAAGGTATAGTTTTTTTGTGTGTTACTCTATAGTTAGAACTTCCCACTCTTTCACTATTCTAATGTTGCTTGTGTGTTTGGGCAGATATACATTTTTATCAGTGAAGACAAATCCCAAGCACTGGATTACTCTCTGAATCATGAGGTTCTGTTTCTGCAGACCAAACCCTCTTAAAATATTCTGCCCACCAGTATGGTGGATGATTCCTACACCTTGTAATCCTCATTGGCTTATGTGACATTCCCTGTAGATTGATTTACATACTTGTATGATTCATTGTCTCGGAATAATGTGTGAGCGATGTAAAGTACTATGACACTGATATGAGTAGCGCTATACAACAAATTAAATGCATATGAGAGAGTGGCTATGGAGAGATGAGGGGCACTGGTGGAGGGTGAAAGTGAGGGAATCTGAGAAGGTCAATAGATGTGTTTAGCTTTCCCCGCATTCAGGAATAAAAACAGCTTACACTACTGTCATGCTCAATGAATTGTCTCGGCTTCAGTGGTGCAATCGCAGGCGGATGATACTACAGACCTTTTCGTTGACAAAGACGTGGCGTGCTAACAGCAGTCCAGGGCCTCCGGAGCAGAGGCCTAGGTCTTCAAGTTTGAGGAGAGCTCCAGCGCAGAAGTGAATGAGCTGTTGCCTGTACAGCGTCTTGCATTGAAAATGGCCTCAGTAAGTACAGGCTTGCCACTTCCTCCCCCTCGACACTAGTCAGATGCAGACCCCTCAAGGGGGACAATATTCAAGCTTGCTGGCTCGTCATGAGATCTCCGGTTCGTCCAGGCCATGGTCGGAGCTGAACTTCTACGCCAAACCCATCGCATTCCTAGCTTCTGGAGCCAAAATCCTTCTTGAAGCCACATACTTAGGTCATCCTTTCAACTCCAATGTCGAAACATCAGCGACACTAGCACTGAAGTCAAGACATTTGGAGCCGAAATCTGACTTTGTGCAGGCAGGACAACAGCCATCCTTGGCACCAAAATAAATAACCTCCAGGATAGCTTCCTCCACCTCTCCCAAGGATCAAGACCAGCCCATCCTCCAGCACCTCCAGAGGAGTGTGACGCCAGGTAACAGCACATCCACATCCATCGAGAACAGACCGATCCTAACTCTGCCTCCTATCAAGTGAAAGGACCCTGTTCCTCCCAAGAGGAAATAAACTTTTGAAGAATACCTGAATCAAATTTTAGAGCCAGCACCCAAGAAGCCTCAGTGCCATGGCAGAGGCACCTCTCCACCACCTCCTTTGCATCACTCCACCTCTCTTCTCCTCCTTCTGCTTTGCCTTCCTCCCTGCCTCCTCCTTGCTTCTTCCTCGCCATTATCGCCAGCAGACCAACCACTGATTCTGTTCAAGGATCCCTGCATTCTGGTTTCGGGCGAGACAGCCCTAGGTGTCCATATGACCCATACCCTCCAGACGACATGTTTGACGACAATGATGTTGATCCCCCTGGGGATACTGACCCTGACTTCTGTCAGACTGAGCCATCCCCACCAGATGATATTATCATATCCTGGAATCTTACAGAGGGCAGTCCCCATCACAAGCAGCAGGAGGATGAAGAGTTCCTCATGGAAACCCTCTGCTCCCCTCAAGGGTCCTTGTAATATCTACCAATGCTGAAGAGTATGAATATGCCTGGTCCTGACATCTTTAAATAACTGGTAAAGACCCAAGTGATCACCTCCAAGATTGACAAAAAATACAAACCATCCCCTTCTGACCTTCCGTACATTAGGGGCCTACTCCTTGATGGTACACATCGCCCGGAAGCTCCCAGTGTACAGGTGATGCACTCCCTCCTGAAAGGGAGATCAAAAAGATAGATGTGGCAGGCAAATGCATTGCTGCCCAGTCTGCTACCCATTGGCATATCCCCAATTCCGTAGGTTTACTCTCCTGATATGAGCACACTTGGTTGAAGTAGAGGAGTTCCTTCAACACCTTCCGGACCACTATAGAGAGGTCAAGAGTTTGTGGCAGAGGGTAAGATTATATCTAACTACAACATTGGGTGTGCTTGATGCAGCAGATGCCGCTGCCTGTGACATTAATACTAGTGTCCTTCTACGCCTGGCTGTGTGTTTCTGGCTTTAAGTCAGAGGTGCAACATAATCTTGTCAACTTGCCCTTTGATTGGGTGGACCTGTTCACGCTACAAGTTGACCAGATCCTGGAAAAAATGAAGAACACATAGACTGCAAAGCGCTCTACAAACATAATCTGCCCGCTGCTCCTTTTGCCACTCACAGTATTGGATAGGGGCCAAAACCACAACCAGAGGCATCAACTTCCTTTCCCTGGCAACTTCTTCAACAGACACCCTCTTGGGGATACTACAGGGGAGGGAGGGTACAAGAGCAACAATGGTAGAGGCAAGGGCAGAAGTACAGCGCTCAAAGGGGAAGCACCTGCAAAACGGTGACTCCCTCCCCTCCCCACACAATATAACACCTGTCAGGGGAAGACTACAAGGGTTTCTGTCTGACTGGACAGAGATCACCACAGACCAGTGGCTTCTTGTCTTAGCACAGGGGTGCTGTCTAGAACCCACACAAACACCACCACAAATCTCACTGCAGACACCGACTTGCTAGAACATCAGCGTCTGCTACAACAGGAGGTGCAGGCACTACTGAGCAAGGGAGCCATAGAACCTGTGCTGCCACAACACCATGGCAAAGGTGTGTACTGCCTATACTTCTCATCACCAAGAAGGATGGGTCACTAAGGCTCACTCTCAAGTTCGGGCCCCTCAACAAAAACATTCTTTCAGAACACTTACATATGGTAACACTCCAGGATTTCATTCATCTTCTACAGCATGGCGACTTCATGACTGCCCTTGACCTGAAGGATGCTTGCTTCCACATCCCCATCCACTCAGCACATGGCTGGCTCCTTCAGTTTGAGGAAAGTGGTCGGCCTTATCAATTCAAGGTGCTGCTATTTGGGGTAACCACAGTTCCCTGGATGTTCACAAAGTGTCTTGCCGTGGTAGCCCCTCATTTCAGAAGGAACTGCGTCTTCCTTACTTAAACAACTGGCTGATCAAGAGTTCAATGAAACAGCAGTGCCTAGCGCATACACAAGTCACCATACAGCTCTTACAAAGCCTAGGCTTTACCATTAATACCACAAATTCCCATCTCCAGCCCTTCCTAGAAGGTATACTCAACTCTGTCACAGGATCATACCCAAGGCCTGCAAGGGTCCAAATGTTCCAAATGCTGCTCCCTCTTTTTCAGCAAATACGTCCGCTAGCAGTCAGAAAGACCATCTGCCTCCTTTGCATGATTGCCTCCTGCATTGTTATAGTACCACATGCAGGTTAAACATTGTCTGTTGCGGGAATGCCTAGCAGCACAGTTGTCATAAGCAGAGGGTCATTTGAAAGGGCCTAGTGTTGATCTGAGGCAGTGCTCATTCCTCTCTGCAGTAGTGGAAGGCCAACAATCTGTTGCAAGGCTGGCCCTTTCTGGACCCGGTGCCTATGTTATGTTATGTTATGTTAATATGAGGTTTATATAGCGCGCGGCTACTCAGGCAGAGTGTCCCGGCGCTGTGCAGATCTGTAGAGAGACGTAGAGCAGAAAACAGGCGCACTAGAGGCTGAAAAGCCAGGTCTTTAGGCCTTTCCTGAAGGACAGAAGGTTGTCAGTTTTCCTCAACGAGAGGGGGAGCTTGTTCCAAAGCTGCGGGGCACAGGCTCTGTAGGAGCGACCTCCAATGCGTGAATGCTTTACAGATGGAACGACAGCAAGGGCTTGTGTGGCTGAACGAAGCGATCTGGTAGGATGGTAGAACTGAACATGTTTCCTGAGGTAAGCTGCACCGGTATCGTGTAAGGACTTAAAGGTCAAGGTCAAAGTCTTGAAGATGATACGTTTCCTTACCGGAAGCCAGTGGAGTGCCTCAAGGAGAGACGAGGTATGAGATCTGCGGCTTAATCCGAAAATGGCTCTTGCAGCGGAGTTTTGGACAGACTGTAAGCGAGATAGGAGGTATTCTGGGAGCCCTAAATAGAGCACATTGGCATAGTCAAGCCTGGATCCAATCATTGCTTGAACAGTGATTCTCCTGTGAGCCTGAGACAATAGAGGAAGAAATTTCCTAAGTATACGTAGTAGGCCAAAGCATTGGCCGACTAAAGCAAGGATCTGGGGTTTGAAGGTAAGACCATTGTCAAGTTTGACACCCAGGTTCTTAGCGACCGCAGTAGGAGAGGAAGGAGGATGCATATCTGCCGGCCACCAAGATTTCCATTGAGTATCAGGAGAGCAGCCAAAAAATATAATTTCAGACTTGTCTGAATTACATTTAAGCTGGTTCAACTGAAACCAGGAAAAGACTGCCTCTAAGCAACTTTTAATAGAGTCACCCGCGAAATCAGAGTTCTTGTCACAGGTAAAAAGCAGCTGCGTATCGTCCGCATAGGACACGATACGCGCGCCAAAGGTCTCCACTAGTTCAGCCAAGGGGGAGAGGTAAACGTTAAATAAAGTGGGACTAAGAACTGATCCCTGTGGCACTCCCACATCAAGAGATGGAACTGTTGCTGAAAAAGGGGGTGACCAGATCAATTGTTGGCGTTCGGAGAGAAAGGACTTAAGCCAATTGAGCACCGTCCCTCTAATCCCGATCTCCTGAAGTCTAGAAAGGAGCCGGTTGTGAGGGACGGTGTCAATGACCACCACAACAGACTCCTCCTTCTCTGGATGGGGGTGTACACTTACAGGAGTTGAGCATTCAAAGCATGTGGGCTTCCAATCAACAGGATCTTCGCATCAATAACTTGCAGTCACTAGCCATCCAGTTAGGCTCCTTGCATCCAACACAAGGTAGTACTTGTCTGCACAGACAGCACAACTGCCATGATCTACCTCCATAAACAGGTGGCCACTCACCCTCTGCAGTTGTCCGCTCTAGCCCAGAATATTTGGGGGTTGGCGATCCAGCCAAGAGTTAATGTACTGACAGACTATATACCGCGACTGGACAACAATTTTGCAGACTTTCTCTGCAGGATGCAGCAACAAGTCCACTGGTCAGTACTCCACCCCCAAGTCCTACACTCGTACTTCACTGTTGGGGGGCGGGGAGTTATAGACCAAGACCGCTTCGCCACTACAGAAACTGCAAAATGCCCAAACTTCGCCTCCACAGTCGATGGGGTAAAGCACTGTAGATAAACTGATCAGGGATGTTTGCCTATGCTTTTCTGCCTCTCCCACTTCTTCCATTCGTTGTTCGGAGGCTTCTGCAAACATTCCTTACCCTCATCTTAGTAGCACCAACATGGATCAGGCAGCTCTCTTTCACCGCTCTTCTAAAATTGTAAATCTAAATTGTAAATTGATACTTGTATAGCGCACTACTCACCCGCAAGGGTCTCAAGGCATTTGTACGAATACTGCTGTGGAATCCATCCTGGCTTTCCCTGTGAGGCGTCCACTCCCAAGGTGGAGGCCAGGCATCCTTAGCGTTGTGGGGGCCGTTGTGGAGATTAAGCAAGCTATTGCCCAGAGTTGCAGAGTGGGACTCCATGATTAGACTAGGCACCCTCAGCGAGAATTATCAGGCCCGTGGAATTTTGAGCCCAAGACCCGCCGAGGCGGGGAATTGTACCCTGGTCCCGGGCTAGACCTCTGCATCAGGGTCTGCCGCTCTCGAACTATCTCTAATGGTATGGCCTGTCATTGTATGGTATGGCCTGTCATTGTATAGTATGGTATGGCTTGTCAATGTGTGGTATGGTATGTCTTGTCATTGTATGGTATGGTATGGTATGCTTGTCATTGTATGGTATTAGTATGGTATGGCTTGTCATTGTATGGTATGGCCTTTGATTGTAGTGTATGGTCTGTCATTGTATAGTATGGTCTGTCGTTGTATACTGTGGAATGGCTTGGCATTGTATTGTATAGTATAGTATAGTATAGTATGGCCTGTCAATGTATTGTGTGGTGTGCCTTGTCATTGTATTGTGTGGTGTGCCTTGTCATTGTATACTGTGGTATGGTATGACCTGTCATTCCATATTATGGTATGGTACACTTTGTTACAATGTTTAAGCTACAGGAGGAAGAGAAATAGGGGCAGCCAAAAAAGTACTTTATGATATGTTATTTCCACTCTAGCATGTTCTATCCAACCTATAAACCAAGTGAAAACACATACATATTTTTTTGCACAGAACATTTTATTAATGCCCAAGATATATAAATCCTGAAACTCATACCAAAAGTACTTTGTTGCAAACTAAACAGATGATTACTTTATAGTGTTAGCGCAAAGCCAATAATGTATTTTGGAATCGCTGTTAAAAGCAACGCTATCCACCTGTGCCCTGCTAATGTTGTTATCCTGCACCAAAGAGTAGAAGGGGAGAGAATGAAACGAAGACTATGAACAGGGGAGTCAACAGTGAAAGCAACAGCGCAGAGCAAAACCCAGGAGCAAGACTTACAAAAACACATACTCTTATAAAGTACTGGAAGTATAAGACAAAATAGGCTAATACAGAAAGTGGATGCACAATCCTAAAAAAGGAAGCAGTACTTGACCCATGCTACTGAGATGCAGGCAACACTCAAATATCAACTGAGATCCGTCTAATCAGACGGCCAAAGAAGCCAACGAATGGTAGACAATGGTAAATTGCCATAATCCCCCTTTATGTAAACAAAATCTCTTTCAAATAACAGCACATTCACTATCTCAGGTGAGACCTAAAAATAAAATGCACACATAGACTTTTGATATTAAAAGGGAAAATGGGGGATCCAGTATGGAAAAAAAACCTTTCTCTTTGCCAGGTACTGCATCACTAGCATGTACCAGCAATAGGTATGATTGAATGTTGCTTTGTTTGACGATGACTGCATGGGTTTTGAGAATACCTGGGATCATTTTAATTATGGCAGAGTAATTTAGGTAATTCTGCATTGCCCCTTGAAGTGGTATGTAACTGTTACAACGCAACTTTTACCATGCATACTGTTACCACGCATACCATTACAACGCAGGATCCTTTACAACTCATACCTTTACAACGCATGACATTACATCGCAGATACTATTACAACGCACGCCATTACAACGTAAGTATAGGTAAGTATATCATTTTATTTTACCTTTTTTTAATTACCAAAACATTAAAAATAAATTAAATTAATTAAAGTAATTTTATATATAGTTTGGGTTTTGGGGTACAGGGGTATTTTTAGGGTTCAGGGCTGGGTTTGGGTTTTGGGGTACAGGGGTATTTTTAGGGTTCAGGGCTGGGTTTGGGTTTTGGGGTACAGGGGTATTTTTAGGGTTCAGGGCTGGTTTTGGGTTTTGGGGTACAGGGGTATTTTTAGGGTTCAGGGCTGGGTTTGGGTTTTGGGGTACAGGGGTATTTTTAGGGTTCAGGGCTGGGTTTGGGGTACAGGGGTATTTTTAGGGTTCAGGGCTGGGTTTGGGTTTTGGGGTACAGGGGTATTTTTAGGGTTTAGGGGTAGGTTTGGGTTTGGGGTACAGGGGTATTTTTAGGGTTCAGGGCTGGGTTTGGGTTTTGAGGTACAGGGGTATTTTTAGGGTTCAGGGCTGGGTTTGGGTTATGGGGTACAGGGGTATTTTTAGGGTTCAGGGCTGGGTTTGGGTTATGGGGTACAGGGGTATTTTTAGGGTTCAGGGCTGGGTTTGGGTTTTGGGGTACAGGGGTATTTTAAGGGTTCAGTTTTATAAAAATACTTAAATTAAATTCATTTATTTTAGTAATTTTAATATTTATTTAAAAAAGTATATATATATATATAATTTTAAAATTACAATGACATTAATAAAAAATGTATTTAATAAATAAAAATAATTAAATATTTATTAATTACATTTAAAAAAAAATATAATATTTAAAAATAATATACTTACCTATACTTACGTTGAAATGGCATGCGTTGTAATAGTATCTGCGATGTAATGTCATGCGTTGTAAAGGTATGCATTGTAAAGGGTCCTGCGTTGTAAATATTGCGTTGTAATGGTATGCGTGGTAAAAGTATGCGTTTTAACGTCATACATCCTTTGAAGTGGAGTTACGATAATAACGTGATTACGCCCACACGGGTAATTAAAAGTAGTTGGCGGGGAGAAAATCCTAATGTAAAAGCACATTTAGAGAGTGCCTGAAGGCACAGCTGTTTATGTTGTATTCTATTACCTTTATCGCCATATTCTTAGTGCAAAATGCATACTTGCATCCATTTTGGGCTCAAGGGTGTATTGTGCTTTAAGAAACTAGTGCTAAATGACCTGAGTGCGTTGGGGGAAAATCGCACCTAAAGCGCACATTTAACAAGTGTGAGGGACTGCTCGTGCTGCTATTCATGTTCTGTTGTATTTAATGTTATTTCTTAGTGCAATGAATTTGTGGATGCAAGAGGGCATTTTTGCGTTAGGAAAATAGATCTAGATGCAGAATTACTCTTCTTGCGTAATTCTGTGTAATCTCGCAAAATCTTTAGGCAATTATGCATGATTACTTTTTGCAGAATTACGAGACTTACACCTACTCCTAATTTTCTGACCTTTTTGTTACATCATTCACACGATGGCCTCTTTAAGTTAGGAGCTCAAAAACAAATCTGTGAACTTAGCCTTATAATGTTGCATTAATGCTTATGCATTTGGAAAATGCTCTGGGATTCGGTTTAGAATCTGTATGTAGCCTTGTTCGCGTAATTCAATTCAATAATAAACATAGTCTTACAGTAGAAAACTTTGCAAAGAATAGCTTTAAATTAAACTTTAAAGTTTTTACAGTACATCTTCACAGGGGCAGCTCCTCCATTTGAGCGGAGGAGCATCCCCCCACTCACCAAAATGCACCAAAAAAAGTTCCAGAGATGAAAAATAAAACGGTAATAAACTTAATTTATTACAATTTATTTTTCCATTCCGCCGTCCCGAAACAAGGATCAGGGCGGGGCTTGCACGGTGACAGCAGCAGGGAGGAGAGTGGGCTGCCTGAGCACTTTTCAAAGTACGCATGTCCCTTTGGACAGCTGTCTTGTGACTGCCAGCCATACAAATGCATTTTGAAAGCTCTAACCCATCTGTCTTGAAACAGCTGGGTTAGAGCAGGTGCAGGGCTCCAGTGCTCTTGGGAGTGCTGAGAGCAGCCTCTCTCTTCAATACTGGCACTCTTCTCATACTGAGAGCAGTGCCAGGATTGGTTAGGGGAGGCCGAGCCAAGCGGAAGACCGCACTGGAGCAACTAGGACGTTCATTCAGGTAAGTGCCTTTTTATTTTTTTTCTTGTCACCTACCCAAGTGCCCACCCCCACTCTAGTGCTGCCAGCCGCGGCTGCACCTTTGGCATGTTAAAGTGAATGTCTACTTAGTGTATCTTTTTGTAAAATGTCAGCAAAGCCTGCTGCTGCTTTAATTTATTACAATTCGCCCTGGAAGCCAGGATTTTTAGGTCTCGACTATTATATTCCGCAAGGAATAAATAGACAAGAGTATTCTGGGCAAACCAAGCTCTGAAACCAGCGGATTTCGGACAGTTCGTGTGGCTTACTGAAGCGGAAAGCGCGTCCACATCAGTCATCAGCCTCCCTCCCACAGGCATCTGAAGCTTCCCCCAGCGTGCGCTCGGCCTCAGGCTGTTTCACTTTCACGGCCGCGAGGCCGTGCTTCAAAGGGATCCGCTCCCCCGCCCCCTGCTTCACACTTTAAAGGAATACTCTCCCTCGCCCCCCACAGCAATGCCAAGAGCTTGTTTTCTTCTTCAAGTGTAGAATCGCGTTTGACCCGACTGTAGAAATGCTGCCATGCCGTGCCCTGCTTTGTATGTGCGCGCAGCGACGACACACTGCCACAAGCAGTGGACGCACGGACTGGAAAGCGTGCTACACGTTTAAGACTATCTCCTGATGCGTGCTTGTTTATCAATGGCGGATATGTTTAATATGTTCTCTTGTTTGTTTCTATCACACAAGTCCAGCCTCCTTTACAGTGAAGGGACCATGTCTCCTCGGAGGGGGCTCGTACTGAAAGCTTGTTCATGCCTCCATGTCCCCAGCATATCTCACGCTGCCTCTTCTCTGCGCGGAATAAGTTTGTTTTCCGTTGCACCCTGGCCTCGCTTAGTTTAAAGTCCAAACGGGTCAACCAACAAACTGTTCTTTAGAAAATCCGCGCACAAGACTGCACAGGATGCAATCGACTGTGGTTGGCAGCACCTCGGACCCAGCTCTTCGGAACAGCAGTGGAGCACACCTATCTGAACCTTCTCCACATGTCTCCTGCTCAAATTCTCATAGCGCCTAGAGGCAGAACTGATTGTATTACTAGCTGAATACATAATAAATGCAAACACAACAAAGAATCGCCTCCTTTCTTGTACTGGGCTTGACTTTCAGGTGGGACATAAAAAAATAAAAACAAGAACTGGAAGGATTCCCGTAATAACCTAAGAAATGTGAGCGCGCTACGAGTCTGTTAGGGTTGGGTCTTCTGGGAGCTGGGTACTGCAGTGAACAACTACGGGCCAGTTGCATTGTTGGGCTGTGTCCTTGCCAAGCCTTGGAGGAGCAAGAAGCCAGTAACGGGCTATCATACAATGTGGGAGCAGTTTGTGAATAAAATGTTATTTTAATTGTATCCTTCGTAGCAGTGCATGCCCTTCATTTATAATTGTATGTTACCGTTTGGAAACTAAAGAAATGAATTACTTTGATGCATTTAGTGAAAGGATTTTAAGTTCATAAGATGACCTCTCAAGTGGGCCGATTCCAACTTTGAAGTGCCAGGCAGTCTTAACTTGGCATCATTCATGACGTCACCGTTGCGCATGCGTTGCGGCTGGACTGAAGGTGTTCTAATGGTTGACGCCCAGTCACACTGCAGAGATGCTGATAATATGTAGCCACAGCGATGTGGACATGTATGTACCTTGTGTCTACCACCCCGGAATAGATTAGAAGAGCAGTGTGTGACCTCCTCACCCAGCACAGGTCACCAGCCATGCTATGAATGTAGATATAACAGTAAGGTGACTCTCTCCTGGAATATTCTCGAATTGAGGTTTGCTTTTATTCACATTCTTTATTTACATAAATATATTTTGGTTAATATATGAGGTGTGCACCAGAACATTATTTCAGTTCAAATTGCTGCTAATTTGTAGAAGGTCTAACATCCTGGTTACACTTTTATGGCACAGCGTGCATTTCAGTGGAAAATCCGTGCATGTGTGAACAGCATGGACTGTTCTGCCCTCGGGCGAATCTTGCGTTATCAAACTTTGCCCGATTATTAAAAGAAACAGAACACCAAATTCTGTTTCTATGTTTTTTTCCTCACAAAAGTGTCATTGTGCACAATAATGCGGCACAGTGCAATCTGTGACAATGCGTTTTCACCATTGTCACCTAAGCACACATTAATACCAACTGGGCAAAAGATTTACCTTTTAGTACCAGTGTACTAACTTCCTATAGCCCCTGGCACCTGAAAGGTAACCACTTTCTTCTTTGGAAAGGGTGTGCCACTATTGTGCGTCACCAAACGCGGAACTTTGTGGTAACTTTTTATCCATCCGAAACAGATTTTATTTTAGTGCAATCTGGAGAATTATGCGGCAGAGGGTGTAATATGTACAGTGCTTAATGCTGATGCTGGCCAGCTTTTAAGTGCTCAAATGATGCCAGACGCGGGAACTAATGCAGAAGTTGTGTCCAGAATCACACACTTAGCACTTAGGTAACCGGCGGTGCTTTTCTGTAGTATACGAGCATGTCATTGCGGGAACCCCGAAACATCACGAAATTTAGGGCTGTTTAATTTGAGAGTCTTAACAATATTCTCATCTGGGGATCAATGTCACAAGGTTTTTCTGCAGAGCAGGAGGAGGGCACGTCACTTCTTCAAATTACCTATAATCTCCTAACGAGTCTTCCTTCTCCTGCATGTGACCCTACTTGCACTCTCTCGGATCCATCTTCATTCTTTTCTGCTTTTCCCTGTTTCCGCCACACACTCCACTCCTTTGTGTCTCCTTTCTGGCCTCTTTCCTACTTAACTTTTCATCCTTTCTCCTTTAATCCCATTTACACCTTCTCACAACCCCTTCGAGCACTGTTATCTTAACATTTGTGTTTCTCTCTGTCTTATGATGTCTGCCCTGCCGCCATTTACTTCGGACCCTCACACACCCTCACCCTCACTCCTCTTCACCCTCACACACCCTCTCACCCTCACACACCCTCACTCACCCTATCACCCTCACCCACCCTCACACCCCTCACCCCCTCACACACCCTCACCCCTCACACACCCTCACACACCCTCACACACCCTCACACACCCTCACACACCCCTCACACACCCTCACACACCCTCACACACCCTCACCCCCTCACTCACTCACACCCCCTCACTCACACCCCCACCCCCTCACTCACACCCCCCACCCCCTCACTCACACCCCCCACCCCCTCACTCACACCCCTATCACCCTCACACACCCTCACTCATCTTCACCCCCATTTACCCTCATCCTCACTCACCCTCACACCCCCTCACCCTCACACCCCCTCACCCACCCTCTCACCTTACACACCCTCACACACACTCACCCACACCCTCACACCCCCACACACACCCTCACACCCCCTGAAGAACCGGGTTTTTAGAACCCAGCGGCGCCAGGGACACGCCCAAAGTCTTCGGGTTCTCCTGCCTTGGCGGAGACACAGAATACTTCTAGGTGGCGTCGGAGATCAAATTTATTAGCTGCAGCTAGTAACAGTAATCCCAGCAATACAACACGGTGTACAACTCAAGAAACTGTTCAATTTTGTAGAGCAAGACATCAGTATTTATACACAATATTCACATTACAAATGGACACCCACTGCAGCAAATTCTGACCAATAGAAGCACATTTCTATACATTATCACATTCCAAAAGGCTCACTTTACATTGTACCAACCCCACAAGTTAATTATTAGGATGTCCCAAATTCAATTTCCACAAGCCGGACTAACCCGTAATTGAAAGCACAATGCATATAACGAAGGAACATAAAAAGGAAACAATGATAGATAACGAGCAAGATAAGGCATGTGTAGAAAAGCTAAAAGTTGACGATGTCCTGAACTTTGACTTGCAATCTCAGATAGCAATCAACTAAGGAAATTGGCCTCGCAAAGGGTCAGTTTCAGATAAAGAGGTCAGTTCCTTACAATGCACCTTAGAGTCAAAGAAAGGCTTAGTTAATAAGTGCATGAACAACTAAGCCCATGCAACTTCGTTCATCTAGTTACCTCCATGGGCCTACGTGATGGCAACACCAAAATGGAGGCACGAACAAAATGGAACCCATATTCGAGACAGTCTCTGAATACGTAATGAACTTGCTAGTTAACATGACAAATTCACTCCATATTAGCCATACTTGCTAAATACGGTACAACATCACCAAGATCGTGACGGAACCATAACATCACAGGACAAGGCAAAATTTTACAGAACCTCAGACCCTCCTTTTGCCATTACGTAGGCAATAACCTAAACTCACGTCAATCTGAATCCAGGTCTATATCTATTCTCATCAGGTCATCAAGGTGTTGCTGTAACATCATCCTATTCTCCTTAACTTCTCTCGAAACGGGTCTCACACAGATCGTAGCACAGAGACTACAAATGGCGGGACCACATTGGATGCATAAGCAACACGAGAAAAGGATAGCTAACGCCATACCAAGGAACATCAGAACCTTCCATCCCCATTTGGACAACAATTCCCAAATCCATCCTGTCAATGACCAGTCCCCTTCGTCTACATGTATAGACTCAGCGGACATACGTAACCTAAAGATGGCTTGGTACACTGTCGGGGCATTATCTAGTATGAAACCGCAGCTAATAGATCTAATCAATTTGCAGACCCCACCTCTATCTGCAAGTATAATATCTAAAACAAAGCGGTTCTGTAATGTCATAAGGCGATCCGCTTGAAGCTCAGCTGTAATATTGCTAAGGGCACCTGCAGTCTCATTTATAGTGGCCTCAACCACTCTCGTAAGCTGACGAATATTCCTACTATTAGCCATAGGACCCCAAAAGGGCAGGAACCCCTTAAAGAAGTCTCCAGCTTCTTGTGCGACAGTATCTTTCGCATCGATAACACCTCTACCATATCTTGTCTTATGGTAATCGAAAACAGCAGTGTATGTAGGGGGAAGCAGAAATGCCACATAACATGTGCCAGAAAAATCAGATGGCAACCATGTGTAGGCTCTGTCGTGACAAACAAAATACGTGCCTTTAGCTGGCACGAATGGAGGAGATTTCTGGGACGTATAAACCTATGTGTGAACACACACACTCTTACCAAGCTGAGCTCTCGGATTCTGACCATTACCTTGCAAACAAAGATGACCTCGGTGGGGTACAATCCAAATAGGAGGAGACCTTCGCTGTCTGTCTTTCTCCGTCAAGCTAACACTATATGTCGTCTTATTCCAACCGACATATGCTCGTACCTCATCTTTAGGGATAGCGTTATACGCATCGATATCTCTAATCATATCAACTATTCCCCGTATCAAGGCATTATTACTCGCATTGTCTTTGACAGAACGTACAGAAGAGGCTTCATTTGCATAGATAAACATTGTTTGGAGTGCCCAAACTGACCCATTAGGCAAAAAAGGCAAAACCAAATATGGCATTCCCTTATCTGTAGTATGTGGCATAAGACCACACACCCAACAATTCGTGGTATTTATGACTAGCTGATGCTGATGCAACATCTGTATAAACTAATTGTTCACAAATTCTGATCTTCGTGTCTGCTCATGTTCAGGTAACGTATGAAACTCATGTGGAGAAACAGTAGAAAAAGAAAGAGTAGGTTGGGAGGTAGATGTAAACGGCAATTGTGTGACATAGAAAATCCAACCCACACAAGCTAACGTAATATTCAAAAGCATTAGAAAACACATTATCCAAAAACATTTGCTACGAACCAATCTATATATTCTTACTTTAGAATCAGCTTTTCTAACACTCTTATCACACCCAAAAGACTGCATCCTCTAACGTGCTGCTCACGGCTATTACCTTCTTCACTTAAGTGTGCGTCAAGATCGTACTAACGACCATGAACCACAGACCTTTCGTCAATTCGCGGCTCACCCCTTAAGAACTTGCTTCCGTGACCCTGCAGCTGAGTCCGGATGGTGACTCGAAAAAGAAAAAAAGTAAAAGTCTTTTGATCTGACAAGGTGTAATTCACTATATAAAAAATTCGGTTTTATTTGTCCATAACAACAGGCTTTCTTGGCCTCAAATCATAACGTTCTTTATCAGGTACAGTTGGATCCTTAAATAAAAGTTCCGGATTGGTGGTGTCAATCTTTAGATGAGGAGGCACAGCAGCTTGCAGAACATAATCATCTTCGCGTTCTGACCGTGTCCATGTCAAATGAGCATCACTAAAAGGCACGAATCTGGGAACTCTCTCGCAATCTGTATCAGCTATACCATCCCTCACCCACTGATCATACGGTAAAGGCAAAGGAACTTTTTTACAATGGGTGGCATGCACCCAGTTCTTTTTGCCAGCTACTCTGCGGTTCTAGTAACCAAAAGAACTAAATAAGGACCAGTCCATCTAGGTTCCAAATTCTTGGTACGCTGGAAGTTCTTGACCAACACGTAGTGATCAGGTAGGATTGAATGTCCTGGATCTGTAGTAGCTGTCGGCAAACTGTCATAGACCTGTTGGTGGAGAACACGTAATTTAGCAGTCAAGTCATGTAAGTAATCCACCAACATAGGGTACTCAATGTCACTGTACTTTTTGGGCCTTGGGACACCCCAAACATTGGCCGGACGACCAAACACAATTTCATATGGGCTAAGTCCCATACGAGAATGTACTGTTGTCCTCGTTGACAAAAGAGCCAATGGCAAGGCATCTGGCCATGTAAGACCAGAGCTCGCTTGTATCTTAGCTAGCTTCAGTTTTAACGTGCCATTGTAGCACTCGACAAATCCAGCTGACTGGGGGTGATTCGCTGCATGAAACTTCTGATTTATCCCCAAACCAGAGCATACTTTCTTCATAATTTGACCTACAAATTCACTTCCATTGTCCGACCATACAATTCTCGGCAAACCATACCTAGGGAAGTATTCTCTCAGCAAAACCTTGGCTGTAGACAAGGCAGTATTATCCTTTAGGGGGTTGGCCTCTATCCATCTGGAAAAGGCACAAACAACCACAAGGACATACTTCAAGTTATTGCATCTCTCCATATGTATATAATCTAGCTGTATCACCTCAAACGGATACGTCGAAGGAGCAAAATGACCAGCTGGAGTTGGAGTTCCCTTACCAGGATTATACTTCACAAATCATGCAATGTTTCACCATGTTCTCTGCACATTTCGGAATTCCAGCATTCTGCCAAACTGGAGCCAACAACTTGCGTATTCCCTTCGAACTGATATGAGCCATTCCATGAGCCATTGTAACCACTGGGAGCACATACGCATCTGGCAACAACCATCGCTGGTGTTCTGACAACTCAACCCAACAACCTGTAGGATCCAACATACCCGTAGTCTCTCTCCACATACTTACTTCCTTCTCAGTCGCTTCAGCCTGAATCATTTTCACACTTTCTATTGTGTCTTCACACATTCCACCAGCCATAACCCAATTAGCTGGGCCTGCAACATACATACGGCTCATCATGTCTTTCGCCGTTTCCTTCGCAACTTTATCCGCAAACGCATTCCCTCGACCAACATCGTCCACAACTTTCTTATGCGCACTACACTTCACAATTGCAATCGGCTTTGGGAGAGTGAGAGATTCCAAAAGCTCATTCACCAACTGCCCATGCTGAATTTTTGTTCCATGGGAAGTAAGGAACCCTCGTTCTCTCCACCAACGTCCAAAATTATGGGCAACACCAAACGCATACTGACTATCGGTGTAAACATTTACTCGCTTTCCTTCTGACAACACGCACGCTCTAGTCAGTGCAATCAACTCTGCTGCTTGCGCAGAATTCTGTGGTATGCGTGCTGTCTCAACAACTGTATGTAAGGTTGTGATCGCATACGCTGCAGTTGTTTCGCCATTCGGAGGCTTAAAACACAAACCATCTTCCCATAGGGTACCATCAACATCCATAAGGGGAGTATCCCTTAGGTCGACTGTAGCTTTCGTTTCTTCCTCTGTTCGAAGAAAACAATCATGCTGTTCCTGAGGATCCGTCTCTGTAGAGATCGGTAACAACATAGCTGGATTCAACACATTACATCTTTTAATGTGCACATGACTAGCCAACAATGTCAACTCGTAACCTGACAGACGTGCACTAGTAAGGTGCTGTGTCTTAGTCCTGTTTAATAAGGTATCCACTGCATGTGGGACCATCACAATCAACGTATTATCCAATACCAAACCAGCAGACTGTCGGATAGAAACAGCCGCTGCAGCTGTAGCTCTCAGACAACTCGGCAACGCCTTAGCAACTGCGTCTAACGTTGCTGAAAAATACGCACATGGATGCTGCTTGTCCCCAAATGGTTGTGTCAACACTGACAACGCACAACCTTCTTTCTCGTGCACGTACAACGTGAAAGGCTTACTATAGTCTGGAGTACCCAACACAGGAGCCGAACACAATGCATCGCTTACTTCAGAAAAAAAATTCTGACATTTGTCAGACCGAGGAAGAGGATGCGGAGTATCTTTCAGAGTCAATGCTAACAAAGGTTTCGCCAACAGTGAAAAATTGGGAATCCACTGTCTACAATACGATGTAATACCTAAAAAGGCACGCACTTCTCTCTGTGTGGATGGCACACTCATTTGCGCAATTGCTTGAATTTGTTCTGGGGTCAATCTCCTTCCCTCCTTCGACAAGAGATGACCTAAGTAGGTCACTTCTTGGCGACAATATTGCAACTTTGAAGGTGACACTTTATGATGAAGGTCAGACAAATACCGCAACAAAGAAAGAGTAGCCTCTTTACAAATCTTTTTATTATCAGCAGTAATCAACAAATCATTGACGTACTGAATAAGAGTAGCACCAACAGGTAACACAAAACCGTCAAGCTGAGTTTTCAACGCTTGACTATAGATGAAGGGACTTTCACAATAACCTTGGGGAGCTCTCTTAAACCGGAAGCTTCGGCCTCCTAATGAGAAGCCAAAAATATCCCTGCTCTCCTCAGCAATAGGAATACTGAAGAAAGCATTCTTCAAATCGATGACAGAAAACCAAGCTGCCGAAGTAGGAATCAGAGTCAACAAAGCAGTGATATCAGGTACCACAGGAAACTGTGGCACGACAATCTTGTTGACCTCTCGAAGGTCAATCACAAACCGGTACACAGGTGGCTGAGAAGCATCAGTACGTTTAAGGACAGGCAAAACAGGACTGTTACACACATTACCTCTCGTTTCCTCAACTACACCCTTCTCAACCAGATCATAGACAATCGCTAAAAGAGCTCTCTCACCATCGCTCGAAATCTTGTATTGTGGCATACGAGGCAGCATAGCATTCGATTTAAGGGTAACAACATACAGAGGAATCTGCAAAAGACCAACATCATTTGGACCTGTGGCCCAAAGTGTATCAGGAAGCGAACGCAATTCCAATGGCAAACAATCCTTAGACAAATACATTGGAGAAATCACTTTCTTACCAAGGGTAAGTTGTACTCCTGAAGGAGAACAATGCAAGGTCGCATACAATCTTTTCAGCAAGTCCAAACCCAACAGATTCTCACCACAACCAGTCGTTAGAATAAGTGGAGCTTCCAATTCACAAGGGCCAATGGAAAGGGACAAAGGACTAGAAACCGGATTACGAACTGGGGCGCCTGAAAATCCTACTGAAACATTGGTCAAGCCAGACAAAGGTGCGCCAGGAAGTTTAGAGTGCATAATAGAACTCTTTGTCGCACCAGTATCCAAAAGAAAAGGTTCTACCACACCTGATGTAATCACTTCAACATAAGGTCCACTCTGGTCTACTGGAACTGACACTACTCCCTCACTTTGTCCTTGGCTGTCCTAGTTATCATTATAACCAGAACTCTCACCTTCGACATAGCAATCCTCAACATAATACTGGGCAGACTGACCACTCGGAACATTCTGTCTGTCAAAACAATTCGCAGAATTCTGTAGGGAAGAGGAACGCTCATTTTGGGGGATCACACCACGTCCCCTACCCCTAGGAGCTTGCTGAAAACTACCACGACCTCTCTGACTAGGTACACCATTCGCACGCTGTAACAAAGCCGGGCAACTATTCTTGTAATGACCTTCCTCTCTGCAATAAGCACACTGATTAGGGCCAGGAAAGAATCGCGGAGCATAGGGCTCAGGCTTCTGTAACAATCTCTGAAATTGTGGAGGTTGCTGAAACTGAGGCTGATTCTTACGAGGTGGATAAGCTTGCTGCAAAAGAACTTTCGTCTTTAATTCTTTAGTTTTCTTCTCCACTTTATCCTTCTCATCTTTATCCCTATTCTCGTAATATTGCGCAGTAGCCAGTATCTGGGCCGACGAAGAAAAAGCCCATGAACTCTCAGAGTCCTTAAACTTATTAGAAAGTTCGGGAAGCAAATTAAAGACAAATTTATCCACAAACAACCTTTGACCACCTTCCGTACTCATATCCTGACCACTATGATCAATAAACGTCTCTTCAAACCTAGTGAAGAAATCAGATACACTCTCGTCTTTCTTCTGCTTACATGCTGCTAACTTATCCCAATTCACTCGTAAAGCGGGCATCATCGTTTTCATCAAATTAATAATTCTACCTGGTAATTCTGAAACTAAAGGTTCAGGTTTATTTTTCCCTCCTGTCTACCATCTGCAGCAACAATATTCGCCCAGGTATCACCTAATTCAGCAGCATGATTCTCATGACGAATCTTCGCCCACAAAGGTTGAGGGACTACATCTCCACGATATCTTGGCATTTATTCTGTCCTGACCTTTGATATCTATCTTGTTCTGTCTTTAAAATAGCACGATGGTACAGTCCTGAGGAAGGCACTTATACAGTGTTGAAACGCGTAGACAGGAGACAGGAAACCATCCAACAGTTTTTATATTTATGAATTATTTGAATGATTGAAGTTATGCATATGCTATAAAAAACTTTTTTATCTTTTGTGTGTAATTATGTATCAATTTTATCAAATATCATGTTATTGCAATAAGTATTAAATTTGTATCCTAATATGTACAAACAGTAGTGGAATATCATTTCTTTATGTGGCCTAAGCCACCTTTTATGTGTTAGCTGGTTGCAAAAATTTGCCTGGGTATTTTACTTACACATGCTATTTGCCCTGACCCAGGAAGTTGAACTGTATCGGGGGGTCCTTGCTATCTCGCATATTGAGGGACTACATTACCCATCAACATATCGATGCCGGCTAAATTCATAATACACGCTTCAACTGTCTGGGACAACTCCTTGTAATAACCAGCAGGATTCTTACGAGGGTCAGGTAAGGTCTGCTTAAGAGCCAAGACCTCTGCTCTCTTCCAAGGGACATGTACCCATACTCGCTGAAAATGAGCCGGAGCGGCAACAATACCCTGATTTACATTAGCCTGAACTGCTTCTTTCCATACAGGAGGAACTTCTCTCATAGGGTACTGTTTCACTTTCCTCCTAACAGAGGAATCCGGTTCATACAATGTCTGAGGCGAAAGCCTAGATCTGAAAGCAAGTATCGTCTCTACGGCATCTGTAACATCAGATTCCACTATCATCCCTTTAGCAAACTCTGACTGAACATCAAGCACATCCTGCGGAATCGGACCCAACTCATTATCTTCCTATTCCTGACGCAGAAAAGTACACATTACATCAAAAACATACCTTTGCTTAGGCGGTTCCCACTGAAAGAAAACATCCATAACCGCTGGCAAATCATACCTCGGAGCATTTAAAATCCACCTACGAGCCAACAAATCCAACACTGTCCGTTCCTCAGAACTAGGAAGCTGACTACGACTCTGCTTACGTTCCGAAACAGGGGTCATATTCAGTGACCCAAACAATGGTGACAACAAATTAACAACAGTCTCGGTCATTCATTTTCGAGCAGAAGGAGAAGAAGTAGACATAAGAACAGGAGAATAAGTATTCTGAGGCAAAGAAGGTGTAGGGACAGGAACAGTAGAAGTCAAAGATGCAGAAGCAGAAGGCAAAGGAGTTTGAGGCAAAGCTGGCGACCCTAGAATGGGTTGCCCAGGAGGAGGCAAAACCATCTGTGGAGCACCGGTTGGCTGAACAACAGCAGGAGGTTGAACAACAAAGGGTGGAACAACCGGAGGTAATGGAGGCGCAGTAGCACCCTGCACATAGGGAGGTGGCAATCTCAGTAAATGAGAGATCAAAGGATCTTTTTCAGGGTCTTCATTCACTTTTGGAAGGGAAGGCGGCAAGGCCGGATAACATTTATCGATAGCCATGCAACGCTGTCTATCTAAGACTTCACTCACACGTTCTTCTCCATCTTCCTTAAACTGCCTAGTAGCTTGTAATACTGACATATTTTTATCTTTCCGATCTCTTTTTGCTTGTTTAATTTCTCTCTGTTTGGCTTCCTTTCGCCAAAGGCGGAAAGAGTCAAACATTGCCGGCCGGGCTTTCTTCCTAAATAGCGCGACTTCTAGGTTATCTAAAACCTCTGATTCGAAACTACCATGTTGGGGCCATTGTAAGACACCATCTTTCCTAGTATAGCAGATCCATACCTCATTATAGGTGATAGGACCCACTCCGTGTTTTGAATAGAGCTCATAAGTTGGAGTTCCAACCGGAGGTATCGGACACGAGTCCTCCAATCGGGAATCCTTGTTGCAACCACAACTAAACCATTTCCTAATTTTGCTAAGACCAGGCATCTTATAGCTCGCTAATCTAGCTTCAAACTTCAAGGGGTTATCAACTATCGATACTCTCGTAAATATACGAGCTCCTCGGCTTTGATTGCTGCAGTAACCGAATCAAACGAAACCAAGAACCAAACCAAGAACAAAACAAAGTCGTGGGAGTGACCCACTTATACTTAACCAAAATATCTGTCACGCCACCAGAAGACCGTCTATCGTCTCGCTCTACAAAGGATCAATCAAGGGTCCAAGACAGGGCGACAGTCAGGGCAGCAGTCCTTCGTAGCCGTCGGAAAGTGGGAAGTCTCGCAGCAAAGACTTTCGGTCCACGTCAACATACAGGGGTCGATGAAGTGGTTGGCCTTCCTCACGATCCTCGGGCTTGGACCGGTACCGCTGAAGTCGCCCCACGTTGGACGCCAACTGAAGAACCGAGTTTTTAGAACCCAGCGGCACCAGGGACACGCCCAAAATCTTCGGGTTCTCCTGTCTTGGCAAACAGAGACACGGAATACTTCTAGGTGGCGCCAGAGATCAAATTTATTAGCTGCAGCTAGTAACAGTAATCCCAGCAATACAACACGGTGTACAACTCAAGAAACTGTTCAATTTTGTAGAGCAAGACATCAGTATTTATACACAATATTCACATTACAAATGGACACCCACTGCAGCAAATTCTGACCAATAGAAGCACATTTCTATACATTATCACATTCCAAAAGGCTCACTTTACATTGTACCAACCCCACAAGTTAATTATTAGGATGTCCCAAATTCAATTTCCACAAGCCGGACAAACCCGTAATTGAAAGCACAATGCATATAACGAAGGAATATAAAAAGGAAACAATGATAGATAACGAGCAAGATAAGGCATGTGTAGAAAAGCTAAAAGTTGACGATGTCCTGAACTTTGACTTGCAATCTCAGATAGCAATCAACTAAGGAAATTGGCCTCGCAAAGGGTCAGTTTCAGATAAAGAGGTCAGTTCCTTACAATGCACCTTAGAGTCAAAGAAAGGCTTAGTTAATAAGTGCATGAACAACTAAGCCCATGCAACTTCGTTCATCTAGTTACCTCCATGGGCCTACGTGATGGCAACACCAAAATGGAGGCACGAACAAAATGGAACCCATATTCGAGACAAAGTCTCTGAATACGTAATGAACTCGCTAGTTAACATGACAAATTCACTCCATATTAGCCATACTTGCTAAATACGGTACAACATCACCAACATCGTGACGGAACCATAACATCACAGGACAAGGCAGAATTTTACAGAACCTCACCCCCTCACACACACTCTCACACACCCTCACCCTCACACCCTCACACACCCTCACTCCCTCACCTCCTCACCCCTCACACCCCCTCACACCCCCTCAGCCCCACACCCCTTCACCCCACACCCCCTCACCCCCTCACACCCCCTCACACCCCCTCACACCCCCTCACTCACTCTCACACCCCTCACTCACTCCCAGACCCCCACTCACTCACCCTCACACCCACACCCTCACATACCCTCACACCCTCACCCTCACACCCCTCACCCTCACACCCCCTCACTCTCACAACCCCTCACCCTCACAACCCCTCACCCTCACAACCCTCTCACCCTCACAACCCTCTCACCCTCACACAGCCTCACCCCCCCTCACCTCACACACCCTCACACTCCCTCACTCACCCTCACACACCGTCACTCACCCTCACACACCCTCACCCACCCTCACCAGCATAGCATAGCAAAACGTAGCATAGCATAACAAAACACAGCATAGCATAACAAAACAAAGCATAGGATAGCAAAACAAAACAGCATAGCAAAACAAAACAAAAAAGCATAACATAAAAACACAACATAGCATAGCACAACAAAACAGCATAACAAAACAAAGCATAACATAACAAAGTATAGCAAAACAAAACATAGCATAGTATAACAAAACATAGCATAACAAAACATAGCATAACAAAACATAGCAAAGCATAGCAAAACAAAATATAGCATAGTATAACAAAACATAGCACAGCATAACAAAACACAACCAAACCTAGCAGAACAAAACATAGCATAACATAAAAAATAGGATAACATAACAAAACATACCATAACAAAACATAGCAAAACACAACAAATCATAGCATAACAAAACACACCAAAATAAAGCATACATAACAAAACATAGCATAGCAAAGCATAGCAAAACATAGCATAGCATAACAAAACACAACAAAACATAGCATAGCGTAACACAACACAACATAGCATAACAAAACAAAGCTTAGCATAGCATAACAAAAGATAGCATAACAAAACATAGCATAGCAAAACAAAGCAGAGCATAATAAAACACAACAAAGCATAGCATAACAAAGCCTAGCATAGCAATAGACAACAAAACATAGCATAGCATAATAAAACACAACAAAACATAGCATAGCATAAACAAACACAACAAAACATAGCATAGCATAATAAAACAAAGCATAGGATGGCAAAACAAAACATATCATAACAAAACATAGCATATCATAACAAAATATAGCATAACAAAACACGACAGCACATAGCATAACAAAGCATAGCAAAATACAACAAAACATAGCATAGCCTAACAAAATACAACAAAACAAAGCATAGCAAAACAAAACATATAATAGCATAGCAAAACATAGCATAGCATACCAAACACAACAAGACATAGCATAACAAAACATAGCATAGCAAAACAAAGCATAGCACAATACAACACATCATAGCATAACAAAACATATCATAGCATAACAAAACATAGCATAGCATAGCAAAGCATAGCATAGCAAAACATAGCATAGCCTAAAAAATATAGCATAGCATAACAAAACACAGCATAGCATAACAAATCAAAGCATAGGACAGCAAAACATAGCAGCACAGCACAACAAAACAAAACCTAGGATAGCAAAACAAAACATAGCATAGCATACAGCATCACTCAGCACCACCACAGCATCACTCAGGGGCACCACAACATCGCTATGCGCTACCACAGCATCACTGAACGCCACAGCATTACTCGTTCGGCACCACAACATCACTCAGCGTCACCACAGCAACAATCTGTGCAACCATTCAACAACAATTGGTTCAAATATGTTCTCTCAATGTTTCAAGCTTTATTACAAATGTAACAAAAAGATGTTAATATTTCACTTCCCTTCTTGGATTTTCGTCACAATAAAATACACTGAACATCATCTTCACAAAAGTTATTTACAAAAGTTTAAGCGATTGCCATTATAAATTACAATAACTTTTATTTAAGTATTAATTATTAAAAAAATGTAAAGCCATTGTTATTTTATAATATCAATACATGTAAGTCACGTAAATACAACACATATTGCATTACAAATGCTATAGGTGTCACATTTGAAAAAGTTATAACTATTGGCATTGTAAATGACAAAGCTATTATTTTCGCTATTTTCAAAAACAAAACATAAATAAAAAATGTGTCATTTACAATACCAATAGCTCAAACTTTCCCAATGCGAGACCTATTGCATTGCAAATGCTTGTTCTCCTATCAATGCACTTGCAGGAACAACCTAGCATTAATGAAGACGAGATTGCAATTGTCCCCCATATTCAAGACACTCGGTATTCAATGTGTGGGGGAAGGTTGGCCTCCCAAACCCACTTGACTCCTGAGGTAGCATGGTTGATTAGTTAAGATCCTGCTTAATGTAGGTGGGAGGTTCGGTCATGATGCAGTGCAGCAGTTATCACTGTTACAATAAAGATATAATTCCCAGCCAGAGTAATTGTACTATAAAAGAGCTCGATTTTGATAACAAACAGTATAAATATATTTAAAATAACAGTAACCGATGTAAATCATACATCGTGTAACTCAACAAAGGATCACAATATGTTAGATCATTGGCACCCATGTTATACACAATATACATTGTGTTCAATAACGTATTGAGAACGATGCACTGTTCATAAATAAAACACACAGGACTGAAAGCCTACAGCCAAAAATGGCAACTATTAAAATAGGGTTCATGGTAATTTATTGATTACAAACATGAAAAACGTTTTACAACACTGAGTCTAAATGGTGCAACTGGTAGGGGACAAAAGCAGGATTTGAAAATAATGGGATTCGTGGTTCACAGTCTCCAGTTACAGGACTGTAAAATATGTTTACCTCCTGTTTTAGGGTTAAGGTTTGCCAATAACTTCAAAGATTAATATCTCATCTGGGGTTCCTAGTGATCTGCATCAGAAGAAGATACAGATCTAAGGACTGAAGGGGTCAAACAGCATCTGACCTACAGGGGACATTGCAGTCTGTACCCACAGGTATAAAGGTGCACAGTTGTACCACAGAAGATCACTGAGCTCTCTAAATACAGCTAGCAACTTCTCAAGAAGGATAGCTGATGCAAGGCAGTTTAGCATAAGAATAGCACACTTAGCCATTAGTAATTCATTGACCTAAGTTAGTGCTCCAGCAGTGTTAGAAGCAAGATGATCAACTAGTGTTGGCAATCTCCCAATCTTCACATCATTTAAAGCCACACCAATGGACTGAATCATAGCACCTAGCACATCCAACACAATTTGTCTAAATCCACTGTTCACTCCTTTCACACAAATGGCTTCATTCATCTCCGTTACGTGGTATATCTGAGGGAATACCAATGAAAGGTAGCAACTTCCCATCCAGTTCTTAACTAGGTGAAAATGGGTAATCTTACCACAAGTATAATAAATTCCTCTAAATATGGGCTCTTCACCAATCAAAAACTCAATTCAATCAACTTTATTCAAAAGCATTAAACAAAACAAGTAATAAAACAATTCCTACATTGTATCAGATGCAAAGTACATAAAATGCATTGTAAAACAGTACCAAATAGTAGCAGCAATATATTAGGACAACATGGGCCTATGTGCTCTTACAGTGGATTTTAAGAAAGACCAGATATTCAAAATAGATTCTTCATTAATTAAGAGTAAAAAAAATCTAAAAGCTGGCATGTATTGACCAATATTGCAGCAGTCTTTTTTTTAAAGAGGGGAGTTAAAAAAAAGTCTAGTAAACTGTGCATAAAATTTACAAAAAAATTACAATAAAGCATTGTTTGCCCAGAATAGTCACAAGGACAGGACATGTATTCAAGATTGTGTGTAAAGCCCATGGGAAAGCGAAGCAGATATTTAACAGTATCAGATCTAAAACAGAATAGTAAAGAATATTCTCATAGACTGCGGGCACACCAAATGTTGTCGGTGGTAGAATCCATTTCCCACAGATCGAGGTATGTAGTCATGGTAGGCTTCCCCCTTAACCGCTGTGTTTCCTCAAAATTATAAAAAGCATTGGCCACCTTCCTCTTGCTTGTACTGACACATGATAGTGTATATAAAGATAGACTGCATCCCAATATTCCAACATACATCCTTAGCATATGCAGTCCATGGGATTTGTAAGCCCCTATCCAGGTAAAGGCATTCCAGTATTATTCAGACCCCCCAGGATATAGCGGCATGGATTCGCAAATTTAGCGGCACAAAAATGGAAATTTAGCGGCACAAATAGGGAAATTTAGCGGCAATTTTGCGGCATTTTATTTGGCCATTTTTCCTCCAACAAACCCAGATATCTTAGCTTTTTTAGTTATTTAACAACATGAAGCTATATCGCTATATTGAGGTGTTAAACTGGCACTAATGAGGAGCATCCAATGCCCATAGTGTTACCAAGTTGAAAAGTACTGAAATAATGACATAATCCAATGACAAATTTGCTACATTATACCGCATAATTTGCCTTTTATCGCCAACAAAATTACTCAACCCTACTGCATAATTTAGCCTTCTACTGCCACATCATTCCAGTAACCCTGATTATAAACTTCCTTTTAAAAGCTTGATTAGCCTGAAACGTATTGTGATTCTTTCTCTAAGATAAACATGGACCATTCTAAGATGGCAGTCAAATTGACTTGTTGGAAGAAGCAATTTCTGACATCCTACCACCTGGATTGTGGCTTCTACCTATCGAGTGTCAATATCCTAATTCATCCATCGAAATAACAGCATCATGTGGCAGCACAAAGGCATCCATTATTACAGTAAATGCACTTTCACCTCTCTTATGCAGTAAGCACATGAATAGTTAAAACATTGATAATTCTAGTTTTACAGTGATGGCTCAAATAAAGGAAATATTAAACTATCTTCACTTTTGTTTAGGCGTTTTAATTACATTTCTGGTGTGACCTACATACTGATTAATTTGGTAGTTCAGAGTTCGCATCCACGTAAAGGGTACTTTATTTTCGGACTTAACTACGCTCTCATAATCATTATAAACATTTATTGGCATCTCATGCGCCATGCAATTTCCATTCTGCTAAACAGAACACTGCAGCATATTGCACTAAGCCTCCTA
Source organism: Lissotriton vulgaris (assembly GCF_964263255.1). Taxonomy (NCBI): domain Eukaryota; kingdom Metazoa; phylum Chordata; class Amphibia; order Caudata; family Salamandridae; genus Lissotriton; species Lissotriton vulgaris. Next base: position 598,225,074 of record NC_141696.1, read on the forward strand.
TCTTAATTATCCTTGGAGACTGGCACTTGACCTGATGGGACACCGTAGCTGTTTGGTTCATGGTTCAGCGCCTAGGGCAGAGCACAATCCCCACAAGGAATTCAGAAGAAAAAAAAGCGTTGGATAGAAAGAGAATAATAATGCTTCCCCGTGTTGTCTGCAACGGCAGCAGTGCTTCTGGCGTGAGAGCTAAACACTGACACGTAAAAGGCATCTGCATTGCTTCCTTCACCTCTGATAGAACACTGATTAGGTTTCCTGCCCCCAGTGCTCAGGACGATGCACACTGGAAAGCTAGCCTAAGCAGCAACAGAGCGCTTCACTTCACTTTGCCTGCACCCTTCCAAGCTTGAAATGTGAGAGATCCCCCGCTCAGCCAATGATCTGAGCCGAAGCCAGAGCTCCGAGCAGGATTAAAAGCCGAGCAGTGCTGGGCCCGCACCTGCTTGCCTCCCACCTCCGAGGATCTGGGGGGACATCTTCCGAGCCCACTTTTTCAGACCCCCCAGGATATAGTGGCATGCCTTTGTAAAAATACCGCGATTTCTACAAAAGTGCCGATTTCGCGGGCACTTTTGTAAAAATCGCGGCATTTTCACAAAACTGCCGATTTCGCGGCAAATCGCGAAATCGCGATATCCTGGAGGGTCTGATTATTTCTCTTGTTACAGCGGCCTCAGGGTTCTTCCAGATTGAAAGCCACAGGAAGGCATGCTGCACCTGTATTGAATCACCTATGTCGGATAGCCCAAGTTCCATGTGGCAGATAAAATGATAAGCCGACAAATGGACAGATAAAAACCTTTCTAATAAATCTATTTTCTTACTGTTGAATGGCATACAATTAGCAATCAAAGACTCATTATTAACAACATAACTCTTTTCACATTCACTTTCTCTAACAAATTGTATTGAACTAGCAGCCTGTGATCTCTGACACACCATACACAAAATCCCTATTCTCTTATGCTCCATTTTCAAACTCAGATGTTTCTTTTAATTTCTAGACTCAATTTGTAATTTAATCTCACTTGCATCCTGCCAATCTCTCAAAATTCTCACTCTTCACTCAAGGTCTAAGTAACTTTATTCGGTTTCAAAAAGAGAACCATAAAAGTGCATAGAATCGACAATACAAGTTAAAATTCCAATTACCTATGTTTGAGGCATATGAGCTGCAGATTGCACACCGTGCATAGATCGCCACCTAGTGTTGGGCCCGGATGTTTGCAGTTTTTTTTGTCCTGATAAGTTCTTTGGAAGTCACGAGATGGGTAACTCCTCCTCTGGACCATGCTGCGCATGGACATCGGCTCCATCTCCCGATTGTTTTTTTCCGCCATTGGGCTCGGATGTGTTTCCTGAGCTCCGGTTTGGAACTGAATTTCTTTCGGCGCGCAATCCTCACCCAGTTCGACGGTATTGTTTCGATCGCACTCCACAACGACGCGATTCTTCACCACTTCGAATCTTCGATTCCGGACGTCGACGAAGGCCTTCGGGCCTACCGAGCCTTACTCTGGCTCAAGGAAAGGACACCATTCAAGAAGTGTCCTCAATGTGGGTCGAAGTTTCCCCACACCAATCTACATGAGGTTTGTAACCTCTGCCTCTCACCGGAGCACGAGGCCAAAGACTGTTCCGCCTGTGCCTCTTTCCACTCCAAAAAGACAATTCGGGACCAACGAGCTCGAAGAACAAAGGCTCGCTCATCAGCGTTGATTCCCGACGACATCTTTGCAGAGGGCATCGACCTTCCAGAACTCCAGCAGGCCAAAGAAAGTGCCAGCTCCTCTGATGCCGACGACTCAGACGTCGAGGACATCACTCCACCTCAATGGGTCGTAAGTAAGAACCGTCGACCCCAACCCTCCTCGACACCCTCAAAAAAGGCTTCGGTCACACCCTCACCTTCGGGCCCGTGTGCACACAGAGAGACTGCTTCCCATGCCCTGCCTTCGGGCTCGGCAATGAAGTCTATTAAGCCTTCAGGAGACTTGGGCTCTAGCCAGCCTATTCCCGATGTCGATCCCATACCGACACCGAAAAAGAAGCCATCTTCCTCAACCACGCCAACCACTGCTCTGACACCTAAGCACTCGGCGCCGAAGACTGGCACTGGCTCATGGATGCCGAAACCGCACTCGGAGCCCAGTAAAAAAACACCTAAAGGTCCCGACTCTCTCGCTTCGGAGCCGAAAAAACACCCGGAACCGAAAAAATAAGTTCCGGTAAAAGACATTTCAAAAGGTCATACTTCAAAGCCAAAAGACTCTACACCAACTACCGAATCGGTGCCGAAGAAACCTTTGGATCCGAAAACTTCAACGCCGAAGGATCTGCCAGACACAGTAGAGCTTTTTACACCAGATCCTACTCAAAAGACTCTTATAAAGGATCCTAAGGATGGAAAATTAGCTCTTAACTCCAAGAAAAGACCACTAGAGGTGCCTGCATCTCCTCCTCCCCAAAGAAGAGAGACATTGCAACCTCTCCATTAAGGGTCCCTTCTCGTTTACCCCCTCATACTGTTCCTCCCCCTACACCTCCTCCACCACATCATTTGCCTACTCCATCTACTAACCCAGATGATGATTTAGATACAGGCTCTGATGACACAGGTGGGGGTGCACATGACCCAGTAGGGACCAATAGTCCCCCTCAGTCACCTAACCCATAGGATGATTATAACACCCCTGATGTGCCTTACGTTCCCCATTGGGATTGTATATCCTTCCAGGCCTTCCCCACCAGAGGACACTGTAGGTTTTAACCTACTAGTCCAAAGAGCTGACCAGTACCATGGGGTTGATTTACACACCGATACTGTGGAGGAAGATTTCCTATTGGACACTTTTGATAACACACAAAGGTCCACTGCCATTTTGCCAATGCTTAAAGGGGCCATTAAGCACGCAACAGGTATTTAAAGATCCTGTCAGGGCTCGGGTCCTCAACCCTCAAATTGAGAAGAAATACAAAGCTGCCCCTACAGACCCAGTTTACATTAGAGGTCCAGCACTATTAGATTCTTTAGTAGTATCCAATGCATGTAAACGTGCTAACTCACAGACATCAGGTGAGGCCTCGCCACCAGATAAGGAATCTAAACTCCTTGGCGCCTCTGGTAGCTAATATATGGCGCATTGCCAATACTCAAGCTTTGTTGGCAAGATACGACAGGGCACATTATGAGGAACTACAGTCCATAATGCAGCCTCTACCAGACAAGTATAAAAATAGGGCCAATGAACTCATACAAGAAGGTACAAATATTACTAAAACTTCAATTTGTTGTGCCCTAGATGCTGCAGACACTGCCTCAAGGGCAATTAATACCAGTACTCTTTTGCGTAGACATGCATGACTACATATTTCAGGTTGTAAACCTGAGGTACAAAATTCCATCCTAAATCAGCCATTTGATGAAAAATCTTTATTTGGCCCTAATGTGGATGTGTCTTTAAAAAAAATGAAAAAAGACACCGACACAGCAAAATCTATGGGAGCTTTGCAGCTGCAAACTCCAAGACGTTCTTTTCGTTGCTCATCATAGAGAGGCAACTCAAGAGGCTACTCCTCCGAAAGCCCCTCCACTTCTTACAAGACCTCTAGCCAATCCACATTCACTAAAGGCTACCAAAGAGGGGGTTACAGGGGTAACAACAACGAGGCAAAACCAACAACTCCCGCTCGGCCTCCACCCCTACCCAATGACTTTCCTCTGCTTCCCCCCCAACATTTCACTCCTGTGGGGGGAAGACTACAACAATTCCTTCCTGCCTGGATCAACATCACATCAGTCAGGTGGGTGGAACAAATTATTCAGTCAGGTTACTGTCTAGCACTAACATCTACCCCCACAAACATACCACCGAAAGAGCGCCCAATGTCACAAGAACATCCATCACTGCTAAAGCAAGAAGTAATATCTTTGCTAGAAAAAAGTGAAATAGAACCAGTTCCTCTGCACCATCAAAACAAGGGGGTTTACTCCCTATACTCTCTTATTCCAAAGAAGGACGGCTCTCTAAGGCCTATTGTGGACCTCAGACCGCTAAACATATACATCCAGCCAGACCATTTTCACATGGTCACACTCCAACAAGTCCTTACTCTCCTATTACAAAATTACTTCCTTGCTACTCTAGATCTCAAGGACGCATACTTTCACATTCCCATTCACAAAGCTCACAGGAAGTATCTCAGATTTGTAATAGACGGGCAGCACTATCAATTCAAAGTACTCCCATTCGGAGTCACTACAGCACTAAGAGTATTCACCAAGTGCCTAGCAGTAGTGGCGGCACATTTACGAAGACAGCACATCCACGTCTTCCCATACCTCAACGACTGGCTCATAAAAGCCAGCTCATACAAAAAGTGTGTAGAACACACCAATGCCACAATCCTACTGCTCCACAACTGGGAGTTCACAATAAACCACACCAAGTCTGATCTGCAACCATCCAAAATACAACAGTACCTCAGTGCCACAATAAACACCTCAACAGCGCTAGCTTATCCCACTCCAATAAGGATAGCCAGCATGCAAACTCTTCTCACAAAGTTTCAGCCACAACACTCCCTTCCAGCACGAGTGTTTATGCAGGGATGATGGCCTCTTGCATTTTCATAGTGCCTCACACAAGGCTCCAAATGCGTCCTCTCCAAGAGTGCTTATCACGTCAATGGAACCAGGCTCAAGGTCAATTAACAGACCTAGTGTTGGTAGACGGTCGTACTCCTCGCTCTCTGCAGTGGTGGAACACCAAAAACCTTTCCAAGGGACGACCGTTCCTAGAGCCAGTTCCTCAGATAATCTTGACAACGGACGCATCACTCTCCGGCTTGGGGGCCCCCCTACTGCAACACACCACGCAAAGCAGGTGGACACCGCAACAAAAGTTACTCCACATCAATCATCAGGAGTTACTAGCTATATTCCTAGCACTGAAAGCTTTGCAACAGCAAGTATCAAACAAAGCTGTGTTAGTCCGCACAGTCAACATGAGAGCCATGTATTACATACAGAAACAGGGAGGAACACACTCCCTGCAACTCTCTCAGCTAGCACAAAACATATGGCAGTGGGCTACACCTCAAAACATATTCCTCTTAGCCCAGCATGTCCCAGGAGTTCAAATTACCATAGCTGACCTCTTAAGTCGTCAGGCACCACAGGTCCACAAGTGGGAACTTCATCCGACAGTTCTTCAACCATTCTTTCAGATGTGGGGACAACCTCAGATAGACCTCTTTGCCACCCACGAAAACGCAAAATGCCCAAGCTTCGCCGCCAGATATCCACACCCACTGTCCAAAGGCAATGCGATATAGATCAACTTGTCAAACAAGTTTGCGTACGCTTTTCCACCTCTACCACTCATGCCACTAGTAGTGTGCAAACTACAGCAGCATTCTCTGACCCTCATCCTAGTTGCTCCCACGTGGGCCAGACAGCCGTGGTACACCACACTGCTACAACTGTCTGTAGTGCCACACCAAAAACTATACCAGTCTCCACACCTTTTAACACAGAACCGTGGAGAGATCAGGTACCGGGACCCAGCTCAGCTCAACCTTGCGATCTGGCTCCTGAAATCCTAGAATTTGGATATCTTAACCTTCCTCCAGACTGCATGAATGTTATAAAAGAAGCTAGACGCCCAACCACTAGAACATGCTATGCAGCTAAGTGGAAACGTTTTGTAATATATTGTCACAACAACAATATTAATCCTTTAGAAGTGTCTATTCAACACATCATAGGATACTTACTGCACCTCCAAAGATATAACTTAGCCTACCAATCTATTAGGCTACATCTTGCAGCTATAGCAGCATATCTTCAAAACAGACAGCATCTATCTCTCTTCAGAGTGCCTGCTATTAAAGCCTTTATGGAAGGCCTTAAAAGAATAATTCCTCAGAGTACCACCTTCACCAGTGTGGAATTCAAACATTGTTCTCACACGGCTAATGGGACCTCCCTTAGAACCTTTACATAAATGTGAACTACAATTTTTAACATGGAAGGTTGCGTTCCTGGTAGCTATTACTTCTCTACAATTCAAGAACCTTTCTTGCAAATGCATCAGAATAAGGTCGTTCTCCGTTTAATCCCAAAAAATCCTACCGAAGGCCATCTCTCCCTTCCATCTCAACCAATCTGTGGAACAGCCAGTAACAGAAAGAGCGCTTCATACCCTAGATGTCAAAAGAGCATTGCTATACTACATTGAGAGAACACAACCTTTTCATAAAACCAAATAACTTTTTGTGTCTTTCTCACCACCAAACAAGGGTAATCCCATACCAAAATCTGGGATAGCTAGATGGATTGTCAAATGCATACAAATTTGCTACCACAAAGCTAAACAAACGTTATCTGTTCCTCCTAAAGCCCATTCTACAAGAAAGATAGGGGCTTCAATTGCATTTTTAGGTAACATTACCCTAGATGACATCTGCAGAGCAGCTACATGGTCTACACCGCCCACATTCACAAAACACTATTGTGTAGATGTGCAAACCAAGCAACAAGCTAATGTGGGCTAGGCTGTTCTCAAAACATTTCAAACCACTGCAAGTCGCCGCTAACGGTGGGTACTGCTTTACAATCTATGCACAGTGTGCAATCTGCAGCTCGTATGCCTCAAACGGAAAATGCTACTTACCAGTATGCATCTGTTCTTGGCATGTACAGCTTCAGAGTTGCACACGCCTCCCCGGCTACCCTTGTCTGTTCCAGTATTATCCTAATTAGATACAATTTACACGGACATCCTTGCTTTTCATGCAAAGCTCCATCATTTCCCTAATGGTGAAAAACAATCTGGAGATGGAGCCGATGTCTATGCGCAGTATGGTCCAGAGGGCGAGTCACTCATCTTGTGACTTCCAAAGAACTTTTCAGGACAAAAACAAACTGCAAACATCCGGGCCCAACACTAGGTGGCGATCTATGCACAGTGTGCAACTCTGCAGCTCTACATGCCAAGAACAGATGCATACTAGTAAGTAGCATTTTCCTTACAAGACAGCGGTAAAGGCAATTCATAAGATAGAATGGTTAAAAAGAAATGAAAATAAAATAAGAAGTATACAAGCCTTAAAATTCAATCTTTAACTAGACACAACATTTGGTTCACGGAGCACTTAGGCTGTATGTTGATGAATCTAGCTAATCCGATTCAGCTACAACCACTAATACCATTTCCTAATAGCCATTGCAACTTTAATGTAGTTGGAAACTCTAGTACATATATCAACTGTAGCCAAAGAGTGCAAGTAGTTAAAACCATCAATATAAGAATATGGCCTAATTTATTTTAAAATTGGGACTACAAATGTTCTTCTAGGCTCTTTGTAAAGAGTGCAAAATAGCATAAAGTGCGATGTGCTTTCGGCTGCCAAATTGTCACAAGGGCAGAGAACAAAATTGTCTGCCCACCCAATTTGTTTCAGAAATGCCACTAAGACATGTAGGCTGAGTAAACGAAATCTTGTTAAGTAAAAGCGTGTCTGGATATTTGTAGTGAACATTAAATAAATTGCTGCTGAGCAGGGAATATACAAAGAGGGGCTGCTACCTCCGGTTCAGAGCGGCGAGTGTTTGCCTCTATTTTATGATATTTTTTGCATTCTCGTGGATACTGGCTGGGCAATCAAAATTATGTTCCAGGCCTAGCCTATAAAAGCTATCCTTGGCAAATCGGAGCCAAGGGATAGTTAGTGCGCCATTGAGGTTAAGACAATCTTTTATAATCTCTCTGGAGAACACCGACTCTTCCGTAAACCAGATTTTGGCCCATAAAAGTAAGGGGGAGATGTTTATACAATCCTCCACAAAGTCAAGCCCCAACTCATGACAAAAGCTTGAAGGGGGCACGATTTGGAATAATCAATAGTAGTTTAATGAATGTTTTCCATGATTTGCAACGGTCGGCTGTTATGAAACCCACATGTGCCTGCTCCATATGTTGCCCCAGGTACACATTTGGCTTTATAGAATGTTACTAGCTTGGTCACCGGTTTATGTCCCAATTTGCAGGCAAAACAAAAAAGCCCCTACTCTACCCACGTTGTGCATCCTTGTATTAACAAGCGGATCCCAATTCAGCTTATTATTAAAAAGGTTCCCTACGTTATGAAATTATTCATTTTATCAATCCTCTTTGCACCCACAGCATAGTTTCTAGTTTTAGTCATTTTAGGCCTACAGACCATAACATGTGATTGTCAAATGAACCTTTAGGTCAAGTGACAACATAATATCAGCAAATGCTTTTAGAGACCATTTGCTGTCAGGGCTATTAAAACAGTATCATCGGCATAAGAGAGAAGCGGGACCCGAGTGCCCCCAATGCGTCGACAGTCAAGTTCTTTATCTGACAAGAAAGCTTCAAGGCCATCGGTGTATATTATAAAGAGAAAAGGAGCTAAGATGCATCCCTGCCAGACACCTTCTATCGATGCAATAGGCCTAGTTTTTCTCCCCGTGAGCGCCATATCTAATAGTTTCAGATGTAGAAGGGTGGAGCTTGCAGAGAAAAGAAATTAAGGGTTCCTTAACTCCCATTTTACCCGTCAGTGTCCACAGCTTATCCCGATTTACAGTATCAAAGGCGCTGGACAAATCCATGAATGCCAGATGAATAGAACCCTTCCTGGCCTTCATGTACTTGCCCATAATCAGGGACAACTTGAGGCACTGTTCAGTAGTGCCCATCCCCCTCCTAAAGCCTTCTGTGATCTTGCGATCAGCCCTGTGTCAGTCGCCCAAGTTTCAATTCAAGCAAGGACAACCCTTGCCAACAACTTCTCTGTGGCATCAATAAGGGAGATTGGCCAGTAACAGGAAAGGTCACATATATTACCTTTTTTTAAACAAATGGACCACTATGGCCTCCTTCCAAGATGCCGGGATAGGGCCGGTCACCACTGCTTTAAACACGTTGGTCAATAATGGGGACCACTGATTAGGATTAGTTTTAAAAAGATCCAATGGCACTCCATCTGGGCCAGGGGCTTTCATGCTAATTCCTTTAGCTATGGCTTCCTCAACCTCAGCTACTCAGATTGACGCACTTAAGTTAGAGGCTGAGGTTAGATCTTGGGGCAAATCCTCAATGGGGACCTCAAAGTGGAAGCCTTTAGGATTAAATATGGCCACATAGTGTGCTTCCCAAACATCCTCCAAAATCAAGGAATCCATCCTGCCCATCTCCCCATTAAATAATGGGAGGTTTATAACTTCTCAGAAACTTTTCGAGTCCTTAACACCTTGGCTGCTAGGGACATTTCCCTCCTGTGCTGGGCCCTAATGTTAGTGGCCATGATCATGACGAGCTCAGCTCGTCATGAGCACAGCTCCACTGTGCCTCATGACGAGCTGAGCTCGTCGTGAGCATGGAAGGTGTTAAGGGAGCTAGCTCTCTCCAGATCATCCCAGGCTGAACGCCTCAGTTCTTCTTTCCTCTGCTTCACTATACGTTTGTATGACTTCAAAGTATTTTTTAATGTGAGCCCTGTCTCGAGGGTTTGCGTACAGTGCCAGCTTTAAAATATTATGGGCTGTTGTGCATTCCACATTAAACCACCTTATCTCCTAAGGGTCCATCACCTTAATTGATTTAGTCAAGTTTTTACCTACATCAGAACAGATCAATTGAAATTCCTGAATAATCTCAGCTGGGGGCAAGTCATTGGCTAAGCACTTCACAATCGAGTCGTAATTACTTATAACAATTCTTGCTTCGAACTCAAAGGGGTTTACTTTATTCCATTTGAGTCTTACCCCTTTATTAGGATTAAAAACAACTTTATAGCCATCAACATTCCCTGGCTGAATTATTATACTCTCGTTATTTGGATCCACCTCAAAGTCACCAATAAGTGGCAGGAACCGCCGTGATATGAGCACAAAATCAATAAAACTCTCCCTACCTCCACCAACATAGGTGGAGCACTGTATTGCGGAGTTGCTAGCTAAGTCGTTAATGAGGCTCAGATCATTATCCACAATAATAGAATTTAGAGCCTCTTCCTGAGGGGTATGGTTAAAATGCACCAGTTGCTGCCCCTCTATGCGTAGAATCCCGTAGGCATCACCAGAGCTATAAGTGCAGATTGAGCAATTAAAATCTCCCACCCAGAGAATACATAAGGGTTGCCATTTCTCTGAAATGTTGTTAATTTCTGCCTGTAGAACCTCAATAACCTGGCAGGTATTATGATAAAAAAAATATTGTAATACCAGTTCACCACTAGTAACTTGACTTGTAGAATATTGGAAATCACAACTAACTCAAACCAGTGAGATGTACATACAACAGTAACTTTTATAGCCTCATATTTTACTGAGATTACCACTGCCAACCCTTCTTTAGCCCTCCCTGAAGAGGAGGGAGTTGCATTAACTGTGTAAGAATAGTAACCATTCAGCGAAATGTCCTTAATGTACCATGACTCCTGAAGACAGATGATGTCAAAACCTTTGATATGTTAGCCAAGCCTCGACGAACAGTTTAGAATGAATACCTGCTATATTACAGGAAATGACTTTAAGTAGAGACTTATGGGGACCCTGCTTTTCCAACCCCATGAGTTTTTTTATTTTTACCTTGGTCAACTGTAATGTTGAGGGGGGCCCGGAACCTCCGTAGTCGTGATATCACTTAAAATTACATTGTTACGGAGGAACAATTTTCACAATTGTCCCAGTTCGTCCCACTAATGTTTATTTTAGGTGAGGAGGTTTCAAGCGGATCCACAGAACCCCTATTAGTGAGTGCATCTGTGTAAGCTCCTGTCCCTAGAGCTCTATAAGGCAATCCCAATCCCATCATAGCTGCTGGTGGGCTAGGGCACTCAGTCAATCAATTTCTGACAGCCCAGAAAGGACATCAAAATGGTTATAATGGCTAAATGAAGGAGGCTGTGTAAACAGGTGCGTACTAGGACCCACCCACGAAGACTGTTTTCTCATCAAGTGTTCAAGTTGCGGAGGGTAGAAAAAACTCTCTCGGGTCGCCATGTGAGCCTTGAAAATGCGTTAGGGCAAAGTGTACACATCATGCATTATTAAAATTAAGCACAACGCAATGCACTCCCCCGTGTTTGGTCGTATGACCCAGTCAGCTCACTTGACTGGCCATGATAATGTTATCCGACCAATTTATCTTTGATTAGATTTTCTAAGAGCATAAGTGTGCTGATTTGTTGATAAGACTTTGATAGGTTTCTTCCTGACCAATAGCAAGACCGGGAACCCCCTTCAAGATCAGTGTATACGGTGTGCATTCTGGTGGCAAATTTTACACAGTTTTAGCACCCCTCCCGCCCCTATGTTCTTGACCTATGCCATTTATATGTGCATGACCTTGTAACAGACCGGCCCTATCTGTTGTCAGTAACCTTGATTGAGTAGTGTCCCCTTTCCCCGGTCCTATATTGTTCCTAATGATGTTCCTAACCATGATGGGATCTTGAGTTACTGAAACCGCGGTATTGATGCGGACATTATTAGACGGTGTCTCTATATGAGGAACCTGGCCATTTACAGTAGATGTTATACTTTAGGAAATCGATTGGCTTGAGGGGACACTAGAAGTGATGTCAATTATGTCAGAGCTTCTTGGGCAACTGGTATTATCAATCTGGTTTTTGAATTCCGAGTCATTAGCTAGACCCATTACGACTCAGGCAAGCTGTTCTTCAATGCTGGCTAATATATCGAAAATGGGTGTAAAAGCCTCTTGTAGAATTCTACTGAATTTATCTACATTGTTATCAACATTGTTATCCATTTCATTTAATGCATTAGCTCTCCCTCCTCCCAACCGAGTCCTTGATGTATTGCCAGTTGAGTGGGTTCTCTCAGTTCTTTTGTCCCTTGGCGAGTGAATCATTATTTTACAATCAGCCCTTGTCACGTCCGTTCGTTTTCTTTTCCCACCTTTTGCAGCTTGGGTTACAGGAAGTTTCTCCACTGGACCGGTGAGGGGGTCATTTCCTTCGTTGGAGGCATGCAAAACACCCTGGCTTGAAATAATTACAGTGGGTGATAGAGGAGGTTGCGGTCACTGCTCAACTACAGTTTCCGAGGTAGATATATTTTTTTTCAAGATTTATTTATTGAGTAGCTTGCAGCAGTAATACACAAAGCCCCACAACTGGGGTCCAGCAAGCCCATCATAGTATATTTCGATACAAGCCATTTTCGTTTCCTAACATTGCATCTAGTATATAATGCACAACAGAGAACAATTCCCAAACAGAAAAAAAACCCTCCCCCACCAGGCACTTTAGGTGATGTTACATCGTACAGTTGTCGGATCTGAATCCTTGTAGACACACATGAGTGATAGCTCGTAAAAGTAGTCCCAAATCCGATAATTCCTGACCGGCACAAAATGCAGTACAAATAAAGAGAGATACTCTACAAATCAGGTTGACTCTGTAAATACATTGTCAGTGGGGCCCAAAGTCTTTGGGCCGTGAGGCCTCAGGGAACTCTTCCGCATAAGCCTCCAGCTGTTCCCTACAGTAAATTAGGTCTCAAATCCATTTCTTTACAGCGGGTGTGGTTTTTGCGCCCCAACATTGCGCTACAACACGTTTAACCAACAGTCGAAACGGCGACTATTCGCCTATTGCAAGGCTTCAGATACTTCATACTACCCAGCAGGTATACCTCCAGTACACATCGCACGCGATCCGTCGAAATGGCGACTATTCGCCTATTGCAAGGCTTCAGATACTTCATGTAGTGCGGTTAGCACTCTAATGGACGCACGTATTACGCATCCATAGGCCAGGCGTGGCCTGCGGGGTTCAATAAAGGGAAGGCGTGCGCTTGGGCACGTCACTTCCGACCAGGACCAAGTGTGTGCTTTACTGGCTGTCGCTGCGCGTTGCCACCCCTGCGCAGCGACCAGACCCACTTGGCAGGGCCCACACCCTGGCACACTACATTGGCGACGAGCGGAGGGGGCCCAACCCTCGCCCGTACACCTTTGCCTCGAGCGGAGCAGTCTGCTCGATCCCGCGGTGCACACCGCGTGTGGCCCGGCGCCTTCCCCCGAGCCACGGGGCCGACGTGCTCCTTCCTGCCTGCCTTCGCCCACTGGAGGGCGCCGCTCTCTCACCCTCACTGCCCTGGGGTGCGAGCATCAAGCGGGTGCCTTCACCGACGGCCGCCGCATCCTCCCGCCTCTCACGGCGAACTGGTGCCGAACACCACGCATCTCGCGTGGTACGCGAGGACATCGCGCCCAGCGTTTCCTCACGCATCTGGAGTGGGGAAAGGCCGTGAGACTTCAGGACAAGGCCCTATCTTCTGTCCTGCCACACAGCCGCCGCGTGCTTCGCGTGCTATGGCCTGCTGAGGCCTGGTGTGGCCTGGACCTGCTACTACGAACACTGACTGCCTAAGTGGAGGTCCCTGGTACTACTCTGACCGCCCTACCCCACTGACCACGTGGCGCGTGTGTCTGGACGACGGATGGAGCAACTTCCCGCCAAGGTACTCACGTTGCCGCGTGCCTGCGCAAGGGACTGGGGTGATTCTGGACTTTGCCCTGCTAGTCCTCGCACGCCGCCATGGGGGATGTGGACGCTGGGGCTCCCGTCATCAATATCCCGTTTCAGCATGCTGCCGCTGGGGTGCTGCCGCCATTTAGTGAGGCGAGTGACCCATCCACTGCCTCGCCCCGATGGAAAATTTGGTTGGAAAGACTCGAAAACTATTTTGTGGTCACAAGGGAGACGGATGACGCGGTAAAAAGGTCGCTACTCCTCCACTATGCAGGGGATGAGGTCTTCAGGCTCTTCAAACACCTCCCCAACCCGACGGGGGTGACTACCTACGCTGCTGCTGTTACCGCCCTAAATAACCATTTTGACCCTCAATTAAATGTGGATTTTGAGGTCTTCAAGCTAGGGCAAGCCCGTCAGCGTGATTGGGAATCCATGGACCAGTTCCACACCCGAGTTCGAGAGCTGGCTAGCTCCACGGATGAGGACCAGCCAAGGGCCATACGACGCCAACTAATCCAGGGATGCCGAGACAAGACGCTGAGGGGCCACATCTTGCGGAAGCCGGGAATCTCACTGGAAGACATTCTCATCCTGGCCAGAGCGCATGAACTCTCAGATGCCAGAGCAACGGCCATGGAGCAGGCCCTCCACAAAACTCCCGCCAAAACCGAAACCATCAAAGTGGAGCGCGCTGATGCCGTACGACCACGGACACGTGGCCAGGTGAAAAAGGGATACCGAAGAGACCCGCCTCAAGGCCGTTGTGGATACTGCGGGCATGAACCTCATGCAGCTAAGGATTGCCCAGCTCAAGGTCAAACCTGCGGGAATTATGGAATCCCCAATCATTTTGCGTCAGTCTGTCGCAGAAAGAGCCAACCCAGGAATTCTAAGAAACCATGGACACCCACCAAAGCTGTCCGCCAACTATCGCTAACAGACCCACCCCCAGAGAGACCAGACAAGTTTCTACCGACGACCTATGATGAGTCAGACTCGGAAGACGAGGAGGCGTACGTAGTCTCCTTTGCTCGGGAGCTAAAACGAAGACAACGACCACAGCCGACATGTGTAGTACAAATGGGAGAGAATGAGGTAAAAGCCGTCATCGACACTGGTGCCACTGTCAACGTCATGGGGCTGCAAGAATTCAACAAATTACGCCCCCGCCCTGATGTCGTACGTTCCAAGACAAGAATCTTCGCCTATGGAGCGGATACTCCTCTTCCTCTGAAAGGGAAAATTGTAATACCCATCCGGACCGACGAGGCTGAAGTAACTGCAACGATACACATAATAGACCGAGAAGCCGACACGCTGCTAAGCAGCCATACTGCTGAGGACCTAAAACTGATCGCTATTGCTAACCGCATCTGAGCCCATCAGGTAGAGGAGCTGCTGGAGCGCTTCCCTGAGCTGTTCAAAGGTCTAGGTTGCATCAGGTGTGACCCAATCAAACTTCATATCGACAAATCCGTCACCCCTACAGCCCTACGTCACCGGCGAATACCATTCCACCTGCGGCCGCTGGTGGAAAAAGAACTCGAAAAACTGGAGAACCTAGGGGTCATTGAAAAAGTAACGGGACCCACCCCCTGGGTTTCCCCTATGGTCATAGTCGAAAAACCCAAGCAGCCTGGCGAGATCCGCCTATGCATCGACATGCGACTGCCGAACACCGCAATCAGAAGAGAGAGACACTTAACACCCACGATGGATGACATAATAGCCGACGTGAATGGCTCGAGGTGGTTCTCAAAAATCTATCTCAAAGCGGGCTACCACCAACTGCCCCTCGCAGAAGAAAGTCGTTTTATTACTACATTCAGTACCCACCTTGGCCTCCGGCGATACAAACGCCTCAACTTTGGAATATCTTCGGCAGCGGAGGTATTCCAGAATACCATCAGAGAGCTGCTGTCAGGATTGCCGGGGGTAATCAATGTAAGCGACGATATCCTAATTCATTCTGCCACCGCATCCGAACACCATAAACATCTGCGGGACGTATTGAAAAGACTGAGCACATACGGAGCAACTCTCCACAAAGACAAATGCCAATTTTTCCAATCTTCAATTGAATTCTTTGGTTATGTTTTCAACCAGGAAGGGGTCCAAATTGATCCGAGAAAATCAAAATCTATCAAGGATGCCCCAGCGCCGAAATCTCCAACGGAGGTGAGGAGCTTCCTCGGAATGGCCACGTACTGTGGCCGGTTCATACCAGGCTTGGCGACCCGCAGTGAACCCCTCCGAGCCCTAACAAAAACGGACGCCACATGGACATGGGGCCCGAAGGAAAACGATGCCTTCCAGGGCATAAAGGATGCCCTCCTTGAAAATGCAACACTATCGTACTTTGACCCCGCCAAGCGGACCGAGGTAATTGTGGACGCCAGCCCAGTGGGACTAGGGGCAGTTCTGACCCAAGAACATGAACCTGGGAGATGGACAGCCTTGGCTTTTGCCAGCAAGGCATTGACTCCGACCGAAACCAGATATGCACAGATAGAGCGAGAGGCCCTGGCAATCAAGTGGGCCTGCAGCCACTTTCACCTTTATCTGCAAGGACACTCATTTGGGATGGTAACCGATCATCAACCCTTAGTACCACTCTTCAAGGGCACTGCCCCCCATCCACCGCCACGCATCGAGAGGTGGGTGATTCAGCTGCAAACATACGATATGGAAGTGGTATACAGACCGGGAGCCAAAAACCCGGCTGATTACCTATCGCGCCACCCACTACCTCAAGAGCCAGTAGCTGCTGATGAAGACTGCAAAGAATATGTCCAGTGGGTAGCACTCACGTCCTGCCCCCAATGCATGACTATCGAGGAAATCAAGGAGGCGACAGTGGACGACAACCCATACATGAGATCTTTGCAAGCTGTACAAGAGGGGTCCTGGACTGACTACTTACACCCCCCAGCACCTGGACGGCCTCGGATAAGGAAGCCCTCACGAAATTTTGGCACGTCCGCCACGAGCTCAGCGCCACGGAAGAGGGCGTACTGCTGAGAGGGACACGCCTGGTGATACCAAAACGCCTCAGACACCGAGCCACCCAACTTGCTCATGGCGGCCACCAGGGTGCCACGAAAATGAAGGCGCGCATGCGCGAAAAGGTGTGGTTCCCTGAGCTCGAAACCTCGGTGGAAGACTACGTAAAGAATTGCCTGTCCTGCCAGTTGACCAGTGATCCCGAAAGGCCGTTCCCCATAATTACCGAGGATGCATGCACGACTCCCTGGTCCAAAATCAGCGTGGATTTCGGAAGCTTCCCTGGAGAGGGACACACCCTGGTAGCCATTGACTCGTATTCTAAATATCCTGTAGTTGATAGAATACCATCCACAGCATTCACACACGTGGGGCCAGCGCTAGAGAAAATGTTCTCTCTGTTCGGATTCCCCGACGAGATTAAAAGTGACAACGGACCACCATTCCAGGGAGCGGAATTTGCCACGTTTCTGAAAACCAGAGGCATCACCCACCGACGCATCACTCCCCAATGGCCGCAAGCCAACGGGGAGACGGAAATGTTCATGCGGACTCTTAACAAAATGTTCAGGATCGCAGTGGTAGAAGAAGCTGACCCGGAACAAAGACTACATGAGTTCCTGAGGGAATATCGGGGAACCCCCCATTGCACCACTCAGAAGAGCCCGTGGTCCCTCATGTTTCAGGGCCAACGCAGAGACCTCCTCCCCACCGCCATGGAACCAACACCAGCCACGGACGACATGAGGGAGGTTCAGGAACGCCGACGCCGAAACACTTTACGAGCGAGCCACCGACGTAGAGCAACGCCAAGACAACTACGCCAAGGAGACCGGGTAGTCATCAGGAACAGACGCCCGGTAGGAAAATTCCAGACATTCTACGAACCAGGCCCATGGACTGTAACCGCCACGAAAGGAACCATGGTGACTGCCAACAGAGAGGGGGAGGAAGTATCGAGGAACACCTCGTGGTTCAAAATGGTCCCCTCGGGCCCGAGGGTGGACACCGAAAATACGGATAGGATCGACGAGTCACCCCGAGCTGCGACACAAGAAGGAGGCAGTGCAACAACCGATGCCCGAGGGCCAGTGGCCGAGTCGGGAGGGGGACTCTCTCTCACGTCCACACCCATCAGGAATCCATCACGCAGTGGAGAACAAGGGCCGGGTCGTACCCCGCGATACAATCTGAGGCCCAATCCCCCTCCAAGTCAGAGACTCAAGGACTACGCCTGTCAGCTGAGACCCTGAAGCCGTCATCCAAGGGACACGCAAGTACAGAGCGTCTGATAATAGTTATTGTAGTATTATGAACATTCATGGTTTGAACATTTCTCAAAATCTTGTGTAGTTGGATAGAGATGTAGTGCGGTTAGCACTCTAGTGGACGCACGTATTACGCATCCATGCATCCGCAGGCCAGGCGTGGCCTGCGGGGTTCAATAAAGGGAAGGCGTGCGCTCGGGCACGTCACTTCCGACCAGGACCAAGTGTGTGCTTTACTGGCTGTCGCTGCGCGTTGCCACCCCTGCGCAGCGACCAGACCCACTTGGCAGGGCCCACACCCTGGCACACTACACTTCACACTACCCAGCAGGCATACCTCCAGTACACATCGCACGCGATCCGTCTAAATGGCGACTATTTTCCTATTGCAAGGCTTCAGATACTTCACACTACCCAGCAGGCATACCTCCAGTACACATCGCACGTGGTCCATCACAACATCTGAAAGCACGCTCAGAATGCAGCTCTCTGCACACTGGCCCCTCAAGGTGCAAAGAATCGGCGTCAGCCTGCCCGCATCGCACACAATTGGTGTCACGCAGGCCAAATCTCCGCAGTTGCACTGCAGTATAATATAACTGGTGCAAGAATTTTAAATAGATTATGCGGAGATTGTAGTTCGCCGTAACGCCCCCAGTTAACTCACAACAAAATTTCCAGTGATCTAGCGACAATGTGGACCACAGCGTAGCATTCCATTTAAGATATAAAGGGTGTTCCCCTGTCTCCCTCTCTCGCATTGACGCACCATATAGCTTAGAAATAAGCCCCCTACGCTCTTCCCCAGCAAGCACCACCTGCAGTGCTCGCAGTGTTTGTGGTTCAGTTGGATGTTAGGGTAGATGGCTCTTACCGATTACCTCACTCTCACGTATGTAAATCCCAACATCAATCCATAATTCTGAACTGCCTGTAAATCTTGTAATGAGCGTAATTAGCCCTAATTATACAGGTCACCCATCTGTGTAACTCAGACTGCCTTCAGCGCCCGTTGAGCGGGTCACACCTGTGTAGCCAAGATATCTGGATGCGCAGCTATTGGTAGCATCGGGGCATATAGTTAGACCAGCTGTGCCCTCTTGGCAAGAGCCTGCCAGGCCCATGCGGTACACTGCACTGGGTTAATTTCCGTCCTGGGGGCCTCACCCCCACCAGAAAGGGCTGCTGCCACTAGCAGCAGCGGGAGTGCTGCGTCGGACTCTATTGCTGTATGAGGCTGAAACCAATAATGCGCAAACTGCACCTGTGCGCATAGATAATATAAGCGCATATCTGGTGCCTCAAACCCTCCCTGGTCCAATGGCTGCACAAGAACATTCCAACTGCATCTGGGCTTCTTACCCCCAACCCCCCCTCCCCCCCCCCCCCATACAAATGGCAGTAGGGCGACTGTAGCGTCTTAAACAGAGAGATATTCAGCCGAATGGGAATAGTCATAAACAGATATCGCAGTTTGGAAAGTATAGACATTTTTGTCACTTCAATGCGATCGGCAAGCCACAGGGGCAGCCAGGCACACTGTTCCACCCTATCTGTGACCTGTGTAACAACTTGCCCATAGTTCATAGAAATTACCTGATCAGGATCCCTATGCAACCATATTCCCAGGTATTTCACTGTGTCCCGGTTCCAAGTCAGAGGTAAGTCCAGCTCAACCTCACTCGTGCCAGCCTTCAGCGGGAACACCATCGACTTAGCCCAATTAATCCCTAATCCGGAGTAGCCCTCGAATTTAACATACTGAGCAATTCCGGTAGCTAAGTTGCAGGCTCACTAACATATAGTAGCATGTCGTCTGCATACAACAAGATCACGAGTGGTCACTGCCAGAACCGCAATGCAGCCGACGCATGCCGCTGGCGCAATTTGCAAACCAGAGGCTCCAGTGCCAATGAAAAAGCATCCGCCACGGGGGGCAACCATGCCGCGTGCCCCTGCCTGTAGGAAAATCCAAAGACACCCAGCCATTTACATGCACTCTAGCCACGGGCTCAAGGTACAGCACCCTAATCCATTTAAGAAAGAACTGAGGAAAGTCCATTCTTGTTAATACAATAAACATATAATCCCACTGAAGGGAATCGAACGCTTTTGCTGCGTCAAGCAGCACCGCCACAGCCTGGAAAACCGGATCAAAATAATGTAAGGTAACGAAGACCCTGTGCAGGTTGTGTGTGGTTGACCTAGCGGGCACAAACATCGACTCGTCAGGGGGTACCAATAAGAGGACAAGCAGCTGTAGTCTGTGAGCAATCATCTTTGCTAAGATCTTGGCATCAATATTAATAATCGAAAGAGGCCTATAGGAATCACAACGAGTAGCAGCCTTCTGAGGCTTCAAAAGCATAACCAAGAGGGCCTCCTTCAAGGTAGGGGGAGATGTCTAGTGTCATAAGCCTCCGCGTTAACCTCTAGGAGCTTGGGGGCCAGGTCATCCACGTAGGCCTTATAAAATTTGCTGGGAAGCCTGTCCAGACCTGCAGCCTAACATGTGGGGAAGGACATGATAGCAAGCCTAACATCCTCTGCGTCAAATGGTTGTGTAAGATATGCCCTATGGTCAAAAGACAGCAAACCAAGCACAATGTCATTGAGGTAGGAGTGTAATTCCCCTATTTGCACCGTGGTTTTATTTTCGTAGAGTCCAGTATAGATATTTAGTATGGCCTCGCTAATCGTGGGTGTGGTGTAATGGGCTGTCCCCTCGTCATCAAGCATCTCTGTGATATATTCCTGACTTCGTGGAGCTGCTAGCTTTTGTGCCAGCGAGCAGCTGGGTCTGCCCCCCTCACCGTAATATATAGCCGTGCATCGTCTGGATCTATGAACTAACTCTTAATCCACCGTATGTTCAGTCACTAGCTCCCGCATCGCGGATAATGTCGCAGGAGAAGGGTCCTTCTCGTAGGCGCACTCTACAGTGGATATTGCGCAGCTAATTTATTAATTGTACGCCTTAAATCTCTCAGTACACCTGCTTGCGCCCCCATGTACGCATCCCCGATGGTCACCTTAAATTCTTCCCACAGGACTCCAGCACTGTCAACTGAGCCCTAATTTTTCCTAAAATAATTTCGAATGGCCTCCCCAATGGTATGTTTAAAAACTGTCCGAGGTAGATATTTGACAGTCAAGTAGGGCAGATGGGATTGAGCAGGGAGCTAGTGAAAATCTGCGTTCAGCTATTTCATTCTCCTTTAACACCCCTACGGCTTTTTAGGTCTCGCCTGTCGATGCGCATCGAGCAAGCGAGACTATGGGGGCTTATCCACTCTTTATCCACTGCAAGGAATCGTGGCGATTCCTTGCAGTGCCCGTGACTTTTAAGCTCAATGCGCATGCGCATTGAGCTTAAAAGCACGTGCACGTCCGTCTTGTTTTACCCGCTCCGCCCCCTCCCCTTCCCGCCGGGTCGCATTTCTCCTCCTCTCTTCCCTCCGTCTTGTTTGTTTATTTTACCCGCTCCGCCCCCTCCCCTTCCCGCCGTGTCGCATTTCTCCTCCCCCCTCCCCTCTCTTCCCTCCGTCTTGTTTGTTTATTTTACCCGCTCCGCCCCCTCCCCTGCCTGCCGTGTCGCATTTTTTTTTAAATCCCCACTTCCCCCCTTTTTGGTTTGGTGTGGGGAATTGTGGCTTGGTCTTGTAGGAGATTTCCACCAAATAAATAGGATTGCATCCTTTAAATTCCCCTACCAGGGCCAAAAAACCTCAAAGTTACCATGGAGACTCTAAGAAAAATCACTATTTTTGGAGCCGATTCTCAGGATGTTTTAAGACCATTCCGGACCATTACGGGAACTCATGGGGATGTTGGAATCTAGAATTTATTGGGAATGCCGTAATTTCAACACCTCGTCATAAAGCAAGACAACAGACAGGCGTACAATAACTTTTTTAAAAGATATAAAAGAAACACTTCTCTAGCTCTGCCCTTTATTATTTTGCCAGTTTTACGGATCCCTATTTGATGATCTGATCCACCTTTGATCATTTCTGCTTGTGAAATATTATTAAATATTTATCGGATTTAAATTTGGTTTGGATTATGAAGCTCTTTCTGTATTTTTGCCTGTCCTTTTTGTAAACAGACACACTGAGGTTCCGTGACAATTTGAACCCGTGTTTTCAATATTGTCGGAAATACATAATATTGGTATCAGCGAACCGCAAATGATCCATTTAGCATATCCTGGTGTTTTCGCTACGCTACGAGCAAGAGTACTCCTGTAACAAACACATTTCTGATCTACCCATGGCATCCATCTTAGATCATGGTGGCCATTTTGTGTTTCTTGCCCTCACATACGCAATAACCTCTGATCACTTCATTTCAATTAAGGACACGTAGCCTTAGCCGGAGATTCACCTCTCTAGTGACACGTGCACCTTAGACCAGAACACGCTGTAGCTGCATGACTCGACAAAGGCTGCCTCCTCTGCCCGAGGCCAGTCCTGCTGAACTGGTCCCCGTGTCCGTTGGCCTGATCACGATTAGGCGGCCGAAGCCGGTAGCCTTGCCCATTTACAACCCACAAACATCCCTTATCCTACTTTCCTATCTTCCACACCTGGCTCCGTTCTTTTCTTTTGGAATCTTTATTAGGGGGAGGTAACGAAATTTACGATGAGGCGGTCCGGGTCTTGAATGCAATATTGACAAGGGATTGTGATGAACTAGTGGGAACCCCTCTTCGTAATGTTTGACATCAGATATTATCGACGGTTCCTGTGTAACGCCAAATATTTATTGTTTAGGACACAAAGGTTCTGGGAATGTATTACATGTAAAGAATTTGCCTCAAGCTCAAATTTTGGTATATAAGGAGCAACCCTCTTTGTACAAATCGAACAGGCTCCTAGACACTGCCCATGCGTAGTTTCTGTGACTTCTGTGTCCCTGCAGTAATAAACCTTTGGTCTTTGACGCCACCATCGAGAAGCCCGTGTTTCTGTTTATTTGTGCACCAAGACAGGTGGAACTCCGGGGTCTTCGGGTGTTGTTCCCTGACACCTCTGGACGGAACCAAAAAGTCCAGAACTCCAATTGGCGCCCAACATGGGGCGACGTCATTCGGTACCGGTCCAAAAGCCTGAAGAGTTCGAGAAGCTTCGTGTGAAGATTCCTGAGGGAGGCGCCCCACTTCATCGATCCCGGCATATCGCAAAAGTGGCCCGACGTTCTCTTCCACGAGGGTTCCCGTTCAGGACGGCTGCAGTGGGCCGTTGCCTTGACCGTCGCCCTGTCTTGGACCCGAGGTGCAGTCCTTAGTACGGCGAAACGAGACAGGTTTCTCCTTGGTGACGTCTTCAGTGCCTCAGTTAAGTATTTAGTGATTGCTAGCTGGTTACTTCGTGAGGGTTGTTAAAATCCTTTTTGGTTCTTGGTTTGGTTTCGTAAGATTGTCACTGGTTGTTCTGGTTACGATAATCTATTTGGTTTGGTTTGGGTATCGATACATCAGTTCGTTTTTGGTAGGCCTAAGTTCTTAAGTCAGGTGCACATATTTGTTTCTTGTTTTGTTCGTTCTGTGTTCCGGATTGCAAAACGGTAAGTCGGAGAAATTGTATGTTGTCTTGTTTTGGTTGCAACAGTGATTCACGATTGGAGGACTCATGTCTGGTTCCTCTGATTGGGACTCCCCTGTATGATCTTTACTGTAAGCATGGTGTGGGTCCTATATCTTATAATGAGGTATGGGTCCGATACACTGAAAAGGACGGTGTCCTTAGTTGGCCACTGCATGGTAGTTTTGAACCCGAAATCCTTGATAATTTAGAAGCGAAATTGTTTAGGAAGAAAGCCCGGCCGGCAATGTTTGATTCTTTCCGTTACTGGCGAAAAGAATCTAAACAGAGAGAGATTAAAAGGTTGAAGAAAGAACAGAAAGAGCAAGAGTTGACTTTAGAACAGGCGGCTAAGCAGCTGCAAGTTAACGAGTCTGAGAAAGCCATAGAGGTGGCCATTAGAGAGCATAATTTAGCGATTGACAAGTGCTATCCTGCCTTGCCATCGAAAACAACTAAGATACTGGAGGACCCCGAAAACGATCCTCTGTTGTCTTACTTGTTACGGTCACCTCCACCGTATGCACAAGGTGCTACGGCTCCACCTGTACCGAATGTTCAATTGCCGGTTGCTGGACAACCTGGTATTCCTGCCCCTGCCCCTCAGAATCAAGCTCCTGTACCTCCTGTGGTCAATGTGAATGTTCCTACGGCACCTCCTCTTCCTGGGTTGCCGACTTCTTTACCTATACCTGTGTCACTTACACCTACTGTTCCACAAGCTATCTTCCTTGATCCTCCTACTGTCCAGCTATCTGTTCCAACTGCTACTGTGTTCTCTGCATCTGCCAGTATGTTGACTCCGCTCTCTGTTCATCGAAGAATCACTGATTCTGTCTCTAGCATTCTGTCTCCTCTCTATAAAACTTTAATTAAGACTCCTACTTCTGACTCTGTACAAAGACGTAGTCAGCTTCCAAGTACTGAGGAACGGGGAATATTAGATTCCACGGCTCTTAGATGGATTTCGAAGAGTAGGAGATATAGCACGAGAGATGTACTAGATACATTTATGCAGTGGAATGAACCAACGCAACGATATGTTTTTGACGAGATGTGATCTCTTTTACGTGAGGAACTAGAAGAAGATGACTCTGAATCGAATTTAGAAGAATTAATTAAGGTTCAGAAAGAGTTTGCTGCAGGAATGATAGTAGGTCAAAAAAATAAAAGAAGCGATGGAACTGATTTTAAGTTATAGAAATGATCCATCACTTTGTTCACCGAGAGATTTAGAGAAAAGTAGTATGAAGCTGAATCGCCAATATCCAATGAGGGAGGTTCCTCCAATTTGGCGCAAAGCTGTGCAAGCTGATGCTATTAATGGTATTCCAGCCGCTCCTGCGCAATTCCAGAGAGTGTGGATACACATTCCGTGGAAGCGAGCCGAAGTGTTAGCAGTAAAGCAGGCCTTGCCAGACCCGCGTAAGAATCCTGCTGGATACTATAAGGAATTAGCACAGACAGTAGAGGCCTGTGTAATGAATCTGGCGGACATCGACATGTTATTTGGGAATGTAGTTCCGCAACCAATTTGGGCTAAAATACGTAAAGAGAATCATCCAGTTGCCCTAGGTGGTGATTGGGCAGCTATCATTGCAGCGGATGGTCAGCAAATAGGTGGTTCCAAACCCGAACCTCTAATTGCTAATCTTCCAGGTAGGATAATCGACTTAATGAAGACTCTGATGCCCGCATTGCGCGTTAATTGGGACAAGTTGTCCGCATGCAGGCAAAAGAATGACGAAAGTGTCTCCGATTTTTTCACGAGGTTCGAAGAGACTTTTGTAGATCATAGTGGTCAGGATATGAGCACAGAGGGAGGACAGAGACTGTTTGTCGATAAATTCGTACATAATTTGTTACCTGAACTATGCAATAAATTAAAAGATTCCGAGAGTGCGTGGGCTGTCTCTACAACTGCGCAAATACTTGCAACTGCACAGTATTATGAAAATAGGGATAAAGAAGAGAAAGAGAAATCAGATAAAAAGACGAAAGATTCAAAGACTAAAGTCCTTTTGCAACAGGCGTATCCGCCTCGCATGAATCAGACTAATACACAGCAAGGATCGTATCAAAGAACAGATTATAGTTCACCTAGGCCTCAATATCAGTGGAATCAGTGTGCGTATTGTAAGAAAGAAGGTCATTATAAAAATGAGTGTCCAGTCCTAGCGCAAAAAAATGCAGCAGCAGCTCAGAGAGGTCGTGGTGGTTTTGTGCAAAATTCTAGAGGTCGAGGACGAGGTGCTATGCCTCCACAGACGAATGACCGCCCTTCCAATCACTTTGATCAACGAAATGGACAGTCTGCTCAGCAAAATAGATCTCAACAGTATCATGTTGAAGATTATTGTGAAAATGATGAGGGATTTCAGCAAAATGGGTACTAGGACAGCCATGGACAGAGAGAGGGAGTAGTATCAGTTCCAGTGGATCAGAGTGGGCCTTATGTCGCAGTAGCAACATCAGGTGTAGTCGAACCGTTTCTGTTGGATACTGGTGCAGCAAAAAGTTCTATCATTCATGCGAAACTCCCTGGCGCACCTTTGTCCGGCTCAACAAATGTTTCGGTAGGTTTTTCAGGCGCCCCTGTTTACAACCCCATATCTGGTCCTTTGTCTATTTCTGTTGGACCGTGTCAATTGAAAGCACCCCTGATTTTGACGACAGGTTGTAATGAAAATCTGCTTGGTTTGGACTTATTAAAGCGACTATATGCGACATTGTATTGTTCTCCGGAAGGAGTACAGCTTACATTGGGTAAAAGAATCACCTCTCCGATGTATTTGTCAATGGATGCACTCCCGCCAGAGCTGCGTTCACTCCCTGATACTCTTTGGGCGACTGGTCCTAACGATGTAGGCCTTTTGGAAATACCACCATATGTAGTCACTTTGAAAGCAAATGTAAAATTTCCACGAATTCCTCAATACAAAATATCTAGTGAAGGTGAACGTGCACTTTTATTGATTGTACAAGATTTGATTAAGAAAGGTGTGGTTGAAGAAACTAGAGGAAATGTCTGTAACAGTCCTGTATTACCGATTTTGAAAAGAACTGATCCTACAAAGCCTCCAGTGTATAGGTTTGTCATTGATCTCAGAGAAGTTAATAAGATTGTGGTACCGCAGTTCCCTGTAGTTCCAGATATTACTGCCTTGTTAACATTGATTCCTGCTACAGCCACATGGTTTTCAGTCATCGACTTGAAAAATGCCTTTTTCAGCATTCCGATAGCCGAGGAAAGCAGAGATATTTTCGGCTTCTGTCTAGGAGGTCGAAGCTTCAGATTTAAACGCGCTCCACAAGGCTATTGTGAGAGCCCATCCATTTACAGTCAGGCATTAAAAAGTCAGTTAGATTCCTTTGTACTTCCTCCAGGTTCTGCCCTAGTGCAGTATGTAGACGATCTTCTAGTGGCTGCCGATGACAAGGAAACTTGCAAAGCAGCTACGATTTCGTTATTGCATCATTTGTCCAATTTGAATCACAAGGTATCACCTTCGAAAATGCAATATTGCTGCCAAGAAGTGACCTACCTAGGTCATCTCTTGTCAAAGGAGGGAAGGAAGTTGACCCCAGAGAGAATAAAAGCAATTACACAGATGAGTGTTCCTCGCACGCAGTGTTCCTCGTACGTGCCTTTTTAGGTATTACCTCTTACTGTAGGCAGTGGATCCCAAATTTTTCTCTTTTAGCAAAACCATTGGTAGCTTTGACTGGGAAAAATGTTCCGAGTCCGGTGCCATGGTCTGCTGAATGTCAGGAGAGTTTTTCTGAGTTACGAAAAGCATTGTGTTCAGCTCCTGTATTGGGTACACCCGACTACAGCAAGCCATTCACGCTCTATGTTCACGAGAGAGAAGGTTGCGCGTTGAGTGTTTTGACACAGAAATTTGGTGATAAACAACGCCCTTGTGCGTATTTTTCATCAACATTAGATCCGGTAGCTAGAGCGTTGCCTAGTTGTTTGAGAGCTACAGCGGCAGCTGCGGCTTCCATTCGACAATCTGCTGGTTTGGTGATGAACAATATGCTAGTGGTCATGGTTCCTCATGCTGTGGATACACTCATGAACAGAACCAAGACACAACACCTTACCAGTGCGAGATTATCTGGCTACGAGCTGACACTGCTAGCGAGTCATATTCAGATCAAAAGATGCAATGTATTGAATCCAGCAACATTGTTGCCGGCTAATCAAGAGTCGAGTGATTCCGAGCCCCATGATTGCTGTTTTAGAACTGAGGAAGAGACAAAAGGACGAATTGATTTAAAAGACACCCCATTGTCAGATCCAGATGGCACGTTGTATGTTGATGGGTCATGCTCTAAATTGGAAAATGGTGATGTGACTGCTGCCTATGCGGTAACGACTTTGAGTACGATTGTGGAGACTGCAAGAGTGAGTCAGAATTCTGCCCAAGCTGCGGAATTAATAGCTCTAACAAGAGTGTGTGTCTTAGCTAAGGGAAAGAGAGTGAATGTGTTTACAGATAGTCAGTACGCATTTGGCGTGGCCCATAGTTTTGGCCGTTTGTGGAAAGAAAGAGGTTTCATTACGTCCCATGGGACTAAGATTCAACATGGTCAGCTAGTTAACGACTTGTTGGAATCTCTAACCTTGCCGACTGCAGTTGCGATTGTGAAATGCAGTGCTCATAAAGCAATCACGGATGATGTTGGTCGTGGGAATGCTTTTGCTGATGAAACCGCTAAACAGACAGCTAGAGATATGATGAGTAGAATGTATGTTGCAACGTCTGCAAGATGGATTTCCGAGTCTGGAATGTGTGAGGATACAGTGGAAAGTGTGAAAGAGATTCAGAAAGAGGCAACTGAGGAGGAAAAACGTGCATGGAAAGAGAGTACGGGCAAGTTGGATTCGAGTGGGTGTTGGATTGATTTGTCAGAACAACAGCGTTGGATGTTGCCTGATGCGTATGTGCTTGCAGTGGTGACAATGGCGCATGGAGTAGCACATATAAGTTCTAAAGGAATCTGTAAGATGTTAGCTCCGGTCTGGAAGAATGATGGGATCAGTAAATGTGCAGAGAGAGTGGTGAAAAATTGTATGGTATGCCTGATGCATAATCCTGGCAAGGGAACCCCAACTCCTGCTGGTCACTTCGCTCCTCCTTCCTGCCCCTTTGAGGTAATTCAGCTAGATTTCATACACATGGATCGTTGTAATAATCTGAAATACGTCCTGGTGGTAGTCTGTGCATTCTCCAGATGGATCGAAGCATATCCACTAAAGGACAATACTGCCCTATCAACTGCCAAAATTCTTCTCAAAGAATATTTCCCTAGGTATGGAATGCCACGGATTGTATGGTCAGATAACGGAAGTGAGTTTATAGGGAAAGTTATGCAGAGTGTGTGTGCCGGTTTGGGCATTAAACAGAAATTTCACAGTGCAAATCATCCCCAGTCTGCTGGTTTAGTTGAGGGTTACAATGGCACCCTCAAACTAAAACTTGCTAAAATACAGGCATCCACGGGTTTATCCTGGCCAGACGCACTACCCTTGGCTTTGTTATCAACGAGGGCGACTGTACATTCTAGAGTAGGGCTTAGTCCTTACGAAATAGTTTTTGGTCGTCCCGCGAATGTTTGGGGAGTGCCTAGGCCGAAAGAATTTTGTTCCCTAGAATATCCAATGTTGATCGATTACCTTTACGACTTGACTGCTAAATTGAGTCTTATTCACCAACAGGTTTTCGATGCATTGCCAAAGCCTCCGGAGAGTCCAGGTCATCAGCTGAAACCCGGCGACCACGTTGTGGTCCGAAATTTCGCGAGGACAAAGAACCTTCAGCCCAAGTTTGTCGGACCCTTCCAGGTGCTGCTTGCAACGAGAACTGCCGTTCGTGTGGCTGGACGTAAGCACTGGATACACGCAACTCATGTCAAACGTGTACCTTTGCCACTTCCTTACGACGACTGGGTGAAGAAGGGAATTGGTGCCTCTGAATGCGAGCAAACACCCAAGTTTATCCCTTTCAGCGATGCCGAATTGGTAACTGACACTCCGAACTCTGACTCTCCTCCTGAAAAGACTCCTTTGAACTCTGAACATTTGTCCTCTGTATCAGAAAGAACTCAGTCATCTGCGAACCTGAACACAGCAACAGTTACTAAGGATACATTATTTTCCGATCAAACGGTTCCTGCAAAACTAAAATACAACTTACGACCTCGTAATATGGACAAATAAAGCAGGAAACTGCCTATTGTGATATTTTGAAATTTTGAACTTTTGCCTTCAGCCAGGAAGTTTGCTATTATTTTATTATTTTTAATAATTGCCTTGCCGTCTGGGTAGCCGTAGGGTCGTGGCTGTGTACCTAGTTGAATCTGCGGGGGTCTGACACAAGGTTGATCTTTCTGTTGGTTCTGGGAACTCCCAGGGCTGATAGAGGCATTTTCATCTACGTACACATCATCAGTGGTCGCGAGCGGATTGTAGAAGATGGAGCTTCCTGAGCTGCAACGAGAAAATGTGATTTATGTTCGCAGAAACAGACTTTACAGAATTCTTCACAGCAAATGCTTTCTGATACAATGTGCCATTACATTTTTGATTGTTTTGATAACGTTGGTGGGTGGAATCGTCTTTGGTATGAGTTTGATTTTTATGCCAGTAACTACAGTACCTCCCCTTGATCCTGCTACCTCTACTGTTTCTTCTATACACTCTTTCCACTCGTTTCCTGAACATGAGCAAGCTCGACGCTCAGAATTTATCAATAACACTTTTGTACAACTCTTGCACCAACACCAACTGGTAGTTAACACTACAGACTGCTGGGTGTGTGGCTTGATACCCCACACTATGGATAAAGGTATTCCCTATCTGGTTTTGCCTTTCAGCTATAATGGATCATTTCAGGCCCTTCAAACCATCTTTGCTTATGCCCTTGAAACCTATCCTCCACGTCCACCACGTTCCACTAAATATAACTCTGCCAACAAAGCTTTAGTCCAGGGAATTATTGACATGATCAAGGACGTCAATAATACTCCATCTTACCCTAGAGACGAATTACGAGTATATTTGAGTTGGAACTCTTCAGAGTATCGCCTTAGTTTGGGAGAAAGCAAACGGAAAAGCTCCACTCCAATCTGGGTCGTACCTCACCGAGGTCAGGTCTGTTTGCAAGGTAATGGGAGAAATCTGAGAGCTCAGCTAGGGAGGAGTGAGTGCGTAGAGACTTACTTGTTTCCGTCTAACTCTTCCCCTGCTTTTCTTACTGCTAGGGGTACCTACTTCATCTGTCAAGACAGAGCGTATACATGCTTGCCTGCTGACTTTTCAGGATCATGTTATATTGCTCGACTATTGCCTCCAACATACACTGCTTCATCTGATTATCACAAGACCAGGGTAGCAAGAGGGGTTTTCAGCAAGGAAGACACCGCTGGTCAGGAAGCTGGAGACTTCTTCAAAGGCTTCCTTCCGTTCTGGGGGCCTATGGCCAATAGTAGAAACATACGTCAGCTAACACGGGTAGTTGAATCTACTATTACCGAAACTGCTGGTGCCCTTAGCAATTTGACAGCTGAGCTTCAGGCGGATAGACTCATGACGTTGCAGAACCGTATGGTTCTAGACGTAATACTTGCAGATCGAGGTGGGGTATGCAGAATGATCCAATCGAGCTGCTCTGTCTTTATTCCCAATAATGCTCCAACAGTCTATGAGGCGATCTCTAAACTACACAAGATTTCCGACTCTATACACGTAGACAAGGGAAACTGGTCCTTCATGGAGTGGTTTTGGACTCTGATATCAGCTTGGGGATGGAAGGTTCTGATGGTCATTGGTGTCATCTTAGTATTCCTATTCTCATGCTGCCTGATTATCCAGTGTGGTCCAGCTCTGTGTAGTCTTTGTGCTGCAACCTGTTTTAGGAAACCACCTGCGTTTGGAGAAAAGGCGCGAGAAAGGATGATGATACAACAACATGTCACTGACCTGATGAGCATAGAATTAGACTCTGACATAGACTGAGTAATTGCCTATGTAAGGGCAAAAGGAGGGTCTGAGGTTCTGTGACGATTTGAACCCGTGTTTTCAATATTGTCGGAAATACATAATATTGGTATCAGCGAACCGCAAATGATCCATTTAGCATATCCTGGTGTTTTCGCTACGCTACGAGCAAGAGTACTCCTGTAACAAACACATTTCTGATCTACCCATGGCATCCATCTTAGATCATGGTGGCCATTTTGTGTTTCTTGCCCTCACATACGCAATAACCTCTGATCACTTCATTTCAATTAAGGACACGTAGCCTTAGCCGGAGATTCACCTCTCTAGTGACACGTGCACCTTAGACCAGAACACGCTGTAGCTGCATGACTCGACAAAGGCTGCCTCCTCTACCCGAGGCCAGTCCTGCTGAACTGGTCCCCGTGTCCGTTGGCCTGATCACGATTAGGCGGCCGAAGCCGGTAGCCTTGCCCATTTACAACCCACAAACATCCCTTATCCTACTTTCCTATCTTCCACACCTGGCTCCGTTCTTTTCTTTTGGAATCTTTATTAGGGGGAGGTAACGAAATTTACGATGAGGCAGTCCGGGTCTTGAATGCAATATTGACAAGGGATTGTGATGAACTAGTGGGAACCCCTCTTCGTAATGTTTGACATCAGATATTATCGACGGTTCCTGTGTAACGCCAAATATTTATTGTTTAGGACACAAAGGTTCTGGGAATGTATTACATGTAAAGAATTTGCCTCAAGCTCAAATTTTGGTATATAAGGAGCAACCCTCTTTGTACAAATCGAACAGGCTCCTAGACACTGCCCATGCGTAGTTTCTGTGACTTCTGTGTCCCTGCAGTAATAAACCTTTGGTCTTTGACGCCACCATCGAGAAGCCCGTGTTTCTGTTTATTTGTGCACCAAGACAGGTGGAACTCCGGGGTCTTCGGGTGTTGTTCCCTGACACCTCTGGACGGAACCAAAAAGTCCAGAACTCCAACACGTCACAAGCATTTTTCCCTCAGAGGATTACTAAACCAAGAAGGATTTTGAAATGAGAGTGAAGGTAGAGGTTGTGGACGCTATTTTCTGCTCAGGGTCCTTTGCGATTGCAGCGGTTGTCTGCTGTTGCCTGTGTCTGTAATCAAGCTCTCTATTGGCTCGTGCTACCGGCTGCCAGGCTACGCTTAGCCTCTGGTTGTTGCTGGTGTTGGATGCAGCGTGAGGATTACGTTTCACCATCTAACTCCTGGTCGTTATCTCTCTTCTTGTATCTCCGGTCTTCAACCCAAGCTGCTACTAATAAGTTTCACAAAATTTGGGACTGTTTCCTTCATTCTTCATTTTACATATGCTTGTTTAGTGTAGTACACATGCTTACGCAGGATTAGTACTAGGCACCATTGCTCTAATTAGTATTTATTTTGCCTTGCATTATGTTGTAGTTGTTTGCTGGTTTCTTTAATATGTGTGAAATGTAGCCCTGGTTCTGTGTGTTTTTCTGCGCTTTGTTTATTTTACCCGCTCCGCCCCCTCCCCTGCCCGCCGTGTCGCATTTTTTTTTAAATCCCCACTTCCCCCCTACCCCCCAGCAATGCCAACACTGACGCCGTGCTCTGCTGCTTGTTTTTTTCTTCCTCACTTCTAGCTGCTGCAATTCCAGTCCAGCAGCCTGGGCGACGGAGGGAGGATTTGCAAGCAGAGCTGCTCCCATTTGCAATCAATTTCCGTAGAATTTGCCAATGATTTAAATGCTTACTTTTTTCCGCATTTTTGTTAGCACAGAGCTGTGGCATTATCGAACCGCCGTCGATCTCTTTCTGCTTACTGAATTTGCCAATGATTTAAATGCTTATTTTTTCCGCATTTTTGTTAGCACAGAGCTGTGGCATTATCGAACCGGCGTCGATCTCTTTCTGCTTACTCAACAAGGCGCACTGTTGACAAACACTGATGAGCCAACTGGTTTAACGAGGATAGCGATGTTGGCCACCCCTCACCCTCACTCACCCTCACCCTCACTCACCCTCAACCCCTCACCCTCACTCACCCTCAACCCCTCACCCTCACTCACCCTCACTCACCCTCACTCACCCTCAACCCCTCACCCTCACTCACCCTCACTCACCCTCAACCCCTCACTCACCCTCACCCTCACTCACCCTCACTCACCCTCAACCCCTCACCCTCCCTCACCCTCACCCTCACTCACCCTCACCCTCACTCACCCTCACTCACCCTCAACCCCTCACCCTCACTCACCCTCACCCTCACTCACCCTCAACCCCTCACCCTCACTCACCCTCAACCCCTCACCCTCACTCACCCTCAACCCCCCACTCACCCTCACCCTCACTCACCCTCAACCCCTCACCCTCACTCACCCTCAACCCCTCACCCTCACTCACCCTCAACCCCTCCCCCTCAACCCCTCACCCTCACTCACCCTCACTCACTCACAACCCCTCACCCTCACCCTCAACCCCTCACCCCCTCACCCTCACTCGCCCTCACCCTCACTCACCCTCAACCCCTCACCCTCAACCCCTCACCCTCACTCACCCTCAACCCCTCCCCCTCAACCCCTCACCCTCACTCACCCTCAACCCCTCACCCTCACTCACCCTCAACCCCTCACCCTCACTCACTCACCCTCAACCCCTCACCCTCAACCCCTCACCCTCAACCCCTCACCCTCACCCTCACTCACCCTCAACCCCTCACCCACCCTCACCCTCACTCACCCTCACCCTCAACCCCTCACCCACCCTCACCCTCACTCACCCTGACCATCACTCACCCTCAACCCCTCACTCACCCTCAACCCCTCACTCACCCTCACTCTCACTCATCCTCACTCACCCTCAACCCCTCACCCTCACTCACCCTCACTCACCCTCAACCCCTCACCCTCACTCACCCTCACCCTCACTCACCCTCACCCTCACTCACCCTCAACCCCTCACCCTCAACCCCTCACTCACCCTCACTCTCACTCATCCTCACTCACCCTCAACCCCTCACCCTCACTCACCCTCACCCTCACTCACCCTCAACCCCTCACCCTCACTCACCCTCAACCACTCACTCACCCTCACTCATCCTCACTCACCCTCAACCCCTCACCCCCTCACCCTCACTCACCCTCACCCTCACTCACCCTCAACCCCTCACCCTCACTCACCCTCAACCCCTCACCCTCACTCACCCTCAACCCCTCACCCTCAAACCCTCACCCACCCACCCTCAACCCCTCACCCTCACTCACCCTCAACCCCTCACCCTCACTCACTCACCCTCACTCACCCTCAACCCCTCCCCCTCGACCCCTCCCCCTCAAACCCTCACCCTCACCCACCCTCCCTCACCCTCAACCCCTCACCCTCAAACCCTCACTCACCCTCAACCCCTCACCCTCAACCCCTCACTCACCCTCAACCCCTCACCCTCACTCACCCTCATCCCCTCACCCTCACTCACCCTCAACCCCTCACCCTCACTCACTCACCCTCAACCCCTCACCCTCAACCCCTCACTCACCCTCACTCAGCCTCAAGTACTCCCCCTCACCCGCACTCACCCAAAACCCCTCACCCTCACCCTCACTCACCCTCAACACCTCACTCACCCTCACCCTCACTCACCCTCAACACCTCACCCTCAACCTCAACCCCTCACCCTCACACACCCTCACTCACCCTCACTCACCCTCAACCCCTCACCCTCACGCACCCTCACCCTCACTCACCCTCACCCACCCTCACCCTCACTCACCCTCACCCTCACACAGTGCAATAGTTCTCAGACCATTTCAGTTAGAGCTTTTAGAAATGTTTACGGCTTTTTTTATTTGTAATACTTTAGCATTGGCTACAGGAAACAAAAATGCTAAACATTTACAACAAAAAAACCCATAAACAATTCTAAAAGCACTAACTCTAATGGTGCGAGACCTATTGCATTTCCAATGCTTGTTGTAGATAGCCATCCAATGTTGTGTCTGTTGTTTTTGATGTGGGGGAGGGCTTCCGTTTCCCCAGAGTACAAACAACTGTTAATAAAAATAACAAAAAAGGAAAAATATAAAAATGTAAGATGTTTTACCTTCGCATAGCTTCCCACAACTATAACCGGAGCTATAGGGGTCCCGAGGGCAGGTAGCGAAGCAGATAATGAAGGACAAAAAGGGGTGGCCCAGCCTAGCTTCCTCCGGGCTCTGACTGGTGCAGTTGAGCCCACCTTTCACGGTCTGGGTGCGGCCCGGCCACACCTACGCACGCCACACACTGTGGGAGCCCCTGGTGATTTTTAAAGTGCCTCCTGGTGCTCTGGAGTGCGTCCGCGGCAGGCTGGTCGCAAGGGATGCTGGGTTGTGTAGTCCTGGCTTGCGGCTCCCAGCGAGAGGCAAAACAGCAAACAAATGGGCGTCCCACACTGCGGGAGCTCCTGGTGATTTTTAAAGTGCCTCCTGGCACTGTGGTGTGCGTTGGCGGCAGGCTGGCCGCAAGGGATGCTGGGGAGTGTAGTCCTGGCTCCCGGCCCCCAGCGAGGGGCAAAGCAACGGGCGTCTTCACTCATATTCCTTAATAAACTCATGGTCTGCTTCACTCATCTACACACACAAACATTTTTAGTCTGATTAATATTCAAGTTGGGTTCTGTAATCACCTTTAAGTATTTAGAAAATGTTATACAATTCCAGGATCTTCAGATGCAGAAAGTTCTTTCAAAGAGATGCTGAAAACTGAAAGGTGTGGCAACAGAAATTCTCTATTTTAAAAAACACTAACAAAAATATTACATGTAATAGAATAGTTGAATATACTGAAGACAGTAAATATGCAATGACAAAACAGTCCTTAACATTTATGATGCTAATATATACCTGTAAATCTATCCCTATGCGTTAACTTCATGTGCACTACATCATTGTGTGTAGTAGTTAGTTCAACTTGCTGTGGTGAAGCTTAGCCAACTGAAGAAATCATACACAACAATATGACTCAGATTATTAATATCATTACCAATGAAAATACTCTTCAATTTGCACAGCACTTTCGTCTAAAACTAGCCCTCCACCTACTAAACACAAGCATTGGCATTGCCAATAGGTCTCGCTTTTGGGACCTTATAAGTATTTCGTTATGCAGCACAATATCCTTGGTGCAACAACATTGTGATTCGCTCAGGGGCCAGCAGGCCAGGGCTTTCTTAAGGCTGACTGTAAAAATGAAAGCTGAAAGAAAAGGGAGATTGCATAGGGTGGACATATCAACAGATAGGTACCGATGACTATCTGGGAGAAAGAAAGTAAGGAGGAGGTAGAGAGAAGGTAGGGAGAGTATAAACTTGAAAAATGGTAGATGAAAAGTAGGTGAAAAACAAAAATATAAAAGTAAATAACACCCGATACATCACATCAGTGAAAGTGGGATTAGTAAGGAGAGAAGGAGGGGTTCAAACACAAGTATAAGTGAATAAAGGTAAAACTGCTGTATGATTACAGTTGCGAAAATTGCACTCATACTGTTTAATGGCTTCAAGCTGAACAGATATATACATAAGATGTGGTAGTAGTCATAATTGAGATGATCATCATTTATCTTTCACATAAGGGTGGTGAAGCACCCACAGAGGTAAATCAACTCAATGCATAGACAAGTTAGACAATATACATAGTATGACAAATAGTCTAGTTTTCAGCATAACATGGGAGAAATAGGCCACACAAGCTTTGTAGAGCAAAATCCCAGCCTGGATACAGACATTTTGCAGCGCTTGCAGAGAATCCGGGAACAGGGATTATAAATTGAGCAAAGGAATGATTTACAATGACTACCATTATGTATACATTCATCCATAATTTGACAAATGCGAAGTCTGGTTACGCTTAGTTTTCGAACAACTGAACAAAAGATTTCGAAACTGAAGCATTTTATAGTTTAGGCCAGTCGAGTTCAACTTACCAGGATATCGTATGTTTTAGGTTGTATTCCTATCTGTAAAGGTCAGAGATCAGTGTGTAAGCGTAAAATAAACTCACCGAGAACAGCCAGTCACCAGTATGGGTAAAAGTGAGGGAGTGTGATCCCGTTTAGAAAAACGGTTTAAGTGGGCAGGGATCGCGTTAATGTAGGTGGGCAACAATTGGAATAAATTCGGGAAAGAAGCAAATATGTATAAGTAGGACTATGGGTAAATGGCGGGAAGCGTAATGCCCGATATATTCCTATGGGCAGAAAAATGTGCTAAAATGGACGGACTAAGTGGCGGGGACGGTATTGTCCATAAATATAGCAGTCCAATGTGTAAGTGGAAAATAAACTCGCCAAGAACAGCGAGTCACCAGTATGGGAAGAAAGTGAGGGAGCGTGATCGTGTTGAGAAAAGTGGTTTAAGTGGGCAGCGATCGTGTTAATGTAGGTGGGCAGAAATTGGAAAAAAATCTGTGAAAGAAGCAAATACGTGAAATTAGGACCATGGGTAAATGGCAGGGAGCGTAATTCCTGATGCGATTTCTATGGGCAGAAAAGTGCGCTAAAGTGGACGGACTAAGTTGCCGGGACTGTATCGTCCAAAAATATCGCAGTCCAATTTGTAAAGGTCAGAGATCAGTGTGTAAGAGGAAAATTAACTCGCCGAGAACAGCCAGTCTCCAGTATGGGTAGAAAGTGAGGGAGCGTGATTGCGTTGAGAAACAAGCATTGGCCGCGCTGCTGTGAAAGTTACGCGGTCCGAAAGTGAAAGTGATCTCATGCTTCATGAGGAAGAGAGAGGGGGCGTTTTTTGTGTGTAGAGTCACAGAACTGGGGTGGTGTGGTGAGCAAAATAACGATGGATTAAACCCAGATCTGTGACTGGGGTGAAAGTTTTGCCATTGTGCGACATTCCATCCATCAATTGTTGTATTTGCATTTGTCACCCTGAGTGGGTCGGGTATGCTCAGACGTAAGTCCGGTGCTCTCCATGCTACTGGAATCAAGCTATCCTGGCTGATGACGGCTGATAGCCAGAAACCGGCCCTAGGATGCTTGATTCCGGTCCAGGAAAGACATGGCTTGGCAGTTCGGGCTGGACTGTTCCCATGAGGCACAGGGTCAAGACTGATTTGCATATGGCCATGTCTGAACTGGGGTGGTGTGGTGAGCAAAATGACGATGGATTAAACCCAGTTCTATGACTGGGGGTGAATGTTTTGCCATTGTGCAACATTCCTTCCATCAATTGTTGTTTTTGCATTTGTCACCCCGAGTGGGACGGGTATGCTCAGACGTGAGTCCCGTGCTCTCCATGCCACTGGAATCAAGCTATCCTGGCTGATGACGGCTGATAGCCAGAAACCGGTCCTAGGATGCTTGATTCCGGTCCAGGGAAGGCATGGCTTGGCAGTTCGGGCTGAACTGTTCCCATGAGGCACAGGGTCAAGACTGATTTGCATATGGCAATGTCTGAACTGGGGTGGTGTGGTGAGCAAAATAACGATGGACTAAACCCAGATCTGTGACTGGGGGTGAATGTTTTGCCATTGTGCAACATGCCGTCCATCAATTGTTTTTGCATTTGTCACCTCGAGTGGGACAGGTATGCTCAGACGTGAGTCCCGTGCTCTCCATGCCGCTGGAATCCAGCTATCCTCGCTGTTGACGGCTGATAGCCCGAAACCGATCCTAGGATGCTTGATTCCGGTCCAGGAAAAACATGGCTTGGCAGTTCGGGCTGGACTGTTCCCATGAGGCACAGGGTCAAGACTGATTTGCATATGGCCATGTCTGAACTGGGGTGGTGTGGCGAGCAAAATACCGATGGATTGAACCCAGATCTGGGACTGGGGGTGAATGTTTTGCCATTGTGCAACATTCTGTCCATCAATTGTTGTTTTTGCCTGTGTTTTTGCAGGGCTAGCTGTCTGATGGTGACATTGGCATGTTGTTTTCATTTGGCAATCCCAGATGTAAGTGGTTGGTCCTTGATATGTTGCTGGCATTCTCAATATTTTCACTATCTCGGTGTCCTGATGACCCACCCCATCCTTCACAGTGTTGACGTTCTTGGTGACATGTTGGCTAGCTTGCCATCTTTAGTGACTTGTCCTTGACATAGTAGGTTTCCTGATGACATTCTTAATATCCCTTGTGTAATAGTGGCCCATTCTTGATATTTCGTGGCTATCCATTGTTTTATGATGCCACTTGCACATTGAACCCATCCTTGACTTATTGTGGCCATTGTTTACATAATTCTGGCTAATCCTGGCACAGTCACGGTCAAAATCTCTGCCATTTGAAGGACATCCTTGATATTTGATGATAAATGAGCATTAAAGGAATAACCATATGACCATAGTGCATAGCAATTCTTAGTGTCAATGACAAGCTGATGTTTGCAGATTAAACATATTTTTACTAAAAAACTAAAATATATATTATATGTCATATTATACTGTTTATGAACATGACAAGATTATCTTTTGGTGAACTGAGCTTATTCACCTAAAATAAAACATATGCATTTCATAGTGAACGGTCTGCAATTTCAGAAACTGGAAGGCTGATGTTTCAGGTGGGATGACTTCATTTCAATTTTCTTTTAAAGCTCATATTTGAGGGATAATAGATGCTGAGTTCAGAAGACTTATTGTTGATGTCGGTTATTTGGTACCCGATGGTAGTTTCTGCTGTGGCTTTTATCTCATGACTTCTGTGAGGAACTTTTATTACCTATTGTGTTAAAGCATTATCACTCCTGCTTGGGCCAAGCATGTAAGACTGGTTTAACCCATTGGTTGCTTTTTAGGTCTCGACTATGCAGTGGGCATGCGCTGCATAGGAGGAGACCTTTAGCCATCGGTCCCATTTTTCACCCACAATCGTGCACGTGTTCCATTGCCTTCAATGGCTATGTGTGCACGTGTGGCGATTCACTTGCGGGAGCGATAGCTGCCATAGGGTAGCAATTATAGCTCCCGCAAGTGAATCGTGCAGGCCCCCCTCCCTCGTGAGGCACACGCCTCCTCGAGAACTTGTGCTTGTTGTTTTATGCAGCTCTTTTACCCACTGGTGCTGTCATTGTATTCTAGGCCTGCGTGTATACAGGCACCTTCGAGCAGCGGGAGGGACTCTGCATGCATGAGGCACACACTTTGATCTGAGTCTAGGCGCTTGGGCTTCAGCAACCATTCGAAGGTAGAAGCGCACCATGAGTACAACGTCAAAGCACTGGTTCTGCATCTATCCGGGCTCCCTACACTGCTGCTGCGCGTGCCATGGATTCTAACTCAGCTTGTCACGTGTTAGAGTTCCTCACACTGCCTAGGTACTCCAGGTCCTCAAACTCCGTCCAAGTGCCCCAGTTCATCACAGTGCCTGTCCAAGTGCCTTAATCTGCTCCTTACCCGTCTGCGTGCCTCATGCCCTTACACTGTATACGTGACCCCGCAACCTCACACGTTTCATGCGCGGGCCACAATCTCTTCACACTGTACATATGTCCCAAGGTCGTCACACACACTGTCCACGTACCTACTCACTGCACTACTGTAAGATTGGGGAGGGTAAGTAGGGGGTTTCATATTTTCCAACAATCACGCACCCATATAATATTAAAATACATTATACGACAAGAAGGGGCATTCAAGGGGCTTAAGGGGCAGGGGAAAGGGTGAGGAATGCGGTTTGGTAGGGGTTCTAAATGAGAGAAAATACAATATTTTGTAAAATAACAAACATGTTTTAAGATGTTCATAACAGAGAGAGAAAGAGTCAGGGTATGTTTTTGTTTGTGTGTATGTAAAAATCCGACAGACACCTCAACCCGACTGAAATCACCTGTACCCAACATTTTACAATAATACACATTTATTTAGGGGGTGTGTGCAACACCCCAAACAACTCAATTGAAGCTACGCCCCTTCACTTTCAGAGAACCAGGAATACTCACTGGGAGCAGCTGTAGCCAGGTCACCTGGGTCTCCCACCAACAGGCTCGGACACAAATTGTCAAAGGCACACGTCAGTCGGCGCCATCACGGAGCCAGTGTGGTAGAAAAAAGAACACTTTAATGTGACCGACCTGCGCTAACAAATAATCATACCCTGCCAACACCTTACCAAAGGCATCACTAATACAAGACAACAAACAAGCAATCACCTTACACACTTCCTCCACTGAAACAACAAGTAAACTGCTCATTAGTCCCCATGTTAAACTGCAGTCTGGCTAATTTACCTAACTCCTTTTCCCTTTGGTACTACTCAGCCCCCTACTCTTCCTAACTACTGCCTCAACTGGGCATCTCGGCTCAAATCCATACCTCCCTTTGAGCAGGGGCTGTTACCTATAATTTAAGTAAACCCACCTACAACCCCTGAAACTTGTAACAAACGAAACACCCTAACAACCTATGCCAGGCCTGCTCCACCAGCCCATAAAATGCACAAGGGCAGGAAATGTCAACAGTGGCTAGAGCTGCTAACTGTGAAAGTGATTCTGGGTAAATCACAGAAAAGAAGCATTGAGTGCTTAAACACAAAGAAAAAAGTTGTATCTAAAAAAATGAGCAGGGGAAAACTAAAATGCTCATGGGAAGGAACACACACAAAGGAGGCCTAGGGAGATGACCAATAAGAAGAAAGCAAATGAGGATGACAATGAAAGTGTCTAAATAGATATAGAAATATATGTACACACTCCTCAATCCAATGCTCGTGAATGTCCTCCAAATGTCCTAAACTTCTCTCCCTTAAAAGCCCAATGGACTTGATGACACACGGAGGGAGGGGCAAGCTGCCAGACTCTGGGGGGCATAGAAGAAAGAAACATGAAGCCCCACCCCATGCATGTGAACCTAAACCCTCTACTCCCACCACCTACTAGCTCAAACACTACTCTGCGCACTATTCCTCCTAGTGGTTGACAGCTGAGGTCTCGGCTACACCAGGCAACCATTTTGCATTGTTTTTTCACTCACCAGTGTTGCCAGAATGGATAATTTCCTGTACAAATGGGTGATACTTTCCATTTGTGCTGGGCAAAACTCAACTTGTGGGTGCCCTTTTAAGCAAAGCACCAAACTGATGACACGTGTGTTATAAAGTTGAGTGAGCAACTAAAACCTCGAGCCAGAAGCCTGACTCTGGCTCAGAGAAGAGTGCGCTTTATAAACACATTGGCATGTGCAAATTATAGAGGGGGCAGCGGAACTTGCTGAAAGGGCATGGCGGAATTGCTAAATCACGGATTGGAGCTTTTTTGACACAAGGAGCTGGGTTCGTATCCTGGCTTCGGCTGAGCATCATGTGATTCTGGGCAGATAAATCATGTGGTTTCTTTGCCCTGAAGCCACTCTGCTGAAAGCAATTGCTTCCTCTCAGGGGTGACTGGCAACAAGCTGCCACTTGAATGTTAGTTTTGGTGCCAGAATTGGTCAAGGTGTTGTTGGGCTGTTGCTTCTGACTTCAGGTAATGTGTAGTTGCACGTCAGAATTCAGACAGGGTCCCGCTCACCCTTTCATTATGCCGATGTCACTACTAATGGCTGCTCCTGTTGTGTTGAAAGCTGCCCCACTGAACACTGGGTAGATCCGTTGTCAGTGAACAGGAGTTGCTACCGAAGGGAATGTTTGTTGAGTTGGCATTGGTCTTTGAGGTTTTACTGATGTTTCTTTTCTCACCCCTACTTTCAACATGGTGGTTTCTTTTTTTCTCATGGCTTCAACTTGTTGCCATGTTCTTGGCATTTTTGGCCAACTAATTTCCCCTTGATATTGGCCTGTTAGTATTTTCAGTTCTATCGAGGTTGCAGGGCTCGAGCATGGCTGTTAAAAGGGCTTTAAATGGGAAGAAAACTAGGGGGGGGGGGGGTGTGGCAGTGTAATTCAAGGCATGGTTTACAATAACTTTTTTTTTAAGTTTTCAAAAACATTTATTGAGGAAAATCATGGCAAACACCATACACCGTGCAATACTGCAGCTCAAATCAACAAAATACAGAGCAGGTCAAGCGTTTAGTAACAGGTAAATTACATCTTGCAGCAAATTAAAAAAACTTGAAAATTGAACTCGCAGCTCCACTACACCGAGGTCCCTCTCCCCCAGGAGGAACACACACAAAATAGCAACATTAGTGGGGGTACTAAAAAAGCGGGGCGCTCATGGAAAGGGAGAGAGCAGTCACTGACCAGCGCCGGCGGCCGCCGCGGACCCAGGTCTGGCGGGGACCGCGGGAGAGGCAGCGCCACTGCGATGGGAACGGGAAAGGAGATAGGTTACCAGAGGGCCCCAAATGTCAACAGGTCGAGATCTGGCAGGCATTAAATCCCAGAACTCCGATTGGAGAGTCTGGCACCAAGAGGCATCCTCCAACCAACTCTCGGCTTTGGGAGCAGGCCGACGACCCCGACACATGGCTACCCTGCGCCTAGCAAGGACCAGCAGCATCGAGATCAGACGCGGAGAAGCATCAGGACAGAATTTAACGAAGCCGAGAAGGCACACGGGTGGATCGAGGTGCACTGCAAAACCGGTGATGTCCGAGATGGTGGAACACACCACCCGCCAGAACTCAGAGACCTTAGGGCATAGCCACGCTAAATGGGCAAAGTCCGCAGCAGGAGCATTGCAACGTACACAATTGTCCCCAGGAATTAGCCTGAGCCTGTGGAGCTGCTCTGGGGTGCGGTACAGCCTGTGCAAATACTTGAAATGGATCAGACGGAGCCAGTAGTTCGGTGACAGCTTTTTCGTCTGATTACAGCAATATAGCCAGCCAGCTTGCAAAATGTCGATACCGAGATCCTCCCATGCACGATCAGAGGAAACTGGGGCTGACACTAGGGTAAGCATGGGCGAATTTTGCGAATCTCGCGTTCGCGAATTTTGCGGATTTGCGAATTCGCAATCCGCAAAATCCGCGAATTTGCGGATTTTTTTTTTTGTGTTCGCAAGTGTTTCTACCAGTTCGCGAGGATTTGGTACTAGTTCGCAATTGCGAACTTACTTGTCGGCTCGCAACGGTCGCGACTATGTTGTTTCTACGTCTGGTTCATCATCACAGCCTCCCATGCCACCCTCTGTTACATCAATGCCACCC
This sequence comes from Lissotriton vulgaris, assembly GCF_964263255.1. Classification (NCBI taxonomy): domain Eukaryota; kingdom Metazoa; phylum Chordata; class Amphibia; order Caudata; family Salamandridae; genus Lissotriton; species Lissotriton vulgaris. The sequence goes on from NC_141696.1 coordinate 598,269,567, forward strand.
TCTGGTTCATCATCACTGTAGAAGATGGGGGGGGAAAAGCAAGCCCACCTGCCCTGCTTGAACTGACATGAATTAATTTGGGGTTAGTTTATTAACAACACCTGCCCTGCCCCAACTGACAATAATGAATTAGGGGCTAATTAATGTGTCACTGAAAGAATTTCAAGTTCCAGCCTGGCACCTGCTTGTCTGCTCCTTTAGCTGTAAATCAGGACCTTTGTGGCATACAGTTAAGGTCAGAGCAGGGTCACACAATAGTTGCAAGCAGGCAACCGAATTCTGGAGGGCCCCCTCAGGAAGCACTACAGAGAATCGTTACAAATCATGAGGTTGACCTTTTGCACCTGCTCATTGCTTTTGCTTTTGCTGAAATCGTTTTTCGGTTTTTTCGCGCTATTCGCGGGGCGCGGCGTCGTGCGAAACCGACCGCGGAAGCCGCCAATTAGTGCGAATGAGCATTTTATTTTTTTGCGGCTTGTTGTTTCGCGAGTTTTTTTGCAGTATTCGCGAGCCGCTTGCAGCGCAACACGCGAATTTACCCCAAGGTCGAGTACGGGCGCGGCCATTTTGTTTGCGTGACGTATTTCCGTTTCCGCCCGCTATGTATAATCTCTCGCAGTAAGCGCATTGCGAGTAGAGGTTCGCACGAGATCGCGAGGAATATCTCGAGCGAACTTACTTTCGCGCTCGTGAACGGGCGCCGGCCATCTTGTTTTTCATTCATTTCCTGTGTCTGGGCACGGTGTTTAATCCTCTTGGTATCTTTGCCATCCTTTGCTTGTTTTCAGTTTTTTTTTTTACGATTTTGCTTCTTATCTATCCCTCTCTTTTCCTAGCTGTATATTTTTGTCTTTTCTGCTATTTTTCTTTACTTTTAAACTACTTTTTTAAACTCTTTTCTTTTCTTCTTCCCTATCCTATTCTTTCTTAATTTTCTACTTCTTCCTACCTTACCTGCCCAGACCATGGTCAAGCCAGGCGCCGTGAAGCTGCCCAGGCACTTGAGGGCCGCAGCGGCGGCGGGGAGTAGTGCTGGACCCAGTGCCAGGACAGCATGCGGGAGATTGAGGGGGGAGCAGGTGACGCGACAGGAGATATTCAGCCCGGAGGAAGTGGGCGCGCTGGTCTACTTCGTCCAGCGCCGCCTGCCCAGGACCATCGCGGGAGGCGGCAGGATCGCGGCCGGCGGCTACAACATGCGGGAGCGCCGGAAGCGGTGGGAGAAGGTGTGCTGGGCCATATCCCACCTCTACGGGGTCCAGCGCACCTACAGCCAGGTCACCCATCGCTGGACGGACCTCCTGGACCGCGAGCGCGACCTGCTGGACCAGCTCGGCTTGGAGATCCCCGGGCTTGGTGAGTAGTAGTAGCCATTTAATCACTCACTACTATGATGTTTTCTCCTGCTCTGTGTTGTTGTATTGCAAATATTTGTTTTTTACATGGAGCAAGCCAATAATGCCGCTGATGACTATTACATTGTAGTTAAATTATATTTCAAAATCTTCTGTGCATTTCAGGTGCACTGCTCTCCTTCTCAGTGGCGTTGCTACTATGCTTATTTGTTTTCTATTTCGTGGTCTCATTGGCCTGAGTAACTATTATGTATGAGTGTACTTTACAGAACTGCGTAATGCTAGACACTAGGGGGCAGATTACATTTACAAGCCCCTTGCGCCACGTTTACGTTGCCTTGCGTGACGCAACAGCGGCGTAAACGTGCCGCATCCCTGCGAGTCATTTACAGCATGACGCATCTAGGGAGATGCGTCACGTTATAAAGCCATGGGCCTGCACCACAATGGGTGCGTTCCTAGTACGCAGGGTGGGCGGTCCGGCGGCTGTGCGCCTCGCAAAATTGCCTGCGTGAAATCTACAAGATTTAACGCAGGCACTTCTGCGACGCTGCTACGTCAATTCAATTCCTTATGTCTGCTCGAAGCAGGCGAAAGGACTGACACAGCATGTTAAGTATTGGGTGGCCCTGAGCATTACTGGAGTTGCATTGCGTTGGCGACGTGACTCCAGTGATGCGCCGCTCTTACGTGACGAGATGCGTCACGCAAGTGCCTACCCTTGCGCCAGGGCGCGCCGCATTGTAAATGAGGCGCATCTGCCGTGTCGCAAGGGTAGTTTTGCGTGACGCATTTGATCTGGCGCATCTCTGGAGATGCGCCAGAACGCGTAAGTAAGTATGCCCCTAAGGGGCAGAATTGCAATTACCGTCGCATCCCTGCAAAGTAGCAGGGATGCGCCATTAATTGTGCGGCCCGCTACCACCACCAAACATGGTGCGCCGTATTTGCAATGCGGCGCACCATGGGCCCAAAACGTCACCGAAGCTTTACTGCTGGAGTTGCGTCGCAACGATGGCGCAGCTCCAGCAATGCTCTGGGGTACCCTATCTCCCCAATGCTGGGTCAAGCCGTACGTCTGCTTCAAGCAGGTGCAGGGTTTGTGTGACCCATCATTGTCCTAAAGGTGACTGATTGAAATTTTGTAGATTTCCCTCAGCCACTTTTAGGATGTGTTCCAGCGCAGGAATGCCCTCCCTTGCGCCGGAACGCCCCCTGATGGCGCAGGGCTTTATAACGGGATGCATCTCCCAAATGCGTCACGTTGTTATAATATTATACGCCGCACCATGGCGCCCTTTTTTGTTTAGCTGCTGCGTCACAAAAGTCACGCAAGAACGGCGCAAAAGAGCCGCAAGGGGCTTAAATCTGCCCCTTCCTTTGTACCCCTGACAATAAGAAAAATAGTGGCGGTGGATTGATAGTTTGACTATTTAAATGACTGGTAATGTAGCAGGCAACTGTTAGTGTTGTCACTGATCTGACTGAAATCACAATGGAGTTTGTCTGTCACTTTGCGTCTTGCCTGCGGACTGCTGCTTGCCAGTCCTAGGTGAACGTTTCAGTACTTTGTTTAGTGAGTTACGTGACTTTCGAAGTCACAGGTCCGCAAATAAATGAAAACTAACCCTAATCAATATAATTTCGCGGAAATATTTTGTTATTGTTCTTTTGAAATGTTTGATTTGGTTGACATTGACAAGCAACAATCATCCATGTTTTCTGTTCTTTCTTTCATGTTGTACGTCAGCTCCCCCCAGGGGGCGAGAGGAGGACACAGGAGCAGCAGGCGGCGGATGCTGTTCAACAGGGCCAGGATCGGGCAGGCGAGGGCTCCTCTGCTGGCCCCAGTAAGTTTTCATTTTAGACTAGTACCTATTTTTCCTAGCGTTCCTCATTTGACTTTTTTCAAAATTGTCTTTGCTCTTCTTGTAGACTGTATCTAAATTCTTATCCTGCCTCTACTATGACTCCCTGTGGTATTACTAGATTATTCTTATTAGTCTGTCTGTGTAGCTAACTAAGATTGCACGGTTGGCGAAACTCCCATGATTCTAGTCAGCAATAGCTCTATCAACTTAGTGCAGTCCTCTGGGATTGTCCATAATGTCTTTTGAAGTGTTCTATCTGGACTCATGCTTGCAAAAATTGCAAAACCTTTCGCTCAGTCACTCTAGTCTGGACCAAAAAACACAGATTGGATTTAAGTTTAAAAGCTTTATTAAAAGTAAACACATTTATTAAAATGAAGTCATAATAAAACTAAACGTTTAACTGATAATGGAAAAGTGGTTAGTGCTGACGATTAATTGAAGACATTTCTTGTGGTCGAGCCGAGCTCTCACCTGCCTGGTTTCAACTTGATCTTGTTGTTAGAAGTCCATCTTCTGTCTGTGTGGAGAAAAATGGTGCGTGTTAAAAAAACAGCCTTCATCAGTTGTGCCAAAAAGTGCAGCAAGACAACCTTCCCTGGAAAAAGGGACATTTTTTTTAACTTTAACGTAGACAGTCACAAATTACATTGTTTTCACATGTCTTCATTCCTAGACCAAAGACTAGTGAGTGCTTTATTCTAACATTCTTAAATGTACTTTGTAGGTGGAACATCTGGTGGCGGGGCCAGTGTGGAGGTGGTGGTGCTCGACACGGAGGCGGAGGGCGATTCTTCAGGGGAGGAGGCGGCGGCTGTGAGAGTTGAGACGGTGGTGGTGGCGGCCAGAGGTAAGCTCTTATATATTCCTTACTTATTGAGATTGAAGACTAGCTGGGAAGGCAAGAATATGAGATGCATGGTTGGGTGAATGATGAAGCAATGATGGGTGGAAGGACAACAGCCTGGGTGGGTGACACAGAAACTGTATGTGTCCATATACCTGGATCATGCTACTATCTGACTCTTAGATAGCATATGTGTATCTAGAGCAGGGGTACTCATAGTACGGCCCGCGGGCCGGTGGTGGCCCGGCAAGCCTTCCTTGGCGGTGCGCAGACCATGCAGACAATCACTGCTCCCCCGGCCCCCACAGAGCAGAGGCTTTTTTGTATTTCACCTGTTAGCGCCCCTGCATCTCCACTCTGACAATCACTGCTCCCTCGGCCCCCACAGAGCAGAGTGGAGATGCAAGGCCACAAAGAGGTGAAATAGAACAAAGCTTCTGCTCTGTGGGGCCGGGCAAGCAGTGATTGTCAGGGTGGAGAAGCAGGGGCGCTACAACAAACAAAGCCTCAATAATATGTTAATGGTCTTTTAAAGACCTGTTAAGTACTTTGGTGTTGTTGTCTGTGTGTGCGCGTTGAGGAAGCGGTCTCAACCCGGGCTGAAGGCTGACACAGATAGACACACACACAGTGAGATGACAGAGGGGGAGGGAGAGGGAGGGCAGGAGGGAGAGAGAGATGGAGAGGGAGGGCAGGAGGGAGAGCAGGAGGGAGAGAGATGTATGTAAATGCTGGGTCTGGTGGCTCAGTGGATGAGGGCATCTGCTGCAGGGACCTGTGTGCAACCTCATGGTCACAAGTTATCGTTTTGCTTTAGCCCCGCCCCCTCTGACTCCGCCCCCACCAGTGCGGCCCTCGGCCCCAAACTACACTGTAAATGTAGCCCCTGAGAGAAAGTTTGTGAGTACCCATGATCTAGAGAGAGTAGACGGTCAGTGGATGAACTAAGTGTAACTTTGTAGAGCATGTAACACTGCACCCGCACGTCCGTTCCAGTGTAGGAAAGGCAAGGAAAAGAACTTTTAATTTTGTCCAAATACTACCATCAATGGTAGCAGTAGTTTGTATTGCAAGCACTGCATAGATCCGGTTATTACGGTGGCCACTCCCTACCTCCCTTAATAAGTTTAGTAGTACTCAGTCATTCATGTGTGGATGTATCACTGGTCACTCAATAAAAAGCAAAGCACCTAAAGTCATCCCATATATAAGCAAAAACATCCCATGTGAAGTGATAGATAATCAGATTATTTATCTTCTTCAATTTTCCATTTCTAGTACTCATTTCCACTGTAGGGTGAAAGTTAAATTAATTAAGCAGTAGCCCTTGAGTTGTAACAGAGTATTCTCAGTGCCACCCGTAATAGAAAAGTAAGAGCTTCACCACCTGCATTTACTGGACGGGTACAGTAACGCAACGCAAGTCTAGGTCACTCCTCATGGCGTGCGTCTCTTTTTCTCGGGTGCAAGTTTACTGCGCTGGCATTATGCCGGCTTGCAGAAGATAACGTACCAATTTTCCAAAACAAGAGACAAGAAGAAGAATAAGACTGGTGTACTTTCATAGTCGACTCCAATGGAAGTCCATAGTGCTCGTAGAATTTGTTCCTTAAACTCCCACTAATGTTAGAGCAAGGATGAAGAAGTGTGAGGTTAGATAGATACTGGCCTCAATAGTTATGTAATGCGTTTGCAAGTTGCTAGTTGTAGTGCAACACAAATTTCTGCTGAATGATTGAGTTAATCTTAAAGAGCATTGGTTACAGACTATGTCTTTCTTTCTTCATATAGGTTCTCCTTCCAAACGAACAAGGAGGAAGGAGCTGGCTAGAGCGGCCCGGCAACGGAGGATCGATGCCACTGTGGCCGAATATCGGCGGCTGGTGGCCCTGGAGGACGAAGAAAGTGTGCAGTCGACCACAACAACTACGTCGTCTGCATCGGCCTCCGTTCCCCCACGGGCTGCCAGTGCCACCCAGCACAGTGGTCCACCCAGACTGAGCCGGGCTGCCAAAGCCAAACGCCACCGCCGAGTAGCAAGGACAACAGCTACAGCTTCCTCTCACAGCCGTTGCACCTACAATATTTACAACAAGGGGTGGTGAGGGACAGAGTCTCTGAATTAAGCTGAAAGCTCTCACCCAGTCAAGAGATCAGGGCTAGATCCAACACCGTTTTTTAGCTCACTGCACCATCCCAGTTTCAGAACCTGGCTGTATGGAAATTAGTCTGTTCCTGTCCCAGTGCATGATGGGAACAGGGCAAACCAAACTACAAAAGCCAATTCTTACACTGGGAAGGAAACAAGCTCCCGGGACAGACTGATTTGCATATAGCCAGGTTCTGAGCTGGGATGGGGCAGTGAGATAAATAACGGTGATGGATCAAGCCCTGATCTTTGGACTGGGTAAGAGTGGTCTGTTTAACTCAGACACTCTGTTCATCACCACCCCCTTTTGTAAATCGTTTTTGGCCACTATAGGTGTGGCAGGGTATACTCAGACATGAGTCCCTTTCTCACTGCTCCATCAGGATTCAAGCAAGCCGGGCCGAAGAAGGCTGAAATGCCAGAAACCGGTCCCCGGTAGCTTGTCTCCTTTCTGGTGAAGAATTGGCTTGGTAGTTTAGTCTGCCCTGTTCCCATGATGCACTGGGCCAGGGACAGACTGATTTGCATATAGCCAGGTTCTGAGCTGGGATGGGGCAGTGAGATAAATAACGGTGATGGATCAAGCCCTGATCTTTGGACTGGGTAAGAGTGGTCTGTTTAACTCAGACACTCTGTTCATCACCACCCCCTTTTGTAAATCGTTTTTGGCCACTATAGGTGTGGCAGGGTATACTCAGACATGAGTCCCTTTCTCACTGCTCCATCAGGATTCAAGCAAGCCGGGCCGAAAAAGGCTGAAATGCCAGAAACCGGTCCCCGGTAGCTTGTCTCCTTTCTGGTGAAGAATTGGCTTGGTAGTTTAGTCTGCCCTGTTCCCATGATGCACTGGGCCAGGGACAGACTGATTTGCATATAGCCAGGTTCTGAGCTGGGATGGGGCAGTGAGATAAATAACGGTGATGGATCAAGCCCTGATCTTTGGACTGGGTAAGAGTGGTCTGTTTAACTCAGACACTCTGTTCATCACCACCCCCTTTTGTAATTCGTTTTTGGCCACTATAGGTGTGGCAGGGTATACTCAGACATGAGTCCCTTTCTCACTGCTCCATCAGGATTCAAGCAAGCCGGGCCGAAGAAGGCTGAAATGCCAGAAACCGGTCCCCGGTAGCTTGTCTCCTTTCTGGTGAAGAATTGGCTTGGTAGTTTAGTCTGCCCTGTTCCCATGATGCACTGGGCCAGGGACAGACTGATTTGCATATAGCCAGGTTCTGAGCTGGGATGGGGCAGTGAGATAAATAACGGTGATGGATCAAGCCCTGATCTTTGGACTGGGTAAGAGTGGTCTGTTTAACTCAGACACTCTGTTCATCACCACCCCCTTTTGTAAATCGTTGCACCTACAAGGCATTGAAGGCACGCCTGCGCCGCAGTACCCTGATGGTGTCCCGCCTCCAGCAGGAGCTCCACCACTTTTCCAACCAGTTGGAGGGGCTCCGCGTAGAGCACGCCTTGCTCCGCCAGGAGCATGATGCCCTGGCCCAAAAAGTTGACAGCATCCACCCATAGTGTCCCTTGCCCCTTTTTTAGAGACTTTTGGGGGGTGGGAATTGGGAGTTGGGTTTTTGGGGACTTTTGAAGGACAATCGTTGGGGTTAGGGAGGGTCTTGCGGGAGATTATTTTGTTAGGGATATAAATATACTTTTTCAAACTTTATCTGAGCATACCCGTTTCTTACTGCTTGCCTGGTGGGTGGGGGTTTAACAGTGACTTTGTTTTCCTGAAAGTTTAGTTCCATTTTCTTCCTTTAAGTGTAAATGCCCAAATGTTTTCAACACTAAGTGCCTCTCACAGACTAAGTGAAGTGAATCCAAGAGTCCTAGGACTTTAGTAGTACTACCTTCAGTCTCTCGTCTCTCCTACTAATACTCCATTATACCCCCAAACCACCAAACGCTTATCTTACCTGTAATTTGTGTTTGAAAGTAGGGCTAGACCCAGGGCTGGCTCCACGGGAAACAGCGAATAAGGTTGGCAATCTTGGTCCGATAAAATTTCCTCATAGCGGTGGTACTAGTGGTGTGACACAGTGGCAGTTGCATGCCTATGAAAAAAAAGAAAATGAAATCTGGTTTGTCCTCCTGACCAATTCAACGGTACAACTGAGAATATAGCAGGTGACAGAAGTACAGTAGAACAGTGCCACATTGTAGCCTAACAAATGGTAAAGTATAACTACTAATTCGGTTGAAGTTCTTTCACATTAGCAATGGTTCTTTGTCAAGCAGAGTAAGAATATATCCTCGGATTTCTTCACCAGCCTGTTGCTATCACCTTATCCTCCCCAGCAAGTGTGTGGATTTATTGCTGTAATTTAGTCACACATCAATCAAAACCACACAGCCCGGGGGAAGAGGGTTAGGGTTTGAAAAATGGATGGGTACGGGGTGTGAGAAGTTGGCCCGATATGCAACGTTCGCTATTCTAGCGACCGCTATGTATCGTTCCAACGACCCTTATGGTGTTTGGTTGTAAGTCAACCTATAGACCAGCTATCCTAGTAGCGTGGATACGAGCAGTCTAAGGCTAAAGACTCGAGAGGGCGTGTTAAGCCAGCTGTTTACCACACATGTACCCCTTGAACACCCAGTGAAAGGACACCACACAAGTGTTATGAAAATAAACAGTATATTTATTAAGAATCACAACAGCCCTGTACTCTTTATGAGGACAGGGTACTAAGCACAAACCAAATCTCTTTAGCAAATACTTCAAGTGCACAATTAGAAACAAGTGTCCGAGGACACGGAAAGATTAAGGTCTCGGGCGGACCCGATAAGGCAAGCCGGAAGCGAGGGACTCGGGACCCTAGAGTAAGGAGGCTATGCAGGCACCGAAATGCCGAGTTACCTAGCCACGAGGGCTGCGGCTGCACAAGTCTTACAGGCGTCGGGGTCTTCGCTGACGAGCCAGGAGCCGGAAGAAAAGGAGTTGCTGGCCGGCGACCAGTGCTGAATAGTTCGTAGAGATCCAAGCCTGGATCGGAGATTGAAGAAACCTGAAAGCAGAGGGGACCAAGTTCGTACTACTAGCCAGTAGTCAGAGGGTACCAGGAAGGCACCGGTTGGCCGTCACCTCGACCAGGTGAGTGGGCGACGCTAGGCTCTGCAGTCTCACGGACCAGGAGGCGTTGTCGGCGACCACGGCGGAGGTGCGAGCTGTCCCACGAAGGATGATGCTGTCGGCGTCGCTGGGCCCAGGATGGGGCAACAAGCCTTGGCAGTTCTCAGGGCCACGTGGTGGGCCTAAGATGGCGTCTTGAGTGGACCAGGAGGGTCCGGGGTGCTTCTCGCAAAGATGGAAGCAAGGGCCAGTCTGGAGCAACCAGACCAGCAGTGATGATTCTCGGATGTCGTCACAGAAGGACACAAGCCAGCGGCTAGTGACCAGACAACGTGCTGAGCAGCGAGCAGAAGGGCCCCACGCAGATCGTGGAGATGCTGGGAGACTGCACTTCGGTGCTGGAGCGGCTCAGGGTCGGGGCTTCTCGGACCCCAGAGCACTCACCAGAGAGTTACCTCGATGGTCGTGCTGGTTTTAAGAGCGTGCAGGTTCTGATGATGGCCGGTCCCTCGAGGTCTCGTCGCACCCACAGATCACAGCTGAGCTGATGATGTGGGTAGAGGTCAGAGGTGCCAGGGAAGCCGGTTCTCGTCGAGCTGGGCCGTCGGATTCCTTGAGGAAGGACTTACAGCAAACCGCAGAGTTCTTAGTTGGTGCCCGCTGATGCAGGGTGACTACTCCTTAGTCACAAGGGAGAAATCTTGAGAAGAGTCTTGAATGTCCTTTCGTAGAAAGTAGTTCTTGAATCAAAGATGATCTAATTTGGAAGGGTCCCCGCTCCGGTCTTTATTCTAAAGAAAGGGGTGGGTACATGACTAGGTCCTGCCCTAAGGGTGGGACCAGGAAGGGGGCAGTTACACCCCTCTCCCCTGCCGGATTTTCCCCAGGCCAGGGCTGTCGCCCCTGGAACTGGTTCTAACCGGCAGATGCGTAGTGAGCACCGGGGTGCCACTCCGCAGTCACCTTCACGCAAAAGCCCTACCTACCCAGAATACACAAACCCTGTCTGGGACGGTGCGAACACCGCCCTCGACGGGAAACCCTTTGTCCAAGCGCTCCTCGCTGGAAGGACTCCCAGCAGCAGGAGGTCAGACTCGTGTCTGTGGTGGCAGCATCCATTTTGTGGAGCTGAGGCTTCAGTTAACTTTAACCGGGGTTCACGGTTACGTGCATGTCGTGTCCCTCTAGAAGGGTGGGATGCTAACCTCATCGCCAGAATTGGTGAGAGGGCAGCACCCCGATTCGTATGACACCTTACTCGACATGCCTGGATAACGCGACACCGGAGTTACCGTTATGGTACGCGTTATCATGGAACAGCCATTGGGTCTTGATTCCGCAAACTGCAACCGGGCTCGGCTCGGGCCTGAACCTAGCTCACACGAGCCCACGCACTCTGCCTTCAGGATTGTTAAGGCCTGCCATAGGAGTGACTGATAGGAACTCGGGTGTCCATTGTATGGTTAGATATAGAGCTACTATACCTAAAGCGAAGGGTGGTTACACGGCTTCGCCCCAGCTGTCGTGCAGCCAGTTGTGTCAAATTTAGGAGGCCAGCCAGGGGTGGCATAATACATGCTGCAGCCCCTGGCGGCCCTGGGTACACCTATGCCCTGCGTTATGGGGTCTGATAAGGTGGCCCAGTACCAATTGGAAATGCACCTAAGGTACATGGAATCCATTTTACCGAGAGAGCAGTAGGCCTGGGGTCCTGATTGGCAGGATCCCAGGTCGACTATGTCAAAAACCAGCTAAAACACAGGGCAAAAAGTTGGGGGCAACCATAGTCAGGATGTACCTTCCTACACAACCCCCCCCCAAACGAAAGGAGATAAGGCTATCCTTGTCCAGGTAAGCCTCTGTTACCTAAGTGGCCATATAAGGAAGGACCAGCTCTGGCTTGGTTTCCCCCTGTGTCATGGTCCACTAGGCAACCCCTCACCCTAAGGGTATCTGAGGGTCTCCACCATAGGGAATCTCTGTCTCTGGTGTGTCTTGGGAAAGAAGAAGGCTGATGCTGGGATGGAGTACTGAAGTGAGGCTCCTCTACCTTTGGGCTCAACTTCCTCCAATCACCATTCATCATGTGTGCCTTCCTTTCTTTAGCTGAGATGCACTGAGCTCTCAGGGTCAGCCTCTGGCTACCTAAAGCTGGAGGCTGAGTCCCTCTGTTTGGCTTACTGGAGGGACAGGTCAGGGCTGGGGTTTTTTTAGGCCCCATGTTTGGCTGTGCCCAACAGTGTCCAGCTGTGGGAGTTCCCTAACTATTTTTAAGGGGGATCCCTCAGGAGTCTGTTCTATTTTCACTTGGCTAGGTTTACCAGCTTCAGTGATCCTAATCTTCTGATTAAGGGGTTCTTTTGGACAGGGGGCCCTTTGGGGTCCACCACTGGCCTCCCTGATCTCTTCAGCCCTGGGCTGACTGAGGCAGGGTAGAGAGGTGCAGGTTACCTGCTCCAGACTGGGTCCCACCTGGGAAGGGTCCACGGCCATCAGGGGCTCTGCCAGGCTAGGCCTGACTACCTCTGGGGCAGTTCCTTCAACAGGGGTAGAGTCAGTTCCCTGAGGAGGCTGGCTCTTACCTAGTGTCTGGGAGGGGGAAGACTCTTCTTCCTCCTCAATGCTCTCTGTTTGAGTGGAGTGATCCATTGTTTCAGGCTTCACAATCTCACTATCCGTTTGAGTAGAGGCTGAGACCATTTCAACCTTGCCAGCCTTTTCAGGAGGGCACTCAGTCTGTGTTTGGGCGGTGACTGTCACAGCCCTCCTATCCTGTTCTGGAAAGTCTGTCTGAGCCTGGGCAGTGGCTACCACTGCCCTTCCAACCTTTTCAGGGAGGAATGGTGCTTGGACTGGGGCTGTAGCTATTACTGCCCCACTAACCTGTCTGGATAGGCCTATCATTCGGGAGTGAGTTTCTTGCTCCACCTCAGCCCATGCTGAGAGTTCCAGGTCATTCCCCAGTAAGCAATCTACAGGTAGGTTATCTGTCACTGCCACTCTCATGGGCCCTGTGACATTACCCCAACTGAGCTTGACCACTGCCATGGGGTGCCTTCTCTTCACTCCATGAATGTCTGTCACCTGATAAGTAAAACCAGGGGTCAGTTGAGCAGAGGGGACCAGATGGTCACTCACCATGGTGAGGCTGGCCCCTGTGTCTCTGAATGCCTCAACTTTCTGACCATTCACTAAAACTTCTTGTCTATACTTTCCCAAAATGTGGGGTCCAGTAGTGAAGTTGGCAAACCCCATGCCAGTCTCACAGACAAGAGTGTGGTCAGGGAACCTGGCTAGGCCATAGTCCTCCTGATTGCCCAAAGTAATGCCCACCACATTCTTGGGGGCACTCCCACCACCTGGGGGATTACCACTAGTGGTAACAGGAGGTCTGGGAGTGTTACTTGGGGGTATGTTTTCCTTATTGTTATTTTTAGGGCACTTGGCATCACTTTTGTAATGGCCCACCTGTTTACAGGTATGGCAATAAGGCTTCTTCTGTTCTGAAGGAGTGTTCTGGGACCCACCCCCCTTGTTGGAGTTTTGGGGCCCTTGGGAAGTCTTCTCTGTGGATTTATCCCCACCCTTCTCTTGAGGCTTGGTTGATTCCTTTTTCTGGTCACCACCCTGGTTTTTAGGCCTAACCCTGGTTCTGACCCATTTGTCTGCCCTCTTACCCAATTCCTGTGGAGAGGTCAACTCAGCTACCAGGTGCTGATGTAATAGCTGGTTCTGACAATTATTTAAGATTTGCTCCCTCATAATTAGATTATACAATCCTTTAAAATCAGTAACCTTACTACCCAGTAGCCAGCCTTCAAAAGCCTTAGTGGCACAATCAACAAAGTCAGTCCAATCTTGAGACTGAGTTTTCGGGGTATCCCTGAACAGCACCCTGTACTGCTCAGTGGTTAGGCCAAACCCTTCAACCAGTGTATTCTTCAAGACTTGGTAATCGTTCGCATCCTCCACCCTTGTGGTGAGGAGCTTGTCTCTTCCTTTACCTTCAAAGGAGAGCCACAAGATAGCTGCCCACTGACTCTGGGGAACACCTTGCACCGTGCAGGCCCTCTCCAAAGCAGTAATCCATTTGTGGATGTCGTCCCCTTGTTTAAAGGGGGGCACTATCTTACCAAGGTGTTTCGTATCGAAACTCTTTTCCCTATTGCTAGGTACATTGCTGCCACCAGTGGGGACTACCCCACTTAACTGTTGCTCTCTAGCAAAGGCAAGCCTTTCTTTGGCCAGGGCAAGTTCTTCCCTTTCGATCCTCAGATTAGCTGCCCTTTCCTTAGCTTCGTACACTCTCCTCTGAGGGGACGTCATCCCTCTCTGAGAAGAGTTGTGAGAGCCATTGGTTCGAAGGGATCCGCCAGAGTCTCTTGACAGAGAGCGGGCTCGTCCATTCCCAATGTTAAGCTGACCTGATAGTGGCCCCAGGGGTCCCCCAGTACCGCTATCATGTTTGCTTAAGTTGGACCTGCTTAGTCTGACGACTTCTACCTGTCCCTTATCTGCCTCATCCCCAGAGAGATCCTCATCCTCATCCTCCTCCACATCTTCGTTCTCAGTTGCGAGGTGAATGAGGTCAGGATCGTCTCGGGTTCCCTCGAGGGGAGGCATGTCTCCTTCTGGATTAGAAGAGCTACGAAGTTTCTCAGCTCTCCTGGCATCATAAGTCTCCAAGAGACCAATCAGAAAGGACGTTGTGGGGTTAGACCCCTGCTGAATCTTCCTGGAGTGACACAGTCGTCTTAACTCCTTGAAGCTCAGCACAGTATATCCTGAAGGGATGACCTGTGGAGGGTCAACTGACACAAGGGGAGACCCAGAGTTTCCTCCTTTGTCCGACATACTGGTTCTAGTGTGGTGTAAGTGATGCACCTACCTACACTACGTGTTTACCTACTGTACCCTTGCTAAGAGTTGTAGCCAAGGTGTGCTAAGCCTTGAGGAGCTACAACAGCTGGTTCAGTAGAACTCAGAGTATTCTAAGCTTTTAGTTATATGTACTAACAGTACTTTGTGCGATCTTTCAACAAGATATTCTTAGGATACGTGTGGTAAAACAACAGCAAGCTCAAATCCCAACCGCTGCTCACCAATGTGAGAAGTTGGCCCGATATGCAACGTTCGCTATTCTAGCGACCGCTATGTATCGTTCCAACGACCCTTATGGTGTTTGGTTGTAAGTCAACCTATAGACCAGCTATCCTAGTAGCGTGGATACGAGCAGTCTAAGGCTAAAGACTCGAGAGGGCGTGTTAAGCCAGCTGTTTACCACACATGTACCCCTTGAACACCCAGTGAAAGGACACCACACAAGTGTTATGAAAATAAACAGTATATTTATTAAGAATCACAACAGCCCTGTACTCTTTATGAGGACAGGGTACTAAGCACAAACCAAATCTCTTTAGCAAATACTTCAAGTGCACAATTAGAAACAAGTGTCCGAGGACACGGAAAGATTAAGGTCTCGGGCGGACCCGATAAGGCAAGTCGGAAGCGAGGGACTCGGGACCCTAGAGTAAGGAGGCTATGCAGGCACCGAAATGCCGAGTTACCTAGCCACGAGGGCTGCGGCTGCACAAGTCTTACAGGCGTCGGGGTCTTCGCTGACGAGCCAGGAGCCGGAAGAAAAGGAGTTGCTGGCCGGCGACCAGTGCTGAATAGTTCGTAGAGATCCAAGCCTGGATCGGAGATTGAAGAAACCTGAAAGCAGAGGGGACCAAGTTCGTACTACTAGCCAGTAGTCAGAGGGTACCAGGAAGGCACCGGTTGGCCGTCACCTCGACCAGGTGAGTGGGCGACGCTAGGCTCTGCAGTCTCACGGACCAGGAGGCGTTGTCGGCGACCACGGCGGAGGTGCGAGCTGTCCCACGAAGGATGATGCTGTCGGCGTCGCTGGGCCCAGGATGGGGCAACAAGCCTTGGCAGTTCTCAGGGCCACGTGGTGGGCCTAAGATGGCGTCTTGAGTGGACCAGGAGGGTCCGGGGTGCTTCTCGCAAAGATGGAAGCAAGGGCCAGTCTGGAGCAACCAGACCAGCAGTGATGATTCTCGGATGTCGTCACAGAAGGACACAAGCCAGCGGCTAGTGACCAGACAACGTGCTGAGCAGCGAGCAGAAGGGCCCCACGCAGATCGTGGAGATGCTGGGAGACTGCACTTCGGTGCTGGAGCGGCTCAGGGTCGGGGCTTCTCGGACCCCAGAGCACTCACCAGAGAGTTACCTCGATGGTCGTGCTGGTTTTAAGAGCGTGCAGGTTCTGATGATGGCCGGTCCCTCGAGGTCTCGTCGCACCCACAGATCACAGCTGAGCTGATGATGTGGGTAGAGGTCAGAGGTGCCAGGGAAGCCGGTTCTCGTCGAGCTGGGCCGTCGGATTCCTTGAGGAAGGACTTACAGCAAACCGCAGAGTTCTTAGTTGGTGCCCGCTGATGCAGGGTGACTACTCCTTAGTCACAAGGGAGAAATCTTGAGAAGAGTCTTGAATGTCCTTTCGTAGAAAGTAGTTCTTGAATCAAAGATGATCTAATTTGGAAGGGTCCCCGCTCCGGTCTTTATTCTAAAGAAAGGGGTGGGTACATGACTAGGTCCTGCCCTAAGGGTGGGACCAGGAAGGGGGCAGTTACACCCCTCTCCCCTGCCGGATTTTCCCCAGGCCAGGGCTGTCGCCCCTGGAACTGGTTCTAACCGGCAGATGCGTAGTGAGCACCGGGGTGCCACTCCGCAGTCACCTTCACGCAAAAGCCCTACCTACCCAGAATACACAAACCCTGTCTGGGACGGTGCGAACACCGCCCTTGACGGGAAACCCTTTGTCCAAGCGCTCCTCGCTGGAAGGACTCCCAGCAGCAGGAGGTCAGACTCGTGTCTGTGGTGGCAGCATCCATTTTGTGGAGCTGAGGCTTCAGTTAACTTTAACCGGGGTTCACGGTTACGTGCATGTCGTGTCCCTCTAGAAGGGTGGGATGCTAACCTCATCGCCAGAATTGGTGAGAGGGCAGCACCCCGATTCGTATGACACCTTACTCGACATGCCTGGATAACGCGACACCGGAGTTACCGTTATGGTACGCGTTATCATGGAACAGCCATTGGGTCTTGATTCCGCAAACTGCAACCGGGCTCGGCTCGGGCCTGAACCTAGCTCACACGAGCCCACGCACTCTGCCTTCAGGATTGTTAAGGCCTGCCATAGGAGTGACTGATAGGAACTCGGGTGTCCATTGTATGGTTAGATATAGAGCTACTATACCTAAAGCGAAGGGTGGTTACACGGCTTCGCCCCAGCTGTCGTGCAGCCAGTTGTGTCAAATTTAGGAGGCCAGCCAGGGGTGGCATAATACATGCTGCAGCCCCTGGCGGCCCTGGGTACACCTATGCCCTGCGTTACGGGGTCTGATAAGGTGGCCCAGTACCAATTGGAAATGCACCTAAGGTACATGGAATCCATTTTACCGAGAGAGCAGTAGGCCTGGGGTCCTGATTGGCAGGATCCCAGGTCGACTATGTCAAAAACCAGCTAAAACACAGGGCAAAAAGTTGGGGGCAACCATAGTCAGGATGTACCTTCCTACACGGGGGTTTTTGGGAAAGGTTTTGGGAGAGAAGAAAAAATAGCACAGCATAGACAAACAATTGTGAACATAAACAAATCTTTGGGAACAAACCTATCCATCAATCTTTGAAAGTGCATGCACTACTGCATGCATGTCAGTGAAAAGTAAGTAGTACTTTCGACAACTGTGGAAGAAAGAATGCGACAGTACAGGGCCTGTGTGGAATTATTGATAACGATATTCAACATAAGGTCTCTGTAGCCAGATACCCGAGAGCCTTGCTGGTCACTATAAATCCATTCACAACAACACTCAGTGGGGTTGGTCTGGAAGGTATAGTAGATAGAAAAGGAGAAATTGCTTTTTTTCTAGGTGTCCCCTCACTCACCAGGGTTGCCCCTTGGTGACATGCTTCATCATTGGGGCCATCCCAGTCCTCTACGGCCTGGGGCGTGCTGCGACTTGCGAATTACGTAGGAGCACTTACAAATGACTATGTGTGGTGCAGATGTGATAGTGGAGTGGAGTAAGTGATGTGTTAAGGGATCAATTTAGAAGCAGAGAGAGATCCAAGAAATGCAGTCACAGTCAGAGAAAAATGCAAGGGATACTGTATCTATGTGGTTGTAGTGGTCCTGTTGGAAGTGGTAAGTAAGTTGCCTGCAGAAAAAAAATCCTCTTATTAGCGGCACTCCTCCATTGCAGCCGACGCTTCGTCCATCGATGTTGGTCAACAGAAGACACCCTGTAAAAAAAAGCACAGCATAGACAAACAACTGAACATAAACAATTCTTTGGGTACAAACCTATCCATCAATCTTTGAAAGTGCATGCACTACTGCATGCATGTCAGTGAAAAGTAAGTAGTACTTTCGACAACTGTGGAAGAAAGAATGCAACAGTACAGGGCCTGTGTGGAATTATTGATAACGATATTCAACATAAGGTCTCTGTAGCCAGATACCCGAGAGCCTTGCTGGTCACTATAAATCCATTCACAACAACACTCAGTGGGGTTGGTCTGGAAGGTATAGTAGATAGAAAAGGAGAAATTGCTTTTTTTCTAGGTGTCCCCTCACTCACCAGGGTTGCCCCTTGGTGACATGCTTCATCATTGGGGCCATCCCAGTCCTCTACGGCCTGGGGCGTGCTGCGACTTGCGAATTACGTAGGAGCACTTACAAATGACTATGTGTGGTGCAGATGTGATAGTGGAGTGGAGTAAGTGATGTGTTAAGGGATCAATTTAGAAGCAGAGAGAGATCCAAGAAATGCAGTCACAGTCAGAGAAAAAGGCAAGGGATACTGTATCTATGTGGTTGTAGTGGTCCTGTTGGAAGTGGTAAGTAAGTTGCCTGCAGAAAAAAAATCCTCTTATTAGCGGCACTCCTCCATTGCAGCCGACGCTTCGTCCATCGATGTTGGTCACCAGAAGACACCCTGTAAAAAAAAGCACAGCATAGACAAACAACTGAACATAAACAATTCTTTGGGTACAAACCTATCCATCAATCTTTGAAAGTGCATGCACTACTGCATGCATGTCAGTGAAAAGTAAGTAGTACTTTCGACAACTGTGGAAGAAAGAATGCGACAGTACAGGGCCTGTGTGGAATTATTGATAACGATATTCAACAT
Source organism: Lissotriton vulgaris (assembly GCF_964263255.1). Taxonomy (NCBI): domain Eukaryota; kingdom Metazoa; phylum Chordata; class Amphibia; order Caudata; family Salamandridae; genus Lissotriton; species Lissotriton vulgaris. Next base: position 598,288,077 of record NC_141696.1, read on the forward strand.
AAGGTCTCTGTAGCCAGATACCCGAGAGCCTTGCTGGTCACTATAAATCCATTCACAACAACACTCAGTGGGGTTGGTCTGGAAGGTATAGTAGATAGAAAAGGAGAAATTGCTTTTTTTCTAGGTGTCCCCTCACTCACCAGGGTTGCCCCTTGGTGACATGCTTCATCATTGGGGCCATCCCAGTCCTCTACGGCCTGGGGCGTGCTGCGACTTGCGAATTACGTAGGAGCACTTACAAATGACTATGTGTGGTGCAGATGTGATAGTGGAGTGGAGTAAGTGATGTGTTAAGGGATCAATTTAGAAGCAGAGAGAGATCCAAGAAATGCAGTCACAGTCAGAGAAAAAGGCAAGGGATACTGTATCTATGTGGTTGTAGTGGTCCTGTTGGAAGTGGTAAGTAAGTTGCCTGCAGAAAAAAAATCCTCTTATTAGCGGCACTCCTCCATTGCAGCTGACGCTTCGTCCATCAATGTTGGTGACCAGAAGACACCCTGTCCACTGCCTGCCTGATGCTGAATTGTGGCTCGCTACTGTGAAGCCTGACTCCATCCTTTTTTCCCCATTGCAGAGACTGAAACCCAGCCTGTAATTATTCAACGAAAAACAGGAAGTGATATAATATTACAACACCACTGATAAATAAATATAAGGTATGTAGGCTGTGGAGTGCAAAAAGTCACAATTTGATTTTCCTAGTAGACAGTACAATATTTTTGAAAGTGCGTACTCTGTCTGAGTCACCTTTTGAAGGATAAATAAGTATGGGCAAATTAATGTAGCGGATCTTTCCCCTCAAGCTAGGTGTACTGTAAACTGTGTTTTAGAACAAAATTAGATCTTCCTAGCAGTGCTCCCACCCAGACCCTTACTAAAGCCAGTCGGAAAAATGTAGAAGACCCCCAATCAAATCTCAAAAAACGAGGCCTAGCAGAAAACTGGTGACAAAACGTACTTTGAAAGTAAAAGTAGGCCGAAGTACCCCCTTCCTAATTACCCCTTACCCACCGTGGATTGCATTCAAACCACTTGCAAGCAACCAAGCAAAATTAGCCATAGCCAGCATCGCTCCAAGACTCGAAATCCCCCCCACTCAAACACATGCAATAGAAATACTGCTAACCCTAACGAACCCTAAGTTAAGAATAGTGGCAAAGGCTTTCTTTAACTATGCCAAATCCCCCCTTTCCCACCATGGATTTTCTTCAAATGACTTGCAACCAAAATTACACATTCTCACGAGTGCTCTAAGAGAGAACACCCCGAAACACATGCAATCCTGCTGCTAGGGCTAACCCTAACGAACCCTAAGTTACAAAAAGTGCCAAAAGGCTTTTCCGCGAGGATTTTGTCCCAACCACTTCTACCCGGTATTAGACCTTCCCAGGAATGCCCCAAGACCCGCCAACCCAACCCACCCGCCAAGAAGCATAACACCCCCAAACAGGCCAAAAGCAAAATCTCATACTTGCAATATTTCTCGGCCTTCGGTCCAAAAGCGCTGCGTAGCTAGGCCATAAGTCGGGGTTGCCACGACGGATTTCCTGAAAAGCAAATGCAATCAAGATTAGAGTGTCCCAGCAGTGCTCCCAGACCACGAAACTCACCCACAAACACCGGGAAGCCCCCCAAACAGGCCCCCGAAAACGCTACATTGAGCAAAATGTCAGAAATAGCCAAAAAAAAATCGGCCTGGATTTTGTCCCAACCACTTCTACCCGGTATTAGACCTTCCCAGGAATGCCCCAAGACCCGCCAACCCAACCCACCCGCCAAGAAGCATAACACCCCCAAACAGGCCAAAAGCAAAATCTCATACTTGCAATATTTCTCGGCCTTCGGTCCAAACGCGCTGCGTAGCTAGGCCATAAGTCGGGGTTGCCACGACGGATTTCCTGAAAAGCAAATGCAATCAAGATTAGAGTGTCCCAGCAGTGCTCCCAGACCACGAAACTCACCCACAAACACCGGGAAGCCCCCCAAACAGGCCCCCGAAAACGCTACATTGAGCAAAATGTCAGAAATAGCCAAAAAAAAATCGGCCTGGATTTTGTCCCAACCACTTCTACCCGGTATTAGACCTTCCCAGGAATGCCCCAAGACACGCCAACCCACCCGCCAAGAAGCATAACACCCCCAAACAGGCCAAAAGCAAAATCTCATACTTGCAATATTTCTCGGCCTTCGGTCCAAACGCGCTGCGTAGCTAGGCCATAAGTCGGGGTTGCTACGACGGATTTCCTGAAAAGCAAATGCAATCAAGATTAGAGTGTCCCAGCAGTGCTCCCAGACCACGAAACTCACCCACAAACAGACGGAACCCCCCCTAAGAGCACCTCAAAGGCAAGCAAGTCATCAAAAACACAAAACAATTTCCGCCTGGGATTTTGTCCAAAACACTTTTATCCGGTATTAGAGCTTCCCAGCAATGGCCCCAGAGCCGTCAACCCAGGAGAAAACGAGTAGAAGACCCCTAAACAGCCAAAGAGCAAAACTACAAAAATGGGGACTTAGTCAATTTTTCACAAATTTCCCAAATCACTCCGCGCGCGCTCTGCAGCTAGGCCCTAACTCCCCTCTGCCACCATGGATTTGCTTCAAACCTCTTGCAAAGTAAAGTATATATAGCTAGCAGTGCGCCCAGACCCCGAAACCCACCCACAAACACCAGGAAGCCCCCCAAACAGGCCCCCGAAAACGCTACATTGAGCAAAATGTCAGAAATAGCCACAAAAAAAATCGGCCTGGATTTTGTCCCAACCACTTCTACCCGGTATTAGACCTTCCCAGGAATGCCCCAAGACCCACCAACCCACCCGCCAAGAAGCATAACACCCCCAAACAGGCCAAAAGCAAAATCTCATACTTGCAATATTTCTCGGCCTTCGGTCCAAACGCGCTGCGTAGCTAGGCCATAAGTCGGGGTTGCCACGACGGATTTCCTGAAAAGCAAATGCAATCAAGATTAGAGTGTCCCAGCAGTGCTCCCAGACCACGAAACTCACCCGCAAACACCAGGAAGTCCCCCTAAGAGCACCTCAAAGGCAAGCAAGTCATCAAAAACACAAATAATTTTCCGCCTGGGATTTGGTCCAAAACACTTTATCCGGTATTAGAGCTTCCCAGCAATGGCCCCAGAGCCGTCAACTCACCTGCAAAGAGGTACAACAACACCCCCACAAGTGCGGAGTCTTTCTTCATTGGGCGTAAACCAGCCCTCTGGTTTGATGGAAATAGGAGTCTGGAGGAGGAGGATAGAGGAGCATGTTCTTCTGAAATTGTGAACCTGAGGAATGCAGACTGCGGCAACTTCAAATCAATTAACAAACCAGTGAAGACAGTTCTGCTGATGGGCTTGATTTTGTGATTATCTGATTAAAGTTTGAAATATATTAACTGTGCACAACAAAGAAAGACAGACAGACAGGAATAAAAGTGAATAGGGACGAAAAAGAAAGTTATTGATTGGTTGTCTCATTTTCAGGGCTCGGTATCACGGTCCAGGAATAAGAATAAGGCTTCGTCATCATACTCTGCGAATTCAGGCAGGGTGAGCTCAGTGTCACCTGACAGAGTAGAAATTCCCTCATCTATGTTGCTGGCCACCTCCTCTTCATCCGGCACGCTTTCTCGTACTCTGAAATCTGGTGGTATGAGGTGCTGATTCATCTTGATCATTGTTAACCTCTCCACATTTTTGGGCGAGAGGCGGCTCCGTTTGGGAGTTACAATGCCACCAGCAGCACTGAAAACCCGTTCAGAAGACACGCTTGCGAGTGGGCAAGACAAGTAGTTTAAAGCCAGGTTGGTGAGCTGTGGCCACAATTCTTTTTTCCCCATGCCAATACGCCAATGGGTCAAAATTAACATAGACCTCTATTGAGTCATTCAGATAGTCCTTCACCATCGACTCAAGGTCCTCTTCCAAGGTTCCTCCACTTTGCTTAGCTCTTGCTGTGCCTCTGACCTTTTGAGAACCAAACCCACGCAGAGCTAGCCAATCCTCTTCAGCCTCCAATGTTTCTGGTGTGTCTCGTGCAGATGATCCGGTTGCCGGTGTCTTTAACGGCTGAGAGGTCACTTGTGCCACAGCCACAGGTGCAGAAGTGGATTGTTTTTGACTGTGGATGGCCTGCTGATGTACTGCCATTTCCTTCAATTTTCAGCCGTTCTGTTTCAAACCTCTTGGCTGACAAGGCTAGCCAACGTTTGTACTTTGGAACATGTTCATCATCAAAAGGAAAGAATGCTTGGCCTGCCAGCGCCTTTTTGTAGTGTGGATCCAGAATAGTAGCACAAATGTAATGCTGTTCTGAGTGGATCTTTTTAAGACGTTCATCACCTTGTAGGAGCTCTAATAATTGCTCAGCCAGAAGCAAAGAGTCTTGGTTTTTGTCATCTTTTTCGAACACAGAACACACCTCCTTCAGTTGGTCCTCCAGCATGTACAACAATGGGATAGCTTTTCCCAAATTAGAGTCCTCCTTGCTGACTGCACGCGTGAAGAACTCAAAAGGACGAAGCATGCGTGTCAGGCCTTGAACTATGTTCCATTGCGGCCCACCCATCCTCAGCTCCTCTGTACCCTCTGTAAGGAAATATTGATCGAGTTCCATATACTGCTCATACAGACGCTCAAGCATGTAGAAGGTTGAGTTCCAACGTGTTACCACCTCCTGGATGAGTGCTTTCACTGGCATTTTACGTTGATATAGCAGGCTCCTCAGCTGCTTCCGGGCCTTAAAAGAATGGCTGAAATGCTTGCACATTTTTCGGCAGGTGTCCAATACACTGTACGCTGCACTGGCTTTATTAGCCAAGAATTTTTGGACAACCAGGTTTATACAGTGCGCCAAACACGGCACTCTGAAATAGTAACCGTCCCTCATGGCCTTAACTATATTGGCGCCATTGTCCGTGGAAACATAACCAACCTGGCGTTTTAGTGGGGACAGCCAGTTAAGGACCTTTGTGTTAAAGACATCCAAAATGTTTTCTGCTGTGTGACGTTTCTCCAAACCAAACATGGCTAGTGTTGCATGTTTCCGAGCAGCTTTAAAAACAATGTCCGTGTCAACACCTGTGTTTAGCTTTGCTTTAGCCCCTGAAAAAGAGACCCAGTGTGCAGTGATGCACATGTAATCAGCGCCTGCGCCACTGGTCCACATGTCTGTTGTCAGATGTATAGTGTGAACAGCACTCTTCTGCAAAGCTGCCCCAATCACCTTCAGAACATCTTCATGTAGTGCTGGAACCGCAACTCGGGCAAAATAGAACCGGCTAGGAACCTTCCATTTAGGGCAGAGCGCTGCCACTAATTGTAGAAAACCAACCCCTTCTACAAAAGAAAAAGGGAGAAGGTCCAGAGCTAGCATTTTAGCCAGCTTAGTGTTATACAGACGCGCCAGTGGGTGGTTGCGTTCATATTGCGTTTCTGTAAACAACATCTTTTTAATGTTGCCCTGGACCAAGGATTTACGGGATGATGATGATATCTTCGACCCAGTTACGCTCGCTGATGAACTTTTCCGCATTGATGTCTCACTCTCTCCCACACTCTTAGTGTGGCTCACATGGGGGTGTGCTGCTGACAGGGGTACTGGGTGTAAGTGAAGTGTTTGAATCGTCTTCTTCCTCCTCGTCATCATCAGATGAAAAATCAACGTTTTCATTACGTGCAATTCGGGCTTCCTTGACCGCGTCTAGGTGCGCAAACCATTGGACAGCGTGCGTTCTCCTAAGATGACCTCTCTGGCCTCCGGTACCATAGTTGGTACCAAACTTACCACGACTAACTCGAAGCTTACAAATGCTACAAATGGCTACGTTTTCCTTTTTTGGGCAAACACTAAAGAAGTCCCAAACTGGAGACTTGAAATGTCTTTGGGGGCCGGAGGAGGCGGCGATACTGGTGGTGGTGGTCCTGCTGCTAATGCCAGATGTAGTGGAGGATGTGGATTGCCGAACTTCAGTACGTTTTGCACTTTCACCACCACGAATTGAGGTTGAGGTGGGTACCTTCTTGCGAGGAAGAAATATGGAAGCGGTAGGTTTTGGTGTACTACTTAACTCCAAATCTAATGATTCCATTTCCATTGCCTCCTCGTCGACATCATCATCACGCTCAGCAGCTTCTCGGGATAGGGTCAAAATGTCTCTTTGCTGCATGCCCGGTGGGGCTGCAGTGACCATTGTGATGACTGGCTCGTCGTCATCGTGAGAGGCTTCATCACCAGCAGTATCTGTCACTTCTTGTTGAGCCTCATCACACTCCATAGGTATGAGTTTTTCGACGACCTTCCTTTTACGCTGAGGTACCGGTGTCAGATCATGGTGTGCCTCACTCTCAGGCTGCCGTGGTGGTACCCATTCGTCATCCAGATCATCAGAAGGCGGTGGGCTTGAAGAAGATGTAGACACCCCCCTTGATCTTTTCCTTGCTAGGGATGTGGAAGACAATGAATGATCATCAGGAGGAGTGGCTTCCAATGATACCTCGGCTTCATTGTCGATTTCCTGATGTGCCCCTACTTTTGGAGGAACAACTATTGTGGGCACTTGTGAACCTCCATGCACCTTTGCTTGCGCATCTCCTTTTGATGCCGCTCCTTCCACATGTACTTGGGCGTGTACTTGCACATGGTGTTGTTGTTGCGGCTGTGGTTGTTCAACACTTGTCAGATGAGTTACAACAACCTGTGTTGATTCAGGGACGTTGCTGCTACTTTCTTGCGATGAGCCAACATCACTGGTCGATGGTGATTGGAGAAGTACACTGACTGCCTCTGAAGCACTCAAGGGCTTTGACTTAAGTTGGCGTGGTGGTGGAGGCACTGAACCCAATGGAGCAGGGGTGCTGCTCCCAGCTTGGTCCCCAGCAGATCCTGCTGCTGCAGGCGTACTTTTTTTTTTCTCCCAAAAAACGTGGCGGGTGGCACACCAGCCTCCTTGGTAACTTGCTTCTTCTGCTCCTTACTAGCAACTTTCTTGCTAGAGGAGCTACGGAGACCTTTTTTTGGGGCCATCTTCTTCAGAGCAGGTCAGACAGCAGGCCGCAGTTGCACGAATTGTAGAGTTGTCTGAGGCCAGACGTGACGTCGTGTGACGTTATGCTACACACACACACCGCTGCAGGACTTCTTCCTGGCACTGGTGGTTCTCTTGAGTCTTGTGCACCTAAAAACAATGGAAGACAGAGGAACATCAGTTCAGTTATACAGCACAAAAAAAATCGAAAAACACTGCAAAATCAGCACAATCCCAATCCATCCATGCCCTCCATAATGTTTAAATTCAAGACAACCCACAGAAAGACTAGGCCCATGCAAGACTCACTACCCCTGGGCATAAATAAAGGTTGAAAAGTAGGCAAAATGGTTGCAGGCCTAACAACAAAGCCTGCATTCAAAATGGCCACTTGCCTGCCAGCACATGGCCAGTGCCTGTAGCTGCACTCAAAATGGCCACCAGCCACATGGCCTGTCCCTCCCCATGAACACCCCCAAAAATCGAAAAACACTGCAAAATCAGCACAATCCCATTCCATCCATGCCCTCCATGATGTTTAAGTTCAAGACAGCCCACAGAAAGACTAGGCCCATGCTAGACTCAAATACCCCTGGTGAAAAGGCCACAAGTACAGGCCCAAAAAACGAAAATCACTGAAAAATCACCACAATCCCAATCCATCCATGCCCTCCATAATGTTTAAATTCAAGACAACCCACAGAAACACTAGGCCCATGCAAGACTCACTACCCCTGGGCATAAATAAAGGTTGAAAAGTAGGCAAAATGGTTGCAGGCCTAACAACAAAGCCTGCATTCAAAATGGCCACTTGCCTGCCAGCACATGGCCAGTGCCTGTAGCTGCACTCAAAATGGCCACCAGCCACATGGCCTGTCCCTCCCCATGAACACCCCCAAAAATCGAAAAACACTGCAAAATCAGCACAATCCCATTCCACCCATGCCCTCCATGATGTTTAAGTTCAAGACCGCCCACAGAAAGACTAGGCCCATGCTAGACTCAAATACCCCTGGTGAAAAGGCCACAAGTACAGGCCCAAAAAACGAAAATCACTGAAAAATCAGCACAATCCCATTCCATCCATGGCCTCCATGATGTTTAAATTCAAGACAACCCACAGAAAGACTAGGCCCATGCAAGACTCACTACCCCTGGGCATAAATAAAGGTTGAAAAGTAGGCAAAATGGTTGCAGGCCTAACAACAAAGCCTGCATTCAAAATGGCCACTTGCCTGCCAGCACATGGCCAGTGCCTGTAGCTGCACTCAAAATGGCCACCAGCCACATGGCCTGTCCCTCCCCATGAACACCCCCAAAAATCGAAAAACACTGCAAAATCAGCACAATCCCATTCCATCCATGCCCTCCATGATGTTTAAGTTCAAGACAGCCCACAGAAAGACTAGGCCCATGCTAGACTCAAATACCCCTGGTGAAAAGGCCACAAGTACAGGCCCAAAAAACGAAAATTACTGAAAAATCAGCACAATCCCATTCCATCCATGGCCTCCATGATGTTTAAATTCAAGACAACCCACAGAAAGACTAGGCCCATGCAAGACTCACTACCCCTGGGCATAAATAAAGGTTGAAAAGTATGCAAAATGGTTGCAGGCCTAACAACAAAGCCTGCATTCAAAATGGCCACTTGCCTGCCAGCACATGGCCAGTGCCTGTAGCTGCACTCAAAATGGCCACCAGCCACATGGCCTGTCCCTCCCCATGAACACCCCCAAAAATCGAAAAACACTGCAAAATCAGCACAATCCCATTCCATCCATGCCCTCCATGATGTTTAAGTTCAAGACAGCCCACAGAAAGACTAGGCCCATGCTAGACTCAAATACCCCTGGTGAAAAGGCCACAAGTACAGGCCCAAAAAACGAAAATCACTGAAAAATCAGCACAATCCCATTCCATCCATGGCCTCCAGGATGTTTAAATTCAAGACAACCCACAGAAAGACTAGGCCCATGCAAGACTCACTACCCCTGGGCATAAATAAAGGTTGAAAAGTAGGCAAAATGGTTGCAGGCCTAACAACAAAGCCTGCATTCAAAATGGCCACTTGCCTGCCAGCACATGGCCAGTGCCTGTAGCTGCACTCAAAATGGCCACCAGCCACATGGCCTGTCCCTCCCCATGAACACCCCCAAAAATCGAAAAACACTGCAAAATCAGCACAATCCCATTCCATCCATGCCCTCCATGATGTTTAAGTTCAAGACAGCCCACAGAAAGACTAGGCCCATGCAAGACTCACTACCCCTGGGCATAAATAAAGGTTGAAAAGTAGGCAAAATGGTTGCAGGCCTAACAACAAAGCCTGCATTCAAAATGGCCACTTGCCTGCCAGCACATGGCCAGTGCCTGTAGCTGCACTCAAAATGGCCACCAGCCACATGGCCTGTCCCTCCCCATGAACACCCCCAAAAATCGAAAAACACTGCAAAATCAGCACAATCCCATTCCATCCATGCCATCCATGATGTTTAAGTTCAAACTAGCCCACAGAAAGACTAGGCCCATGCTAGACTCAAATACCCCTGGTGAAAAGGCCACAAGTACAGCCCCAAAAAACGAAAATGACTGAAAAATTAGCACAATCCCAATCCATCCATGCCCTCCATGATGTTTAAATTCAAGACAACCTACAGAAAGACTAGGCCCATGCTAGACTCAAATACCCCTGGTGAAAAGGCCACAAGTACAGCCCCAAAAAACGAAAATCACTGAAAAATCAGCACAATCCCAATCCATCCATGGCCTCCATGATGTTTAAGTTCAAGACAACCCACAGAAAGACTCAGTCCACCCACCACTGAGTACCCCTGGGCAAAAGGCCCCAAAACAGCCCAAAAATCGAAAATTCCAAAATTTTAGTTGCAGCAACTGTAATGCCCCAAACAAACTTACTTGTAAAATTTCTAATCCAACAGTGATCCAAAGAAAGTCAAAAAGGCCTCAAATCCAAATATCCAGCAGCATCCACAAAAAGTAATCCTTCCAGCTCCAGATCCAAATGAAAAGTGACCAGGAGATGGACAAAGCACTGGGAGGAGCCTGCTGAACAGGAACAGGAAGTTGAAGACTGTGGGGCACTTCCTTCCTCCCACCCCCCTCCCCCCTCCCCAAAATGGACTCCTCGCTAAAAAAGTGCAGGCAAATGTCAACCTAAGGAGTTATTCAGATAAAAATCATCATTTCTAGAAGGTTTATGCTGCTTGCTGGTGGATTTCTTGTGCAGAATTGCAAATTTTATATTTTCGCTCGCCGCATCTCAAATCTCGCAATTGCGAAGTACCGCGAGACGTGATCTCGCCGTACTCGCGTTGACAAACTCTCGCTGGCAATCCGCGATGACGTTGCGCGCTCGCCAATTCCCGCGGGATCACACAGCAAGATCCAAAATGGCGCAGCACTCGCAAACTATCGAGAAAAACAACCCGGCAAACGATGATAAACGCCGCGTGCCGCAAAAATTGTATCACCAATGCCGCGCGCCGCAAAAAAAATCCGCTGCGTGCGAATTTGCGGATTTTGCAGGAAATTCGCAAATCTCGCGGATTGCGAATTTCCCAAAAATCCGCAAAATCCGCGAGCGAAACGGATTTTCCGCCCATGCTTACACTAGGGTGAGAGCGGATAGTTTGGTGACTAATTTGTCCGGCGACGGGGAAGTATATATGAAATCCAGAGCCGGCATGGTGGGGCGGGGGCTGAGGGAATGTGGGGTGCAGTTTCCGGCAAGTGGCATGCAGCCGATAGAATAAAAGCGTGTGCAACGGAACTGAGGAGTCAGGAAGAGAGTAGAAGGTGTTCTCTGGGTATAAATCCACCACCGCCCTCAAACCCAACCGCGTTGCATGTCTAGACATGCTGGAAGACTGAAGTGAGGGGAAATCTGGGTGGTTCACTATTGGCATGGAGTTGGCAGAGAGCCGAGGGATGCTAGAAAGCTGACGCAGGCCAGACCAGGCCCATCACAGCGTCTCAACTGTGTCGAACTCCGCCCGAGGGCGCACCGCGGGTACGAACAAAGTCATGGACAAAGGGCAGGGAGAAGCTACATCCGTCTCAACTGCGATGTGAGGCTGATAAGTGGTAGGGTGAATCAAAAAATGCAGGAAGCTGGCCTGGGCACACAAGACATAGATCCTGAAGTCAGGAGCGCCCATCCCAACGGCAGACATGGGGAGAGTAAGGATATCATAAGCTACTCTTGGCTGTTTACCCGCCCATACGAGCAAAATGATTAGGGAGGGTAATTTGCTAAAGAAATGAGAAGTGAGAGGGATAGGGATGTTTAAAAACAGATAGAGAAATTTAGGAAGGACCACCATTTTGGCAATTGCGATTCGGCCTACCAAAGATAGCGGAAGTTGGCTCCATGATGGAATCCTGGATTCCAGCCAGTCTACCGCACACCTGAAGTTAGACCGCCACAGTTCATCCTGATCCCTACTCAGCCAGATGCCCAAATAGCGCGTGGGGCCAGAAGCCCACACTAACGGAAAGTGAGGTGGGAATGGCACGGTGGCATCCGTCAAGGGGAATGGAACAGACTTGCTCCAGTTCACCTGGATGCCTGAAAGCCCGCCAAAGCGTATGATTTCCCGGACCAAGGGGCTGAGGTTCTCCTGCGGATGGCGGACATATAGGGTAACATCGTCCGCATACATTGAGACGAGTTGGGAGCGGGACGAGAAACCAATACCCCTGTGGGTGTGGTGTTGCCGAAGCCTGGCGCCCAGGGTCTCCATTGCGATGGCAAAGCGCATGGGCGATATTGGGCACCCCTGGCGTGTGCCACAAGCAATACTAATAGGGTTGGAGACCTGACCATTAATGCGGAGACGTGCCGAGGGATTGGTGCCTTAAAATAACTTAAGATAAAAATCTGTGCTTAGCACAGTGTCCCGCCCCACCGGTATTTTACAGCATCTGCCATTGCATCCGGATATATAACAAAACAAGTAACATTACGCCTACAAGACAGTACTATTGGGTTTGCCAATTTTTGTTAGTTCCTTAAAATAAATAAGCAATACATATGGCTTTGTTGCATGGAATATTGAAAACACTTCTGTTCTGAAATGATGAGACTGTGAAAGAACTATATAACGAGTCTCTTGGAAGTTACTTCAAAGGCTGTGAAGGGTGGCCATGCTGCAGAGTTAAGATTAAACTTTATCCTGATGAGGGCAAAAATGGAGAGCCCAATAGGGACCCGTCTCAGCACCCGCTTATTAGAATTACTTTTCAGGCTCTTTTTTACCCTCTAAATTTGTTTGCTTTCAGACTGACATTTACGACCCTTTTGTATGCAATGTCTTCTTGGTTATATATAAGGTGACAAAAATGCTTAACACTTTTTTACTGTAACTTTCCGACATGCTGTACAGCAGCCCCACTGCTCGACCACATACCTTAAAGACATTGGCAAAGCCAATAGCTCTGGCTAAACACATAAGGTCCCAAAGGCGAGACCTATTGGCTATGCCAATGCTTGTTGCTCTTGTAACCTCTATGTAATTACGGAGTTATATTGCTCTGTGCACAGGCACAGTTGTTCTTAGCACTGCTATCTACAGCCTGTGTTTTTCAAATTAGGTTAACTTTTGTTTTTCCCACCCTACCCCATTCAAATAGTCTCCCCATCGTGACATAGGATATGTCTGGGATTCTGCTTGGTAGGGACGGATGGAAAGATGATGTGTACATTTTGAATAAAAGATAAGTCATATTATGTCTTATAATCCTTATTTTAGGCTCCTGTAATACATATAGTCCTTTGACCAATTGTTTGCCAAATTGTGCTCACCAAACCTCTTCTGTCAAAATGTTGGGAAGGTTTTTTTGGGGCGGAGGGAGTTCACCCCGCCAGATTCCTACTTTGACATATTATTCAACATTTGCTGGCTCCCTGCTTAAAACATGTTACACAGTAATCTAGATCCTCAATAAAATAATTTATTTTCAACAGTGTCTACAATGATAATTTTCCCCCTGTGTCACCTGATCATTCAAATGCAATTTTACACAATAAAATGAATGTTGTTAATGTTTAAGCTGGGAAAGGATTTTCTTTTTCCATTCTTACGTCATTTAATCTGTTTTGAGTCTCTCTTTTGTTTTAAGGGCCTGAATACCACTAAAACACGCCACATAAAATATTGCAAAATGTTCCCAGTGAACGAAGCCATCATCCCTCCCGCCACATACTGAAAATCCTTTCAATGTAGCCAGAGTTGCTCATTTAGCTTTCATGCATCGTCCAATTCGAGGCAGGTACGTACGTGTTAATGCCTTCAGTTTTCACGAATTGCCTCTTCCTGGCAGTTTCAGTTGTGGATCTCCATTTCCCTGAATGTAGTAATTCATGAGAAGAGAAAGAAACTGGACATGTGAGCGAGGTCCTGCCTCCAGAGTCCGTTAAGGTTCAGCAAATGATGAGGCTTACGAGTGTGTTGTAACGCACTACAACACTCTGCCCCACATACTTGGGATGAGTAGCACTATAGAAGAAATTAAATACACATGAGAGAGGGTCTATGTGAAGATGAGGGGCGCCATTGGAGGGTGGTAGCAAGACCAGACTGGCCGGACCAGGCATCATGCGTTTTCTCTCGGAGCTGGAAAGGTGGGGGCTATTTTGTTACCACAAAAAGACCTGCGCATTTGCTTAAAGCTGCGCTCATACTGACTAACCATGAAGTGCATAATTGCCTCAACCTAATATAAACTTATTTTCACTTGTACTTTAGTGGTTGTCTATTTACTTATATACCATTGCGCAACCTCCTCTGATGTGTCTGTAAAACGTTCCTTTTGTCCTGAATTTTGACCTCCTGTCCTGAATTTTGACCATTTGTCCTGATTTTTTACACTCACTGTCTTGAATTTGCACCCATTCCAGTTGGTCCCCCCATGATGAGCCAGGCCCGGCTCTAGAATTCTTCCGCTGGGAGGGCCATGAACACGGATTGGTGGGCTATGAAGAAGAATGGGCAGCGTCTAAAAAGCAATACATTATTGCAGAGATCTGATATTTTAGGTACTGGCACCTGTCCGATTTTCATCTTTTTAACAAGAGGAACCGGGAGCATTTTGAACTGGCCCTGCATACAGGCTCCTAGGTAGTATGAGAAAAACAGATGGTATGCAGTTCCGAGAAGTGAGGGAGGATTAAGGTCTTTCTACAAAGTGCCCTCACACACCCCGAAGGATATCGTCCATCTTCATTGGGCCTGCAACTCGTCGGGCTGGCGCTGCAATGCCCAACGGGCACCCGTAAAGGGGGTCTTTAGCAGATATCTTTTGTTGATGATGAAGCTGTAGGGTGAGTGCGGGTGTGTGGGCTAGGTAGTGCAGTGAGTGTGGAAGTTAAAATAGATCTGGAGCAGCCCTTTCTGATACTTTTATTCCTAGGGGGCACTAGCCTAACTAAAAGAAGTGAGCCCCAGCTGGATGTAATGATCCTACAGGGCTTGTATGGTGCATAAGGTCGACATGTTTCATGCCAAGAGTAGCCCCTAAAGGGTCTGGTGGCAATTCGTCAGGACCGTAATAAAGGGTTTGGTTATACTCTAGCACTACAGCAATGCTGGTTCAAGGATTTTTTGGATAGTAACCAGCTTTACAGTTAGAGAACTGGGTCCAATTTAGCCCAGAGAACTGAGACCTGAAAAAGAGGGAAGGGAAAGGAGATAAAAACACGAACAACCATAGGTTCAGTTACGGAGGTTCTTATGCAAGAGTCAAATTGCATGTGATTACATGCAGAGTGATTTAGAGTGTAGTATCACCACTGTAAATAAGACAGTGAGTGTCTAGTTATCAAAGTGCCTGTGGTGCCTTCCTAATTACAGACTATCAGACAGTTCTTGTGCTAATGACTAGACATTCAATATGGGGATGTTTACACACCAGCCGTGGTCTAGTTTGATGCGACCCCATGGGTGCTATGGGTAATTAGTATTACCATAGTGCGACGCACCATACTGAATTTTGGAAAGTCCATAGCGTACAGGGGGGTAATTCCACAGTGCGTTCTGCGGTGGGGGGGGCGTCTTTTTTCTAGGCCTGGTGTTGATCAACAAATCTTTTAGATTTGCAGTTCTTTTAAACGCAAACCTCGGTGGGTTTGGGGCATGGTCACCTATCTGGAGGATTCTTCAGTGTTATCTTATCACCTGTCTAATCATGTTAGGTTCAGGTGTAGAGGTGGTTACACAGGTCATATGTTCAGTTTTGGTTTTTGGTTGTGTTTCGAGTAATGCCTCTCTATTGGTATTGTAGGCTCACTTCTGGGCGGTTTTTATTTTGGCTACTGGGTATTGCCGTTTAACCAGATAGTTGGTTAATTCTGATGCTTGTGATTTGAAGTACTCCACGTTGCTACAGTTGAGTCTAATTCGCAAGAACTGCCCATAGGGGAGGTTTTCCCGTAGGGCTTTTGGATGGAAGCTGCTGAATAGGAGGGGACTGTGACTGTCTGTGGTTTTTTTTAAAGATTTTGTCTCCAATCTGTTGGAGTTACGTCTGATCATTAGATCCAGGAAAGGTAATTCATGATCTGAAGTGTTGCCCGAGAACCGGAGGTAGGGATAGAGGTCTTTTTAAGACTATCTTTTCCACATCGTTGAGATGTTTCTCGGAAAGGTTAACAATTAACTTCTCTTCTCTGTGTGGCTCCTCAGCTCCATGTGCCATTGTTGGGATTGGTCCTGCCACTGCACCTGCTTCTGTTGGTTGAAGCCGCCTCTTCTTTTTCTGCCTCTCCCTCAGCCTAAAAAAGGTGGTGGTTGGAAGGGGGCGAACGGTGGCTGTTGGCCCTGTGGAAAACTCGAGTATTGCCACAATTGTGGTCCTTGGTAGGGGGGCATTCCATATCCATACATCGGGTTCACTGGTCCTCGTTGGTGTTGTTGTTGTGCCCCCCAGCTGTCAGTTTTCAAATTAGGTAGGAATGACTGTCATCTGATGAGTTGTCATCCACTGCTTGGCAGTAATCCTTCTTGAGGTAGGGGTAGATGTTCTCCTTGCTGAATTTGGAGATGTCCTTTTTCAGTTTGGTGACCTTTTGTCTCATCAAGTAGTCTTTTGCAGAGGCCGCCGCACCCGCCCGAAGGGTGGGGGAGGCTCGAAGGCCGGCGCCATAACCCTCGTGGTGCCACCAGCGGGGGTAAACTGGTTCTGGGCGCTTCGATGCGCACAGGAACCAGCGGAAGCGGGGTGCGCACCAGCCACCCGACCGGAAGTGACCTGTTGACCTGAGCGCCCCCAAAGGGCGCCCAATGGTCAACCTGGTTTTGTTTGAACCCCCCAATCAGGGGGACTCACCTGAGACCTGCATGGAGGGCTCAAGAGGATTTAAGCGACGCCGCCCTCCCAGCAAAAGCACATCGCATTCGAGGAGCTGGGAGAACGGCGCGACAGCAACAACGACTGAAGAGGAGGAGAGGCGACGCGGCGGAGGACGAAGAGGAAGACGGCAAGGCTCCAGTCGAAGATCAAGGTCGGTATCACCGAGGACGCCTTACGGAGCGCGGCGCGCCGTGCCAGCTCCCTTGAAGCAGCAGCAGGTAAAAACCGCAACAAGCTCAGAGCCCAGGTTAAGCACACGCAGCCAGCTGTGCCTTCAGCTGACGGCCTGACGCAGACGCGGGAAAACAAGAAGCCACACACCAGTGCGCAGGGACTCACGACATGTCGGAAGGCCAGCCGGACGAGATGGCAGAGGTGCTGTTGAAGATCCGAGAGTTATCGGCCATCCACGGCGACGACTGGCTTCACCCCCACCTGGGCAAAGGGAAAGAGAACAGACCGGTAGAACAGGCGGATGAAGAGCCAGGGCCTTCCGCACCCAAGAAGTTGAAGAACACGCCGATGAAGAGAACATCGAAGAGGAACCCTCTGAGGAAAGTGCGGCAGAAACCCCTCCCGCCGAGACCAGAGGGCGGCGACCGGAGCGAGACCACCGACCAAAAGAAAAAGGGTGAGCATATTAGCAACATCGTAAGGGAATGTCTAAAATCGCTGGCGCCGGGGCTACTTAATGGCACAGGGCAGGGGGTACCAGGGCCTAGGGAGCAGCGCGCGGAGGAGGCGACAGGTCTCACGTGGCATATGGTCGACCCGGGGTGGGCCCGTCAGACAAGAGTGCAAGAACAGGTAAGCTTGTCCACCCAGGGGGAACAAATCTCCCCACTACCCGGTTGGGGTTACGGCCCCGTTTCGGGAAGCCCGCCTCCGAGTGGCGTAGTCAACGATCATTACATCAGGCCATCCCCTGGTCCGGCGTCCCTGACCACGAAAGCCACAGGCTTGGCTTGTCTCATCCCCCTAGCGGTGAAAGAGAGGATATGGCGCAAAGAATTCATTGACATATTTTCGCTGCTCGAAATACAGCTAGAGGGACTTGATCTAACCACGTGCGACAGGAAGGAAGAGGACAGGAGAGAAAGGCGTGGGGCCAGAAAGGAGCGCAGTTTCGACAATTGGTTAGATGCCTTTAGAATCATGGCGTGCATTATAGTGGAAAGGTTCCCCCATTGCGCGGCCGACTTGTGGCTTTACGAGGCCAATATCCACCTAGCACAGAGGCAGTTCCCGGGGGATGCCTGGTTAGAATACGACAAAGGGTTTAGATTAAAAATGCAGAGGCACCCCGAAATGGAGTGGAATGAGGAGGATGTCTCGGGTTTCATCCACAAGATGCTCACAGCCAAAGATGTTAGGGCCTGGGCGGGAAAAAGCGACCAGCCCTTTCGGAGCTCCTACCAAAAGGGGAAGAGCGGTTCTTATCAAAGGCGGTCGAACGGGAGATCGTACTCCCCAACCGCAACCAAGGCGATCTGTTGGAGATACGAGGCGGGGGACTGCTCATGGGGCTCGTCTTGTAAGTTTCAACACGCATGCGCTAGCTGCGGGGGCAAGCACGCCACCGTTGCGTGCAAAGGTTCCAAGCACGAAGCGAAAAGAGAGAAGAGAGAAAAGAGCAAGAAGCGGTAGCCCCAACGCAGGAGAAAGGGGGGGACTGGTGGACATTTGTAGGCGCCAGCTGGCCAGATCCCCCATTGTTACGCAACAGCTGCGCAGATTAACAAACAAGTACCCGAACAAAGCGGAGGCCAGATCACTGGTAGAGGGCTTCGAGCAAGGCTTTGTTATTCCATTCCAGGGCCCGCTCCCCTCGGCGGGTGCGAGTAACCTGAAGTCGGCAAGCCAACACCCCGAAGTGGTTAGCGCCAAGATAGAGAAGGAGTTGAAACTAGGTAGAGTTGAGGGCCCCCTCCCAAAGGAATTGCATGAGGGCATAGTCATCTCCCCGCTAGGCGTGGTCCCCAAGAAGGAACAAGGTCAATTCAGGCTGATACACCACCTATCGTTCCCGGAAGGTTCCTCTGTGAACGACGGTATCGACCCCGAAGCTTGCTCAGTGAGTTATGCGTCAGTCGACGACGCCATCGAGCTGGTTAAGGCGACAGGCAGAGGGGCCCTCATGGCGAAGGCCGATATTGAATCTGCGTTTCGACTATTGCCGGTCCACCCCTCCAGCTTCCATTTATTGGGTTTCCAATGGGGCGAGGACGTGTTTATTGACAAAGCCATGCCCATGGGATGCGCAATTTCATGCGCATACTTTGAGCAGTTCGCCACTTTCTTAGAATGGGCGCTGCATGACCGGCACCAAGAAGGTGGAAAACTGCACTACCTAGACGACTTCCTGTTCACAGGCCCGGCAGGATCCTCAGTGTGCGCAAGCTCATTGGCAGCCTTCGAGGAGCTAGCTAGGTCCCTAGGGGTCCCCCTCGCAAAAGAGAAAACTACAGGCCCGACTACAAGCCTCACGTTCCTGGGCATAGAATTGGACTCTATAGCGGGAACGGCCAGGCTGCCTCCCGACAAGGTGAAAGAATTTCGCGAGGAAGTATCGAAGCTACGGGGTCGGAGCAAGGCCACCCTGAGGGAAATCCAACGAGTGATAGGGAGACTTAACTTCGCGGCTCGGGTGATCCCGCCCGCGAGGGTATTCTCAAGACGCCTAACAGGGCTAACGGCCGGCGTCACCCACAAGCACCACCACATCAGGCTGAGCGCAGGCGTGAAACAGGACCTGCAGGTGTGGGATGAGTTCCTACAAGATTTCAACGGGGTGCTGATTTGGAGGGCAGGTTGGGTAACGGCCGAACAGATAGCTCTTTACACTGAGGCAGCCGGAAGCCTTGGCTTCGGCGCGGTCCTGGGAAACAGTTGGTGCGCCAGCCAGTGGCCGGATGAATGGCATGCGCAGGGGTTCACCAGGAACATCACGTTTCTCAAGCTGTTCCCGATCATTGTGTCTCTGACCATATGGAGCGAGAAAATAAAAAACCTGAAACTCACGCTTTGGTCAGATAACATGGGAGTAGTACAGGCCATTAACAGAGGCGCAGCGAGATGCCCGGACATGCTGAGGCTAATGCGACGGTTAATTAAATTGCAGCTGGAAGGGAACCTGGAGCTGAAAGCACGCCACGTGCCAGGAGCAGAGAACTCAGCAGCAGACGCACTCTCACGGGCCCAAATGAAACGTTTCAGAGAACTGGTGCCCGGGGCGGACAAGGAGATGACCCCCTTTCCATCGTCCCTTTGGGACCTGGGGGAGTAGACTTATCATGGCTAATAGGGCAGTCACTTACCGCACAGGCTAACAGAAGATACAAGACATACGCGGGCACGGTAATGAGAGTGGGGGGCCTAAGATCACTGGAAGACAGGGCAAAAACTCGCACAGCAGTCGAGAAATTCGTGCAATGGGCATTCGAGTCGAGAAAAACGAGATCGTGGGCCCAGGCGCATTTAGCCGCCATCGCCCATTTTGCCAGGCTTTACACAGGCGAGGACCCCACTAACTCGGCCTATCTAAAGACGGCCTTAAAAGGCTGGAGGAGGGTTGAAGGTAGAAAGAAGGACGACAGGCGTCCCATTGATTTTGCCAAACTGGGCCAGCTCCTTGGAGCTCTCACGGGCTTAATATCGGATAAATATGAGCTGTTGCTGTTTAGGGCGGCTTTCACGACGGCTTTCTTCGGAGCATTCCGTATAAGCGAACTGGTAGCCCCCAGCAAATCGGGCCCAGCGCAGCAATGCCTGCAGGCAAGAGACATTAAACCAATGGAGAGGGCAGTCGAATTAACGCTGAGACAGTCCAAAACGGACAGGGAAAGGAGGGGGACGACGATACGTCTCCATTGCATCCCAGAGTCGGGGCTCTGTGCGGTATGCTGGTTATTTAAGTACATGGGGGCTCGACCAGCTGGTGAGGGTCCCCTCTTCATACATAAGGACGGGAGGAACCTGAGTAAGTTCCAGTTTACAGCCCTAATGCGCCAAGGCTTGGGTAAAGCCGAGTATTGCGCGGCATCATTTGCCTCTCACTCCTTCAGGATCGGCGCAGCGACCTCGGCAGCGCAGCATGGCATGCCAGAGGACAGGATACAGGCAGTGGGCAGATGGCGCTCCAGGGCGTACAAGTCGTACATACGCCCTCACCTCATATAAAAAAAAAAAAAAAGAAAGAGAGAAAGCCACGGGGGGGGGGAGGGAACGAGAGGGATTCGCCTTGGGATGCAGCACGGCAGGGTGACAGCACCCCCCCCTCCCTCTCATAAATGCACACGGTGCGCAGATAAGCCACCTAACAGAATGCTTTCTCTCGACAGGGGGACGCCCGCAGCTGGTCTGGGTGGTGGGGCACTCATTCGTGTCCTGGATGGAGTCTTGGTGGCGGCAGGGGGGCCGCAGCATAAACAGGCCCAAAGCGACATACATCCGGTGGATAGGGCAGCCAGGGATGAGATGGGAGCAGCTACTGCCGACGCTGGACGGCCTCATGGCAGATTCGGCCTGGTTGCCCGACGTCCTGATCATCCACCTTGGGGGCAACGACCTGACCCGGCTAGGGCGAAAAGCAGTCGGGCAAGCCATCCAAAGGGATCTCACCAAGACAGCAGCGTGGCTGGGACCTACGACGGTAGTCTGGTCCGAAATGATCAACAGGAAACATTGGAGAGGGGCCGATTCCAACAAAAAAAAAAAAAAAGTAAGGGAAAAGATATGGTGAAAGGTGGGAGCCACGAACCAGGTGCAGGGGGGGGAGCCACAGTGAGACGTGGGCCTCCCTGCGGCGTGGCGGAAATTCTACACTGGTTGGCTAAGAAAACACACCGGCGGGCGGTGTGTAAGAGGATGGCCACTCACTTTTGAATGCCGCACGGCAGGGTGACGTGGCGGCATAAAGGAGGGGAGTAACAGGAGGAGACGGCACTCGCGGCCCAGACCCGGCCGGACGGCAGGGCGCAATTTGGTAGCGAGCTGGGGACCTAACTCCCGACTGGAAATCTCCCCTCCACAACACGCAAAGGGCGTGGTCAACCAACCACTGGAGCACCAATAGACTGGCAACAAACTGGTTTGGGTACAAGCCCCGTTTTCGAACAAAGGAGGGCACAAAGAGACTGACACCCGCTATCACAAGAGGGTGTCATAATGTGTAATATGCCAATTATGATTGATAATTATGATTGATGAGTAATGTTCGCAAAAATGGAAGATTGCTTGAAACCAGTTTGTGTTATTAATATGTCTTTGGTTATTAATAAACTGCGGCCAACAACGACCACTAATGATACCAGGTTTTGTTGGCTGACATTATTTCCCACCTTTGGCAACAGCAGAATGCGGGGGCCGGTAAGTATGGAGACTGGGGTCTCCGCGGAATAGGCACATGCGAGGGTTATTGCAGAGGCCGCCGCACCCGCCCGAAGGGTGGGGGAGGCTCGAAGGCCGGCGCCATAACCCTCGTGGTGCCACCAGCGGGGGTAAACTGATTCTGGGCGCTTCGATGCGCACAGGAACCAGCGGAAGCGGGGTGCGCACCAGCCACCCGACCGGAAGTGACCTGTTGACCTGAGCGCCACCAAAGGGCGCCCAATGGTCAACCTGGCTTTATTTGAACCCCCCAATCAGGGGGACTCACCTGAGACCTGCATGGAGGGCTCAAGAGGATTTAAGCGACGCCGCCCTCCCAGCAGAAGCACATCGCATTCGAGGAGCTGGGAGAACGGCGCGACAGCAACAACGACTGAAGCCCACCCACCCACACCTAAGGAACAGCAAAAGTCGCAGTGCTGGATAAGGGAAAGGGTGTTAGCGGAAATTCTACACTGGTTGGCTAAGAAAACACACCGGCGGGCGGTGTGTAAGAGGATGGCCACTCACTTTTGAATGCCGCACGGCAGGGTGACGTGGCGGCATAAAGGAGGGGAGTAACAGGAGGAGACTGCACTCGCGGCCCAGACCCGGCCGGACGGCAGGGCGCAATTTGGTAGCGAGCTGGGGACCTAACTCCCGACTGGAAATCTCCCCTCCACAGCACGCAAAGGGCGTGGTCAACCAACCACTGGAGCACCAATAGACTGGCAACAAACTGGTTTGGGTACAAGCCCCATTTTCGAACTAAGGAGGGCACAAAGAGACTGACACCCGCTATCACAAGAGGGTGTCATAATGTGTAATATGCCAATTATGATTGATAATTATGATTGATGAGTAATGTTCGCAAAAATGGAAGATTGCTTGAAACCAGTTTGTGTTATTAATATGTCTTTGGTTATTAATAAACTGCGACCAACAACGACCACTAATGATACCAGGTTTTGTTGGCTGACATTATTTCCCACCTTTGGCAACAGCAGAATGCGGGGGCCGGTAAGTATGGAGACTGGGGTCTCCGCGGAATAGGCACCTGCGAGGGTTATGTTCTCCGCTATCTCGCTGTTGAAATTTTGACATTTTTATACCATACCTACTAGCCAATGAGGTACACGTTTTGTATTCCCTGCTGAGCTTTTGGTTTCGTGGAAGGTGTGGGACGCTGCATGCAGATTGACTACTGCATGCTCCTGTTCATGTTCAGCAGTAGAAATGTTCGTGCTGCCGCACATTGCCTTTGCAGCTTTATGTTTTTGCTCAAAACACCAGCTTCCCAAAGGAGCAGAAAAAAAGGAAAGGGCAAAAATATGGAGAGTGGCGCACGTTATGTCATGCGTTGTGTGCTTTGGTTACCATAAGTGGCAAATCTGACTGGTTGTCTGCTTTTGAATCAAAGCTATGACTCAGTTTTTTAACTCTGTTGTTTTAGTTATCCATTGACCATCACCATTGATGGTTATATTAACAATGTATTAAAGAAAATGAAATAAACCTAAATATTCTAATTACCTTAGAGTCCACTATTAGCTGGTCTTTGAAGAAAACAGCATGTTCAAGCTAAGTACCCAAAAGTCAACATGTATTTAAAAAAGACTTAACAGTTCCACTTATGATATGGTCCTCTATTGCCTTCTCGGGGCTCTACTGGAATTTACAAACCACTCGGCCTTTGACTTCATGATTTATGATGTCACCAGAACATCTCGATTGGAGTATTGGACCATATTACACAGTTACCTGTCATGCTTGCCATTCAAAGAGCAAAATAATTTTTGGGCTAAACACTTGAAATTTTTACATTGAGTTAATAACATTTTGGCTACCGCCATGAGATGTACATTTGGTTACACAAACAAAGTTAGGTGAACCTTATTCAGGGATTTCATCGTTTATAGGATGAAAATAAAATCTTTAAAAAATATATTTTATTAAGCTTTTCACTTTTTATGTTCATTCAAACAATTGCTAACTTTTTGTGAGATAACAAAAGGAAAATATGGAGTCGGCTAAATGTACCTTTCACAGTAATAACTAAATGTGAATATAATGCAGGCACAATAAACTACATACCTTTGTAAGCAGTTTCATCAACAACATCTTAATACAGGTTGGTTTTTAGGTAGCAACACTATGATACATAACTATCCACTCCACTTGTCCTCCTCACTCAGCTACGAATTATCAATAAAAGAATAGTTTTTAACTTCTTGTAAATACTTAGCATTTAGCTAGCAGCGCTACTGTACATAACTACTCACTCCGCTTGACTTGCTCTTTTCACTTAGCCAAGTCCATTATGTTCCTCCTAGATCTCCAACATCCACATTTCATTATTAATTCTCCCAAATGTCCACGGCTGAATTCTGGTGAAATGCACTAGGGTGAACATTTTCATTTGAACCAAGAGGAAAGTAGATATTGCTGTCGGTGCTCATGCAAATGCTTCCTTCCATAACCCTTTCTCTATTGGGCCTGTGTCTTTCTCCAATCTGTTTTGAAGCCATGCATGCTTCTTTTGTATTTTATGGACATTCTAGCCTCGCCTAGCCCTCCAACACTAGTGGTGACACTTACATCATTCCTATCTCTCCCTTCATGAAAGAAGTAACAGCATGCTTGAGCTGCTGTTATGGAGTTTTGTACCATGTATTTGGTTTGCAAATGTGTAAATGGAACTTAACGTGCACCAAGTGATAAAAGAGGCTCGATTCATTCGGGCAAACAATACTGCAAGTGCCCTGTACTAAACAAACATCAAAACATGCATGCTTAGACTAGACAGCACAATACTGTGCTTGTTCATTCATTTAATATAAAATGTGAACGGGATTCAAGGGTACAACGGGTGTACACCATGAACCTTAAAACACATGTCTTGAGGGCACTGAAATACACCAGGTAAGGTGCTCTTGAAAATGAAACCTGATAGTGCATCACACACATACAGTGACAATTAATCATATGTGTGTATATCAGTGTTTACAAAATAAGACAAAGGGGATCACAACGTGTAGAATTCTTGTCATCCATACTGGTAGGCATTTTTTAAGAGTGCTTGGTCTGGAGAACCACAAACTCAGGATTCAGAATGTAACAGTGTTTAGGGTTAAATTTACCAATAAGAATCTATCTCTACCCAAACAAACCCTTTTGGCAACATTAGCTAATGAAATATTAGGTAAAAACATAACTTTCTAACCTGTACCATGGAGTTTGCATCCAGCCTTTTGAGGGCAGTGTATAGCTTACTGCTGTAGATTACGATTGTAACTTATGAACTGCACCGTAACAAAAGGATCTATGTGGCTGTAACGAGGTAGGGATGCATACCCCTCGTGAATGGTGGAGTCCTTGCCCTGCTGACCATACATCGCCTCCTTATTTACAGACTGAACAGTGGAAGGACGGTCTGATCGGCCCTGACGACGAGGAAGAAAATAGCGGCTCCTTTAACTGGGCGTTCGCATCTGAGGAGGAGGAACCTCCCCCGAAGGACGTCAGCGAGACAAGACTGGTCAAAAGGGTGTGTGATCACCCCGGAGGAGCGGAAGGCGGAAGCAAGCGGCACGGAGCAGAGCAGAGGAAGCGGAGGAGACGAAGAAAGAGGCATCCCGAAGGAACATCGCGGAGAAGACGGAGGGACTGAGAACGGAGGAAATCCAGGAGGCCAACGACCCCATGAACCGCCGTGCCACACTCCCGAGGGAGGAGTGTGGCTGTCACAGGTACGGCGACGTTGGGCAGCCTGGGTGGGGAGCCGGAGTGCTCGAGTGTAAATAGTGTAAAATTCCCGGTTCGTCCCTTCCCTCTGTAGTTTCCCTTCCCTTACCTTTTTCCCCCGCGGTACCTCACCTCCACCCCCCCCCCCCCGCCTGTTCACCGAGCACTGTACAAAGATTGAGCACGTCTCACTGGGTTTGCCCTCACATTACCCAGTCCCTCTTGGTGCACCACCCCTAGAGGACTTGATCTAACGGCCTCCCTCTTTGTTGGTCTCTTGCATGTCACGGAGCCGGCGGTATCCAGAGTGACGACCCACCAAGCCCCACCAAAAGACGGGAGAAGACCACCGCCACGGAACCAAGTGCTTTTGCCCGAGAGAGATTGACCCTGCGGAATCGAAAGACGTTTATGTCCAAACCCCTGAGAACTATAAAAATAAAACCATCTTTGACCTCACTACCTGGTGTCACGGTCGTCCCTACTCCCACGCCCACAGTGACAAAAGCAGTACCCAACTGAGCTATGCACATAAAATACGTTTCTGTGATTTTCATGGTACACGTTCTTTGCAGCAGATATATTACCACTTTGTGCAACCCTAGAGGAGTCAATACTGCCACTGAACAAAACTCTGATCACTCTCCAGTGGGTACATTAGTCACCAGAGTTATCTTGACACCTTCATTGTTGCCAGAAAACTGCTGGCTACACAAGGAACTCTGCAGTGGGAGCTTTTAAAACTGTTGCACCGCTACAAAACTGGCCCCCAGTGACAAAACCGGTCCCACCTTTCTAGGCAAAACCTGATGTTCTTAATGCCAGTCCAGCCTTGTCTACCATCTCTATTCTCTTCACTTTTGATTCCTATCCTTTCCTCTACAGTGCTTAAGTTGGGCTAGTGGTTGTTGGGGGGTGAGAGGGCCATCTTCACTTATTTTTGGGGAACAGAGCTTATTTTTTGCCTCAGATATTTTAGCTGGTTGGCGTCTGGTCTGGGCACCGAACACCTCCTCTTTGCCTTCCAAGCTCGGTGCCTTGCACAGTTGTTTTCAGAAACCAGACTGGCCGCATGGACTCTGCTCGGGTGTTGCTCAGCATGAGGCTTGTGCTTGGCTGCCCAGGCCTAGTCGTCTTTGGGATTCTTGCGTTCACCAGTTGAGACCGGTTCATGCTCGTCTTCCTTCCAGATGCCCCTCTTGGTGAAGCTAGCAGCTGCGACAACTGAAAACGTGTTAATTATTCTGCCAGAACCTCAAATGACATCCCAATCAATCTCAGCAGGCACACACTCATGCATCCTTTCTTCATAACAAATAGAGTGCAGTGTACTTGATGGCTTCCCAGGCGTACGAGCCAGGGTTGGCCTGAAAATGGTGGACAGGTGCTCTGCATTATCTAGCAAAATCTTCATGCAGAAGACCTAAGGGGAGATTTACTAAGATTTTATGCTGTCTTTGCATCACAAAAGTGATGCTAATCAGCGCAAAATCTTTTTTTCCCGATTTACTTTCGAAATAACGTGACATCAACGTGACATTACTTGGCGCCAAAGGGGCATACCATGAGTGGTGCATTGGCGTTCCAATGCAACCACCCAAGTTTTTTTTTAACATTCTTTATTTAGTTTTAAAACTCAGCAGATACACCATAAAAGGACATACACAAGCATACCGGCAAATATCCCACCAGCTCCCACCCCCAAGATGGGAGCACCTACCCCACCCTGGCTGGTCCTTGAAAAGAAAGAAGAAAAACAAAAAACAAAAGAAAAAAAAGAAAGCCGGAGACGCGCTTACTGGCATGAAAGACACTGAAAGAACAAACAGAAAACAATGTCCTAAATGTAGCTACAAAATCTTGCAAATATTATAAACATAAAACATTAGGGCCATTTGTGCCATAAACATTAAATCATATATATGTGTACTTCAGCGCCTTTCCCCAATATCTTGGCTATCTCAGACCATCTAGTCAGAGGGACCCAAATATCCATCCCCTTGGCTCTTGCTCTCTGCCCCCTCCTAGCATATACTGCAGTCTCAAACCTAAACACTGCCAAGAATCTCCCCAGATATTGCTAACCCGTAGGTGGAACAGGATTGAGCCAATGAGTAGCTAAACAGAGTCTGAATACTGTCATAGCTAAAGAAAGGTCTGGACCAGAGCTGGTAAGTGAGAGCTGCTCACTCCTAGTACAATCAGCTGTGGTGTCATCTCAATTTGCTGTCCCAGATGAGATTCAAGAATAGTACCAATTTCCCTTTTGATTATACCCAAATCGGGGCAGGAAGCAAACATGTGTACGATGTCTGCTGCACGATATCTGCAGCATTGGCATGATGTTCTCGCCCCTCCCCCCCATTTAAAATTCTTCTCCGGTGTTATATACAGATTAAACCAAGTCTTAAAACATTACAATTGGAGGTTGACCGCTATACATGAGGTTTGGGCCATATTAAGTGAATCTTCTACTTCCCCCAGTTCAACTTGTAGCTGCTCCTGCCAACAATCACAATGTTTGGGTAGATCATCAGTCATCGTCACATTTCGTTTTTTATAGATCCCACCCAGTGTACCTACCCTTTTAAGTAACATCTCCACCAATGTCACCCTGGTGAAGCCGCTGCTGCCTCCCAATTTCCTCGCAAAGAAATCTCTAATCTGGAGATATTTAAAAAACTGCCTGTTATCAATCCCAAAAGTTTCTTTAATCTTGCCAAAAGAAATCACCCCTGCCGCGTCCATAATATCACCAACCTTCCTGACACCTGTGTCGTGCCACATTTTCATATACCCATCATTAAAAATACAAGGGAGCAATTTGTTACCATACAGAGGGGTGTAAGCATGAATGCGGCCCAAACCAAGCCTTTTTCGAACTGAAGTCCAAATTTTAAAAGCACAGAACAATTTCTTGAACTTCACCCTTTTGTAATAATTAAAATCAGGATATTGTACGAGACCGCTCCTAGCCCCTGACCTCAATAATAAATCAGAAATTGATGCAGAAGCCGCCTCTTGTACTTGATCAAGTTCAACCCTGATTAGACCTCCAATTTTAAATAATATAGCAGCCCAGTGATATAGCTGTAAATTAGGGACCACCCATCTGCCTCTGCCCCTAGGTAGTGTCAGGAATGTTAGCGCTCTCCGAGGGCGACAATTGGCCCAAAGAAATGTAGTGAACAACTGATTTATATTTTTAAACCAAGTATTGTTAACAGCCAACGGCATTGCCCTGAAAAAATATATTTTTTTGGGCAAAAACACCTTCTTAATGACATTGCACCTCCCTACCAGGCTTAGCTTTAGATTGTCTATGCGATTAAAATCTGTTTTAAATTTTGGAAGCAATGGATCCAAATTAGTTTCAACAATCTTAGACACATCTGCCATTATTTCAACACCAAGATATGTTGCCTTCTGAATGACCCAGGGGTCACTGATCTGAAATCCCTTACCGACAACAACAAGGGTTTTGTTAGAGTTGAGTCGATATCCTGAGATATACCGAAAAATCTCTGCCTCTTTTTCTATTTCAGCTAGTGCACAAAGTGGTTTTGGGGTCATAATAGCTAGATCATCGGCATATGCCAATAACTTAGTGCTCCCCCCCTTACTGTGTATAGATAGAATCTGGTTGTTATCTGTTAATTTCTTAACACAGGGGTTGATGTACAAAGCAAATAAAAGGGGGGAGCAAGGGCAATCCGACGCGTCCCCCTGTTAATTAACACAGGACGACAAGTCCCACATAATCGCAATTCTTGCCACCGGATTGTTATACATGATTGAAATAGCCTTACTAAAGCCTGTATCAAATCCTCCACTCTCAACTGTTGCCCACAGAAATCGCCAGGATACCCTATTAAAGGCTTTCTCCGCATCTAGCAGAATTAGGCCGAGTCTACCGTAATCCCAGCCGCATCAAAGAGAGCAATCACCCTCCGAATATGATCAATTGTACTCCTACCAGGAACAAACCCATGTTGGGTGGGTGAAACCAGCTTCTTAATCACAGTGGCTAGACGATTTGCCAAAATCTTGGCATAAAACTTTACATCGCTATTAAATAAATTTATAGGCCGATAAGACCACAGCACTTTAACCGGTTTCCCTTTTTTAGGAAAGACCACAATGTTGGTCGACCCCCATGAATCGAGTGCCCTCTGTCCAGACTGGGCTTTGAGAAAGACATCAACCATAAGTTCCACTAAGCAGGAAGCCAGTTTTTAATAGAATTCCCCTAGAATAGAATCGGTGCTAGCCGCCTTCCTGTTAGCCAGGGAGCTGATAACATCAACAACTTCTTCAGCCATAATGGGTACTTCCAATGCTTCTCTTTCCCCCCTAGTTAGTTCCCCCCCAGGAAGCTCTGCTAGATAATCCTGAATTTCTTTCTCTTTTCCAGGGATTTCTTCTGTATGAAGCAATTGATAAAAACGCTGGAAGGCAGCCCGAATATCAGAGACCTCTGAGACTAACCCATCTTGAGAATCATCAATTTCGAGAATTGCACCCTGTGTCACCATTTCTCTAGTGCGTACCACAAGTATATGTCCCATTCTCTCACTACATTCGTACATTTTGGATGTCCATGCTGCGTATTTCCCTGCTGCTTTGTTTGTTGAAACTTCTAAGATTTGGAATTCAGCTAATGCTACCCGAATTTGTACCTGGCCCACATCTCCCTGATCCATAATAGCTTCTACTAGTTGTGCCTCTGCCTCAGCTAGTTTGTCATAAAGTTTCTGCATATAACGTTTGCCTACTTTCTGAGCCCGCCAACCATACCTTGAGGTTTCTCCTCTTATCTTAGTTTTTAGAGCATCCCATACAATATCGACCCGCGTGCTATCCCTATTCTCAGATATAAATCTAGGGATCCATGCTTTTATAATTGCAATATACTCTTGATCATAAAGGAGTGCTCTGTCAAAAGCCCACAGCGGTATCTCTCTTTTTGAAGCTTGAAGTGGAATCTCGAGGACTAACGGATTATGGTCAGACATGACCCGTGGAATCTAGAGATCCAGCAGTTAATCGAAAGACCCTGAGACACAAAGAAATAGTCAAGCCTGGCATATGTCTGATGTGGGGCTGAAAAAAAAGTTAAGCCAGGGTCATGGGGTTCTTGCGAGGCCCAAGCATCAATAAGACCATGAGTCATACATAAATTCTGCAAAGATTTAAAGACTTTAGGTTTACGACCTCTGTAAAGACTAGGCCCAAGCTTCAGAGTATTAACTCCAAGATTTAGTTAAAGTCGCTGCAGATAATCAAAGGCAATAGCCAGCCAACAAGCTCCATATTTATACAATTAAAAGGGCAGGATCATCAAATACTGAACCATAAACCGAGCAGAGCTTAAAGGAATAATGATCAACATTCCATAAAGTGATTGCCCATCTGCCCAGAGGATCCGCTTTAGGCCGTGGGAAACTGAAAATCTTCATGCGAGCCATTATGGCTACTCCTTTTGTGCAAGTGCTTTGGGTTGTGAAGGAGACTAGCTGATAGCCTGCTAGTTCTGCCACTTTTTGTCTCCCAGCTTCGATATGTGTTTCTTGTAAACATATTATATCCACAATAAGGTGTTGGATGTCTTCGATGACCCTGGGCTTTTAAAGCTGAGAGTTCAAACTACATTAATTAACAGATGCATTCCTTAGCTTACCCCATGTCATTCATTACATTTATTAGCTTCCAGTTGCCATAAACAAAAACTAAAAATCAACTTATATTCCACAAAGTTTCCATGCCATTATAAAATTGTCTGCCCAATGGACCAGCCACCCCCTCCCTCCCCCCTGAGCCCAGCAAAATAGGCCCGTAGACCCTTGTGATGGCTCCTGCTGTTGCCCCCTGCCGCTGCCACCTCTAAAGAGAAAAATGACATAACATGCCACATACTATCCGGACCCTTAGGAACCAATAGGAATCAGACTAGCGTTCTCTAATACTTTCCTCCCGAGATTTCCTGCAAATGCTCCTGCACTTGAATTTCTGAGCTAAACACTCTAATCACCCCCTTATATATAACCTTCAATCGTGCAGGACTCATTAGATAAACTTCACAGCCGACCTTCTGAAAAGGAGCAATTAACTCTTTGAGCCTCCAACTTCTCTCCACTGTTGTGTGGCAGAAGTCTGGCCTGACATAAAACAAGTGTGTCCCTCTGCTGATCGTCTAGCTTCTGGTTGGGCCTTTACAAAAACAGCCTGTCTTAACAAAAAATTCCAAAAGAAAATCAAAATAGCTCTGGGTTTATCATTGTGGTCGCCCTGACCCCTTTATTTCTTGAGCATAAGAGGGGGATCTGTCCACTCTCTGAACCTCTGCATCCCAATTCCAATGTTTCAGTTGCGGAAAAGCTCCCTTCAGTAGCCGCAGAACAAATCAGCGAATGTCCTCTGCTTCTGAGTTTTCTGCTGTACCAAGTAACCTCAGATTATTTCGCCTCTAGCGATTCTCGAAATCCTTGAGCTTCCACATGGCCGGTCATTCTTGCCATGTTTGCCGTTACTTGTTGCCCTCTGGCCTCGGACCCTGTCTCCAACACCACTACCTGTTCTTCCAATGCCACAGTTTGTTCCGTTATCTCTGAACAGGTCATATTGACTTTCCTTATAGCCCCTTGTAGTTTTTTAGTCGCCAAATGTGCTCTCTTGTGCTCTTGTTGAACTTCAATTTACATTTGTTTAAGTGTGAAATATACCAATCCCATTGAAGGAGAGGCATCAGAGATAGCATTCGATCCGGGTGATAGCTTACCAGACCACCCTCAGAGGCACCCTCATCTACAGACCCCCGGGACAACGCACACAATTCAGCGAAGACATCGCCGACTTCATCAGCCCGCACGCCCTCTGCTCCGCTGACTACATCCTCCTCGGGGACCTCAACTTCCACATGGAGAACAACAACGACCGCAACACCACCACCCTGCTGGACAACCTCGCCTACCTGGGACTCAAGCAACTGGTGAACACGCCCACCCACTACGCCGGACACACACTCGACCCCGTCTTCTCATCCAGCAAGGACATCGGCTTCAGCCATGCCACCGGACTCCACTGGACGGACCACAGCTGCGTCCACTTCAGCTTCGCAAGGACCACGATCCACCACCACCAGCAACAGGCTGCACGCAGGAGCTGGAACAAGATCACAGCCGACCAGCTCGCGTCCTCCCTGAGCAGGAACCCTCCTACCAGCACCACAAACCCTAGCCAGGCGGCCACCAACCTCACGAAGTGGATCAGCGACTGCGCAGACAAGCTCGCCCCCTGAGGACCCCGCCCAGCAGACCCGGTAGCAAGAAAGCCCCATGGTTCACCGACGAACTCAAGAGCTCCAAGAAGAACTGCCGAGCCCTTGAGAGAACCTGGCGCAGAGACCCAACACCGGACAACATGACTGCCCTCAAGCTCGCCACCCGAAAACACCACCAACTCATCCGCGCCACCAAGAAAACTGCATTCAAGGAACAACTGGACAACAACGCACACAACAGCAAAGAACTCTTCAACATCGTCAAAGAGCTCTCCAACCCCAACGCCGGAAACAACGACATCACCCCTTCGCAAGACCTCTGCAACTCCCTCGCCTCCTACTTCCACAACAAGATCACGGACATACACAACAGCTTCAGCACTCAACCGACGAACACCACGACCGAACCACCGCCCCCCACCACCACCCTCCGCGCCTGGACTCCGATCAGCACCGAAGACACCGTCCGCACGATGAACTCCATCCACTCCGGATCTCCGACCGACCCCTGCCCTCACCACGTCTTCAACAAGGCCGACGCTGTCATCGCACCCCACCTGCGGGACATCATCAACACCTCCTTCGACACCGCTACCTTCCCGGAGAGCTGGAAGCACGCCGAACTCAGCGCTCTACTCAAGAAGCCATCGGCTGACCCCACCGACCTTAAAAACTACCGCCCCATCTTGCTGCTCCCGTTTCCTGCAAAAGTCATCGAGAAGACTGTCAACAAGCAGCTGGCCGCCTTCCTCGAGACGAACGGATCCCTCGACCCCTCGCAGTCTGGCTTCCGGGCCAACCACAGCACTGAGACCACCCTGATCGCAGTCACCGATGACATCCGAGCGCTGCTCGACAACGGAGAAACAGCGGCCCTCATCCTCCTCGACCTCTCCGCGGCCTTCGACACTGTCTGCCATCGTACCCTAGTACAACGCCTCAGCAACGTCGGAGTCCAGGAGAAGGCACTGGAGTGGATCATCTCCTTCCTCGCCGGAAGGACACAGAGAGTCCGCCTACCTCCGTTCAGATCTGAAGCCACCGAAGTCCTCTGCGGCGTCCCTCAAGGCTCCTCGCTCAGTCCAACCCTCTTCAACATCTACATGAGCCCCCTCGCAGACATCGCACGCCAGCACAACCTCAACATCATCTCCTACGCCGACGACACCCAGCTGATCCTCTCCCTTACCAACGACCCCGCCACCGCCAGGGCCAACCTTCATGAAGGGATGAAAGAGGTAGCCGAATGGATGAAGAACAGCCGCCTGAAATTGAACTCAGATAAGACGGAAGTCCTCATCCTGGGATCCTCACCCGCCGCCTGGGACGACTCCTGGTGGCCCCCCGCCCTAGGCAGCGCACCCAAACCAACAGACCACGCACGCAACCTGGGCTTCATCCTGGACTCCTCCTTCTCCATGACCAGACAAGTCAATGCCGTCTCCTCGTCGTGCTTCAACATCCTGCGCATGCTACGTAAGATCTTCCGGTGGATCCCCACCGAGACCAGGAAGACGGTCACCCAGGCCCTCGTCACCAGCCATCTGGACTACGGCAACACCCTCTACGCCGGAACCACCGCCAAACTCCAGAAGAGACTCCAGCGGATCCAGAACGCCTCAGCATGACTCATCCTGGACATCCCCCGTCGCAGCCACATCTCCGGACACCTGAGAGACCTGCACTGGCTCCCGGTCAACAAGAGAATCACCTTCCGTCTCCTCACCCACGCACACAAAGCCCTACACAGCCAAGGCCCAGGATACCTCAACAGCCGCCTCAACTTCTACGCTCCCAAACGCCAGCTTCGATCGTCCAGCCACGCCCTCGCCGCCGTCCCCCGCATCCGCAGAGCCACCACAGGGGGACGGTCCTTCTCCTACCTCGCCGCCAAGACATGGAACTCCCTCCCCACCCACCTCCGCCTGACCCAGGACCACCTCGCCTTCAGGAAGCAACTCAAGACCTGGTTGTTCGAGCAGTAGCAGATCCCCCTCCCCCAGCGCCTTGAGACCCTCTGGGTAAGTAGTGCGCTATATAAATGCGATGATTGATTGATTGATTCAACTGAGTACTATGATGTACTGACTCTTTGGCCTCAGAGTCCAAAAGAGTCCCTGAGTAATCCCATTTCATCTGATCAGGTTGGCCGATGTCTGATTCAAATCCCGCAACTTGGGAGACTTTTCCGCCCATGCTTTACCACCTATTCCGTGCAATAGCCCGTTTCTGAGTGACGGGTTCTGCCTCTGTGCTATCTGACTCTTCTCTAGAATTATCGAGGTCAGAAGCACTAAACTCGCTATGATTAGATAATTCAGAGTCATCGTTAAGGGAGTAGAATTTGTCTCCTTCAGGGGTTCTCACACCTTTCAATTCTGTCATAACGATGTCTTATTTCATAGTTACATTGGATCTCCCCGAATCAGACTCCCCTCCGTGTCTCTCAGCAGAACCCAATTGCACCTCTAATCCCCCGGCCGCACACTCCCCCAGTACTGCACTAGAAGCATTTGTCAAGAAATATAAGCCGGAATAACATTACTCACATTTCCAGGCACATCATTTATTCTTGGCTGCTCACCCCATTTTTATTGATTTGTCTTTTTACCGCTGAGTGACCCGAGTCCCGAGAACATCCCTGGGACTGTTGATTGTCGAGTTTTCCCTGCTGTTTCCAAAAGACGCTGCTCATGTAGCTGGCGTGTAGAGCAAATCTCCTCCTCCTTCTCTTTTTCAACACACACCGGGGGAGTAGCATCTTCACCCTTGCGGCCAGCCAGCATCTTCCGGGGTAGAGGCAAACCTTGCTGCGATGCTGGCGCGTCGCTCGCCGAACGGTCTTTGAGGGCTTTAGCGGTTTTTGGGAGGCGTCCTGATAGACCAAGGGTAAAGGCCTGCACCAGCAATAGACCTGCCAAAGGAATCCGTCTGCTAGGACACCAGTCGCCACGTGAATTGCCCGATTCCTTTTTTTTTTTTTTTTCTTCAAAAATTAGTCACACTTTATACATTGTTCATCAATCAATGACTTTCCATTACTAAATACAAACCAAAGATATACCAATATACATAGATATATAAATCATTACATTTCGTTTCATCATTTTAACACAAAATTAATCAAAGCAAAACAAAGCAGAATATTCGGTCAACCTATTCCCTCCTTCCATCTTGTATTGGGTTCCCATATCCTCAGCCCCATCAGTCTCCCTCTCTTCCCTTTACGAGCATATATGTTCTTCTCTATATTGTAGGATGCTAGTAGGTTAGCCAGCCAACACTGTACTGTCGGTGGATTCTTGTCTAGCCAGGCCCTGGCTATCATTAACCTATATACCGCCATCGCCACAAATATAAATTCTTGCTGTATCCCATCATTAGCCCTACCTACCCCTAATAGAATCCAAGACGGGGTGAGTTTTATTCGAATCCCTAAAGTGCTATCCATAAACCTTTCGATGTCTCTAAGAAGGTATGGAGTTGCGGACATGTGGCAAATATATGTATATTGTCAGCCTCGGCGGCATTACATCTCGAGCAGGAAGTTCCCTCAGTATCACCCCATTGTGCTATCCTGGCACGAGTAATATATAGCGAATATATTGTTTTATAATGTTGGGATTGAAGAGAGGATGCACACAATATCGATCGGCCTAGATCTAATGACTCCTGAAACCACCCTGTTTCTCCCTGTATTTTCGTCTCCCATTTATTGCTATATTTTTCTAGATCATCGGTTTTCTCTTTTGCCAAACTCGCATATATTGAACGGATCGAACCGTCTCCTGCTAGTCTTATTTTCTCTAAAATGTCATTCTTATTGAATCCTCCTGGTCCTCCTTGCTTGCTACCTAAGTAGCTCCTAATCTGGAGATACTTAAAAAAGTCTCTGTTGCTCAAGTCATATATTTTTCTTAGATCCACAAACTGCACCACTCCCTCTGGTTTCAATATATCACCAATTTGTACAATTCCTCTTTCCGCCTAGTTCAACATAGTTTGATCTCCAAATATTTCCAAGGGGAATGATTTATTTTTGTACAGCCTTACATATCGATTATATCTTCCCAATTTAAACTTTTTCAGAAATGCGTTCCATATTTTAACAGCGGCCAGTAGTGTCTTAAATCTCGTTCTTTTGAGATATCCATAATTTATACAATTTAATAAACAGTTTCCCGCTTCCGCCCCTGCTACCGCTGTATATATTTTTGTAGAAAAACAATCAACCCTCGGATCACCGTCATTACCACCCATTAGTCCCTGCATATATTGCAACGCCGCCGCCATGTAATACAATCTGAAGTCCGGAACGCCCCACCCTCCCCTCTCTCTGGGTAAAACCATAAATCTGTAGGCTCTACGTGTTTTACCGTGTGCCCAAATGAACCTATTACAAATTGCCTCCAATGTGTTAAACCAGCTGACCTCAAAATATAAAGGGATTGATCTAAAAAAATAAAGAAACTTAGGCAAAATTAACATCTTTATAACATTAGTGCACCCCACCAGTGACAGATGTAAATTATTCATTCTTTCCAAATCCTCTTTTACTTGTGTAATTAATGGAGTCATATTGTTACCCACCACCAGATCAAGATTTTCCGTTATTGCAACCCCCAGGTATATTGCTGAGTTAACTACTCTATTATCGTTACAAGTAACACAACTATTCTCGACGATCTGAGTTTTACTTCTATTCAGACTATATCCTGAGACCCGTCCAAAATGTAGAGCCTCCTCCTCCACCTCCCTAATAGCAACTCCGGGGTCAGGTGTTAATATGGCTACGTCGTCCACGTACGCCAATGTTTTAACTCTACATCCATTTATATTCATTGCCGGTATATCTGGATTTAGCTCTAATCTGCGCAGATAGGGATCCAAATATAGCGCAAATAGCAGGGGAGATGAGGGGCAACCCTGCCTTGTTCCTTTCTTTATTGTAACCTTTTCCGAATATCCTCTGTTAACTTTTATCTTAGCTGATGGACTTATGTAAAGAGTTTGTGTAGCTTTTATGAAACTTTCTCCTATTCCGCTCCACCTCATGACTGACCATAAAAAACCCCAGGAGACCCTATCAAACGCCTTTTCAGCATCCAGAAATATTGCTGCCATAGGGTCTCCTAGGGTATTTGCTGCATCAAACATTGTTATTACCTGTCTTATGTGCTGTGTTGTTCCTTTCCCTGGGATAAAACCAATGTTGAGAGGGACAGACAATACTTTCTATAGCCGTTGATAACCTTTTGACCAGCATTTTTGAGTAAATCTTCACATCTGAGTTCATCAGTGTAATTGGCCGGTATGAACCTGTGCTGGTCGTAGGTTTCCCTTTCTTTGCAATTACAATAATGTCTGCCCCTCCCCATGATTCCGGTATTGACTCTCCCTTCTGCACCAGCAACATTATGCTAAACATATCCCCCAGTAGAGTTTTTTGAAATATTTTATATAAAACTCCAACGGAATCTGGTCTGGGCCTGCGGCCTTCCCTGTCGGTAGGTCTCCTATTGCTGCTCCAAACTCCTCTAACTGGAATACTGCTTCAAGGTAAGCCTTATCCTCTATTGATAGCTTTGTAGGGGGTA
Source organism: Lissotriton vulgaris (assembly GCF_964263255.1). Taxonomy (NCBI): domain Eukaryota; kingdom Metazoa; phylum Chordata; class Amphibia; order Caudata; family Salamandridae; genus Lissotriton; species Lissotriton vulgaris. The sequence continues at coordinate 598,326,465 of NC_141696.1, forward strand.
TGTCGCTCAAATAACTTTCTGCATCCTCCACTCCTACTACATCATCTGCATCATAAAGGCCTAGATAGTATTGCCTGAAGACCTCCCTTATCTGGTCTGGTTCTTGTACCATATTACCTTGTACATTTTTAATCTCCCTAATGTCTGATACTGCTCCTCTCTGTCTAGTCCGAACAGCTAAGATATGTCCCACCCGCTCGCTAAGCTCATAAGCACTCTCCTTTCTAACCAGATATTTTTCTACTGTTCTCTTGGCAATCCCTTCTGCTGCCTCTGCCCTAAGCACTATACCTTTTAGTAATATCTGATCTAACGGGGATTGTTGTCTAATAGTCATTTCTAGTTCATCCTCAACTCTCAAAATATTTCTATTCATTTCTTCTATTTTCAATCTTTCCCTTTTTTGTCTTGAAAAGACATAGCTCATTGTCTCCCCTCTAACACCAGCCTTAAATGTGTCCCAAACTACGCCTGGGGGTGCCGTGTTTCTGTTTACATCCCAGAAACTCGTCATCCAATTTGTCATAGATGTTCTATATTCCGGATCTTGCAGCAAAGCTCTATCGAAGGTCCATTGTGTCTCTTTTTTTTGTGTTTGCTCTAGTTTAACTGTTAATACTAACGGGCTATGGTCTGATATAATACGTGGATGTTTTTCTATTTCTGAGCCCGTTACCAAACTATTTGAAATTAGGAAGTAATCTAACCTAACTAAGACGTGATGTGGGGCTGAAAAAAAGGTGCTCCCGTCCAGATTCGGATGCCATTTTATCCATGGGTCTATCAAAGCATTATTTAACACCATTTCTGTCAGAGCTTTGTATGTTTTTTTCTTTCTACCTTGGTACTGGAACCCTGGTTGTAAAAATGAACTATCCGGATCATGTAGGTTGAAATCGCCACAACATATAATTGGTTCCTTCCATTGTGCCAGTTCTACATCCAGATATTGAAATACGTCCGGGTCATCATCCGTAGACCCATAAACTGAAACCAGCGTAAATGTCTCCCCTTTAAATACTAATTCCAAAATTACCCATCCTCCCCATTGATCTTCTTTTTTCCCCTCTTTACCTCCGTATCTTTCTTTCTGCCCATCACTGCCACCCCTCTAGTTTTTGTCCCTTGATTAGTTTTTACAAAAACCGCAAATCCTAGCTGCTCCATAAGTGATGCATTATTACCTTCTATATGTGTCTCTTGAAGACAGACCAGATCTAATTTCAAGGTATTTAATAGTGCAGCAACTCTATGCCTTTTATTTATGTCATTCAATCTGCAGACATTTATTGAGGCTATCCTACACGACATTGGAATTAATTTTATTACCAATGAGTACCCCTACTGCTTTGTTTGATCGTAAATATATTGTAGATGTTGCGTATACCTGTATGCTTCGTATATCTTGTATATCTTGCATGTATTTCAGCATTTCTCCTTGCCTCCCAGTGTGCTGTGCCAATTTTAAATCACCAAACCTTTGTGACTCTTTTCTTCCCCCCCCTTTACCCACCCCAATCCTTCCCGCTCTCCCCCCCCTTTATCTCCCCCCTCCCTCCCTCCCTCCCTCCCTCCCACCCCTTTACAGGCAAATAGGTCGTCCGACCTATATGTGACTGCATCGGGTTCTGCTTGTCGCATCCCCCTCCTGCTTATTCCTACTGACCTCATGCTGTGTTGCTTTATTTTAGATTTTAGCCCCTGCGGTCCAAAAAGAGTAAATTCATAGGAAGGTACCACAAGCCCATAATTAATAACCAATTAATATATAGGTTTCTTCATCCCTTTCCCTAATCCTCTTTCTGATCCTTCAGCTGTTCGGCTTTAATCTCTGATGCAAACATCCATGTTTTCCCTTTTACCACCACTTTAAGTCTAGAGGGATAAAGAAGATATGCTTCTGCCCCTAGAGCCTGAAAGGGAGCTATCATCTGCCTCAATTTCCATCTACGCTCTACCGTCATGTGGCAAAAATCAGGTCTCGTAAAAAATGTAACATCTTTAAATGATCGTCTTTTGTCGGGCCTTGCTTTGTCTATAAGCTCCTGTCTTAACAAGTAGTTCCCTATATTGACTAGGATTGCCCTAGGTAGCACCCCTCTTCCTTCATTAGCCTGTCCTTTCCTTAAGACAAAAGGGAACCGATGCGCCCTCTGAACTTCCCTGAATTGCCCGATTCCTAAGGAAAGATTCATGGTATAACCCTCACATCTTTATCCTGTGTGGTAGGAACTGCACCTACAGCAGTAACACAGCGGCCATCTTGCCGAAGCTATTTACTTTCAACCACCCAAGTTTTGTGATGCTAAACTCAATTTACTAAAAGTAGACAGGAATTTGCATCAGAAAACTGTGCCCTTTTGAAGTACAGTACAAAGGAAAGTGGTCAGGTAGCACAGGACATTTTTAGTTAAACATATTAAATCGCATCCTAAACAAAAGGAAATTCCTGAATGTATACTCTCAGATTTAATGTGCCATTTTTTGCATCAATTTTTTGAGATATTAATCAAATATATACAAATATTTACAATATGGTGCTCAGGTTTGGAGAAAAAGGGGAAGGAAGAGAGTGGGTGGTTTTTGAGGGTTAGTGAGGGTAGTGGACATGGAGAGGGTGGTGTGACATGTTTTCATCACATAACCATTGTAGCGTCAATCCGCCCTAAAACATTAGGGTATACGTTCCAAATGTACATAGCTCAATGTGGACACTGAACCTTCTTTTCAAATTGTCCTTGCTTGTACTGGTGCGTGTGTGTCAACGTTTCGACCCCAAGTAATTAAGCTAGGTGAGTCCAGCCTTAGGAAGGGGTCTTCATCAGGACTGTAGCGGAGCACCTAAAGAGGTAGATTGTAATTGATTAGGTTTGGGCTATGTCGTTGTGATTAAAAAGGGGGATGTGCTTGTGATTAAAATGAATTACCTAAATTGATCAGCTAAATACTTGTCGCTGAACAAAGGGATGAAGAGGGCTCAGCCGAGCTCCTGTCTGTTGGAAAAGAGTGAGTGTCAGTGGACCAAACCGGTAGAATTGCAATTGCATATTAAACCGGTGGTAAAAAGAGAGACTTGCTCATATTAAACGCGGCCTAATGTGCTCGTCAGATTCAAATGGATGGCAGGTCAGGTCGATCTCTGTCATATGTGAACGAATCTAAAAAGGAAAAAATGTTGTGTCAGTGTCTACTAGTCTGTGGGCCGTGTGATATCAGTTCACAAGTTATCTAAAAACAGGCTCTCTAGATCATAAGGTAAATACACATGCCTCTTACATGGGCACGGCATACTGATTATGTCAAGTCGCCGTCCGTGATAGTATATAATTATTCACGTGGTGTCTGCATCACGCATACCGGTCGCTTAAAAATGCCACTTAAGATTGTTAAATATGGTCTTACAGTTATTTACAAAACGCTCGTAAATATCTGATTAAATTAGCAATGGGGGCTACACACACAGTCACTATATGTGGTGTGCTGAATAAACCGTATTACCAAAAGGGGCAAAGAATTTTGCTAAAAGCGGCGTTCGGAAAGAACTCCAATGCCGCGCATGTTATTCAAAGTTTACAGACGTGGCAGAACATTATTGCTACAGGCATAGTTCGGAAAGAGTTCCAAAGCAGCGCCTGTATACAAAGTTTACAAACGTGGTAGGACGTGGGTTCTCCTCTTACCGGTATGAAGGAGTCAGTTCAGTAGTCTTTACGTCTAGCAGCGTTGAAGGTTGTCTGGGTAACCGCTGCTTTAAAACCTTACCGGTAATGGGGTGCACGTCCGCACTTGATTAACATGTAAGTAGTCACGTCGAAAGAAACTTCACTTGCGTGTCAGTGACGTGGCCGAGGCTGCCAGTAGTAGGGCATGCCCGCCAGTGTAGTATTGAGCTATCGGCAGATGCGCCACATTAGTGTGTGTTGGGTTTTATGTAAAAAGCATTGTCACGGTTAGGCCTGGAATTTTTCTCTTGTCCTGAGACAATTACTTCCCCATACATTAATGTAAATATCAAAGTAACCAATAACAAATACATAGAATCATGGCCTACCACAAACCAACAGTGTGGGCCCCTGGAAGAGGAAACTTTCTGGAAAACATTTTATGGAAAACATTTTTGATAAATTCAATTACAGATCCGCTTTGAATGTGACTGGCTCCAGTAAATGTGATAGATCATAGTTCCACATATACATATAATACAACATGTAAATCATAAAATGGTGTATTGTTGCAGCCTCTCTTAATACATCAAGTTGGTTCATAAACAGGGAAAAATTTACAGACCGGTTAATACACATTTAAATGTTCAGAAATAATTGTATGAGAAGTATGCAAGACAGAGCCCTATCAAGTCCAGTGTACTAGTCCGTAGTTAGAGTGGACATTTGAGCATGGGACCCTTCCAGTTCATTCAGGCCATGATTAACTGTGTCCGATTTGTACATCCATTTACACTCTCTTGTATTCAAGAAAGATTTGATATCGGCTCCTCTGTTGCTGAAGTTTACTTTCTCAATGACAAGCCATCTGAGTGATTCTGGTTCGTGTTGTTTGGTGGTAAAATGTTTTACAAGGGTTGCACCCACTGTCCTACATCTAATCATACTACAGTGTTGTAGAATTCTTGTTTTAACTTTTTGTCTTGTCTGGCCAACATATAGTTCATCACAGGGGCACAGTATTCCGTATATCACGTCACTTGTGTTACAATTTGAGTGAACTTTCAGGTCGATGGTATGGTTATTGTGACGGAATTGCTTGGTTTCAATGGTCAGTTTACATGCCTTGCATTTTGTGCATTTGAAATGTCCCAGTATCTCTGGAAGATTCCATAATGTTTGAATGGTGGGCTGAGTCGGTGTATCCAACAATGATCGTACGACATAGTCTCTCACATTCTTAGCTTTCTTGAAGCTGTGTAAAGGAGGTTCCGCCATCTCAAGGTCTTCTGCGATTAGCCCCCAGTGTCTATTCACACTCTTTTTGATCTCATTGCTCTTGGTACAGAATGTTGTAACGCATATCAGTCTGGAAATCTCTGAGGGACGAGTCTTTGGTGTTAATAATGCGTCACAGTTGTTATACCAGGTACGTTTCCTTGCCCTTGTGACTAGTCTTCTGGGGTATCCCCACTCAATAAGGCGAGGGATCAGGCTATCTGATTCCAAGAAGAAATCTTCTTTACAAGAACAATTCCTGCGGATCCGCAAAAATTGGCCGAATGGCAGGTTGTCTCTAAGTCCCCTGGTGTGGTGGCTGGTGTTCCTCTCTGCCTCCTTCCTGTAAAGTGTACTGTATAGGTGGCCCTGATCCACCTTCAGGGTGATATCCAGGAAATCCATTGTGTTCTTGTGCCATTTAATGGTGAATTTGATATCAAGCGATCTAGTGTTTATCCATTCAAAATATGCCTGGAGGCCATCTTCATTTTCAGTCCAGATGAGCAGGACGTCGTCTATGTATTGGCGCCATTCCGTTATCTTGTCTCTAAAAGGTTTAGTGTGACGGAATACAAAGTTGTCTTAAAATTCATCCATAAACAGGATCGCCAGATCTGGTGCAAATGCTGCCTCCATAGCCACTCCCTTGGTTTGTACCAAGATTTTGTTTTGAAAGATGAAATAATTCTTCATCATAGCTATTCTCAATAGTTCTATGATAAAGTCGGTGGGGACGTATGTGGGTTTTGATCTGGCATCCAAAGCTCTGGTTAAAGATACTAGTGCAGGCTCCTGTGGGATACTAATGTACAATGACACTATGTCCAGTGTGACTAATAACTGGGTTTCTTCATCATATGGCATGTTGTCCACCATATTGATCCATAGTGTCTCTTAGGTATGCTGTGGTTGACTGTGCCAGAGGTTTGAGAAAAAAGTTAATATATCTGCAAATAGGTTCCAGTAGTGAGCCACATCCGGAAATAATCGGTCTCCCAGGTGTCTTTTCTTGGTTCTTGTGGACTTTAGGGAGCGTGTAGATAGTTGGCAAATGTGGTTGCTTGATGTTGAGGTATTGGAATATGTTCTCTGATAGGAAGCCAGCTGTTCTTCCCGTTTCCGTTATTGCCTTGATCTGACTCCTGATGTCCTTTGTTGGGTCAGTAGTTAGCTTTTTGTAGCTGACTCCGTCACCAAGCTGTGCGTAGATTTCTACTTTGTAGTCTTGTGTCTTGCACGACAATCGCACCACCTTTGTCGGCCGGTTTGATGACTATTGTTCGGTTCTTTTTAAGGGTGGTGAGAGCCTCGCGTTCTCCCTTGGATATGTTGTATTTGGTGTATTGCTTGATGGAACATGTCTTCATCACGTCTCTGAGAACCACACTTTTGTATGCCAAGATCCGATGTGGCATCATGTGAGCCGGTGGCATAAAGGTTGACTGTGGGCGAAAGCCTGTCTGTGGCGTTGTTGCACTTGGAGGGGAATTTTTGAAATGGTATCCCAATCTTATTTTCCGAAAAAACAGATGAAGCTACGATTTAATGTTGAACATGTTGGGATGTGTGGTGGGCATGAAGGATAATCCTTTCCTTAGGACACTTGCCTCACTGTCCTTGAGTACATATGTAGAGAGATTCATGATGGGGTTCTTTTCTACTCTTTCCATCTGTTCATCTGTCAGGTTGTTATTGTGTGGTCTCATCACCATCTGTAGGTTTGTCTGTGGGTCTGGATCTCTCTGTGTTGTTCCTGGGGAAACCTCACCTGCTTCTAGGCCTGTTCCTGTGCCCGACCTGGTCTCCAGTTCTGCTGATTTTGTTCTCTGCGTGGTGTCCTGTTCCAGTTGTACCCCCTGCCTCACTAGGGGCGCCATTGGCCTTCCTCTAAAAAAGAGGGTCGGTCCCGTGTCTTCTGTGTGAATTAACACTGGAATTGATTTGTCAATGCACTACGATCTTTTTGACTTCTTTCCAAACCCTAATTAACAAACTGTAAAAACTGTAAAAACACAACAAACTGAGATTTTTTTCGTTTACATCAAAAAGTTTTCTTTGACACTGGGACCAGTATGAATGCGGTATAGGATGAATGGTTGGCCATGAATGTGTTGTTTGTGAGGTTGTCTGAATCACTGTACATACCTAATTGTTTGTTACATGTTTGTATATAATTGTATATATATTTTTTCATGTTTTTGTATTTCCGTGCACAAAAGAAAAATAACAAAAATCTAAAATAATTCTTGAACAAATTAAAAGCAAAAAAGGTGCAATTTAAAAAGCCAGCGTCCATGCTATTTTTTCATGTATGCTTTTCTATAATTGAGTTGTATAGAATCAGTCTCTCAGCTTTGGCAATTGTGTAGTTTCGTTAAGGGATGTGTGGTGGGCATGAAGGATAATCCTTTCCTTAGGACACTTGCCTCACTGTCCTTGAGTACATATGTAGAGAGATTCATGATGGGGTTCTTTTCTACTCTTTCCATCTGTTCATCTGTCAGGTTGTTATTGTGTGGTCTCATCACCATCTGTAGGTTTGTCTGTGGGTCTGGATCTCTCTGTGTTGTTCCTGGGGAAACCTCACCTGCTTCTAGGCCTGTTCCTGTGCCCGACCTGGTCTCCAGTTCTGCTGATTTTGTTCTCTGCGTGGTGTCCTGTTCCAGTTGTACCCCCTGCCTCACTAGGGGCGCCATTGGCCTTCCTCTAAAAAAGAGGGTTGTGCCTGTGGTGGTTGGTAACAGGCGTCTTGGTATTGGTAACCACTGCTAGTTCCTGCCTGTTCGGTGTCACTTCCTGTTGAAGCAGAGGATTCCGAAAATGTGGTGTATCGTTTGTTTCCTCTGTAGCCACCTCGACCACGATTGGAGAAACGCCCCTGGTGATCTTGTTTAAAAATATCATTCTTGTAGGTACGGATATGTGATCTTTTTATCGTAGTATTTCACGTCCTTGGCTAATTTATCCAATTTTCTGGCTTGTGTGTTGATATCAAAGTCTTTTATTGTTTTTTCCAATTTCTCCAAGGTCTCTTTGGCATTGGTTAGAGAGGAGTCTCCATTGATTTCAAACCTCAGCTCACTTATTTCTTTGAGCAGTTTCTCCACTTGTTCAATAGCTGTTTCGATGCCCAACACCATCCAGTGGTGTTCGCAGGTGTTCGCCACAAAGCTGGAACCCTCGGTGACCTTTGGTACATCGACAAATATGGCTGGTTCGTTTTTCACTTGGAGTCCTGTTGGAATGATATTTGCCTGTAGATATTTTGTGAGTAGGTGGCCATGAAGGCGTGTGCGGACTAGCTTTTTCTCCAATCGCTCAAGCTTGTTGATTTTCTCATTGAGTGAGAAATCAATGTCGGGTGTGTCCGCAGACAGAAATGATGGCCTGGATTCTCCTTTTATCAAGCTAACTATATAGTCTTCTGTGTATGACAAAGTCTCTCTTTCTGACATATTTGGACCCGTAGGTTCCCGAAAAGAAAGAAGGGTAAGGGAAATTAAAGTTAAAGGAAAAGGAAAACCTCGCAGGGTAGTGCCTGTTCAAAGAGTGTTGCGTTTCAATGGGGGGACACAGAAGCCTACCAGCCCCGGGTTGCTGGTTCAGTACAAAGGAAAGTGGTCAGGTAGCATAGGACATTTTTAGTTAAACATATTAAATCGCATCCAAAACAAAAGAAATTCCTGAAGGTATACTCTCAGATTTAATGTGCCATTTCTTGCATCAATTTTTTGAGATATTAATCAAATATATACAAATATTTACAGTATGGTGCTCAGGTTTGGAGAAAAAGGGGAAGGAAGGGAGTGGGTGGTTTTTGAGGGTTAGTGAGGGTAGTGGACACGGAGAGGGTGGTGTGACATGTTTTCATCACATAACCATTGTAGCGTCAATCCGCCCTAAAACATTAGGGTATACGTTCCAAATTTACATAGCTCAACATGGACACTGAACCTTCTGTTCAAATTGTCCTTAATTGTACTGGTGCGTGTGTGTCGACGCTTCGACCCCAAGTAATTAAGCTAGGTGAGTCCAGCCTTAGGAGGGGGTCTTCATCAGGACTGTAACGGAGCACCTAAAGAGGTAGATTGTAATTGATTAGGTTTGGGCTAGGTCGTTGTGATTAAAAAGGGGGATGTGATTGTGATTAAAATGAATTACCTAAGTTGATCAGCTAAATACTTGTCGCTGAACAAAGGGATGAAGAGGGCTCAGCCGAGCACCTGTCTGTTGGAAAAGAGTGTGAGTCAGTGGACCAAACCTGTAGAATAGCAATTGCATATTAAACCGGTGGTAAAAAGAGAGACTTACTCATATTAAACGCGGCCTAATGTGCTCGTCAGATTCAAATGGATGGCAGGTCAGATCGATCTCTGTCATATGTGAACGAATCTTAAAAGGAAAAAATGCCGCATAACTTGTGAACTGATATCACACGGCCCACAGACTAGTAGACACTGACATGGCATTTTTTCCTTTTTAGATTCCTCATCCCTTTGTTCGGCGACAAGTATTTAGCTGATCAACTTAGGTAATTCATGTTAATCACAGTCACATCCCGCTTTTTAATCACAACGACCTAGCCCAAACCTAATCAATTACAATCTACCTCTTTAGGTGCTCCGCTACAGTCCTGATGAAGACCCCCTCCTAAGGCTGGACTCACCTAGCTTAATTACTTGGGGTCGAAACGTCGTCACACACGCACCAGTACAAGCAAGGACAATTTGAAAAGAAGGTTTAGTGTCCATGTTGAGCTATGTACATTTGGAAGGTATACCCTAATGTTTTAGGGCGGATTGATGCTACAATTTATTTATTTATTTATTTGTGCGTTTTTATATAGCGCAGACTTTACCCGAAGGTGTCAGAGTGCTTCACAATAGGAACAGAACTGATACATGAGAACATTACAAGTGAAAAAAATACAAAAGCAAACGTTACATTAAATGAAGCAAAAATGACAATCGTGAGCCAACAAAATACAAGAGGTAGCAAACGGTGCATTACAAAAGTGACAATCATGAACCAATCAAATACAAGAGGTAGCAAACGGTGCATTAGAGGAGGAAAAAGTGACGTGTGCAGGTTACAAAAGCGTACAAAGTAAATAGAGGTATAATACTGCAATATATGGAGGGCCCTCAAGCACACGAACAAACGTTACGTAGGCCATGGTGGCACTTGTGCAGGTATCGAAAAAAACAAATGTAAGAGGTAGGAAACAGTGTGTTACACGAGAAAAGTGACGGGTGAATGTTACACACGAGTACCAAACACAGGTAGAAAGATAATACCGCAATAAATGGTAGACTCTCAAACCACACGAACACACTGGGAAGACACTACCATAGTCATGTACAGTAGATTTTTCTATAATGGAAGGGCTTTCTTCAGATAATAGAGAGGGCATGGATTACATTTGGAAGTGTCGTTGAAGGAGGAGAACTTTGAGGTTAGTTTTGAAGGCCTGGGAGGAGGTGGTGGTCCGGAGCTGCGGCGGAAGGGAGTTCCAGATTCTCACTGCGTAGCCTGAAAAGGATTGTGCCATCGTTCTTTCCTTCTTGAAAGTGGGAGGTTCAAGCAGATGATTTTCCGCATTACGTGATGGTCTAGAGCAGAGGTCTTCAAACTTTTGGATGCTGAGACCCCCCTGTCAACATTTTCAAGCATAAGGACCCCCTCCTGGCAAAAATTTCGAAACCTCTAGGTTATGAGGAAGATGAGGACCAAATTATGCGACAGGCTTGACTAAATTGTGTGAGTAGAATATGTAAATAATGTTCTGTGATGCTGCGTATTTTGGGGTAGCATTGCTTTATTATTTAGAATTTTTTTAAACACAGTAATACTGAGGAAAGATTTCACCCCATCAGTACCAGTTTATAACCAAAATACAGCAATTAACATCAGAAAGATGTCTAGTCAACCTCTGTGAAGGGCCTCCCAATCCGCAGGAATACGCGCTGCCACATTAGAAGCTCACCTGGCCATGGCCGGGAGCAGTAAGGGTGAGTGCATGGTGATCAGTGTGAGTGCATGGTGATCAGTGTGAGCGGGTGAATTGTGTGAGTAAATGGTGGTTGGTGTGAGTGCATGGTGATTGGTGTGAGTGCATGGTGATTGGTGTGAGTGCATGGTGATTGGTGTGAGTGCATGGTGATCGGTGTGAGTGCATGGTGATCGGTGTGAGTGCATGGTGATCAGTGTGAGTGCATGGTGATCAGTGTGAGTGCATGGTGATCAGTGTGAGTGCATGGTGATCAGTGTGAGTGCATGGCGATCAGTGTGAGTGCATGGTGATCAGTGTGAGTGCATGGTGATCAGTGTGAGTGCATGGTGATCGCTATGAGTGCATGGTGATCGCTATGACTGCAAGGTGATCGCTATGACTGCAAGGTGATCGCTATGAGTGCATGGTGATCGTTGGGAGTGCAGGGTGAACGTGAAAGTGAAGGCGAGAATGAGAAGTGAGTAGTCTGAAAGCAGGGTGCATTCCCAAAAACTTGAAGCGTAGGGTTTCAGATATAAGTTAAATTATTGCTATAATGGCATTAATCAGGGTTCGAGGGTGGAGGAAATAAATAATGTGCTGATCCTGCAACAAACGTCCAGACTAATGATTAGGGTTACCAGCTCATTATTTTGATGGCCCAGAAATAAGCAGTCACCTACAGCTGTATTTTTTGCACTTATCTGTGAATACTTAGAACAGCAAATATAAATAGAAAGCACTTTTAATTGTGTTCTAGGGATGCCTTAATGATCCATGACTAATAATTAGAGAGAATAAAGACAGAACAGTCACATACCTAATTAATACATACTTTTTTATTTATAACTCAATTTAGTGTCAAGAGTAGGCCTCTGCAGGATCTTTAAACAACACATAGCAGGCATGTTTCTTTTGGCAACCCAACTTTATATTTCTTTCCATTAAATGCATTCTCACGCTACAGCAGTAAGTGTAAAAATACAAATGTAAGAAATAGGCAGAGTGGGGGCCCAGGGGGTACTGGAACCATAAAAAAACGAATCTTTAGTAATCAGTTAACAAAGGCATGTAAATATGCTAATGGTCTTTAAAGACCTGTGAATACTCGGGCCGGAGATAAGACTCCAGACACAGCCCAGCCGAGGCCCCAGGAGCGCGAGCTGCACTGCAGCAGCCCAGTCTGAGACACAGGATGGGGGAGGAGGGGGGCTGAAGCCCTGGAGGCAGAAGTGACACTGTGAAGGCGCGACCCCCTTTGCATCATTCCACGGCCCCCCTGGGGGTCGCGCCCCACAGTTTGAAGACCCCCTGGTCTAGAGCCTCCAGAGAGTTTCAGTTTATTCGCCAGGTAGCGAGGAGAGGAGGAGTGCAAGGCTTTGTGGGTGATACAAGCAGTTTTGTAGATAGCTCTAGCCTCGATTGGAAGCCAGCGGAGGGTGGATAAAATCTGTGTAATGTGGTCGCTTCTTTTGGCCCCATAAATGAAACGAGCTGCTGAATGTAAAACCGATTTAAGGGGGGACAGGTGGGATTTGGGGAGGCCAGTAAGAAGAGAATTGCAGTAGTGAAGTCTGGAGAGGACCAGCAATTGCACCAGGGTTATAAGGTCCTGCTCCGGGAAGAAGCGACGGATCCCCCAAAGAAGGCACAGATGGTATCGAGCAGACTTTGCAATGGAATTGATGTGGGGGGTTAGATTGAGTTTTTTGTCGAGAATGACACCCAGAGATTTTGCGCTGCGGCAATGATGGGTTTAGTGTTCAGTAGATTCAACTGATCCATCCATGATTGCACCGGGGGAGGAGAGAACGAAGAGGAGAAGAGGAGGAATTCGGTTTTGGAGGGATTCAGAATCAGTTGATGAGTAAACATCCAGTTATGAATGGAGTCGAGAGTAGAGCTTAGGATAGAGAGATCGTGAGTGGAGGCAACCTTGAGGTAGATTTGAGTGTCGTCAGCATAGAGATGATAGTGGATCCCGGATTTACTTAGGAGATTTCCTAGTGGTTCTAAATAGAGGTTGAACAATGTGGGTGCAAGTAAAGAGCCTTGAGGAACACCTTGACCTACCGCCACAGGAGATGAAAGACTGTTCGCTATTTTGATCATTTGTGATCTATCAGAGAGGAAGGAGGCAAACCATTTAAGCACAGTACCCTACATGCCCATTCTCTGTTTAAGAATGTTGAGAAGGGTGTTGTGATTGACAGTGTCAAAGGCTGCAGAAAGGTCAAGGAGAATTAGAAGATAGGACCCCCCCCCGAGTTGAGGATCCTCAGCGCGTCATCAACCACTTGCAGTGGGCTGTTTCAGTGCTGCAGTATTGAATGAAGCCAGACTGGAAATTGTCAAGAAGATCATTGTCCTTGATATGACGAGAGAGTTGTTTCGCTACACATCTTTCTGTAATCTTCGCAAGAAAGGGTAAGTTAGTGATGGGGCGGAAGTTGTTGAGGTCAGACGCATCAGCAGTTGGTTTTTTAAGAAGCGGGGTGACCTGCCCAGTTTTGAAGGAGACAGGAAGGGAGCCTTGATAGAGGGAGAGGTTGACCAGAGTGGTCCAGTAGGAGAGGGAAAGGGTATAAAAGTCAATGGCAATGGCACTGGGGATGGGGTTCAGATGATGGTTGGAGGGCTTTGTTTCGCGGATGCACTTGAGAAGGGCATCTTCAGATACAATGGTTATGTGATGAAAACATGTCACACCACCCTCTCCGTGTCCACTACCCTAACTAACCCTCAAAAACCACCCACTCCCTTCCTTCCCCTTTTTCTCCAAACCTGAGCACCATACTGTAAATATTTGTATATATTTAATTAATATCTCAAAAAATTGATGCAAGAAATGGCACATTAAATCTGAGAGTATACCTTCAGGAATTTCTTTTGTTTTGGATGCGATTTAATATGTTTAACTAAAAATGTCCTATGCTACCTGACCACTTTCCTTTGTACTGAACCAGCAACCCGGCTCTGGTAGGCTTCTGGGTCCCCCCATTGAAACGCAACACCCTTTTGAAGTAGGCACAACAAAGGAGGAATGCTTTCATTGCTAGTCTATTCTTTGATTTATAGAGAGCATGGCTAAGCACAAGAGCCTCCCAGTGCTGGATAAAATACATGACACTGTCCTGCGGATGCTAATTAAATTGTCTAATCTATAGCAGTAGCAGCTGGTGGAACTTGAAAGGGGTGGGGGCGCCTCCTGTATGCTTTCAACACGTGGGAGCATTTCACTTTAGTAAATCAGTTTATATCATTATAGTGAGAGGCATTTATTAAAAATGTTAATAAAGGCTGCTCAATATAGTGATATTAACTTATGTACTAAAGTGAAATGCTCCTGCAAGTTAAAAGCATTCAAGAGACTTGGGCACTTCTAAATATGTGAGTTCAGAACTAAATGTGTGAGTTCAGAACACATCCTGAACTCACATATTTAAAAGTGTCCTAGTCTCTCTTGTATGCTTTTACCCTGCAGGAGCATTTCACTTTAGTACTCTATACCACTATATTCAGTGACATTTAATATAACTGTTAATAAATGCCCCTCAATATTGTGATGTAAACTGATGCACTTAAGTGAAACGCTCCTGCACATTAACAGCATACAAGAGACAAGGGCACTTGTAAATATGTCCCTTCAGGATACACACATCCTGAACTCACATATTTAAAAGTGCCCTAGTTTCTTGGACGCTTTTAACATGCAGGAGAGTTTCACTTTAGTACATACATTTATATCACTATATTGAGAGGCATTTATTAACAGTTTTAATAAAGGCCTCTCAATATAGTAATATAACCTGATGCACTAAAGTAAAATGCCCGCATGATTAAAAAGCATACAATGGGAACACTTTTAAATACATGAGTTGTGGATGTGTGCTCTGCTGTGCCAGCCTGCGGTTTGTTTTCATTCTTTAAAAAACAGTAAATATGAACCACAGTCTGGCAGACATGATGGAAGGCCTCCATCCCCATGTTCCACTTACCTGGCATTATCCTGCTCTGGAACACGCAAGGCAGCCCGCAAAAGGGTGTGCTGCTGCTGCTCCAGTCCGGCAAACATAATTTACAATGAAGGCATTACTACGCGTAAAGTTTACTACGGTACACTTACCACGTAAACGTCATTTCCACGCGTATGCCTTCCATGATCGTCTTTACCATGCACGGTTCATTCCGGTCATCGTTCCGTCCTGCGTGTACGTCAATACAGAAGTCCTTTTTTAATTTTGCTAGACGTGTTTTCATGCTTGTTTCCGTGGTTGGTGGAAGTAAGGGCTGCTGGTGAAAGGCGTGCGGGAGACAGGTAAGAAAACTAAACGTTATTATATTAAAAGTAAAATTTAAGCGCACTTTAAATTAAATGTATTTTTAAATGTAACGTAATCTGTTATTTTTGAATGTTTCATACATCGATCTTTTGCTTTGTTCTGCTCTCTAGACTATTTAAGCAGCGTTTTTAAAAGCATGAGTTATCTGTTAAAATGCTTTTTTGTACATTTGTATTTTTGATAATATGCTGTTAATGAATTTCAGACACACATATATATTAGAAATAAAAGTTTATTTCATGTGGATGGATTTTTTTATGTGGGATGCTTTGGATGTAATTGTTTGAAATATAACATTTGGTTATTTTTTATTTAAGGTTAATCTTTTATCTTTCTATGGTTAATGCTATGTTAATTTGGTTGACGTTTTGGGATGAACCTCATGATTATTTATATGCTGTGTGTATTTTAATAATTGGGCATTTTTTATTTATTTAAATATCCTGAAATTATTATCGTAAAGGCTTATGTTTAATGGGTTGATTTTCTTTTCGTTTTGGATGAATTAAATTTTTTTTATTATTATGTTTTGGATGGACGAGTATTGTTCGGTAAATTGGCGTATTATCAGGACATTTTTTTATAAAAAAAAAACCACAGTATTATTTAAATTAGAGAAGTCGTTTTTATTTAGCAAGTTTTAAAATGTATTTATAATAAAATTGTATGCTATCCTTTAGGTGCCTGATGTTTGGGATGTGTGGGCTTTGGCTGGGGGTAGTGTGCCTGAGTTTTTATCTTTGAGTGTCATTCCAATATTATTGCAAACATGAGCACTAATTTTTAAGAAATTACATACCCATCTTTTAAGAGTGGGATGCTTGGGGTACAGGGGTATTGGGTGGAGTATTGTTTTAATACCCAGGTATTTCTTTTCTAGTATATACAAAATCCCTGTGTATTTATTTGTATAGTGGATATTCTTCATTTTTGAGAAAAACAAGAAGTATATTCAACATGAAATTACAATGCTAACGTTTAGGAGTGGGATGCTTGGGGTATAGGGGTATTGAGTGGGGTAGTGTTTTAATACCCAGGTATTTTTTTTCTAGTGGAATAAAAACCCTGAGTATTAAATTGTAAGTTGATATTCCTTATTTTTGACAAAAACAAGAAGTATACTTAAAATGAAATTACTTCGCTAACTTTTAGGAGCGGGATGCTTGAGGTATAGGGGTATTGGGTGGGGTAGTGCTTTAACACTATCAGCTTCACGACCAACGCAGATGACACACTCACCACCGCCGAACACCTACACTTCCAGGTCCACACTGACCCCAAGACCACCCTCAGAGGAATGCTCATATACAGGCCACCGGGCCCACGGACACAATTCAGCGAAAACATCACCGACTTCATAAGCCCGCACGCCCTAGCCTCACCAGAGGACATCCTCCTAGGGGACCTGAACTTCCACCTGGAGAAAAACGACAACACCACCACCACCCTGCTCGACAACCTCGGGTTCAAGCAGCAGGTGGACACGACCACCCACCTCGCTAGCCACACGCTCGACCCCCATCTTCTCCGCCAGTAACCACGTCTCCTTCAGCCACTCCACCAGACTACACTGGACCGACCACAGCTGCATCCACTTCACCTTCAAGAAGACCACATCCCACCACCACATGCCACAGATCCCCCGCAGATGCTGGAGCAAAGTCACCTCAGACCAGCTGACCACATCGCTGAGATAGAACCCACCTGTCGACACCCCTGACACCAACGACGCAGCAGGCAACCTGGCCCAGTGGATCACCAACTGCGCCGACGGCCTCGCTCCACTGAAGAAACCTCCAGGCAAGACTAGCAACAGAAAAATCTCATGGTTCACAGACGCCGTCAAGACCGCAAAGAAATCATGCCGAACCCTCGAAAAAGCTTGGCGACACAAACGGACATCAGAAAACATGGCGGCCCTCAAGAGCGCCTCCCGCGAATCCCACCAGATGATCCGCACCACCAAAAGGACATCATTCAAAGAGCGGCTGGACAACAACTCCCACAACAGCAAGGAACTCTTCAACATCGTCAAAGAGCTCTCCAACCCCAGCGGCAGCAACAACGACGTCACACGGTCGCAAGACCTCTGAAACTCCCTCGCCACATTCTTCCACCGCAAGATCGCAGATATACACAACAGCTTCGGACCCCAGACTCCGCCTCCAGCCCCCAAACCAACGACAACCACCACCAGCCTCATCGCATGGACGCCCATCAACACTGAAGACACCACCCGCGTCATGAACACCATCCAGTTAGGCTCCCCCTCCGACCCCTGCCTTCATCATATCTTCAACAAAGCCGACATCATCATCGCACCCCACCTCCGGAACATCATTAACTGCTCCTTCACGTCAGCCATCTTCCCTAGAAGCTGGAAACAAGCAGAAATCAACGCCCTTCTGAAGAAACCTACAGCGGACCCCAAAAACCTCAAGAACTTCTGCCCCATATCTCTTCTCCCCTTCCCGGCTAAAGTCATCGAGAAGACCATCAATAAACAGCTGACCGCATTCCTCGAAGCAAACAACTCGCTTGACCCCTCCCAGTCCGGATTTCGAGCCAACCACAGCACCGAGACCGCCCTCATCGCAGCCACCTATGACATCAGGACCCTGATGGACAACGGAGAGACGGCCGCTCTCATCCTCCTGGACCTCTCGGCAGCCTTTAATACTGTCTGCCACCACACCCTAATAACCCGCCTCTACCACACTGGGATCCAAGGACAGGCCCTGGACTGGATCACATCGTTCCGCTCCAACAGAACCCAGAGTGTCCGCCTCCCTCCCTTCTGCTCCGAGGCCACCAAGATCATCTGCGGCGTACCCCAGGGCTCCTCACTCAGCCCAACACTCTTCAATATCTACATGAGCCCCCTCGCCACCATCGCACGCAAACACAACATCAACATCATCTCCTACGCCGACGACACCCAACTGATACTCTCCCTCACCAAAGACCCTCTCACCTCCAAAACCAACTTCCAGGATGGAATGAAAGACATCGCAGAATGGATGAAGCACAGCAGTCTGAAGCTCAACTTGGGCAAGACAGAGGTCCTCATCCTCGGACAATCCCCATCCGTCTGGGACGACTCCTGGTGGCCCACGACGCTGGGCACCGCACCAACACCCACGGACCACGCACGCAACCTCCCTCATGATGACCAAGCAAGTCAACGCAGTCTCGTCCTCATGCTTCAACACCCTGCGCATGTTCCGAAAGATCTTGAGATGGATCCCCACCGAAACCAGAAAGACGGTCACCCAGGCCCTTGTCACCAGCCGACTGGACTACGGGAACGCCCTGTACGCAGGAACCACAGCCAAACTTCAGAAACGCCTTCAGCGCATACAGAACGCCTCTGTAAGACTCATCCTAGACGTCCATCGCCACAGCCGCATATCGGCCCACCTGAGAAACCCCGTCAGCAAGAGGATCACGTTCAGGCTGCTTACCAAGGCACACAAAGCGCTCCACAACATGGGCCCCGAATACCTCAACAACCGCCTCTCGTTCTACACCCCCACCCACCAGCTCCGCTCCACCAGCCTCGCCCTCAAATTTGCAGAGCCACCACAGGAGGAAGATCGTTCTCCTACCTGGCAGCCAAGACATGGAACTCCCTACCCGCTCACCTACGACTGACCCAGGACCATCTCATCTTCAGAAGATACCTCAAAACCTGGCTATTCGAGCAGTAGCGTCTTCCCCCCCCCCCCCCCCCCCCTCCCCAGCGCCTTGATACCCTCACGGGTGAGTAGCGCGTACTACAAATACTTTGATTGATTGATTGATTGAATACCCAGGTATTTTTTTCTAGTGGAAGAAAAGTCCCTGAGTATAAATTTGTATATGTGGCTATTCTTTATTTTTGAGAAAAACAAGAAGTATACTTAGCATGAAATTTCTATGCTAAATTTAAGGAGGGGGATGCTTGGGGTATAGGGGTATTGGGTGGGGTAGTGTTTTAATACCCGGGTATTTTTTTCTAGTGGAAGAAAAGTCCCTGAGTATTAATTTGTATAAGTGGTTATTCTTTATTTTTGAGTAAAACAAGAAGTATACTTAACATGAAATTTCTACGCTAAATTTAAGGAGCGGGATGCATGGGGTATTGGGTGGGGTAGTGTTTTAATACCCAGGTATTTTTTCCAGTGGAAAAAAAATCCCTGAATATTAAATTGTAAGTTGATATTCCTTTTTGTGACAAAAACAAGAAGTATACTGAAAATGAAATTACTACGCTAACTTTTAGGAGCGGGATGCTTGGGGTATAGGGGTATTGGGTGGGGTAGTGTTTTAATACCCAGGTATTTTTTTCTAGTGGAAAAAAATCCCTGAGTATTAAATTGTAAGATGATATTCCTTCTTTGAACAAAAACAAGAAGTATACTTAAAATGAAATAACTACGCTAACTTTTAGTAGAGGGATGCTTGGGGTATAGGGGTATTGGGTGGGGTAGTGTTTTCATACCCAGCTATTTTTTTTTTTTACTTGTAGAAAAAAATCCCTGAGTATTATTTTGTAAGTGGCTATTCCTTTTTTTGCGATAAACAAGAAGTATACTTACCATGAAATTACTAAGCTAACTTTTAGGAGGGGGATGCTTGGGTTATAGGGGTATTCGGTGGGGTAGTGTTTTAATAACCAGGTATTTTTTTCTAGTGGAAAAAAAAGTATTTATTTGTAATTTGCTATTCCTTATTTTTGAGAAAAACAAGAAGTATACTTAGCATGACATTACAATCCTAACTTTAAGGAGCGGGATGTTTTGGGGAAAGAAGTTTTGGGTGGGGTATTGTTTTAATACCCAGGTATTTTTTCACCTTGAGGGAAATAACCCTAGTCTATTAAATCCCAGTGTGTTAAAAATGAGGTACAATCAATTATCGTTAAAAGCAATAGATCAGTGCAATTATTAATAACATCAAGGACATTTTATATCTTTATAAATCATTTATAGATATGAATATAACATTTAAAAATGATTTAAGAAAATAAACTCAGTCATTTTTCAGTAAAAAGATGTATTTATTGAGAAAATATTTTTTTTAAAATAAAAAGGTATTTAATTTTTAATGATGCACAACAAATATTTATTTTAAAACGCAAAAACATTTGTAAATATTTTCTTAATATGATATATTCATCCGTTTGGAGATAAGTATAGTGGATATAATAGTCAGTTTTAATTTTATAGAAACTTCGTAGTCACTAATTGTTTCACATTTTGATTCTGTAGTTGGTGGTACCTCTCAGAATGCAATGACATAAAGACGGGGTGCGGTTAGGATTTGATCTTTTTTTTAAATACATTATAACATGTGGGAGGTACATTTACTGTAAGGAAAGATGTGTACGGTAAATTCAAATACTGTGGTGAGTTTTATTTTTAATTTGTATTCACTACACTTTGATCCCCATGCAGGTTGCCGTAATATACACACTTTGGGCCAATTTTTTTTTGACTAATAAATTGTTAAGGAAAACATTTTTAGATGAAGTCAGACACATTTATTAATCCATACCTTGCCTAACTTTGTAAATTTACAAAAATATGAAAATTAAATAAGTGTTTCAATATAAAAGTATTGAAACACTATTGATGTGACGTCCGTTAAAAAAAAATTAGGAAGTTGGCAAGATAGCAAAATACATTTTAATTTGGAATTTGGGTACATTTTGAAAAATTTCAATTAAATCTTTTGGAAGATGAGTAAAACAGGCGATCAATTCATATGTTAGAAATGATACTTAGAAATGAAGAATATAGGCAATACTTTCAAGGTAGTCAGACGTGCCCATTAAAGGAAATTGTTGGAGTTTTGATTGAAGTCTTTCACTCAACTCTTTGCTTCGTCGTGACACTCGACGATTTAGAGTACCTGAAAGAATTTGAGTGTCTGGATATAGTTTACAAATAGTATTTATCATTTGTATCTCAAAATCAATTATTACTTTCCTAGGACTTTTGTTGAGAGTTGTGGTTTTTATAACTGATATAAACTCAGTGTAAGTGGAAGATTGTCTGCCAGGCAGCAAACCAAATACTAAGGGGACAGTTGTCTTGTTAATATTGCCATGAATAGTATAAATGTGGTTAAAAGGATGGGTTGTAGACTTAAAAGTGCCATCCATCATCCAAATGTCAGTATTTTCAAGAGTGGCCAAATTATGTACTGTAGAGAAGATTAGAAAACGTTTTAGGGGATTATCATTATCATGTAAAAGAAAAGTTTAGTTAGTAAAAGTCACAGTTGGTTCTGGGGGGGATGTTAATATCGGAGAAAGTTTGTGGTCTTCTTGCATGTGGATTGATGGCCTGTTTTGTTCTTTGGATTATGTGCCTTAAATTGGGGATTGTGGGCATGTTACTGGCAACATGCATGGGGATATTTTGTGCAACTTTCCGTAAAACTGAGCCACAGTGTTCATTGGAGGTGGCTGCCAAAAATTTGATCTGCTGTAGATTTTCCCTTACTCCTATCTCCATTGCAGAGGCAGAGTGGTTATGCTCTGTGGACCTCTCCACTATGTCTCCCAGAGTAACCGCTCTGCCTTTGCAATGTGATGAGAAATATTCTACGCACCTCCAATGACCCATGGACTCAGTTAAACGTTCCTTACAGTAAATGTAGCCACCAAATTTTAATAACCTGTTACCCCCCATTGATTGTACGTAACTTGCTCGGCGACTTGAATTATCTGTTGATGATTCTGTAAATAAAAGAGGATGATAAATGAGTATACATTTTTTAAAACTACTTGTTTTTTTTATTGTACAGTAGATTTATGGTACCTAAATAGAATTACAATAATCAAGATTATTTCTGTTTTAGATTGGATGCAAGATAAAGTTTAAACAACTCATTAAAAACTGGATTTAGACACTTTAACACAACTGTTTCCACCCATAACCACACATGCATTATATCGCATGTGTGGTTACCACTAATAGCCTTTATCACGCATACCTTTACTACGAGATACGTAGTAAAGGCATGTGTGCTAAAAGAAATTTTAAAAAAGGGGGGGTGGGGGGTCTCCCCCCCACGCCCCCCCACAAAAACTGCATCTGTTTACGTTGTGATGTGAAGGAAATCAGCGTGGTAAGTGGACATGGAAAGACACTTCCGCTTCCTCTTCATGACGTGTGATGCTAGAAAGGGGTATTTAGTTTAAAAATAGAGAGCTGGAGCGGGGAAGCCGCATGTATTTGGAAGATGGTCTTTGGCGACATAGGTCAGCCCCTGCTGTGGGGTGTTAACTGTTCAACTACTCAAAAATGTCTTACCTGTTTTCTCCGAGCCTACAGGGGCAGGGATCGAAGATAACCTTTATCAAAAATATGCCATTATCATGCCTGCCTTTTCAACGAAAATCGTTGTAAAGATTTGCGTGCTAAAGGTATTTTTGTGGTAAAGGTTATGCATGGTAACGGAATACGCGTTGTAACGCAGGCGTGGTAAAGGTAAAACTAAAAAAGGGGGTTTTGGGGGGTTTTCCCCCCCAAAAAAGCTTGCAAATCAGAAAGGGGGATTGGGGGTTCCCCCCAATTAAAACATTGGGTGTTAAAGGCATGCGTTGAGACAAGAAGCATAGTAACGTTGTACAACAAATTATAATGTGCTACACGATTGACAGTTTTAATATCTGATAAAAAAAATTAAGTCTAGATTTGTTTTTCAGGTTAAGTGAAATGTTTTCCATTGTACCTGAGGTTTGCATTTCTTTGTTCTTCTGTGGTGAAGTATCGTTTGCAAAAGTATTGTTGTATGTGTTGCTTTCCTTTGTATGCTCTTATGAAGTCTGTTTGGTTTTCCAGGTCTATGTTGTGACGTAGCTGCAATGACGTGTATCAATAATAGGACTAGAATAGTTGACATAAAATTGTTGGTTAAACTGCAAATGTAAAAATTTACTTTTAAAGTTCGTTTAACTGTAAGATAAGGCAAATTAAAAGGTTGTGTCATTTGTACCTGAAGATTGGATGTTTTGCTCTTTCGTGCATCAGACGTTTTAAGTTGTTCTTCCTTTTACCAGTTTATGGTTTGATGTTATTGGTTCTCTATGCGATATCTGGTTAGAAAACAAAGACATAGCATATTTTTAATAATTATTATTTAGATATATTACATTTCTTTGTTGTAACTTTCTCAGTAAAGTTTTTATATGTTGACCAAGAACTTCCCTGAGGTAAGTACTCAACGGAGTAAGAGTAGTAAATCTGGCTCCCATACACCGACCAACACCTTCCCTGAGGTAAGTAACCAGCGGAGTAAGAATAGTAATTCAGGCGCCAAGATGCTGACAAACACCTTCACTGAAGTAAGTACCCGGCGTACTAAGACTAGTTAATCTGACCCCAAGACACTGACCAACAACTTCCCTGAAGTAAGTACCCGGCGGAGTAAGAATAGTAAATCTGGCTCCCAGACACTGACCAACACCTACCCTGAGGTAAGTATCCAGCGGAATAAGAATAGTAATTTTAGCCCCCAGACACCGACCAACAACTTCCCTGAGGTAAGTAACAGGCGGAGTAAGAATAGTAAATCTGTCTCCCAGACTCTGACCAACACCTTCACTGAGGTAAGTACCCGGCGGAATAAGAATAGTTAATCTGGCCCACAGACACTGACCAACACCTACCCTAAGGTAAGTACCCAGCGGAGTAAGAATAGTAATTCTGGCCCCCAGACAGCGACCAACACCTTCCCTGAGGTAAGTAACCGGCGGAGTAAGAATAGTAAATCTGGCTCCAAGACACTGACAAACACCATCACTGAAGTAAGTACCCGGCGTACTAAGACAAGTTAATCTGGCCCCAAGACACTGACCAACATCTACCATGAGGTAAGTACATAGCGGAGTAAGAATAGTAAATCTGGCCCCCAGACACTGACCAACACCTTCCCTGAGGTATGTAACTAGTGAAGTAAGAATAGTTAATCTGGCTCCCAGACACTGACCAACACCTTCCTTAATTTAAGTACCCTGCCGATTAAGATTAGTAAAACTTGTCCCCAGACACTGCTTAACACTCTCCTTGGTGTAAGTTTTCAGCAGTGTAAAAATAGAAAAACGTGCTCCCAGAAAACAGAGTTAGATTGTTGCACCAGTTAAAGTTTAAAAAATAGATGAGGCAAATGAAAAGGTTGTTTCATTTGTACCTGAAGTTTGGATGTTTGGTTCTATCATGCAACCGATGTTTTAAGCTGATCTTCCTTTTACCAGTTTATGGATTGACGTAATGGAGCTATCGGATTTGAAAATCAAATACATAGCATATTTAATCATTTAGAAATATTAAATTTCTTTGTTGTAATTTATTTAGAAAAGTTAATATATGTTGACCAACACCTTCCATGAGGTAAGTATCCCGCAGAATAAGAATAGTTAATCTGGCCCACATACACTGTCCAACACCTTCCCTGAGGTAAGTACCTGGTGGTCTAAGACTAGTTAATCTGGCCCAAAGACACTGACCAACACCTTCCTTAATGAAAGTACCTAGCAGAGTAAGAATAGTAAAACTTGTCCAAAAACCCTATCTGAGGTAAGTTTTCAGCAGAGTAAGAATAAGAAAACATGCTCTCAGAAAACAGTTACATCGTTGCAACAGTATAAGTTTTATAAAAGGTTGTTTCATTTGTACCTGAAGATTGGATGTTTTTTTCATTCATGCAACTGATATTTTAAGATCTTCCTTTTACCAGTTTATTGATTGACTGTAATGGTTCTCTATGAGATATCTGGTTAGAAAAACAAAGACATAGAATATTTTATAATTGTAATTTAGATATATTACATTTATTTGTTGTAACTTACTTAGAAAAGTTACTATATGTTGACCAACACCTTCCCTGAGGTAAGTACCCGGCGGAATAAGAATAGTTAATCTGGCACCAAGACACTGACCAACACCTACCCTGGGGTAAGTACCCAGCAGAGTAAGAATAGTAAATCTGTCTCCCAGACACTGACCAACACCTTCCCTGAGGTAAGTACCCAGCGTACGAAGTCTAGTTAATATGGCCCCAAGACACTGACCAACACCTTCCCTGTGGTAAGTAACCGGCAGAGTAAGAATAGTAAATCTGGCTCCCAGACACAGACCAACACCTTCCCTGAGGGAATTACCTGGCGTACTGAGAATATTTAATCTGGCCCCAAGACACTGACCAACACCTATCCTGAGGTAAGTACCTGGTGGAGTAAAAATAGTAAATCATGCATCCAGACTCTGACTAAAACCTTCTCTGAGGTAAGTAGCCGGCGGAACAAGAATAGTTAATCTGGCCCACAGACACTGACCCAACACCATGAGGTAAGTTTTCAGCAGAGTAGGAATAGGAAAACGTGCTCTCAGAAAACAGTTACATCGTTGCACCAGTATAAGTTTTATAAATAGATAAGGCAAAAAAAAGGTTATTTCATTTGTACCTGAAGATTGGATGTTTTTTCTTTCATGCAACTGATATTTTAAGATTATCATCCTTTTACTAGTTTATTGATTGACGGTAATGGTTCTCTATGAGATATCTGGTTAGAAAAACAAAGACATAGAATATTTTATAATTGTAATTTAGATATATTAAATTTCTTTGTTGTAACTTACTTAGAAAAGTTACTATATGTTGACTAACACCTTCCCTAAGGTAAATACCCGGCGGAGTAAGAATAGTTAATCTGGCTCCCAGACAGAGACCAACACCTTCCCTGAGGTAATTACCCCGCGTACTAAGAATAGTTAATCTGGCCCCAAGACACTGACCAACACCTACTCTTAGGTAAGTACCCTGTGGAGTAAGAATAGTAAATCATGCACCCAGACTCTGACCAAAACCTTCCCTAAGGTAAGTACCCGGCAGAATAAGAATAGTTAATCTGTCCCACAGACACTGACCAACACCTACCCTGGGGTAAGTACCCAGCGGAGTAAGAATAGTAAATCTGTCTCCCAGACACTGACCAACACCTTCCCTGAGGTAAGTACCCAGTGTACTAAGACTAGTTAAAATGGCCCCAAGACACTGGCCTTCCCTGTGGTAAGTAACCCGCAGAGTATAAATAGTAAACCTGGCTTTCAGACACAGACCAATGCCTTCCCTGAGGGAATTACCCGGCTTACTAAGAATATTTAATCTGGCCCCAAGACACTGACCAACACCTTCCCTGAGGTAAGTACCCAGTGTACTAAGACTAGTTAATATGGCCCCAAGACACTGACCTTCCCTGTGGTAAGTAACCCGCAGAGTATAAATAGTAAATCTGGCTTTCAGACACAGACCAATGCCTTCCCTGAGGGAATTACCCGGCTTACTAAGAATATTTAATCTGTCCCACAGACACTGACCAACACCTACCCTGGGGTAAGTACCCAGCGGAGTAAGAATAGTAAATCTGTCTCCCAGACACTGACCAACACCTTCCCTGAGGTAAGTACCCAGTGTACTAAGACTAGTTAATATGGCCCCAAGACACTGACCTTCCCTGTGGTAAGTAACCCGCAGAGTACAAATAGTAAATCTGGGTTTCAGACACAGACCAATGCCTTCCCTGAGGGAATTACCCGGCTTACTAAGAATATTTATTCTGGCCCCAAGACACTGACCAACACCTATCCTGAGGTAAGTACCTGGTGGACTAAGAATAGTGAATCCAGGACACCCCCCCCACGCGCAAGGCCCCACAGCTGCGAGCGCGCCTCTGACCTCAGGGCCGCAGGTTTGCCCCTGGACTCGCTGTCTCCTTGCCGCCATCTGGTCCTTTTTTCCTGCTATTGCCCACTTGGAACTGACTTGTGATATTGTGTTTGTACTCTTTAGCGTTTTACTGGTTACTGTTTAACTTTTTCCCTCATTTGTTTTCTGTACCCCTGACCTCTGGTGTGCCCCCCCGACCCCCGCTTCCTGCCGCTGCTCCCTCGCAGCCCTGCCCCCTTTTTTCTGTACCTCCGCCCATTGGACGCCCCGCTCCCCCCTCCCAGCTGCTCCTTCCTCCCACTTCGCCTCATATGGAGGCCGCACGGCGGCCGCGCAGCGGCCGCGCGCATCAAGCGCGCCGCTGGAGCGCCGAAGGCGCGCCTAAGGCAAGTCCGTCTGCGCCCGTCCGTGCCTGGACCGTGCCCAGCGCTATGACCCCTGGCCCCTGACGATGCCAGCCCACACGTCGGACTTACGAAGCTGCCACCCTCCACGCACTCAACGCCAGCAGGAACCCCGCCTGCTACCAAGCCACCCCGAAACTCACCCACGGACCCTTCACCTGCCAAGCATGCAAGTTCACCTGCCTCCGGACCTGCACCGCACCCACAACACCAGCCACCAGCAACAATCACTTGAAGTGCATCCTGCTCAGCACCCGCTCTGTCCACAGACACGCCGTCGAGCTCTGGAACCTCCTTGACACAACATCACCAGACGTCGCCTTCCTCACGGAAACCTGGGTGAACGCCTCCTCAGCCCCCGACATCGCCATAGCCATCCCGGAAGGCTACAAGATCACCCGGAGGGACCACGTCAACCAAATCGGAGGAGGCATCGCCATCGTCCACAGAAACACCATCCGAATCACAACCAACTCTGATGACACCCTCACCGCCGCCGAGCACCTTCACTTCCAGATACACACCAACCCCAATTCCACCCTCTGAGGCACCCTCATCTACTGACCCCCGGGACCACGCACACAATTCAGCGAAGCCATCGCAGACTTCATCAGCCCGTACGTCCTCACCTCATCAGACTACATCCTCCTAGGGGACCTCAACTTCCACCTGGAGAACAACAATGACAGCAAAACCGCCGGCCTGCTGGACAACCTCGCCAACCTCGGACTCAAGCAACTGGTGAACACCCCCACCCACTACGCTGGCCACACACTAGACCCCATCTTCTCCTCCAGCAAGCACAACTCTTTCAGCCACTCCACCGGATTACACTGGACTGATCCCAGCTGCGTCCACTTCCACTTCAGGAGAACCACGACTCACCACCACCCGCAACAGGTTCCCCGCAGGAGCTGGAGCAAGATCACCGCCGACCAGCTCACCACCTCCCTAAGCCAGAACCCTCCCGCCAACACAACAGACCCCAACGAAGCAGCCCGCAACTTCACACAGTGGCTCACCAACTGCGCCGATGACCTCGCACCACTGAAGAACCCTCCCAGGAGACCCGGCAGTAAGAAAACCTTGTGGTTTACCAACGAACTCAAAACCTCAAAGAAAAACTGCTGCACCCTCGAGAAATCCTGGCACCACAACCAGCCCTCAAGAATGCCACCCGCACAAACAACCAGCTGATCCTCACCACCAAAAGGGCAACATTCAAAGAACGACTGGACAACAACACCCACAACTGCAAAGAACTCTTCAGCATCGTCAAAGAGCTCTCCAACCCCAGCGCCTGCAACAACGACATCACACCCTC
Organism: Lissotriton vulgaris; assembly: GCF_964263255.1. NCBI lineage: Eukaryota > Metazoa > Chordata > Amphibia > Caudata > Salamandridae > Lissotriton > Lissotriton vulgaris. Next base: position 598,355,189 of record NC_141696.1, read on the forward strand.
GCAAGACCTCTGCGACTCACTCGCCTCGTTCTTCCACCGCAAGATCGCCAACATACACAGCAGCTTCGGCGCACAGACCACACACCCAACCACCGAACCCGCGCCCCGACCACCACCGTCTGTAACTGGACCCCAGTCAACACCGAAGACACCACCCGCACGATGAAAACCATCCACTCTGGATCACCAACCGACCCCTGCCCTCACCACGTCTCAACAAGGCCGACTCCATCATCGCACCCCAACTCCGGGACATCATCAACATCTCCTTCGCCACCGCCACCTTCCTGGAGAGCTGGAAACATGGCGAACTCAGCGCCCTCCTGAAGAAACCCACCGCAGACCCCACAGACCTCAAGAACATCCGCCCCATCTCGCTCCTCCCTTTTCCTTCCAAAGTCATCAAGAAGACCGTCAACAAGCAACTCGCCGCCTTCCTCAAGACAAATGGATCCCTCGACCCCTCACAGTCCGGTTTCTGAGCTAACCACAGCACCGAGACCGCCCTCATCGCAGCCGCCGACGACATCAGATCCCTGCTTGACAACGGTGAAACAGCTGCCCTCATCCTCCTGGATCTCTCAGCAGCGTTCGACACAGTATGCCACTGCACACTAATACAGCGCCTCAGCAACACCGGAATTCAAGGGAAGGCCCTGGAGTGGATCATCTCGTTCCTCGACGGAAGAACCCAGAGAGTCAGACTCCCCCATTCCAATCCGCGGCCACCGAAGTCAACTGCGGCGTACCCCAAGGATCCTCTCTCAGCCCCACCCTCTTCAACGTCTACATGAGCCCCCTCGCAGCCATCGCATGCCAACACAGCCTCAAAATCATGTCCTACGCTGACGACACCCAGCTGATTCTCTCCCTCACCAACGACCCCGCAACCGCCAGAGCCAGCCTCCAGGAAGGAATGAAAGACGTTGCAGAGTGGATGTAGACCATCCGCCTGAAACTGAACTCAGACAAGACGGAAGTCCTCATCCTGGGATCATCCCCCTCCACCTGGGACGACTCCTGGTGGCCCCCGGCCCTGGGCACTGCCCCCAAACCAACGGACCATGCACGTAACCTGGGCTTCATCCTGGATTCCTCCCTCACGATGACCAAACAAGTCAACACCGTCTCGGCGTCCTGCTTTAACACCCTGCGCATGCTCCGAAAGATCTTTCGGTGAATCCCCACCGAAACCAGAAAGACGATCAACCAGGCCCTTGTCACCAGCCGACTGGTCTACAGGAACAACCTATACGCCGGAACCAAAGCCAAACTCCAGAAAAGACTCCAGCGCATACAGAACGCGTCTGCACGACTCATCCTGTACATCCCTCCCTACAGCCACATCTCTGCCCACTTGAAAGACCTGCACTGGCTCCCCATTAACAAGAGGATCACGTTCAGACTCCTCACCCACGCACAAAAGGCTCTCCACGACATGGGCCCCAAGTACCTGAACAGCCGCCTGGCATTCTACACACCCACTCGCTAGCTTCGTTCCGCCTGCCTCGCCCTCGCCACCGTCCCACGTGTCCGCAGATCCACCGCCGGAGGAAGATCCTTCTCCTACCTGGCGGCCAAGACATGGTACTCCCTCCCCACCCACCTTCGGCTGACCCAGAACCACCTCTACTTCAGGAAACAACTCAATACTGGCTGTTCGAGCAGTAGCGAGCCCCCCCGCCACCCCCCCCCCCTCAGCGCCTCGAGACCCTAGCGGGTGAGTAGCGCGCTCTACAAATGACATGATTGATTGATTGATTGATCATACATCCAGACTCTGACCAAAACCTTCCCTGAGGTAAGTGCCCGGCAGAGTAAGAATAAAAAAATCTGCCCCACAGACTCTGACCAACATCTTCCCTGAGCTAAGTACCTGGCGGACTAAGAACGAAAAATCTTGCCACTAGACAATGGCCAAACATCTTCCCTGCGAAAAATTAGTTCACACCTTATTTTTATTTTAAAAAAACTGCTTCTCAATCCCGATACAGCAAAACTTAAAATAATGATATAATTAAAAATTCAACAACCATGCACTTTTATCTTTGTTCTCAGAGAAAATATTTAAAGGAATCTGACATTTAAAAACCCATGCATTTTCACTCAAAATATTGACTAGTTACCTAATTTTTGCTAAAAACAGCAGGTCTGGGAGCACACCGCTCACCTATCAAGCAAGGGTCGCCCCTGGCATTCTGGGTAATGCAGTCTCTGGTAATTTGCCTCGTAGACGTGTTGTCGAGTGTTACGCCAGGGTTGGCGCAGATGACGCTGATCTCTAGACACCGGTGTTTCAGGTTCATTAACCTTCGTCAGTAGAGATTACAGACTAGTTTTAGGGGTTTGCTGGATAGGTTGCCGAAATCATCTCAGGTCTGGTACCACTCACTGGCGCGCAGGGCATCAACCACGAGCTCGTCAGCTCCATGACTCACGGGAGTCCATTAGAAAAAACTGCAGGTCTGGGAGCACACCGCTCACCTATCAAGCAAGGGTCGCCCCTGGCATTCTGGGTAATGCAGTCTCTGGAAATTTGCCTCGTAGACGTGTTGTCGAGTACTACGCCAGGGTTGGCGCAGATGACGCTGATCTCTAGACACCGGTGTTTCAGGTTCATTAACCTTCGTCAGTAGAGATTACAGACTAGTTTTAGGGGTTTGCTGGATAGGTTGCCGAAATCATCTCAGGTCTGGTACCACTCACTGGCGCGCAGGGCATCAACCACGAGCTCGTCAGCTCCATGACTCACGGGAGTCCATTAGAAAAAACAGCAGGTCTGGGAGCACACCGCTCACCTATCAAGCAAGGGTCGCCCCTGGCATTCTGGGTAATGCAGTCTCTGGTAATTTGCCTCGTAGACGTGTTGTCGAGTGTTACGCCAGGGTTGGCGCAGATGACGCTGATCTCTAGACACGGGTGTTTCAGGTTCATTAACCTTCGTCAGTAGAGATTACAGACTAGTTTTAGGGGTTTGCTGGATAGGTTGCCGAAATCATCTCAGGTCTGGTACCACTCACTGGCGCGCAGGGCATCAACCACGAGCTCGTCAGCTCCATGACTCACGGGAGTCCATTAGAAAACACAGCAGGTCTGGGAGCACACCGCTCACCTATCAAGCAAGGGTCGCCCCTGGCATTCTGGGTAATGCAGTCTCTGGTAATTTGCCTCGTAGACGTGTTGTCGAGTGTTACGCCAGGGTTGGCGCAGATGACGCTGATCTCTAGACACCGGTGTTTCAGGTTCATTAACCTTCGTCAGTAGAGATTACAGACTAGTTTTAGGGGTTTGCTGGATAGGTTGCCGAAATCATCTCAGGTCTGGTACCACTCACTGGCACGCAGGGCATCAACCACGAGCTCGTCAGCTCCATGACTCACGGGAGTCCATTAGAAAAAGCAGCAGGTCTGGGAGCACACCGCTCACCTATCAAGCAAGGGTCGCCCCTGGCATTCTGGGTAATGCAGTCTCTGGTAATTTGCCTCGTAGACGTGTTGTCGAGTGTTACGCCAGGGTTGGCGCAGATGACGCTGATCTCTAGACACCGGTGTTTCAGGTTCATTAACCTTCGTCAGTAGAGATTACAGACTAGTTTTAGGGGTTTGCTGGATAGGTTGCCGAAATCATCTCAGGTCTGGTACCACTCACTGGCGCGCAGGGCATCAACCACGAGCTCGTCAGCTCCATGACTCACGGGAGTCCATTAGAAAAAACAGCAGGTCTGGGAGCACACCGCTCACCTATCAAGCAAGGGTCGCCCCTGGCATTCTGGGTAATGCAGTCTCTGGTAATTTGCCTCGTAGACGTGTTGTCGAGTGTTACGCCAGGGTTGGCGCAGATGACGCTGATCTCTAGACACCGGTGTTTCAGGTTCATTAACCTTCGTCAGTAGAGATTACAGACTAGTTTTAGGGGTTTGCTGGATAGGTTGCCGAAATCATCTCAGGTCTGGTACCACTCACTGGCGCGCAGGGCATCAACCACGAGCTCGTCAGCTCCATGACTCACGGGAGTCCATTAGAAAAAACAGCAGGTCTGGGAGCACACCGCTCACCTATCAAGCAAGGGTCGCCCCTGGCATTCTGGGTAATTCTCTACTGACGAAGGTTAATGAACCTGAAACACCGGTGTCTAGAGATCAGCGTCATCTGCGCCAACCCTGGCGTAACACTCGACAACACGTCTACGAGGCAAATTACCAGAGACTGCATTACCCAGAATGCCAGGGGCGACCCTTGCTTGATAGGTGAGCGGTGTGCTCCCAGACCTGCTGTTTTTTCTAATGGACTCCCGTGAGTCATGGAGCTGACGAGCTTGTGGTTGATGCCCTGCGCGCCAGTGAGTGGTACCAGACCTGAGATGATTTCGGCAACCTATCCAGCAAACCCCTAAAACTAGTCTGTAATCTCTACTGACGAAGGTTAATGAAACTGAAACACCGGTGTCTAGAGATCAGCGTCATCTGCGCCAACCCTGGCGTAACACTCGACAACACGTCTACGAGGCAAATTACCAGAGACTGCATTACCCAGAATGCCAGGGGCGACCCTTGCTTGATAGGTGAGCGGTGTGCTCCCAGACCTGCTGTTTTTTCTAATGGACTCCCGTGAGTCATGGAGCTGACGAGCTTGTGGTTGATGCCCTGCGCGCCAGTGAGTGGTACCAGACCTGAGATGATTTCGGCAACCTATCCAGCAAACCCCTAAAACTAGTCTGTAATCTCTACTGACGAAGGTTAATGAACCTGAAACACCGGTGTCTAGAGATCAGCGTCATCTGCGCCAACCCTGGCGTAACACTCGACAACACGTCTACGAGGCAAATTACCAGAGACTGCATTACCCAGAATGCCAGGGGCGACCCTTGCTTGATAGGTGAGCGGTGTGCTCCCAGACCTGCTGTTTTTTCTAATGGACTCCCGTGAGTCATGGAGCTGACGAGCTCGTGGTTGATGCCCTGCGCGCCAGTGAGTGGTACCAGACCTGAGATGATTTCGGCAACCTATCCAGCAAACCCCTAAAACTAGTCTGTAATCTCTACTGACGAAGGTTAATGAACCTGAAACACCGGTGTCTAGAGATCAGCGTCATCTGCGCCAACCCTGGCGTAACACTCGACAACACGTCTACGAGGCAAATTACCAGAGACTGCATTACCCAGAATGCCAGGGGCGACCCTTGCTTGATAGGTGAGCGGTGTGCTCCCAGACCTGCTGTTTTTTCTAATGGACTCCCGTGAGTCATGGAGCTGACGAGCTCGTGGTTGATGCCCTGCGCGCCAGTGAGTGGTACCAGACCTGAGATGATTTCGGCAACCTATCCAGCAAACCCCTAAAACTAGTCTGTAATCTCTACTGACGAAGGTTAATGAACCTGAAACACCGGTGTCTAGAGATCAGCGCCATCTGCGCCAACCCTGGCGTAACACTCGACAACACGTCTACGAGGCAAATTACCAGAGACTGCATTACCCAGAATGCCAGGGGCGACCCTTGCTTGATAGGTGAGCGGTGTGCTCCCAGACCTGCTGTTTTTTCTAATGGACTCCCGTGAGTCATGGAGCTGACGAGCTCGTGGTTGATGCCCTGCGCGCCAGTGAGTGGTACCAGACCTGAGATGATTTCGGCAACCTATCCAGCAAACCCCTAAAACTAGTCTGTAATCTCTACTGACGAAGGTTAATGAACCTGAAACACCGGTGTCTAGAGATCAGCGCCATCTGCGCCAACCCTGGCGTAACACTCGACAACACGTCTACGAGGCAAATTACCAGAGACTGCATTACCCAGAATGCCAGGGGCGACCCTTGCTTGATAGGTGAGCGGTGTGCTCCCAGACCTGCTGTTTTTTCTAATGGACTCCCGTGAGTCATGGAGCTGACGAGCTCGTTGTTGATGCCCTGCGCGCCAGTGAGTGGTACCAGACCTGAGATGATTTCGGCAACCTATCCAGCAAACCCCTAAAACTAGTCTTTAATCTCTACTGACGAAGGTTAATGAACCTGAAACACCGGTGTCTAGAGATCAGCGTCATCTGCGCCAACCCTGGCGTAACACTCGACAACACGTCTACGAGGCAAATTACCAGAGACTGCATTACCCAGAATGCCAGGGGCGACCCTTGCTTGATAGGTGAGCGGTGTGCTCCCAGACCTGCTGTTTTTTTTTTTTTTTACCTAATTTTTGCTATTTGCCCTCTACTCACTAACTTAATGATATTTAATTGGTTTCTTTTACTACTGGGTTAAATGTAGATATATATCATCTGTCACGGACATAAGGTGTGTAAAAACTGTTTGACACGCGTTTTTTTTAGAAACTTGGTTTGTGTGACATTTTGATAAAAGTAATTTTTTAAAAAGCTAAAACATATTTTCCTTACTTTTGCGATGACATTTTTACTGTTGGATGAATTCGTCACTCTCCTCAGTTAAGTTCTGTAAAGTATAAAATAAAATACATTTTTTTAATACTTTCACCTGATTTACTAGGCCTTTATATTAATAATTGTGTGTAAAAACGTGTACTTACTTTGGACAGTAGATGGCAGTGACGGTCTAAAATAGAGTCTGCTTTCTCCAGTTGCACACAACCGTGTGAACTCTCTAGATGGCGGCGAACCACTGATAATAAAATGGTGGACGGCCCTTTTTTTAGGTTTTGACTGGCCATGCGCTTTGCGCATGTGCCAAAAAACCTCTTGAGTTGTGTGTGTGGGTCGGGATACGCCCCCTCCTCCGATTGGCTAGCTCCATAAATGGAGCATAGCCATTGGACGATGGGCCTGTCCGTCAATGCCGGACCAGATTCGGGGGCGTTCCCGAGATTCTTTGGCTTTTGCCGACGTCACGCAACGTCAGCCAAAAGCCGGGAACGCCCCCGAATCTGGTCCGGCATTGCCGGCACCCGCCTTCCTGCTCCGGCCGTGAGGAGTCTTACAGGTAGGAATTGTGTTGCTTGAGGCACAGGAATTAAAAGGTCTGGCCGGCGGGGGGATGAGCAATCTGTGGGGTCTCTTGGGGGAAATAGGATGTGGTCCGTAGTTGTTACTGATGCATTGATTGTCAACTTCCTGTCTGGCTGATGGATTCCTTTTTGTTCCACCCCGTGCTAGTAGTGCTGTGAGAGGGACTGTTTTTGCCACTCGGGAAGCGCTAACTATATGGTTATAATTGCCTCTGTGCCAGTGTTTGGGTCACTGGGCCTGCATTGTTTCGGTGCAGAAGGATTCTCGCTACTGGCGCTTGGTTCTATGGTTGTTGTGCCTCTGTTGGTTGAGGTTGTCTGATGTGCCTGTGGTGAGCAGTGGAGGAGTCTTACAGGTAGGAATTGAGTTGCTTGAGGCACAGGAATTAAAAGGTCTGGCCGGCGGGGGGATGAGCAATCTGTGGGGTCTCTTGGGGGAAATAGGATGTGGTCCGTAGTTGTTACTGGTGCATTGATTGTCAACTTCCTGTCTGGCTGATGGATTCCTTTTTGTTCCACCCCGTGCTAGTAGTGCTGTGAGAGGGACCGTTTTTGCCACTCGGGAAGCGCTAACTATATGGTTATAATTGCCTCTGTGCCAGTGTTTGGGTCACTGGGCCTGCATTGTTTCGGTGCAGAAGGATTCTCGCTACTGGCGCTTGGTTCTATGGTTGTTGTGCCTCTGTTGGTTGAGGTTGTCTGATGAGCCTGTGGTGAGCAGTGGAGGAGTCTTACAGGTAGGAATTGTGTTGCTTGAGGCACAGGAATTAAAAGGTCTGGCCGGCGGGGGGATGAGCAATCTGTGGGGTCTCTTGGGGGAAATAGGATGTGGTCCGTAGTTGTTACTGGTGCATTGATTGTCAACTTCCTGTCTGGCTGATGGATTCCTTTTTGTTCCACCCCGTGCTAGTAGTGCTGTGAGAGGGACCGTTTTTGCCACTCGGGAAGCGCTAACTATATGGTTATAATTGCCTCTGTGCCAGTGTTTGGGTCACTGGGCCTGCATTGTTTCGGTGCAGAAGGATTCTCGCTACTGGCGCTCGGTTCTATGGTTGTTTTGACAGCTTGTCTTCTTAACAGAATGACACTTAAGAGGCTTCCTGCTTTATTATCTCCACCTGTTTGCGAATAATGTTTTTAAATACATATTTTGCATGAAGTTATAAATGCCATGTTGATCTTGGTTGACCAAAAGTGGGCGCTGCAATTTTCTAATGGTGTGTCTATTTTTCAGGGCCGAGTTCTACAGATTTGAATCGGCCGATGTACTTGGGATTTGAAAGGGATGTTTTTAAAACCATAGCAGACTACCACGATCAAATGAAGGAGCCACTTCTCACCTTTCAACTTTTTGATGTGTTTGTCAGCATTCTCGGGGAGAGCACGCTTGTAAAAATCTAGAAACTCTGGCTGTTTTAATTTTTTTTAAAAAGAGAAGAAAATGTTTCTTGCCAATTGCTTACTTGTGGCCGATGCCTGCAACTGTAGGTGTTTCAAAATGCATACTTTTTAAACTTTTTATGTGCGCATGATTTGGAGCAAATCCTTAAACTACTTCTGTTAGTAAAAATGTTCACTAATTTATAGTGAGACTATGGATAACCTCAGCTCTATATAAACCTGCGCCTATTAAACAAAGCTTTGGGCCTGCATGGTTCATATGATTTATCTTGTGAAATGGCTGCAACTAACATGTGTTTAAGAAACAGTGAATTATTGTGCTTATGGTTCATTTAGATTCAATAGTCTCATCTCTTTTACTTTTTAAATTTTCTGTCATCCGTGAGAATATATTCCTACTGCTTGTTCTGTGCCGCTCGCCTCTGTTCCACCTGTCACGTTCACCTGGTTTCCCACAAGCACAAATGTGCACAAGTTTCTTTCGGGTTACGTACACATTTAATGTATATATGTGCTGATACTGTCCTTTTGCCCAATTTTGACCGCTCCTTGCATTATTCGAACAACCTTTCAAGTCTCCCTGTCTTTGCTTTTTGCAATGATTGGGCTTGTGGTGTAAAAGAAATGGCACACTATGCAAAAGCTCCGTAACACAGTGTAGTCTCATATGTTCAATAATCTTGTCATACAGTAGTACACCGGTTTATTTGAATTATTAGACCACATGTTTTCACTGACAATGGTTTGTGAGGATATCATTTTTGATTTATGAAATCTACATCATAAACCTGCAGCACTTTTACTGAAGTATAGTTGGGTGTATATGGCCTCCTCCATAAGTGTTGACTGCTAAAATTGAATAGAATAGTGGATCCACTTGGAAATTAAATGGGTTACTGCTGATTCAATGACACTGGCTCCCCAGCGGTTGTTTCATACACGGTATGTTTTGGTCTCATGCATGGGTGCTTATTGTTGCTCTCGCCCCTGTTTCTGGCCTGTGCACTAGAATGATGAACTGCTTTTCTCCTTCACTTTCACTAGTAGACGCTTCCTTTTCTGGTGGGATGTGGTGCTGTCAGTGTCCAGAGAGCTACTGCAGGTAGGGGTGGAGAAAGTGATCTCTGCATGGATTTCTCCCAGACCACACTGCTGGTAGATTGTGACCTATCTGGGTTGTTTGGTGGGTGTCAGTCAGTCCGTAGTCACTCATTTTGTATTTGGCTGGTGTTGCCTGTGTTTTGCTTCTCGCCATAGTGAGTTTTTCAGAAGTTTCTTCTCAGTGAACGGTAGTATTGCAGCTGGTTGTGTTGCCCCAGGTTTGCCTCCTAGAACATTGTCTAGTGTTTCTTTGGTCCTGTGGTCCTTGAGAAACTCTTCATCTTTCTTGTGATCTCATTTGTTAAGAGCTCCGGGGGCTTCTTTTCAGGGATCTCAAGATTCTATGCACAGAGGTATATGACACAGATGGCATGGCCTGGCACCATGCTAGTGAACACTACACACCAGGGCATCTTACACATGACGTGTCATTTTGACAAAATTACTCATTTTAAGTACCTTATACTTGGGGGGCTTTGTGTGGCTGTGTGTGTGGGGGGCTCTGTGTGGCTGTGTGTGTGGGGGGCTCTGTGTGGCTGTATGTGTGGGGGGCTCTGTGTGGGTGTGTGTTTGGGGGGGCTCTGTGTGTGTTTGGGGGGGCTCTCTGTGGGTGTTTGTGTGTGTCATTTGCGAGATAAAGCTAGTGGCATTGTAAATGACAATGCCATTTATTTATGTTAAAAAAAAACATAAATAAAAATTATGTCAAGAGCAATGCCAATAGCTCTAACTTCAACAAAGGCAAAACCATTGCATTGTAAATGCTTGTTTTGATAATTGAGCGACAACGATAATTTTAAGTAAAATAGGTGTTAGAATCTGCATTTAAAACGATTTCAAATGGTGACTAAAAGTGTATTTTAAATTTTTTATTTCTAAATAACAAGTGACCTTTGTCGAATTTTTTTACCATCTTGCTTGGGAACACGTTTTTAGAAGGTCAGTGAAAGTGACAAAAGACAAACGCGTCACTACTCAAGACATTATTTTTGCCTATGAGTATCACTATGTTTATTTTAGTGAAATTCGTGCTTAATGGACGTTGGATGCTTCCTAACGTTTCTATGCGTGGTATAATCCTGCGTTCTAAAATCCAGCGTGGTAAAGCCACTTGCGAAGTAAAATTTGCGTGGTAATGCCATTCGTGGTAATTGTTAGCATGGTATAATCCTCCAGTCCAGGATGGGAGGCTTGAAAGTGCCATGTGTGCCCGCTCGGCCGCCAATGCAAAAGCATGCGTGTGGCTCGAGGTCACAGAGTCTCATGACTCTGTGACCTCGAATCACATGCGTGCAATCCTTCCACATGCTGCAAGGAACAACTTTCCCCAACAAGTCACATGTGACAAGTTGGGAAAGGGTGTTGCTTTGCAGCCTGTGAAAGTGATTGACAGGCAGTCCCGGGAATACAGGGTTTATGCCCTGGATTGCTTGTAATATGACGCTGCTGGTGAATGGGATGCCTCTTCAGAACCCCAAATGCTGCAGGCACGAAGCCAGCTCTTAGTCTGCAAAGGGATTTTTTTAATGAAAATACTAAGGACACAAGCTCACTTGAGCATGTATTCCACTAGAAAGTGCCTGTCTGCCTGAATCTCATTGAGAGGCAGACAGGCACTTATGCAGCACCCCAGGTCCTTAAAGCCCTCATAAAAAAAACAATATGTGGATGGTAATTACTTTTTGCAATTACCATCCACATAACATGAAAAATGATGTGGGTGTCGCCCCAGCGCCCTCTAAAGGCTGCCGCTGCTGGTATTTAGTAGTTTCTTAAATTGCAGTTCTGATTCAGTTTGCCTCATATGCAACAGGGGAGAGTTCTAAAGCAGTGGCGCAATATAAGCAAAAGCGCGACCTCCGGCTTTGGCTCTCTTAATTCTGGAGTCAGTGAGCAGTAACTGATTAGAAGAGCACAGTGATCTCATAGGCTTATTAAGGGTAATGAGGTCCTGAATCAATTGAGAACCTTTTCATGAATTGCTTTGTATACAAGACATAGAGATTAAAATTAGACTATCTTGTCTATGGGAAGACAATGCAAGGCTAATAGTGCTGTTCTTGTTGACTGGTGTTTAGTTATTTTTTTGGATGATGCGCTGCAGTATTTTGTACGACCTACAGTCTTTTCAAGACTGTCTTAGGGCTTTCAAGATATAAGTAATTTCCATAGTCCAATCGAGAAATTACAAGGCCTTGAACCACAAGTCTGCCTGTTGAGTCAAGTAGCCATCTTAGAAGTCTTCTTAGTTTATGAAATAGGCCAAAACAAGTGGCTGCTAATTTCTTGACCTGGAATTCCATTGTCAGTTTCTCATCCAGCCATACACCTAAACTTTTTACCTCTGTTTTGGGGGTAGGCTGGTTACCCAGGGCGGCTGGCCAGATCATTTCCATCTACCTAGTGGGATTGTTGTCCACAACCATCACCTCGGTCTTATCACTGTTTATCTTTAGGCTGATAGTTGCCATCCAGTCCATTCCGTTTATAAGACAAGAATTAAGGAGAGATGAGGTATTTGCAATTTGATTGGATAGACTAATGATCATTTGTGTGACATTTGCTTAGGAGATTGAGGTTATACATTAAGATTTTATATCTGCTAGAGGTGCAACATACAAATCAAATATGGTGGGGCTAAGGGACGAGCCCTGTGGCACTCCACATATATGAAAAAAAGTATTGAATTGCTTATCGTCTTCTAGTACTTGAAAAGTATGCTTGTGAAGAAAAGATGCAAACCATTTCAGGGCTTTGCCTCCAATGCCCCCTTCCACTAGCTTTTTAATCATTGTTGGGTGCAAGATTGTGTCGAATGTGGCACTAGGATCAAGTAAGATTAGAGCCGCGGTGCCACCCATATAGAACATGGCCCTCAATTATTCAGTGGCAGCTAGGAGAGCAGTCTCTGTATCACTCCCTGTCCTGAATCCTGTTTGAGTGGAATGCAAGATCCCTTTGGACTCTAGGAATGAGAAAGATGTTTATTTACAGATTTTTTCCAGCATTTTGCTTGGACCAGGTAGAAGATATATTGGGCAATAATTCTTGCACAATAAAGGGTAAGCTGTAGTTTTTTAGGTCTTGCGTACCGATGCAGCGCCATGCGCTGCTCGCGTAAACAAGACTTATTGTTGCCGGGTAGCTTAGCGACGTGGGACAGAAGAGGTGCACGAGCGTGGAAATACATTGGAAAATACATTGGAGACATGCGCTGTGAACGCGGGCTTTTGGAGACATGAGCTGTGAGCGCGTACAACTGCGTTAGCAGCGTCTGTTCCCACGCTCCCTCACGATTTCCCTTTCTCTCACACCAATGTGCATTCTCACGGCTTGTTTTCACTCTCATACCACACAGACTGCCATAGAGGACAGCACACGATTCAAGGTGTCGTCCCTGGCTGCTGCTAGTTTGGAGCGTCGGCGAGTTTATGCAGATTACGTGCATTTTCAGGGGTTGTTTATGGTTGCCTTCTTCCTGAGGACCTGTGTGCGGTCCATTCAGTTCATGCTTGGTGACTGCATACAGCTTGCAGGGGCCTCTTATGGCTCTATATGGTCTGCAGGTGTTGGTTGCCTTCACAGTTATGAAAGCACAGCTTGTGGAGGTGAGTCTGCAATCCTGACTGAAAACACACACGGCATCCAATGATATGATTGATTCCTATTAAGGCCGTTTAATCATGTCAAACCTTAAACCTGATTGAGGGATGCGGGAGATGCGAGAGGGAAAACGAAGAAAGGGTGGAAGAAACTAAAACTTTTGTAGAAGCAGCCGAGGTGTTGTAATTTAGTAGTGACGGGGTCAGCGTTAGCAGAAGCCATCCTGTATTTAGAGATTATCTTGACCGTTTAGTGGAATCATTTTGTATTTCGGTTAGCCATTTTGTTTGCCATGTGCTCTGTCCTACCTTGCTATTCTCTGCTCTTGAAATCTGCCTAGAGTCGAGATCTATTTAGCCTCATCTGCTCTGCACATGCTCATTTGAGCTTGCAGCTGTTGTCAATCCATATCTGTCAGGATGTGTTTACTAGAAACTAGCCACTGTTAGCTCCTCCTACTTGTCGACCCTGCATTTTCTGTATGACGTTATATGTACCTAAATCCAGCAGTTGTAATTGTACTGCCTTCTTTTGAGCCCCTGTGTGGGTATAAAGGGACCATGCTCCTTCCATTCAGTGTGCTACTTCATGCATTACCAAAGGGTGCTGTGTGAATGTAGATCCACCACATGAGGTTTGATGAACTCTGTCTTTTCTATTCCAGTTTCTGTGTCAACTTCTTCCTATTGGTCTGAGGACTCTGTGCAGAGAAGGGAGAACCCCTAGCACTGGTAGGCCTTGCTGAGGCCCACTACTACAAATTGGCGCCCAACGTGGAGCTTATCGGCGACTTGGATGCCCGAAGGATTGGTTTCGACTAAGGATTGGAATCTCGCTTTGGATGCAATCACTGCCTAAGGAGACCCGAGTCTTGGCACCCACAGCATTTTTCCTTTCTTTCTGATCTGACCATCCAGGTGGCGCCGGTCCTCGACTGAGATCTCTTCTGTTGATTCGCCGTGCAGTGACCATTTGGTTGATTTGAGAACTTGGCAGTTGGAACCTGGACACCATTTGATTGGTAAGAGCCGTTCAGCGGCACTTGCTGTTGATTTGACGCCTTTGATTGGTAAGGTAGTTTAGTAACACTTACTGTGGCTTTGTTTGTATGTTTGGCCAATATTGAAATCTGTTTGACAATTATATATGTATTGCAATTCATATAGGCAGGTAATGAAGAGATTTTTCTCTATTTAACTTTGTTTGAACGGCGCAACGTACGAAGAGTACCTTAAGCGCTACTCTAATTATAATACTGCTTATTTTGCACTATTTTTGGCATGCCTGTTTCCAGCACACTGCGTAGGATGTGTTGCTTTTGTAGTGGTACCAATTTGAGACTTGGCGAAGCACAACCGCCCCCACGCCCCCGGAGGGGACGCCTAATAGGGACATGTATGTTAAGAATGGTATTTCTTCCATAATGTACAGCACGTTATGAAAGAAATACACTCGTAAAGATCCTGAGTTGCATTGGCCTATGCATGGGTCATTTGATTTGGGAAAGATTCAGTATGTGGAGCAACAAATGTTTAAGCGAAAGGCTAGGCAAGATATGTTTGACTGTGTACGAATGTTGGAGAAAGAAGTGCGTGAGCGAATAAAGCGTGAGCAAGCGTTGATTGAAAAAGAACAACGAAAGACCATTCATGCGAAAGCATTGGAAATGAAAAATAGGGAAATCAAAGAAATTAAAGAGAGGAAAGATAGGGAGCGTCATTTACAGGTAAATGGCCAATACACTGTTCGTAGACCTCTTTATCCTATTCTTAATAAACCCCAAGATGATTCTCTATTATTAGATCGTTGTCCACCTCCGTATACTCTTCCTTCTGCTCCTTATGAGTCAGATGAGGACTCTCCTACAGACCAGGACAAAGCTAGAGAAACTCGCTCGATGTTATCTGCTGAACGTGTGTCTCAGATTAGATCTGCGGCGCGTAAAGCCGTTCGTAGTACTGCCACTGCTTCTGAACTTTTAGATAGTATAAAAGATTGGCAGGAAAGAGAGCAAATATATTTTACCGGTACATTTGCCGCAGAGGTTATTGAACGATTTAGAAAATATTCAGTAGAAGTAGAGCCCGATGATGTAGCAGCTGATTGTAAAAAAACTACGTGAAGGTCTTTTTGTCTTCTCCCAGGTGGCTGACACAAGCAGACGCTTGGTTAAACTGCGTGTTGAAGCAGCCCGTTTGCGAGAGGAGAAAAAGGCAGCAGATACAGCTGCACAAACATCCCGAATCAGCATGGCACGAACTTCTACTTCTGAAACAGATAAGAATGTTGAAACCCATGCAGGAAGCAGTGCCTTTATATGTTCCTCCTAAAGGAACGGGTGCAAGTGATAAGACTTCTATTCATGCTAAAGGATATTTTATTTATAATTGGGTTTACACTCCTTGGAATAGAGCAGATGTTATGGCCCTCACAAATGCATTGCCTGATCCGCATAAAAATCCAGCTGCTTTTTATGAGGAAGTTGAGGATGCCATCAGCTCTTGTACTATGACTTTGCCTAACATTGATTTATTTTTCGGATTGATATTGCCGCCTGATATGGAGAGAACTGTTCGTAAAATTGATGATCGTGCAGCTTTTAGGGCATTATGGAAAGACTTAGAGCAAATGGATGTAGAAAGAGAACCCGCGCAGAAGCCATGTCAGTTAATTTTAGATCTTCCCGTAGCCATATTAGTTAAGTTAAAAACGAATATTCCCCCTAAAAAGATAGATTGGACAGTGTTAGCGTCTGGCAAGCAAAAGGTAGATGAATCAGTTTCTGACTTCTTCACACGCTTTGAAGAAGCATTCCACGATTTTAGTGGCCAGTCAGTGACAGATGACATGGGTAGACATCTGTTTGTCGATAAATATATCGCAAACCTTTTGCCAGGAATAGCTAGTCGCCTGAAGGCCAGTGAGAGTTCATGGAATACCTCTTCTCCGGTTTCTCTCTTAACCATGGCTCAGTATTATGAGCGACAAGAATTAGAAGCTAAAAGTAATGAGGATAAAAAGTCTAAAGAGTTGAAAACAAAGGTTATGTTAGCTCAAGCTTATGGCCCACCTTCTAGAGGTAATGATAGAGGTCGAAGTGGATCTTAGGGTTCGTCCTTTCCTTCCTATACTTGTTCGAATTTGTCTGTTGACCAATGTGCGTACTGCAAGAAATTTGGACATTGGATTTCTGATTGTCCAGTGTTGCGTGCTCAGCAGTGTTCAAGTGGTCGGGGACAAATGAGAAGTCATTCAGGATATTCAGGGCCTAGAGGAAGCTCGAATGATCGCACTAGGTTTGATGCTAATACACGTGGGCAGGATGGGTTTAACACTTTTGATAGAAGGAACCAATATCAAATGTCCGACTATGTGCCATCTGATTTACAAGATTCTGCTTATGCATGGGATTACCTAGGATGGGGTAAGGAACCAGTTGAAGTTCCAGTAGATCAGAGGGGTCTCTATGTTACAGCACATGTTTTGGGTTCTACTGATCAGCTTCTGGTTGATACAGGAGCTACTCGTAGCCCCTTGTCTAAACAATTGGTTCTAAGGGATCCCCTGTCTGGCTTAACCATTACATCTATAAGTTTCGATGGAACACCTTCCCTTAGCCCACTGTCGCAACCACTTGCATTCCATGTTGATAAGTTTATTGCTCCATGTCCATTTTTGTTCTCTCCAAACACACCAGATAATATTGTGGGTCTTAATATGATCAAATATTTCAGGGCTGTGATACGATGTTCTCCAGAAGGAGTACAGGTTATTTTGAATGACAACTACCCTGTGATTGAGAGAATCTGTATTATTAAAGAGGACATTGCATTAGCTTCACTCCCTAGTACTTTGTGGGCTACTTCAGACACTGATGTAGGGCAAATGGTTATTCCGCCAGTGCATATTTGTGTCAAGGAGGGTGCTTCTTTGCCAAGACTGCCTCAGTATAAAATTTCTAAAGAAGGAGAAGAAGCACTTGCATGCATTGTTCATGATTTGATTAAAGTGGGGGTGATGGAAGAAATTCCTTACAATGTTTGCAATAGTCAGACTCTTCCCATTTAAAAAAAATATACTGACACTAGGATTTATAGATTCATCATTGATTTAAGAGAAGTCAACAAGATTGTAGTACAGCAGAATCCTGTGGTTTCTGACATAACGACACTTCTTACTTTGGTTCCTCCGACAGCAACTACATTCTCTGTGATAGACTTGAAGAACGGTTTCTTTTTGATCCCTATTCATCCTGATAGCCGATATTTGTTTGGTTTTACTTTGAATAATCGATCGTATAGATTTTGTAGAGTTCCTCAAGGCTATACTGAGAGTCCTAGTATTTATAGTCAAGCATTGAAAAGACAACTTGATTCTTTTGTTTTGCCTGAAGGTGTGTGGCTCATACAATATGCCGATGACATCTTGTTGGCAGCCGATACCCCTGAACAGTGTGAAAAATGTACTTTGTCCTTGCTTTCTTTTCTTGCTTTACATCATCACAAAGTGCCATGGAAGAAATTGCAATATTGTACACCGAAGGTAACCTACTTAGGTCACCTTAAGGTAACCTACTTAGGTCACCTTCTGTCTAAGGAGGGCTGTGCATTGACACCAGATCGCATTCAAGCAATTATAGACACCCCAGTACCTTCCACACAGAAAGATGTCCATGCGTTCATTGGATTGGCTTCATTTTGTAGGCAATGGATATTGGGCCCTTCACACATTGATAAACCCCTGCTAGCGCTTTTTACTAAAAACACTCCGATTCCCCCTTCCATGGACAGATGAATGTCAAAATGCTTTTCGTCATTTAAGAAAAGCTCTTTGCTCTGCACCAGTGTTAGGCACACCAGATTATACGAAGCCTTTTACACTCTATGTACATGAGAAAGATGGATGTGCATTGTCAGTTTTAGTACAGACACACGGCGACAAGCAGCGTCCCTGTGTATATTTTCCCGCAGTTCTCGATCCTGTTGCTTGTGCGCTGCCTGGGTGCTTCCGCTCAGTTGCAGCAACAGCTGTGTCCATACGTCAGAGTGAAGGGATAGTTTTGTCACACAAACTGTTGGTGCTAGTACCTCATGCGGTTGATGCTCTCTTAAATCAGACAAAGACGCAGCATTTAACTAGCGCTCGTCTGACAGGATATGAATTGACATTGTTGGCCACTCACATTACACTGAAGAGATGCACGGCATTAAACCCAGCCACATTGTTGCCATACCCGGTGACTCAGTCTCAGTCAAAGGAGTCTCATGATTGTATATTCCTTACTGAAGAACAGACAAAGGGTCGCTTTGACTTGCAAGATACGCCCCTTCCAGATGTAGATGGGGAACTGTGGGTTGATGGGTCCTGTTTGAAGTTACCAGATGGCACGACTTCAGCTGCTTATGCAATCATCACGCTTGAGACAGTAGTGAAAACAGCTCGCATACCTGAGAAGTCGGCTCAAGCAGCTGAACTAATAGCTTTGACACAAGCGTGTGAACTTAGCACTGACTTATGTGTAAACATTTACACGGATAGCCACTATGTTTTTGGAGTGGTTCATGATTTTGGCCTACTCTGGAAGGAAAGAGGCTTTCTTACATCCCACGGGATGCAGATAATGCACAGAGAATTAGTGCGTAATCTCTTAACTGCACTTACATACCCGAAGAAAGTTGCTATTATGAAGTGTAGCGCACACAAGAAAATCATTGACAAAATAGGACAAGGCAATGCCTTTGCGGATCGTGTAGCTCGTGAGACTGCGATGCAGCGAAGCACTACATCCATGTACGTAGTGAAATCACAAGCTGAGCGTTGGTATGATGCTAGAGAGGAAGTATTGGATACACAGAGATCTGCCTCTGTGGAAGAGCTTGAGCAATGGTCTAAAGAAGGAATGTTAGACGATGAGGGCTGTTGGCTTAACAAATAAATGAATAAATGGAAATTGCCTGCAGCCTATTTACAACCTATGGTTCAAATGGCACATGGGCTGGAACATGTTGGAGCTTTAGCAATAACTAAATTGCTTACGCAAGTTTGGGAGCATCCTGAAATTGCCAGCACAGCTAAAAGAGTGGTACAGTCAATTGGGGTTCGCCCTGGCCACTCAAATATGGCACAATGCCTCAGTCTCTACCTGATCCTCGGGAAGTATACCATCTCCCGCCCAGGAACAATTTATTTGGCCTTCATGGATTTGTCATCAGCCTTTGACTGTGTTAATCGGGAGAGGCTATGGCAATCCATGAGGGACATGGGGGTAGAGCTCAATCGGGTGGACTTCCTGATGGACCTACATAGGGACACAGGGGCAAACATTAGATATGCTTCTGACCTCAAGGTGACCAGGAATTTTAACACAGAACGGGGGTTCGCCAGGGGTGCATTCTAGCACCATTCCTTTTTAATTTATACATTAATGACCTGGAAAAAACACTGCAGGAGACTGGGGCTGACTACCCGTACGTGGGGAGGCGGGGTCTGCCCGTCTTACTTTACGTGAACGATGCCGTCCTTTTGGCACATACCCCTAAAGGCTTACAGACCTTATTAGAAGCATTTTGGGGATTCATGGATGCAAGAGATTTGGCTATAAATAACTCCAAATCATACATAATGCAGATAGGGAAGCGCCCCACAAAACAGTATCCTTTTTAAGTAAATGGAGAAAAAGTTCCTATCTCTACAACCTTTTCTTATCTGGGCGTCCTACTGGACGACAAACTGAACTGGATTGCTCAGCTTAACAAAAAGAAGGGAGAGGTTGCAAGGTCCAATGCTGCAATATTTAGCTTTTCGGCCAAAATGGGCTAATGGGGACGCTCTCTTACTTGTTTTCCAGACGGAGGTTCCTAGCTTCACCAGCGAGGCATATCAGCGCATCAGCCCACCAGCCTAGCAGTGCACCAGTCCACCAGCCCACTGCTTGCTGCACCCGCTTCGCGGGTGCCGCTTCGTTTGTGGGTGTCAGTGGCAATACCATCAGAAGGAGTATCGTTGGACCCAGGCGGCAAGGCGGTAACGGGCGCGAGGCACCAGCGGGGCTGCGAGCGTGCGGGGACTTCAATACCCAGAAGTCCCTGCAAGACCGACGGCTAGCTTCCGGTCCGCTCTACCTGCTGGCCCGCCCCCCGCCCCACGAAGGCTCTTAAAAGTGTACCAGCACCTTTAGCGTGCGGGACGCACTCTTACTTGTTTTCCAGACGGAGGTTCCTAGCTTCACCAGCGAGGCATATCAGCGCATCAGCCCACCAGCCTAGCAGTGCACCAGTCCACCAGCCCACTGCTTGCCACACCCGCTTCGCGGGTGCCGCTTCGTTTGTGGGTGTCAGTGGCAATACCATCAGAAGGAGTATCGTTGGACCCAGGCGGCAAGGCGGTAACGGGCGCGAGGCACCAGCGGGGCTGCGAGCGTGCGGGGACTTCAATACCCAGAAGTCCCTGCAAGACCGACGGCTAGCTTCCGGTCCGCTCTCCCTGCTGGCCCGCCCCCCGCCCCACGAAGGCTCTTAAAAGTGTACCAGCACCTTTAGCGTGCAGGACGCTCTCTTACTTGTTTTCCAGACGGAGGTTCCTAGCTTCACCAGCGAGGCATATCAGCGCATCAGCCCACCAGCCTAGCAGTGCACCAGTCCACCAGCCCACTGCTTGCCGCACCCGCTTCGCGGGTGCCGCTTCGCGGGTGCCGCTTCGTTTGTGGGTGTCAGTGGCAATACCATCAGAAGGAGTATCGTTGGACCCAGGCGGCAAGGCGGTAACGGGCGCGAGGCACCAGCGGGGCTGCGAGCGTGCGGGGACTTTAATACCCAGAAGTCCCTGCAAGACCGACGGATAGCTTCCGGTCTGCTCTCGCTGCTGGCCCGCCCCACGAAGGCTCTTAAAAGTGTACCAGCACCTTTAGCGTGCGGGACGCTCTCTTACCTGTTTTCCAGACGGAGGTTCCTAGCTTCACCAGCGAGGCATATCAGCGCATCAGCCCACCAGCCTAGCAGTGCACCAGTCCACCAGCCCACTGCTTGACGCACCCGCTTCGCGGGTGCCGCTTCGTTTGTGGGTGTCAGTGGCAATACCATCAGAAGGAGTATCGTTGGACCCAGGCGGCAAGGCGGTAACGGGCGCGAGGCACCAGCGGGGCTGCGAGCGTGCGGGGACTTCAATACCCAGAAGTCCCTGCAAGACCGACGGCTAGCTTCCGGTCCGCTCTCCCTGCTGGCCCGCCCCCCACGCCCCCTATATTATAACACCTTCTCCCGCAGCGCGGGACGCAGCCCGGGCGAAGACTGGGCAAAGACAGGGCCGTTTGAGGCCGTTCGAGGACGGCAGAGGACGGCCC
Source organism: Lissotriton vulgaris (assembly GCF_964263255.1). Lineage (NCBI taxonomy): Eukaryota > Metazoa > Chordata > Amphibia > Caudata > Salamandridae > Lissotriton > Lissotriton vulgaris. Next base: position 598,376,596 of record NC_141696.1, read on the forward strand.
AGGCCCTGAACCCCTACATCACCGCCTTTTATCCATCGGCAAGGTAGGCGGCACTGCGATTCTCATCCTTTCTTCCAGTATAGAGTGGCCGCCCACTAGATCTAATATTAATTGTTTCTGAGGGCCACTTTGCTGTATCCGGCCCTGCAGCGCAGATGTCAACCATGCGCAATAGAACCAGAAGTAGCACCAAAAAAGCTATGGCCGTAGCACAAGTGACTGGACCTATAGATCATTTCATTTCACGGGTAAATGAAACCATCGACAAGAGTATCATTCTGCTGGAAAAAAGAGTTTCCTTGGATCTCATGAACGCTAAGCGCTCGTCTTTGGGCTCTCTCGCAACTGTAAATTCTCCCTCCCAGCAAGCCTCGAACAATTGTTCTCTACCCCTACCCCTAACTACTGCCGGTACGTTCACAGTCCCGAACGCTATCGACCTATCAGTGACTCAATCTGACTCCGATCCGTCTTATGCTGACCTTGAGGCCACTCCAGATTTAGAAGCCTGTCAGCCATCCGATAAGCCAGAACTGAGTGCAGATGGGCAACCTGACATAGGAGCAGCTACTGTATTGATCGACTCAGGGAGAAGGGCCACTATTCCTACAAAGGTTGCGCCTAAGACCAAGACTAAGGAAAAACCTAAAGCTAAAGCTAGGAATCACAACCTGATATCGCCCACCCCGCACTCTGCATCAGGCATACCCTGTTGGGTCGAAAATATGGTAATAGATCTAAAACTGGACCTTGAAGCTACAATAGCAGCGCAAATCAAGCCCTTAATTTCCAAACTTGATAGACTAACGTCGCTAATAAATTTGAAATGTGCTAATAAGACGAGTGGGGTTGGGCCCACTCAGCTGCAAGGGTCAAAAGAAGCACTTCCCAAGAATATACCTTGCACTAAGCACGTAAAAGACCCATCCATCAAGGCTAATACTTCATTAGCTACTAAGGATCCAGCTATACTACACTTGACCCAAACAGGGAACAATCCTGCTTTACCCCTACCCTTATCTACCCCTAATGTGGTGGGCTCTACTCCAGCATTACAAACATCTACTGGTCTACCTAAAGCAGACAACTCACAAGCCAAAGACCCAAATGGGAATTCCACCAACCCAACAGTACCTTCTTCCTCAAACAAGCCTCAAGGTTCTAAGTCAAAACAGGCGCGCTTTAAGACAATTAGCCTGCCACCGGAAGTCTCTCCCTTCGTGGTTGTGTTGACAGCTGTTCCGCCACTGAAGGAGGGAGTAAAAGAAACTTTTGTAGAGCTAAGAAATAAATGCGCCCAGTGGCTCCAGTTACATAAACCTCTACCTAGCCATATGAGTGGTGACATTCTCACTGTGCGTAGAGGGGACTGGGTGGGCAGGAATACGAAGACTATAGCAGGCGATGTAATTACAGTTAACTTCAGGGACATAGGGGCAGCAAGTTATATATGTAACACACCCAACAGTGGACCTGCTACCCAAATCTATCCACTCCCCTTGTCCTATTTTCTTCCCATGCCCCCAAGACTAAATTCTCATCGGCCTGTTCTCCCAAATAGCAGAGGGTTCGTGTATCCTCCCCAACATACCACCAAACAATGGCAGCAACCTCCACATTTCCCACAACCCCCACAGCATACTACTCTTCAGTGGCAACAACCTTTTCAACCTCCACAACCACTTCATTATCCTGCTCAGCAGTGGCAGCAACCCCTTCAGCCCACACAACTTGTAAACCATCAGTGGCAAAAGCCGTGGCAAGGATTGCCCCCTCCCTTTGATCCCTTTTTTTCACAGTTTGCTCATCCAAATAGATTTTGTGTGTTAGACGAGGTAGATTGACTCAACCCCATGGAAGCTCCAGCCCTAAACTCTGATACCAATAGGGATATGGAGGATGTTCCCTTAGCCATCCCTCACCTTATTTGTCCCGAATCTCCAACAGTGGCACCTGTTATACCACTATCCCATGCTCCAACTAGGGTCTGTGAAGATCTAACTAACCCCAAAACTACTACCAACATTGGAGGTAATTTAACACATGGTGAAATAAAAATTCTTAGTTGGAACCTTGCGGGGATTACTAGGAAATTAGGTCTGCCTGAGTGGAACGTCCTGATTGAAGCCCACAAGATCTGTGTATTCCAGGAGACCTGGAGCAACGAGCCACTGTATCGAGTTGGGTTTGTTATCATCTTTGCACCAGCTGAAAAACCTAAGCAAAGGAAGGGGCGCCCATCAGGGGGGCTTATCATTTGGGTAAGCATCTCGCTCAATTGTCGAATAACCATTAAGCGGACAGGTAACCCAGATATCCTTGGCATTTCTCTATCTGGTCATCGTGGGGGACTAACAGTAGATCTCTACGATGTCTATGCTAGAGGTTCCAAAAATGGGTGTATTTCACCCGTAATATCCGAGCTTGAGGCCCAACTTGGGGATCATAGAGAACCTGATCATATTATAATAGCAGGAGATTTTAACTGCACATATGAGCCACTTCCCCTAGAAGGAATACCTGATCTAGGAGAAGAGGACAGTAGATGGGGTATTCCTACGCTCTCTATCCCTCCTATTAAGCGCTGGACTCGTAGTGCAATACAGCTTAATGCATTGACTCTAGAGCTCGGACTAAGAGCAGCTAATGGCCGCACACCTTCTGATCAGATGGGTGCCCCAACATTCAACAGAGTTGGTCATTCCTCGAGGATTGACTATATTCTGTTGGATCGGGGGCTTTGGAGCTCGGTCATTGATATGGCTATTATTCCGACCATAGAGAGTGACCATAATTCACTTTCTTTATCCATGATGAATCCCTGGTCCCCCGGAGTGCCGTTAGCACCACCGAACTGTCCACAGGGGGTTACTGTCTCCTCTTGTGGAAGACGCCTTAAGTGGAATAAAATCTCGAGTAATGTTGATAAACTCTCCACTATCGAAGAAGTGCTTAAAGGCTCACAAGAAGAAATCAGTTCCATAGACCTACTCATGGCAGCAGATAGGGTAACACCTATTTATGAAGCAGCCGTAAAAACAATAGGGGACGTTTTCTGGGTAAAAGGAACTGCAGGGAAAACCATGCCTCAAAGCAAAACCAAAGGGAGACACGACTGGTACTCTGCATCATGTAGGAAAGCCAAAACACGCCTAATTGAGGCAGTCAAAGGAAAGTCCCAACCACTAATACAGACGGCTAGGCGAGAACACAAAAGAGCTTTGGGGCTAGCGAAAAGGGAGTGGGAAGACGCCTACTGGTCAACTCTCAAAGAAGCTAGCTCTAAAAAAGACTCGAAATGGTTCTGGGATACCATAAGAGCTCGCAATAGACCAGATAGTGATCTGATAACTTGCAATATCCCAAGCCAGGCGTGGGTTGATCATTTCTCTAAACTTTACACTTGTCATGATGATCTAGATGAGGGTGGGGCGGCTCTAACTTCGTTCACTCCAAACCATGAAATTTGGCACACCGACTTTGATTTTACGATCAAGGAAGTGGAATATGCAATAAGCACTATTATTCCACAAAAAGCGGCTGGTCCCGATGGCATTCCTGGTGACCTCTTAAAGTCTGATAGTGCAAAATGGGGTAAATTGATTCCTTCTCTCCTTGTTGCCATTTGTAAAGGTGCCCCTATCCCCTCTTCGTGGAAAGGGGCCGAGGTGGTCCCTATTTACAAGAAAGGATCGAGGGATGATCCATCCAACTACAGGCCGATCAGCTTGTTAGACATTGGCCAAAAACTTGTCGGTAAAGTCCTGTTAGTTAGAATTCTAAATTGGGTAGAAGAAAACAAAATTCTTTCTGACTTTCAGGCGGGTTTCAGAGTGGGTACTGGGACGATCGAGCAAGCCTTCAGGCTCATGATGGTGTACTGGAAGGTGGTGGTTATAGGCAAGGGCAGTCTTTATCTCGCGTTCATCGATTTAAAGACTGCCTTTGACCTTGTACCTAGGGAATCACTATGGAAAGTACTCGCTGACATGGGGCTGCCCCATTATTTGCTGTCCCTACTAGTTAGGTTACACCAAGATAGCTTTGCCCAAGTCAGGTGGGGCCCTGGAGGGGAGAAAACGGGTAGTATTCCGGTTGAGAGAGGTGTCCGCCAGGGATGTGTTCTGGCTCCCACCCTTTTCTCTCTTTACATCAACGGGGTGGTTGAGCATCTCCTCAAACATCCTTCTGATGAACCATCCCTGGCTGGTGAACGCATACCGACCCTCCTCTTCGCGGATGATACGCTCTTAATTTCTAAATCCCCAATGGGACTCCAGAGACTTTTGGACAACTTCCAATCCTTTTGCACCAAACGAGGCTTGGTAATAAACACAAATAAAACGAAGTACCTTGTGCTGAACCCACCAAAGGAACATGTGCGCTCTCCCACCCTGAATGCCGAGCTCTTGGAAAGGGTAAAGGTCTTTGACTATCTTGGGATACGCCTATCGCACAAAATGGACTGGACCCCTCACTTAGATAAAATGTTGTTGAGTCACAAAAGGATTACAGGAACCCTTGTGAAAGAGCAACGATCCAGTACAACAAGGCCTATAGCTACAGTCCTCGAGATTTATTCAGCCAAAGGTGTTAGCTCTGCCCTCTATGGGGCTGAACTTTGGGGTTCATCCAACACTGATGCTCTGCAGAGATCTGAAAACAAATTCTGTAGAGCAATTATGTCCCTCCCACAAGGCACCCCTACACTTCCTTTAATGCTGGACCTAGGCTGCCCCCTGATTGACGATATCGCAAAATTCCGTCCATTATTACTATGGGCACGCATCTGGCAGGTGGAAGAACTAAGTGGACATGAAGAGCTTACTAACTAAGTTGGGCCAAATTGAATCATGGTCGAATAGAACTTCACCCCCGATAACTTGCAATATCCCAAGCCAGGCGTGGGTTGATCATTTCTCTAAACTTTACACTTGTCATGATGATCTAGATGAGGGTGGGGCGGCTCTAACTTCGTTCACTCCAAACCATGAAATTTGGCACACCGACTTTGATTTTACGATCAAGGAAGTGGAATATGCAATAAGCACTATTATTCCACAAAAAGCGGCTGGTCCCGATGGCATTCCTGGTGACCTCTTAAAGTCTGATAGTGCAAAATGGGGTAAATTGATTCCTTCTCTCCTTGTTGCCATTTGTAAAGGTGCCCCTATCCCCTCTTCGTGGAAAGGGGCCGAGGTGGTCCCTATTTACAAGAAAGGATCGAGGGATGATCCATCCAACTACAGGCCGATCAGCTTGTTAGACATTGGCCAAAAACTTGTCGGTAAAGTCCTGTTAGTTAGAATTCTAAATTGGGTAGAAGAAAACAAAATTCTTTCTGACTTTCAGGCGGGTTTCAGAGTGGGTACTGGGACGATCGAGCAAGCCTTCAGGCTCATGATGGTGTACTGGAAGGTGGTGGTTATAGGCAAGGGCAGTCTTTATCTCGCGTTCATCGATTTAAAGACTGCCTTTGACCTTGTACCTAGGGAATCACTATGGAAAGTACTCGCTGACATGGGGCTGCCCCATTATTTGCTGTCCCTACTAGTTAGGTTACACCAAGATAGCTTTGCCCAAGTCAGGTGGGGCCCTGGAGGGGAGAAAACGGGTAGTATTCCGGTTGAGAGAGGTGTCCGCCAGGGATGTGTTCTGGCTCCCACCCTTTTCTCTCTTTACATCAACGGGGTGGTTGAGCATCTCCTCAAACATCCTTCTGATGAACCATCCCTGGCTGGTGAACGCATACCGACCCTCCTCTTCGCGGATGATACGCTCTTAATTTCTAAATCCCCAATGGGACTCCAGAGACTTTTGGACAACTTCCAATCCTTTTGCACCAAACGAGGCTTGGTAATAAACACAAATAAAACGAAGTACCTTGTGCTGAACCCACCAAAGGAACATGTGCGCTCTCCCACCCTGAATGCCGAGCTCTTGGAAAGGGTAAAGGTCTTTGACTATCTTGGGATACGCCTATCGCACAAAATGGACTGGACCCCTCACTTAGATAAAATGTTGTTGAGTCACAAAAGGATTACAGGAACCCTTGTGAAAGAGCAACGATCCAGTACAACAAGGCCTATAGCTACAGTCCTCGAGATTTATTCAGCCAAAGGTGTTAGCTCTGCCCTCTATGGGGCTGAACTTTGGGGTTCATCCAACACTGATGCTCTGCAGAGATCTGAAAACAAATTCTGTAGAGCAATTATGTCCCTCCCACAAGGCACCCCTACACTTCCTTTACTGCTGGACCTAGGCTGCCCCCTGATTGACGATATCGCAAAATTCCGTCCATTATTACTATGGGCACGCATCTGGCAGGTGGAAGAACTAAGTGGACATGAAGAGCTTACTAACTAAGTTGGGCCAAATTGAATCATGGTCGAATAGAACTTCACCCCCGAAGCTGGTCCTCAAAAAGCTCTACTGGAACTGGATCTGCACACAAAGAAATTCTAGTACCACCTTGGGCAGGCTTACAGAGGATTTCTTGAGGTTTAAAGATTGCCCTAGACGGGAACTGTACCTTGATGCAATTGGAAAACCCTTTGATAGGGCCTTGTACTTCAGGTTCAGAGTGGGAACCCTTCCACTTAATTCTTTTACCGCAAGATGGAAATCCCACATGGAAATGTCCGAGTTATGCCCAGCCTGTCTTGCCAAACCGGAATCATTGGCACATTTCATGTTCGAGTGCAGCGAGTACGCAACTCCAAGGAGGGTCTGGCTCAAAAACCTATACCGCCAGATGGGGACTAGGAGCCATGACGCGGCAATTAGGATACTTATATCCGATAGTAGTGTACCCTATGCTTGTGCCCTAGCTATATTTCTATCATGGGCTTGGGCTATCCGAGCCAAAAGGCTAAAATCAACTGTTTAATTCTATTTTTATAAAATGTCTTAACTGAATGAACTGCCATTTTTTCTTGATTAAGAAATCTGTAAAAACTCAATCAATTAATTGGCTAGTTTTTGATTGTACAAACAATTATTATTGAAACTACTGTCTTTTTTAATGTTTTGTACATAGACAAAAGTATCTTTTTAATCTATTACTGTTTTTACTTGTACTATTTGATCTACTGAGCTGCTTTTATGATAATTGTTTTATCGAAATAAAGCCTTTTGACTTGACTTCAAAATGGGCTAATGCCCTTTGGCGGCCATGTTAAAAATTTATCAGGCCAAAAGCGTCTCTATAGCCAGCTATGGAAGTGATATTTGGGGGTACTCTGGCCTTGAGGGGCTGCAGGTAACCAAAAATAATTTTTTTAAGCAGTTGCGGTGTGTCCCACAAGGGACTGCAAACTTTTCGGTTCATGAAGAAACCGGTACCTACTATATCAGCGATACATTTGCCATACGTCCTCTAATATTCTGGCTTAAATGTTGGCTAAATGAACATCTTACCCTCACACATAACATTTTAAAAGAGACTTTGAGCCTACACCACATGCTACACATCCCTTGGTTTAAATATCTAAAGGAAAGTTTTAAAGAGTTGGGATGTTTAGATCTATTCTTAAATCCTGATAGTATCTCCAAGGAAGATGTGATCCTGGTAAAGAGTTCTTTCATGTCACGCAGAAAAATGGAAAGAGAGGAGAGAGAACTGACAAAAAAGAGTGTACACAAACATATATTATTTAGGACGTCACTTGAGCTGGAACCATATCTTAAATGGCCGGTGCCCTCATATGAGCGTTTCTTGTTAATAATGTTCAGAATTGACTACTTCTACATTTTATTAGCTGTTTGTGAGAGTTTGCCTACCAGACCTCTCCGACTACGACATCCAGGCTCCTCTCGTCTATCTTCACAGGGCTACGAACGGGGATACGACCCGGAAGTTCCTCCCTCGACGACCAGAAACAGTTCCTCAGGACCAATAAGAGGGGAGTGGAATAACCGTTACGGGAGAGAAGGAGGTGGAACCAGGACAACGTGGAAGGAAGACGCGGGACCCGAATTCAAGCAGGAAAACGCGGGACCCGGTTTCAAGCAGGAAGACGCGGGACCCGAATTCAAGCAGGAAGACGCGGGACCCGAATTCAAGCAGGAAAACGCGGGACCCGAATTCAAGCAGGAAGACGCGGGACCCGGTTTCAAGCAGGAAAACGCGGGACCCGGTGTAAAGCAAGAAGAAGACGCGGAACACGACTGAAGGAAGAATTGGACAACCGGAACCAACGAGGACGAAGACGAAACGTGGTCCGAAGATTGGTGGTGTCCGGAGGTGGCTGGAGAGCGGCCGTGACTCAGGAGAGTTACGGCGGAGCCAGGTTAGTGATTGTAAACTGGGAACAGACGGGAGAGGGTGGTAACGCACGGGTGGAGGTAGCGTTCAACAAAGTGGTAATTGACGAGTACTTTGTGAAGATAACACTGCCTTAGATTGAATCCTATGTTATTGTAAACCCATCCTGATAATCGAACCTTAGTACTAAAATAATAGCAGACTATCATTTTGAGGGTGGTAATAACCCCATCTTGTTCTTTCTTATAGTCCTTACTATGTGCAGGACTGTTCACCAAAACGCTTAGGTTGTAAAGTTATGATGTTATGACTTTTTGGACATAACACTACTTTATTCTAACGGCTCCTTTTCATTTCTTTATTTCCTATGAGCCTCCGGGGAACACATCACGATCACGGAGACAACGAAGATCGAACTTCAACATCCTCGTCAGACTCGGATGACGCCGTACAATCTCAAAAGCCTATAACTCAACAACCTTCAACTTCTTTACCAATCCTTAATAAACCTTCCTTTAAACCTATTCTTCAGCCTCCTCGCCTGTTTATCAAGCCTGCCCTCCCACAAGTGGTGTCAGAAGTGGGATTTGAAGGCGTAATGGAGGCCGCCCTAGCCAAAATGGCTGAAAACCAAGAACATTTGGGAAAAGTAATGGAACGGTTCCTAACGGTCGTAGAGGAAGACCGAGGGAAGCTACAAAAAGTACTCACCGACCAGGAACAAACACAGGGAACCGTTGTAGACAAATTAACCGCAGCACTCAGTCAACAAAGAGGGCCTACAACCTTACCCTCGGTAGTGTTACAACGGTACGTTGCAGGAGAAGACCCAGACTTTTTCTTTAGCAACTTCGAACGCATGGCCAACGTGGCCTCATGGCCCCCGGAAAAATGGGGACAATATTTGGGTCCCCTGTTGTCAGGTGACTTACAGGCTGCTTACCAAGCTGCAACCCTTCAGGGAACGGTTCCCTACGCAGACATAAAAAAATGTATTTTGGAAAGACTAGGAATAGATGATGAAACATATCGAATCAAGTTAAGACAAAGGAAAGAGGGTCCACAAGAAACTCCACGTGCACTCTATTTTAGGGTAAAGGACATGGCCGATCGTTGGTTGAAACCAACTACTACAACTAAAGATGGGATTATGGAAAAATATATTTAGAACAATATTTAACATCTCTGCATCCACCCATTCAACGATGGGTGCGGCAACAGGCAAACCTCACTCTAGAAACGGCGGTTGAAATAGCCAGTGCATATAGTAGAGCCCAGGACTTTCAAAAAGGGAAAGAGGACGTAGGAAAACCAGTAGGTCATTCCCTTCATAGATCGACCAGACCCCTTTTACCCAAGAAACCTGAACCTCTTGCTCTGGTCCAAGGTACGCCTACAGTGCCTATACCCAGTATTCCACTTAACAGACCTCCTCAGACTGGGCCTCAATGTTTTCAATGTGGAGGGTTCGGTCACATAGCCCGGTTTTGCCCACAAAGAGAAGAACCCATGGAAATTGCGTTGGCACGCAATTATTATTGTTCTCCCCCCTCAAAGAAACTACCTCCATACAAATGCACGGAGTCAGTAAACGGACAACTCCTGACCGCATTAGCTGATACAGGCTGCTTACATAGCGTGGTTCGGCCGCAAGACTTAGGAGATCGCCTAGGACCCATTGACGGGATGGTGGCTATCAAGTGTGTACACGGCGATACCAAACCATATCCGACTGCCAAGGTCTTAATTCAACATCCCCAAGACCAGGGTACATCCTTGACGGTGGGTTTGATACCGCGACTTCCCGAACAGGCTATTCTGGGTAACGATTATGAGAAATTACCCCAGTTATTACATGAGACAGGCACGGAAGAAACCAGAGAGTGGCTGGCTACAGCCCCTTTCTCCACAGATGTTGAAAAAGAGTGGCCGCCTTCCAAACCACGGAAAAGTCGAAATCAAAGGAGGGCAGAAAAAGGAAAGCCACCTGTGGTGATGCCGTCCATTCCTATGGAAAATCCATGGGAAACAGATCGTAATTTTCATGCTGCCCAACGGGAAGACCCGGTACTACAAGAGGCCTGGAAGAACGCCCTCGATGAAGATCCACATCATGTAGGTCCTTATTTTTTTATTAACAAGGGATTGTTGTATAGAAAGAGTCATGATCAAAAAGCGCAGTTGTTAGTACCAGAACCTTTTCGGGAAAAAGTGTTATATTTAGCCCATAGTCACTTATTGTGTGGTCATTTTGGGGCAGATAAGACGGAAAAGACAATACTTGACAATTTTTATTGGCCAGGTATTTATCAGCATGTAAAGAAATATTGCAAGGAATGTCCCATTTGTCAGCGGCATAGTCGATACCATCCTCCTCGGGCACCATTATTTCCATTACCCATTATCAATGATCCCTTCAGTCGAGTGGGCATGGATATAATCGGGCCTCTCTTACCCTCTCGAAGTGGTTATAGATATGTCCTGGTGATTGTTGACTATGCCACAAGATTCCCTGAAGCTTTACCTCTCCGTCGTCCTGACACAACTAATGTAGCTAAAGCCATGATTGGAGTGTTTTCCCGAGTAGGATTTCCCAAAGAGATCCTAACGGATCAGGGAACTCCTTTCGTTTCCAAACTAATGAGAGATGTGTGCAAAGAATTAGGGATACACCAGATCCGAACATCGGCCTACCATCCACAGACAGATGGTCTGGTAGAAAGATATAATGCTACTATCAAAACCACTCTGAAAAAGCTGTTAGATCTAGAAAGTAGGAAATGGGAGGACATCCTACCTTTGGCTCTATTTGCTATCCGGTGCAAGGAACAAAAGAGTACTGGGTATTCTCCCTTTGAGTTGCTCTATGGCCATAAACCTCGCACTTTCTTGGATATGGCTCGAGAGCACTGGGAGGCTGAACATGATAATAGCAAACCTTTACCCGAGTATGTCACGAATCTAAAAACGCATTTGAGTCAAATGCGAGAAATTGTCCGTAACAATTTAGAGGAGGCACAGAACGCACAAAAGACACAATATGACAAAAAAGCCAAACTCAGAACTTTCCAGGTGGGAGACCTGGTACTGCTTATGATGTCCTCCTCTGATCAGAAGTTATTAGGACAATGGCAGGGTCCCTATCCTATATTACAACAAGTTACACCCGTAACTTATCGCATTGAGGTAGACAGTAACAAAAAAATCTCTCAGATGTACCATGTGAACTTGCTTAAGAAATGGGAGGGACCAGCACCGGCAGCAGTTCACTCTGTTGAGCTTCAAGAGCCCCTTTTCAAACAGTGTATCGATCCAGACTTGCCAGGGTCTTTAACTAGGAAGCTAGTGGAAAAATTACAGTCTCACGAATCCGTCTTTTCCAATACACCGGGTGTGACTAATCTAACTGAACATGCTATAAGGACCACCCCGGGGAAAAAGGTTAGATTACGACCCTATCGGATACCCGAAGGCAGGAGACAGACGATAAGAGAAGAGGTACAAAAGATGTTACAGATGGGAATTATAGAAACATCCAACAGTGAATGGAATTCTCCCATTGTACTTGTGCCAAAGCCTGATGGATCCATTCGATTTTGTATAGACTTTAGAGAAGTGAATAAAATTTCAGAATTCGATACTTACCCGCTCCCTCGAGTGGATGAAATGGTTGAAAGAATAGGAAAAGCCAAATACATTAGCACTTTGGACTTATGCAAAGGATATTGGCAAATTCCATTGAAAAAAGAAGACAGGGAAAAAACAGACTTTTCCACACCGGATGGGTTGTACCAATTTCGGATGTTACCTTTTGGGTTACATGGAGCTCCTGCCACGTTTCAGTGGGCCACGAATACAATACTAAGGCCCTATGAAAGATTCGCTGGAGCCTATATTGATGATATCATCATATATAGTGATACGTGGGAACAGCATTTAGAACATCTTGCCGCAGTAGTACACACACTGGGTTTACAAGGACTAAAGATTAACCCCGCCAAAAGTCATTTGGCAGCTCAAACTGTTAAGTATTTGGGTTATCTGTTGGGAGAAGGGGTCATACGACCCCAACCTTCAAAATTGTCGGCCATTTCCCATATTCCTTTCCCCAAGACAAAGAAAGATCTACGGGCCTTCTTGGGGTTACTGGGATACTATAGAAGGTTCATCCCACAATTTTCACAGTTGGCAGCCCCACTGACTGATTTGTTCCAAAAACAGTGCAACACCGAACAAGTTCTACAAAGTCCCCCCAAGCCCGTTCAACAGTCCTTCGAAGCCCTAAAACAATCTTTAACGTCGGACACTGTTTTGATTAGTCCCGACTACTCACGACCGTTTATTTTACAAACGGACGCTTCAGATCAAGGACTAGGGGCTGTGCTATCACAAGAAACACCACAAGGAGAGAAACCTATTTTGTATATTAGCTGCAAGCTTTTTCCTCGAGAAAAAAACTATACCACGATCGAAAAAGAAGCCCTTGCCATCAAATGGGCTATCGAGACATTACGGTATTATTTAGAGGGAAGAGAATTTACTTTGTTCACAGACCATGCTCCCTTAGAATGGCTAGCACGAAACAAAGGACACAACGAGAGAGTGCTGAGGTGGTTCCTCTCTTTACAACCTTACCGTTTTCAGACACGACATAGGAAAGGTCAAGAACAAGGAAATGCGGACTATTTGTCCAGATACCCACAAGAAAGGCTTCCCCTTAGAAGAAAGACAGCAAGGGAAAGGGGATGTGAGAGTTTGCCTACCAGACCTCTCCGACTACGACATCCAGGCTCCTCTCGTCTATATTCGCAGGGCTACGAACGGGGATACGACCCGGAAGTTCCTCCCTCGACGATCGGAAACAGTTCCTCAGGACCAATAAGAGGGGAGTGGAATAACCGTTACTGGAGAGAAGGAGGTGGAACCAGGACAACGTGGAAGGAAGACGCGGGACCCTAATTCAAGCAGAAAAACGCGGGACCCCGTTTCAAGCAGGAAGACGCGGGACCCGAATTCAAGCAGGAAGACGTGGGACCCGAATTCAAGCAGGAAGACGCGGGACCCGAATGTGAGAAGGTGGCCTGATATGCAGTGCTCACTATTCTAGTGAACACTATGTATCAGTCCAGCAACCCTTATTGATGATTGGTTGTAAGTCAACCTTATAGACCAGCTATCCAAGTAGCGTGGATACGAGCAGTCTAAGGCTAAAGACTCGAGAGGGCGTGTTAAGCCAGCTGTTTACCACACATATACCCTTTGAACACCAAGTGAAAGGACACCACACAAGTGTTATGAAAATAAACAAGATATTTATTAAGAATCACAACAGCCCTGTACTCTTTATGAGGACAGGGTACTAAGCACAAAACAAAACTCTTACGAAAATACTTAAGTTAGCACAGTATATACAAATGCCCGAGGGGCACGGAAAACCATATACTCTGAAAGTGGAATGCGAAATTACTAGCAGGTAAGTACAGTACTAATAGGCTTAGGAATCGCTAGGACTTGACTATAGAACCTTCAGATTACTTATAGGAGGCCTAGGGGACTCGGGTGCAGAGTGTGCACTCTCACGCGGGATGCGGGACAAAGTCTATGGTAGCTAGTAATTGCAAAGTTAGTGTTCTCGGGCGAACCCGACCTGGTAGGAGGAAAACGAAAGTGGATTCTGACCCTTGGATAGTGAGGCTATGCTGGGGCACCGAAATGCCGAAGTTACCTAGCCCAGGGGCTGCAGCTGCATAGGTCTCAAAAGACGTCGGGAATCCTCGTAGACGGACCAGGAGCCTGGAAGAAAGAAGTTGCTGGCAGGCGACCAGTGAAGAAAGTTCGATGGATTAAAAGCCTGGATCGAAGGAAGATGACACCTGAAAGCAGAGGGGACCAAGTTCGAGACTACTAGCCAGTAGTCAGGTGGCACCAGGAGGGCACCGGATGGTAGTCACCTCGACTAGGTGAGTGGGTGACGCTGTGCTCGCAGATCTCACGGACCAGGAGGCGTTGTCGGCGACCAGGATGGAGGAGCGAGCTGTCCCACGAAGATTGAAGCTGTCGGCGTCGCTGGACCCAGGATTGGGCAACAAAGCCTTGGCAAATTCAAGCCCACGCGGTGGACTCATAATGGCGTCTGGAGTGGACCAGGAGGGTCCGGGGTGCCTCTCTTGAAGAAGGAAGCAAGGGCCAGTCTGGAGCAACCAGACCAGCAGCAGTGATGTCGTCGGGCGTCGTGAAGAAGGCCACAAGCCAGCCGGCTAGTAGCCACACAGCGCGGTGAGCACGCAAAAGCAGAAGGGCCCCACGCAGATCGTGGAGATGCTGGAGGGCTGATCTTCGGTGCTGGAGTTGCTCAGGGTTGGGGCTTCTCGGACCCCAAAGCACTCACCAGTGGAGCACACGGTGGGCTTGTTGCAAAGAAGTCGTGCAGTCTTGGTGATCGTCGGTCCCTCGAGGTCTCGTTGCACTCACAGTTCTCAGCTTTGCTGTAGAGGTGAGTAGAGGTCAGAGGTGCCAGGTAAGCCGGGTCTCGTCGAGCTGGGTCGTCGGATTCGTGATGAAGGACTTGCAGCAGACCGCAGTGTTCTTAGGATGGTGCCTGCGGATGCAGGGTGACTACTCCTTAGCCACAAGGGAGAATCTTGAAGAAGAAATCTTGATGTCCTTTCGTAGAAAGTCGTGTCTTGATTCCAAAGATGATCTAATTTGAACAGGGGGCCCGCTCCTATCTTTATACAAAAAAAGGGGGCTGACCCGGTGACTAGGTCCTGCCTATGGGTGGGACTAGGAGGGGGGTGATTACACCCCTCTGCCATGCCGGACTTTCCCCAGGCCAGGGGCTGGTGTGCCCCTGGAACTGGTTCTGACCGGACTATGCGTAGTGAGCACCGGGGTGCCACTCAGCAGTCACCTTCCTGTGAAGCCCTGCCTACCCAGGATACACAAAACCATGTCTGGGACGGTGCTAGCACCGCCCCTGACAGGAAACCCTTTGTCCAGGCTCCCCTCGCTGGAAGGACTCCCAGCTGCAGGGGGTCAGACTCGTGTCTGTGGTGGCAGCATCCATTTTGTGGAGCTGAGGCTTCGTTTAACTTTAACCGGGGTTCACAGTTACATACATGTCGTGTCCCTCTAGAAGGGTGGAATGCTAACCCCGTCGCCAGAATTGGCGAGGGGTTAGTATTCCAATTCGTATGACACCTTACTCGACATGTTTTGATAAAGCAATACCAAAGATAGCATTTAACCGCGAGGATTATAATGCACTTAAGAGTATATGGTATGCGATATCATGGAACAGCTATTAGGACTTGGTTCCGCAAGCTGCAGACAGACTCAGCTCATGCCAGAGCACCATCTCACACGATTCCAAGCACTCTGCCTTCAGGATTGTCAAGGCCTGCCATAGGAGTGACTGATAGGAATCTGTGTGTCCATTTTAGGGTTAGATATAGGTATACTATATCTATAGCAAAAGGGTGATTACACGACTTTGCCCCAGCTGTCATGCAGCCAGTTGTGTCAAATTTAGGAGGCCAGCCAGGGGTGGCATAATACATGCTGCAGCCCCTGGCAGCCCTGGGTACACCTATGCCCTGAGTTACAGGGTCTGATAAGGTGGCCCAGTACCAATGGGAAATGTACCTAGGGTACATGGAATCCATTTTACAGAGAGAGCAGCAGGCCTGGGGTCCTGATTGGCAGGGCCCCAGGTCGACTATGTCAAAAACCAGCTAAAACACAGGGCAAAAAGTTGGGGGCAACCATAGTCAGGAGGTACCTTCCTACACAACCCCCCCCCCCCCCAAACGAAAGGAGATAAGGCTATCCTTGTCCAGGTAAGCCTCTATTACCTAAGTGGCCATATAAGGAAGGACCAGCTCTGGCTTGGTTTCCCCCTGTGTCATGGTCCACTAGGCAACCCCTCACCCTAAGGGTATCTGAGGGTCTCCACCATAGGGAATCTCTGTCTCTGGTGTGTCTTGGGAAAGAAAAAGGCTGATGCTGGGATGGAGTACTGAAGTGAGGCTCCTCTACCTTTGGGCTCAACTTCCTCCAATCACCATTCATCATGTGTGCCTTTCTTTCTTTAGCTGAGATGCACTGAGCTCTCAGGGTCAGCCTCTGGCTACCTAAAGCTGGAGGCTGAGTCCCTCTGTTTGGCTTACTGGAGGGACAGGTCAGGTCTGGGGTTTTTAGGCCCCATGTTTGGCTGTGCCCAACAGTGTCCAGCTGTGGGAGGTCCCTAACTACTTTTAATGGGGATCCCTCAGGAATCTGACTTATTTTCACTTGGCTAGGTTTACCAGCTTCAGTGATCCTAATCTGTTGATTAAGGGGTTCTTTTGGACAGGGGGCCCTTTGGGGTCCACCACTGGCCTCCCTGACCTCCACAGCCCTGGGCTGACTGAGGCAGGGTAGAGAGGTGAAGGTTACCTGCTCCAGACTGGGTCCCACCTGGGAAGGGTCCACTGCCATCAGGGGCTCTGCCAGGCTAGGCCTGACTACCTCTGGGGCAGTTCCTTCAACAGGGGTAGAGTCAGTTCCCTGAGGAGGCTGGCTCTCACCTAGTGTCTGGGAGGGGGAAGACTCTTCTTCCTCCTCAATGCTCTCTGTTTGAGTGGAGTGATCCATTGTTTCAGGCTTCACAACCTCACTATCTGTTTGAGTAGAGGCTGAGACCATTTCAACCTTGCCAACCTTTTCAGGAGGGCACTCAGTTTGGGTTTGGGCTGTGACTGTCACAGCCTTCCTATCCTGTTCAGGAAAGTCTGTCTGAGCCTGGGCAGTGGCTACCACTGCCCTTTCAACCTTTTCAGGGAGGAATGGTGCTTGGACTGGGGCTGTAGCTATTACTGCCCCACTAACCTGTCTGGGTAGGCCTATCATTCTGGAGTGAGTTTCTTGCTCCACCTCAGCCCATGCTGAGATTTCCAGGTCATTCCCCAGTAAGCAATCTACAGGTAGGTTGTCTGTCACTGCCACTCTCATGGGCCCTGTGACATTACCCCAACTGAGCTCGACTACTGCCATGGGGTGCCTTCTCTTCACTCCATGAACGTCTGTCACCTGGTAAAGGAAACCAGGGGTCAGTTGAGCAGAGGGGACCAGATGGTCAATCACCATGGTGATGCTGGCCCCTGTGTCTCTGAATGCCTCAAATTTCTGACCATTCACTATGACCTCTTGTCTATACTTTCCCAAAATGTGGGGTCCAGTAGTGAAGTTGGCAAACCCCATGCCAGTCTCACAGACAAGAGTGTGGTCAGGGGACCTGGCTAGGCCATAGTCCTCCTGATTGCCCAGAGTAATGCCCACCACATTCTTGGGGGCACTCCCACCACCTGGGGGATTACCACTAGTGGTAACAGGAGGTCTGGGAGTATTACTTGGGGGGATGTTTTCCTTATTGCTATTTTTAGGGCACTTGGCATCACTTTTGTAATGGCCCACCTGTTTACAGGTATGGCAATAAGGTTTCTTCTGTTCTGAAGGAGTGTTCTGGGACCCACCACCCTTGTTGGAGTTTTGGGGCCCTGGGGAAGTCTTCTCTGTGGATTTATCCCCACCCTTCTCTTGAGGCTTGGTTGATTCCTTCTTTTGGTCACCACCCTGGTTTTTAGGCCTGACCCTGGTTCTGACCCATTTGTCTGCCCTCTTACCCAATTCCTGTGGAGAGGTCAGATCAGAGTCTACCAGGTGCTGGTGTAATAACTGTAAGTAGTATTTTATTTGTTGATTAATTAAAATCATTACAAACAAGAATAGATAAAAGCAACTCACATAAACAAACATATACTATGCACAAAGTTATAATCATATTAAAATAATCATCTAAAATTGCATTAATACAGTCAATTCCATAATAATGTTTAAGCGTTTACACACTATTAAAATACAGGTATTAACTAGAGTACAATATATTAGCAGCAATCACTATTATAGCAGCATTTAACTTAAAGTGACAGTGTTAGCAGTAGGAAATACTAGTATAATACATTTTTTGCTATTTTCCATTTGCTAGCTATAGTAAAGTGCAATATGCATAACTATAGTAAATTAAACTAATAGCCCCTTCAACTGGCATACATTTTGATTTAAACAATTCCTAAAATAGGTTTCATTTTTTTTTTTTTTTTTACACTTTGGATCACAATAAACCGTTATTTACTTGTTCTTCGTCTTTAAGTTTCTTCTCAACAATAATAATGAACTTAACAAAGTGGTAGGTAACTTTGATATTGGCCCCACTCAAACAGGTAATAATTGCTTGCCTGCATGTTCTAATTCCTAATTCATTAAAAATTGGTTTTAGGATCAACTTCCGAGCCTCTGCCAAAGCTGGACATAAGGTTACGATGTGTGTTAGTGTTTCCTCCCTTTGACTACAAAGCCTGCAAATGCTAGATTCCCATTGATTTTCCCATTTTGGTATACCATCCTTTGTCGGATATCTTCCCAGCCTTAAATACATAAATTTATTCTTAAGCCTAGGTTTTAAATGATAAGACAAGTAAGATTGAGGTGACAGCCTACCGAAAGAGTTTGCAACTGTCCAGAAATGACTTCTTTTTCTTAATTCCTCCTTGTCCGCTATAGTCGTTAATAATGCGGCCATTTGGTTCATCTCTTTTTTAAAAACGATCCTGCTCCTCAGTTCATCAGCCAAATTAGAGCAGTCAAATTTACTTATACATTCATTAAAATACAGCTGCCAATTTTTTGAATATTCCCCTTCTGAGATTTCAAGCCAGCATAACTTTGCCAGTGAGCCTTCCTCTGAACGGACTAATGTTAAAAGAGACTTCAAGAATGTAGATTGACGCGCCAGAGATTGTTTTTTCAAACCAAATTCCAGTCTTATGTTTGCTCGACTAATATATTTGGGGATTTTAAAAACAGTGTTCTGGGACCCACCACCCTTGTTGGAGTTTTGGGGCCCTGGGGAAGTCTTCTCTGTGGATTTATCCCCACCCTTCTCTTGAGGCTTGGTTGATTCCTTCTTTTGGTCACCACCCTGGTTTTTAGGCCTGACCCTGGTTCTGACCCATTTGTCTGCCCTCTTACCCAATTCCTGTGGAGAGGTCAGATCAGAGTCTACCAGGTGCTGGTGTAATAACTGGTTCTGACAATTATTTAAGATTTGCTCCCTCATAATTAGATTGTACAATCCTTTAAAATAAGTAACCTTACTACTCAGTAGCCAGCCTTCAAAAGCCTTAGTGGCACAATCAACAAAGTCAGACCAATCTTGAGACTGAGTTTTCTGGGTGTCTCTGAACAGCATCCTGTACTGCTCAGTAGTTAAACCAAACCCATCAACCAGTGTATTTTTCAAGATTTGGTAATTGTTAGCATCCTCCACTCTAGTAGTGAGCTTATCTCTACCTTTACCTTCAAAGGAGAGCCACAAGATAGCTGCCCACTGACTTTGGGGAACACCCTGCACAGTGCAGGCCCTCTCCAAAGCAGTAATCCATTTGTGGATGTCATCCCCTTGTTTAAAGGGGGGCACTATCTTATTCAGGTGTTTTGTATCAAAACTCCTTTCCCTATTGCTAGGTATATTGCTGCCACCAGTGGGGACTACCCCACTTAACTGTTGCTATCTAGCAAAGGCAAGTCTCTCTTTGGCCAGGGCAAGTTCTTCCCTTTCAATCCTCAGTTTGACTGCCCTTTCTTCAGCTTCATACACTCTCCTCTGAGGGGAAGTCATCCCTCTGTGAGAAGAGTTGTGAGAGCCATTGGTTCGAAGGGATCTGTTAGAGCCTACTGATAGAGACCTAACTTGTCCATTCCCAATGTTAAGCTGGCCTGAGAGTGGCCCCAGGGGTCCCCTAGTACCATTCTCATGCCTGCTTAAGTTGGACCTGGTTAGTCTGCTGACTTCTACCTGTCCCTTATCTGCCTCATCCCCTGACAACTGATCCTCATCCTCATCCTCAGCATCATCTGCTTCCTGGAGGGGATGGTCATGGCTATCAAAGGGTCCCTGTAAGGAGGGCATACTCCCATCTGGATTAGAAGGGTCTGGGTTACCAGCCCTACTGGAATCATAAGCCTCTAAGAGACCAATCAGAAAGGAAGCTGTGGGGTTAGACCCCTGTCTTATCTTCCTGGAGGTACACACCTGTCTCAACTCCCTGAAGCTAAGAACAGTATATCTGGAAGTGGGGACCTGTGGAGGGTCCACTGACACAAGGGGAGACTCAGAGTTTCCTCCTTTGTCTGACATACTGTTTCTAGTGTGGTGTAAGTGATGCACCTACCTACACTATGTGTTTGCCTACTGATCCCTTGCTAAGAGTTGCAGCCAAGGTGTGCTAAGCCTTGAGGAGCTGCAACAGCTGGTTCAGTAGAACTCAGAGTATTCTAAGCTAAGTTATATGTACCTAACAGTACTTATGTGATCTTTCAACAAGATGTTCTTAGGATACGTGTGGTAAAACAACAGCAAGCTCAAATCCCAACCGCTGCTCACCAATGTGAGAAGGTGGCCTGATATGCAGTGCTCACTATTCTAGTGAACACTATGTATCAGTCCAGCAACCCTTATTGATGATTGGTTGTAAGTCAACCTTATAGACCAGCTATCCTAGTAGCGTGGATACGAGCAGTCTAAGGCTAAAGACTCGAGAGGGCGTGTTAAGCCAGCTGTTTACCACACATATACCCCTTGAACACCAAGTGAAAGGACACCACACAAGTTTTATGAAAATAAACAAGATATTTATTAAGAATCACAACAGCCCTGTACTCTTTATGAGGACAGGGTACTAAGCACAAAACAAAACTCTTACGAAAATACTTAAGTTAGCGCAGTATATACAAATGCCCGAGGGGCACGGAAAACCATATACTCTGAAAGTGGAATGCGAAATTACTAGCAGGTAAGTACAGTACTAATAGGCTTAGGAATCGCTAGGACTTGACTATAGAACCTTCAGATTACTTATAGGAGGCCTAGGGGACTCGGGTGCAGAGTGTGCACTCTCACGCGGGATGCGGGACAAAGTCTATGGTAGCTAGTAATTGCAAAGTTAGTGTTCTCGGGCGAACCCGACCTGGTAGGAGGAAAACGAAAGTGGATTCTGACCCTTGGAAAGTGAGGCTATGCTGGGGCACCGAAATGCCGAAGTTACCTAGCCCAGGGGCTGCAGCTGCATAGGTCTCAAAAGACGTCGGGAATCCTCGTAGACGGACCAGGAGCCTGGAAGAAAGAAGTTGCTGGCAGGCGACCAGTGAAGAAAGTTCGATGGATCCAAGCCTGGATCGAAGGAAGATGACACCTGAAAGCAGAGGGGACCAAGTTCGAGACTACTAGCCAGTAGTCAGGTGGCACCAGAAGGGCTCCGGATGGTAGTCACCTCGACTAGGTGAGTGGGTGACGCTGTGCTCGCAGATCTCACGGACCAGGAGGCGTTGTCGGCGACCAGGATGGAGGAGCGAGCTGTCCCACGAAGATTGAAGCTGTCGGCGTTGCTGGATCCAGGATTGGGCAACAAAGCCTTGGCAAATTCAAGCCCACGCGGTGGACTCAAAATGGCGTCTGGAGTGGACCAGGAGGGTCCGGGGTGCCTCTCTTGAAGAAGGAAGCAAGGGCCAGTCTGGAGCAACCAGACCAGCAGCAGTGATGTCGCGGGCGTCGTGAAGAAGGCCACAAGCCAGCCGGCTAGTAGCCACACAGCGCGGTGAGCACGCAAAAGCAGAAGGGCCCCACGCAGATCGTGGAGATGCTGGAGGGCTGATCTTCGGTGCTGGAGTTGCTCAGGGTTGGGGCTTCTCGGACCCCAAAGCACTCACCAGTGGAGCACACGGTGGGCTTGTTGCAAAGAAGTCGTGCAGTCTTGGCGATCGTCGGTCCCTCGAGGTCTCGTCGCACTCACAGTTCTCAGCTTTGCTGTAGAGGTGAGTAGAGGTCAGAGGTGCCAGGGAAGCCGGGTCTCGTCGAGCTGGGTCGTCGGATTCGTGATGAAGGACTTGCAGCAGACCGCAGTGTTCTTAGGATGGTGCCTGCGGATGCAGGGTGACTACTCCTTAGCCACAAGGGAGAATCTTGAAGAAGAAATCTTGATGTCCTTTCGTAGAAAGTCGTGTCTTGATTCCAAAGATGATCTAATTTGAACAGGGGGCCCGCTCCTATCTTTATACAAAAAAAGGGGGCTGACCCGGTGACTAGGTCCTGCCTATGGGTGGGACTAGGAGGGGGGTGGTTACACCCCTCTGCCATGCCGGACTTTCCCCAGGCCAGGGGCTGGTGTGCCCCTGGAACTGGTTCTGACCGGCCTATGCGTAGTGAGCACCGGGGTGCCACTCAGCAGTCACCTTCCTGTGAAGCCCTGCCTACCCAGGATACACAAAACCATGTCTGGGACGGTGCTAGCACCGCCCCTGACAGGAAACCCTTTGTCCAGGCTCCCCTCGCTGGAAGGACTCCCAGCTGCAGGGGGTCAGACTCGTGTCTGTGGTGGCAGCATCCATTTTGTGGAGCTGAGGCTTCGTTTAACTTTAACCGGGGTTCACAGTTACATACATGTCGTGTCCCTCTAGAAGGGTGGAATGCTAACCCCGTCGCCAGAATTGGCGAGGGGTTAGTATTCCAATTCGTATGACACCTTACTCGACATGTTTTGATAAAGCAATACCAAAGATAGCATTTAACCGCGAGGATTATAATGCACTTAAGAGTATATGGTATGCGATATCATGGAACAGCTATTAGGACTTGGTTCCGCAAGCTGCAGACAGGCTCAGCTCATGCCAGAGCATCATCTCACACGATTCCAAGCACTCTGCCTTCAGGATTGTCAAGGCCTGCCATAGGAGTGACTGATAGGAATCTGTGTGTCCATTTTAGGGTTAAATATAGGTATACTATATCTATAGCAAAGGGTGATTACACGACTTTGCCCCAGCTGTCATGCAGCCAGTTGTGTCAAATTTAGGAGGCCAGCCAGGGGTGGCATAATACATGCTGCAGCCCCTGGCAGCCCTGGGTACACCTATGCCCTGAGTTACAGGGTCTGATAAGGTGGCCCAGTACCAATGGGAAATGTACCTAGGGTACATGGAATCCATTTTACAGAGAGAGCAGCAGGCCTGGGGTCCTGATTGGCAGGGCCCCAGGTCGACTATGTCAAAAACCAGCTAAAACACAGGGCAAAAAGTTGGGGGCAACCATAGTCAGGAGGTACCTTCCTACACAACCCCCCCCCCCCCCCCCCCCCAAACGAAAGGAGATAAGGCTATCCTTGTCCAGGTAAGCCTCTATTACCTAAGTGGCCATATAAGGAAGGACCAGCTCTGGCTTGGTTTCCCCCTGTGTCATGGTCCACTAGGCAACCCCTTACCCTAAGGGTATCTGAGGGTCTCCACCATAGGGAATCTCTGTCTCTGGTGTGTCTTGGGAAAGAAAAAGGCTGATGCTGGGATGGAGTACTGAAGTGAGGCTCCTCTACCTTTGGGCTCAACTTCCTCCAATCACCATTCATCATGTGTGCCTTTCTTTCTTTAGCTGAGATGCACTGAGCTCTCAGGGTCAGCCTCTGGCTACCTAAAGCTGGAGGCTGAGTCCCTCTGTTTGGCTTACTGGAGGGACAGGTCAGGTCTGGGGTTTTTAGGCCCCATGTTTGGCTGTGCCCAACAGTGTCCAGCTGTGGGAGGTCCCTAACTACTTTTAAGGGGGATCCCTCAGGAATCTGACTTATTTTCACTTGGCTAGGTTTACCAGCTTCAGTGATCCTAATCTGTTGATTAAGGGGTTCTTTTGGACAGGGGGCCCTTTGGGGTCCACCACTGGCCTCCCTGACCTCCACAGCCCTGGGCTGACTGAGGCAGGGTAGAGAGGTGCAGGTTACCTGCTCCAGACTGGGTCCCACCTGGGAAGGGTCCACTGCCATCAGGGGCTCTGCCAGGCTAGGCCTGACTACCTCTGGGGCAGTTCCTTCAACAGGGGTAGAGTCAGTTCCCTGAGGAGGCTGGCTCTCACCTAGTGTCTGGGAGGGGGAAGACTCTTCTTCCTCCTCAATGCTCTCTGTTTGAGTGGAGTGATCCATTGTTTCAGGCTTCACAACCTCACTATCTGTTTGAGTAGAGGCTGAGACCATTTCAACCTTGCCAACCTTTTCAGGAGGGCACTCAGTTTGGGTTTGGGCTGTGACTGTCACAGCCTTCCTATCCTGTTCAGGAAAGTCTGTCTGAGCCTGGGCAGTGGCTACCACTGCCCTTCCAACCTTTTCAGGGAGGAATGGTGCTTGGACTGGGGCTGTAGCTATTACTACCCCACTAACCTGTCTGGGTAGGCCTATCATTCTGGAGTGAGTTTCTTGCTCCACCTCAGCCCATGCTGAGATTTCCAGGTCATTCCCCAGTAAGCAATCTACAGGTAGGTTGTCTGTCACTGCCACTCTCATGGGCCCTGTGACATTACCCCAACTGAGCTCGACTACTGCCATGGGATGCCTTCTCTTCACTCCATGAACGTCTGTCACCTGGTAAAGGAAACCAGGGGTCAGTTGAGCAGAGGGGACCAGATGGTCAATCACCATGGTGATGCTGGCCCCTGTGTCTCTGAATGCCTCAACTTTCTGACCATTCACTATGACCTCTTGTCTATACTTTCCCAAAATGTGGGGTCCAGTTGTGAAGTTGGCAAACCCCATGCCAGTCTCACAGACAAGAGTGTGGTCAGGGGACCTGGCTAGGCCATAGTCCTCCTGATTGCCCAGAGTAATGCCCACCACATTCTTGGGGGCACTCCCACCACCTGGGGGATTACCACTAGTGGTAACAGGAGGTCTGGGAGTATTACTTGGGGGGATGTTTTCCTTATTGCTATTTTTAGGGCACTTGGCATCACTTTTGTAATGGCCCACCTGTTTACAGGTATGGCAATAAGGTTTCTTCTGTTCTGAAGGAGTGTTCTGGGACCCACCACCCTTGTTGGAGTTTTGGGGCCCTGGAGAAGTCTTCTCTGTGGATTTATCCCCACCCTTCTCTTGAGGCTTGGTTGATTCCTTCTTTTGGTCACCACCCTGGTTTTTAGGCCTGACCCTGGTTCTGACCCATTTGTCTGCCCTCTTACCCAATTCCTGTGGAGAGGTCAGATCAGAGTCTACCAGGTGCTGGTGTAATAACTGGTTCTGACAATTATTTAAGATTTGCTCCCTCATAATTAGATTGTACAATCCTTTAAAATCAGTAACCTTACTACCCAGTAGCCAGCCTTCAAAAGCCTTAGTGGCACAATCAACAAAGTCAGACCAATCTTGAGACTGAGTTTTCTGGGTGTCTCTGAACAGCATCCTGTACTGCTCAGTGGTTAAACCAAACCCATCAACCAGTGTATTTTTCAAGATTTGGTAATTGTTAGCATCCTCCACTCTAGTAGTGAGGAGCTTATCTCTACCTTTACCTTCAAAGGAGAGCCACAAGATAGCTGCCCACTGACTTTGGGGAACACCCTGCACAGTGCAGGCCCTCTCCAAAGCAGTAATCCATTTGTGGATGTCATCCCCTTGTTTAAAGGGGGGCACTATCTTATTCAGGTGTTTTGTATCAAAACTCCTTTCCCTATTGCTAGGTATATTGCTGCCACCAGTGGGGACTACCCCACTTAACTGTTGCTCTCTAGCAAAGGCAAGTCTCTCTTTGGCCAGGGCAAGTTCTTCCCTTTCAATCCTCAGTTTGACTGCCCTTTCTTCAGCTTCATACACTCTCCTCTGAGGGGAAGTCATCCCTCTGTGAGAAGAGTTGTGAGAGCCATTGGTTCGAAGGGATCTGTTAGAGCCTCTTGATAGAGACCTAACTCGTCCATTCCCAATGTTAAGCTGGCCTGAGAGTGGCCCCAGGGGTCCCCTAGTACCATTCTCATGCCTGCTTAAGTTGGACCTGGTTAGTCTGCTGACTTCTACCTGTCCCTTATCTGCCTCATCCCCTGACAACTGATCCTCATCCTCAGCATCATCTGCTTCCTGGAGGGGATGGTCATGGCTATCAAAGGGTCCCTGTAAGGAGGGCATACTCCCATCTGGATTAGAAGGGTCTGGGTTACCAGCCCTACTGGAATCATAAGCCTCTAAGAGACCAATCAGAAAGGAAGTTGTGGGGTTAGACCCCTGTCTTATCTTCCTGGAGGTACACACCTGTCTCAACTCCCTGAAGCTAAGAACAGTATATCTGGAAGTGGGGACCTGTGGAGGGTCCACTGACACAAGGGGAGACTCAGAGTTTCCTCCTTTGTCTGACATACTGTTTCTAGTGTGGTGTAAGTGATGCACCTACCTACACTATGTGTTTGCCTACTGATCCCTTGCTAAGAGTTGCAGCCAAGGTGTGCTAAGCCTTGAGGAGCTGCAACAGCTGGTTCAGTAGAACTCAGAGTATTCTAAGCTAAGTTATATGTACCTAACAGTACTTATGTGATCTTTCAACAAGATGTTCTTAGGATACGTATGGTAAAACAACAGCAAGCTCAAATTCCAACCGCTGCTCACCAATGTGAGAAGGTGGCCTGATATGCAGTGCTCACTATTCTAGTGAACACTATGTATCAGTCCAGCAACCCTTATTGATGATTGGTTGTAAGTCAACCTTATAGACCAGCTATCCTAGTAGCGTGGATACGAGCAGTCTAAGGCTAAAGACTCGAGAGGGCGTGTTAAGCCAGCTGTTTACCACACATATACCCCTTGAACACCAAGTGAAAGGACACCACACAAGTGTTATGAAAATAAACAAGATATTTATTAAGAATCACAACAGCCCTGTACTCTTTATGAGGACAGGGTACTAAGCACAAAACAAAACTCTTACGAAAATACTTAAGTTAGCACAGTATATACAAATGCCCGAGGGGCACGGAAAACCATATACTCTGAAAGTGGAATGCGAAATTACTAGCAGGTAAGTACAGTACTAATAGGCTTAGGAATCGCTAGGACTTGACTATAGAACCTTCAGATTACTTATAGGAGGCCTAGGGGACTCGGGTGCAGAGTGTGCACTCTCACGCGGGATGCAGGACAAAGTCTATGGTAGCTAGTAATTGCAAAGTTAGTGTTCTCGGGCGAACCCGACCTGGTAGGAGGAAAACGAAAGTGGATTCTGACCCTTGGATAGTGAGGCTATGCTGGGGCACCGAAATGCCGAAGTTACCTAGCCCAGGGGCTGCAGCTGCATAGGTCTCAAAAGACGTCGGGAATCCTCGTAGACGGACCAGGAGCCTGGAAGAAAGAAGTTGCTGGCAGGCGACCAGTGAAGAAAGTTCGATGGATCCAAGCCTGGATCGAAGGAAGATGACACCTGAAAGCAGAGGGGACCAAGTTCGAGACTACTAGCCAGTAGTCAGGTGGCACCAGGAGGGCACCGGATGGTAGTCACCTCGACTAGGTGAGTGGGTGACGCTGTGCTCGCAGATCTCACGGACCAGGAGGCGTTGTCGGCGACCAGGATGGAGGAGCGAGCTGTCCCACGAAGATTGAAGCTGTCGGCGTCGCTGGACCCAGGATTGGGCAACAAAGCCTTGGCAAATTCAAGCCCACGCGGTGGACTCAAAATGGCGTCTGGAGTGGACCAGGAGGGTCCGGGGTGCCTCTCTTGAAGAAGGAAGCAAGGGCCAGTCTGGAGCAACCAGACCAGCAGCAGTGATGTCGTCGGGCGTTGTGAAGAAGGCCACAAGCCAGCCGGCTAGTAGCCACACAGCGCGGTGAGCACGCAAAAGCAGAAGGGCCCCACGCAGATCGTGGAGATGCTGGAGGGCTGATCTTCGGTGCTGGAGTTGCTCAGGGTTGGGGCTTCTCGGACCCCAAAGCACTCACCAGTGGAGCACACGGTGGGCTTGTTGCAAAGAAGTCGTGCAGTCTTGGCGATCGTCGGTCCCTCGAGGTCTCGTCGCACTCACAGTTCTCAGCTTTGCTGTAGAGGTCAGAGGTGCCAGGGAAGCCGGGTCTCGTCGAGCTGGGTCGTCGGATTCGTGATGAAGGACTTGCAGCAGACCGCAGTGTTCTTAGGATGGTGCCTGCGGATGCAGGGTGACTACTCCTTAGCCACAAGGGAGAATCTTGAAGAAGAAATCTTGATGTCCTTTCGTAGAAAGTCGTGTCTTGATTCCAAAGATGATCTAATTTGAACAGGGGGCCCGCTCCTATCTTTATACAAAAAAAGGGGGCTGACCCGGTGACTAGGTCCTGCCTATGGGTGGGACTAGGAGGGGGGTGATTACACCCCTCTGCCATGCCGGACTTTCCCCAGGCCAGGGGCTGGTGTGCCCCTGGAACTGGTTCTGACCGGCCTATGCGTAGTGAGCACCGGGGTGCCACTCAGCAGTCACCTTCCTGTAAAGCCCTGCCTACCCAGGATACACAAAACCATGTCTGGGACGGTGCTAGCACCGCCCCTGACAGGAAACCCTTTGTCCAGGCTCCCTTCGCTGGAAGGACTCCCAGCTGCAGGGGGTCAGACTTGTGTCTGTGGTGGCAGCATCCATTTTGTGGAGCTGAGGCTTCGTTTAACTTTAACCGGGGTTCACAGTTACATACATGTCGTGTCCCTCTAGAAGGGTGGAATGCTAACCCCGTCGCCAGAATTGGTGAGGGGTTAGTATTCCAATTCGTATGACACCTTACTCGACATGTTTTGATAAAGCAATACCAAAGATAGCATTTAACCGCGAGGATTATAATGCACTTAAGAGTATATGGTATGCGATATCATGGAACAGCTATTAGGACTTGGTTCCGCAAGCTGCAGACAGGCTCAGCTCATGCCAGAGCACCATCTCACACGATTCCAAGCACTCTGCCTTCAGGATTGTCAAGGCCTGCCATAGGAGTGACTGATAGGAATCTGTGTGCCCATTTTAGGGTTAGATATAGGTATACTATATCTATAGCAAAGGGTGATTACACGACTTTGCCCCAGCTGTCATGCAGCCAGTTGTGTCAAATTTAGGAGGCCAGCCAGGGGTGGCATAATACATGCTGCAGCCCCTGGCAGCCCTGGGTACACCTATGCCCTGAGTTACAGGGTCTGATAAGGTGGCCCAGTACCAATGGGAAATGTACCTAGGGTACATGGAATCCATTTTACAGAGAGAGCAGCAGGCCTGGGGTCCTGATTGGCAGGGCCCCAGGTCGACTATGTCAAAAACCAGCTAAAACACAGGGCAAAAAGTTGGGGGCAACCATAGTCAGGAGGTACCTTCCTACACCGAATTCAAGCAGGAAGATGCGGGACCCGGTTTCAAGCAGGAAAACGCGGGACCCGGTGTAAAGCAAGAAGAAGACGCGGAACACGACCGAAGGAAGAATTGGACAACCGGAACCAACGAGGACGAAGACGAAACGCGGTCCGAAGATTGGTGGTGTCCGGAGGTGGCTGGAGAGCCGCCGTGACTCAGGAGAGTTACGGCGGAGCCAGGTTAGTGATTGTAAACTGGGAACAGACGGGAGAGGGTGGTAACGCACGGGTGGAGGTAGCGTTCAACAAAGTGGTAATTGACGAGTACTTTGTGAAGATAACACTGCCTTAGATTGAATCCTATGTTATTGTAAACCCATCCTGATAATCGAACCTTAGTACTAAAATAATAGCAGACTATCATTTTGAGGGTGGTAATAACCCCATCTTGTTCTTTCTTATAGTCCTTACTATGTGCAGGACTGTTCACCAAAACGCTTAGGTTGTAAAGTTATGTTATGACTTTTTGGACATAACACTACTTTATTCTAACGGCTCCTTTTCATTTCTTTATTTCCTATGAGCCTCCGGGGAACACATCACGATCACGGAGACAACAAAGATCGAACTTCAACATCCTCGTCGGACTCGGATGACGCCGTACAATCTCAAAAGCCTATAACTCAACAACCTTCAACTTCTTTACCAATCCTTAATAAACCTTCCTTTAAACCTATTCTTCAGCCTCCTCGCCTGTTTATCAAGCCTGCCCTCCCACACTGTTCCAAGAGAGAGTAACAGGGGCAAAGTGCTAGCTTACTGTGGCTGCGACAATATGGCTCCACAGGACTTGCTGCACTTTGTGTTCTTTTGTAAATATTACGAAACCCCAAGGGACTTTTATTTAACACCCCTTTTAAAAAAGCTGAACTTCAGACAAGTCCGCCCTGCACTTTACTACTTATTATTGTTAAAACCTGAATGTATTCATTTTGTGGCAGGCTTTTTAAAATGTACAATGAAAGCGAGAAAAAGTTTGGACATCTAAAAGGAACTTGATTATTTGCTGTTTTTAAATTTACATGTTTTTAATACTGGAATTGGAATGTGCCCCCCCCATAAGCCCCCAGTTTAGAACACTAACCTGAAATCCCTGTACTGTATTCCTGGGGAGTTATCTCAACATAATGTTTTCTTTTTTAATATAATACTATATGCCCGGTGTATTTTTAAATGGTTATGCATTTGAATTGTATTTATAACTTTTATGGTTTCATATGCTGTAAGTCGAATAAAGTTTATTGTATTGAGTGGTACAGTCCTGTTTAATCTGTAGGCAGTTTAATCCTGGAAAAGGGACACGGACTCCTACAGGAGGGTTTGCTACACCAACCGCACCTTTTGAAGTTTTGCAGATGGATTACATCCAACTTGAACGCTGTAATAATCTCAAATATGTCCTAGTGGTGGTATGTGCCTTCAGTAAATGGATAGAGGCATACCCTACAAAGGATAATAATACTCTCACCACAGCAAAGGTGCTTCTAAAGGAGTTTTTCCCCTAGATATAGTGTTTGTAAGCTTTTATGGAGTGACAACGGACCTCATTTTATTGGGAAAGTTGTTGAGCATGTCCTGAAAGGATTAGGGATCAAACATAAATTCCATGCAGTCTTCCATCCACAATCAGCAGGATTAGTGGAGAGGTACAACGTCTTTGAAGTGGCCGGATGCACTGCCCTTGGCATTGTTGTCCATAAGATCAGTGCCACATTCACGATCCGGCCTTACGCCCTATGAGGTGGTATTTGGAAGACCGATGAACATTTGGGGAGTTCCTAAGCCACGCCCCATACATGATGTACCTTGTGTTCCGATGAATGATTATTTGGCACAGTTAACCGACAGTTTGATCTCTATTCATCAAAAGGTTTGAGAAGCGCTTCCTGACAGATCTACAGGCGAGGCCCACGAACTCCGTCCTGGCGACTATGTGATGGTCAAAGTCTTCGAGAGGTCGAACAGCTTTGAGCTGAGGTGGCGAGGACCCGAGCAAGTGCTTCTGGCCACGAGGACAGCAGTTCGAGTGACGAACCGGAAGTACTGGGTCCACAGTACACACTGTAAGCGTGTGTTCCCTGCCTCGGTGGAACCTGCTGTGCTGACTGATCATCGAGAGATCCTGGACACGGAGAAGAACCAAGCCATCCCACTTGACGAATCTGCGGAAGTCTTCCTGGACCACACGATCGCTGGAGTATCCCGATATCACTTGAGACCGAGGAAAGAATCTGCAGTGTTGAAAAAGACTGGTTTAGCTACTGCCCAGGGTTAGTGAAACGGAGAGCCGATATGGCAAGGGGGGGGGGGGGGGGAATAAGCCCTGCGTTAGTGTAGTGACACCTGTCTTGGCCCGTGGTGAAGAAATCAGCAGCTGCCCAAGGGATAAGAGCTCCAACGATTGTTTTCAACAAATTTCAGAAAGATCAATTATCTTGGTTGCTGAAATGAATAACAAAAGAATCATTTGTGCTGTAGGGTTTGTTGTTGCTATGGTGGTTATGGCAGCAATTACGTGGTACATTGAGAAGGTGGCCCCTGCTCAACAGCTTTTTATTACCACTATTCCAGTACCAGTTGAACACCGTTATTATACGCTTCCCTATCATGAGCAGAAGAATCGACAATCCTACTTAAATAATACCTTTATCCAGATGTTGCACCATACTCGCAATGCCACAAATACTACCAACAGTTGGGTGTATGGGATGATACCTGCACATCAAAAGAAAGGAAGAACCCCTTTTATTCCTCTTCCGTTTTCCCATAATGGTTCATGTCAAGCTTGGTATGCGCTTTTGTTTGCATCTGGAAGACGTACAGTAGGCGGGCTTCTTTTTCGCCTTAATAAAGTATGCTACCAAGATAAGGATGGTTATCCGCTAGCTAAAGGGAGTAAATGGGAATGCGACAATGCGGACAATATTTCAACACCATATGTTTTCACAAATATGAGAACTTTTTCCAGCAATGAACAATTTGTGATTTCTGTTACCAGAGCCAAAGCAGAACTATGTATAAGCAGTATTGGGAGAATTCCAATGGGGAACAGTGAATGTACTGTAATTCTGACTATTGAAGGTGTTAATAACAGTAGCTTTATAGCCTAACATAATACCTATTTTATCTGTGGAAGCCAAAGATATTATCAACTACCTGCTGGGTGGTCAGGTGTGTGCTATGTGTCCTTTTTATTGCCCCCTGTGTTTCTGGCACCTGCATCATATCACCAGGACCTTACATTGTTTGATGATATCTCTAGAAATAGATACAAAAGGAAAATAAGTAATGATGAAGTAGACCAAACTGGCACTACTCTGCAACAATATGTCTATTTTAATTTAGGGTTGTTCTTCTTTGTGGGTGCTGCATTAAACAGTAGGAAAATAAGACAATTGACTAGAGTTGTGGAAGCTGTTACCAATCAGACAGCTATGGCACTTGGGAACATTACAGAGGAGCTGCAAATTGCAAGAATTGTAGCTCTCCAGAACCGAATGGTGCTTGATGTGATTCTAGCTGATCGAGGTGGTGCATGCCGCATCATTGGCAGCAGCTGCTGCTTCTTCCTCCCGGATCACTCACCTTCAGTATATGACGCAATATCAAAACTGCAAAAGATTGCTGCAGAAATTCATCCAGAGACTGGTACTTGGACTTTTGCTGGATGGTTTTGGACTCTCGTTTCTGCGTGGGGCTGGAAGCTACTGACTATCCTGTGTGTAATAATTACAATACTTTTTACATGCTGTGTGTGTATCCAATGCGGTCCAATGCTTTGCTCCATTTGCATCTCTGCTTGTACACCTGCCAAAAGGAATGTTGCAGAAATAAAGGCCCAACAAATTTTGAACAAAGAGGTGGCCAAAATAATGCTAATAGATGTACAGGATGCATATCTAGATTAACTCAGATAAACGAATGTCTTCAGCTAACGCTGAAAGGGTCGTCTGTTGTAATTTAGTAGTGACTGGGTCAGCGTTAGCAGAAGCCATCTTGTATTTAAAGATTATCTTGACCGTTTAGTGGAATCCATTTTGTATTTCTGTTAGCCATTTTGTTTGCCATGTGCTCACCATGTGATCTGTCCACCTTGCTGTTCTCTGCTCTTGAAATCTGACAAGATATATTTAGCCTCCTCTGCTCTGCACATGCTCAGTTGAGCTTGCAGCTGTTGTCAATCCATATCTGTCAGGATGTGTTTACTAGAAACTAGCCACTGTTACCTCCTCCTACTTGTCGACCCTGCATTTTCTGTATGCCCTTATATATACCTAAAACCAGCATTTGTACTTGTACCGCCTTCTTTTGAGCCCCTGTGTGGGTATAAAGGGACCATGCGCCTTCCATTCAGTGTGCTACTTCATGCGTTACCGAAGGGTGCTGTGTGAATGTAGTTCCACCTCATGAGGATTAATAAACTCTGTCTTTTCTATTCCAGTTTCTGTGCCAACTTCTTCCTATTGGTCTGAGGACTCTGTGCAGAGAAGGGAGAACCCCTAGCACTGGTAGGCCTTGCTGAGGCCCACTACTACAGAGGGCAAGAGACTGCAAGGTGATAAAAAAAAAAAGGCTGTTAACAAGAGGAACAACAATGAGGCTGGAGTCGATGTACAAGAGAGGGAGGGGAGAGGGAGACTGCGTGGGAGAAAAGAAGAGAGCAGAAAAAGTTGTTGCTCTAACCTTTAAAAACTCGGTCAAGGAGTCACTGTTTTATAATTTAAGTTTATAAGATACAGGCTAGATCGATGCGTTAGTGCAGATACCGCATGTTATTCCCCATTGCATAGAATTTCTCGGGTAATTGCCAAATAGTATCACACCTCGGAATTATCATTTGTGTAAACATGAATGGACCATCAGCTGATCTTCCCTTGTAAAGCAATAAATGCATGGAGAGTTTCCACCATACTTTTATTATCCTGTGTATGGAGAATCATCAAGTGACTGCTTCTATGACTGTTAAAATGAATGAGTTTCAGACTAAACTGTGTAATGTTGAACTGCATTTAACTTATTCTACAATGCTTTTCGCATAACGTTTCCCATCCGTCGTAGGTTGTCTTGAAGTAACAAGATGTTTACTATTCAACTATACTCTGGCGCCTGCGTTATGTAAAAGAGTCTTGATCCACGAGCATTTTGCATACAGTCATATTTTGTCTTTTTCATATGTACTGCGCTTGAGGCACGTGTTCGACTTAGAAGACGGGAAATTGGTTTTGTATAGCAAGAATAAGAAGCGTTTGGAGGTCATAGACATAAAGAAACAGGCTTTGATAAAGCCAATAGGTATTGAACATGTCAACGTATAGAAACACAGACCTTCACAGATAATCTTTACATGCACTAATGTTGCTTAGCACATTAAAGTCGACCCAGTTGACGAAGGGAAAAAAACAATAACCTTTTCAATGCCAATAGCTCAAAACAATGTAATTGTGAGACCCTTTGCATTGTAAATGCTTGTTTCAAAAGTGTTCTGACAATGGCATGTTTCTATGTAAATGGGATTTCACCCGATTTTTAATGACTGATTAAACATATTAGTCAAGATTTTAATTACTGGTGCTCCTCTTAGTCATGACATCGGGACGTACCGGACCCTGAGGGGAGCCTGATTTAGGAGAGGACAGAATGGCTAAAGTGTCTTCCACGGTCATCTCTGGGGAATTGCTCAACTTTTTATTCCCTTGTTCTACAGGTATAATAATCTCCTCATGATCTACTAGAGTATGAAGGATAGTATTGACTTTCTCTAAAAAGAAATTAGCCAATTGATTGCAGAGTGCACATGAGAGAGAAGGACCTGAGTTCATGTAGGTGTGGTGCCCTAAACGGTTCACCAGATTGTGTAGTTCTCTAGCAGAATTGGCACATTCGGTATTTTGTTAGCAAAATAATTGGCTCTTACTTCCCTGATAGCATGATACTTCTTAACTGCTTTTTCTGTAGTTACTTTTGCAGAGAGCGGAGCGGAGGGTGTAGCAGATCAGAGCTGCCGAAGGTCAAAAAGCCGAAAAACCGTAACCGCAGCCGAGGTGAAGAAAAAGCGGCGGGCAGCGGTAAGCGGCAAGCATTGGTTTCGGCGCTTGGGACCCTCTACGCATTCCTCGCAATTCTGGCAGCCGTCCTTATTGAACCAGCACCAGCACCAGCGTGGTAGGCGCGCAAGCCGGGCTCTTGGTGCTCTGGTGTTAGGAGCCCGGAATACGGAGAAGCACAGTGGAGAGGGCGGCGTCCGAGCTCCGTTGGTGCAAGCAAAACGAGAGTCGCAGGGGTGCCTCCAGGTGTGTGCAGCAGAGGAAGCAAGGTGAGCCACTCTGTCACACTGCCTCCCCATCTCTCCATTCCGCCACATTACACACTCAGCTGAAACCCTCTTTGTGCCTTCTTGACACTCTTCGATAGCACCGCCTGCCACACAGAATCACAGTAGCAAATCTCCCTGACAGCGCTACTCACCCCCCCTTGATTGGCGGGAATGAAGGTGGAGGGGGAGTAGTGATTAATGGGCTGCGAGCAGCGAGGAGAGCTGTAACAAGGGACAGTAATAACAGCTTTGCCCTCGCCTCAATCAGCCCACCAAACAGCTAAAAAAAAAAAAACAAAAAAAAAACATTTGCATAAACTTTTCTACTACTGCTAAACCGGAGCCCCTGCAGCCAAAGATAATTGGTGACTACTGTGGTACCTTTTGAAGGAGTTCCCCTTCCAGTTACCACCGGACAAGCCCCCGGAATCATACCCTTCAGAGCCTGAAAAGTCCACAAACCCAGCATAAAACCCGGAAATGCAGTCAGGGAGAACAAGAGGAGGGGAAAAAAAGGATAAACCCCCACAAGCTATCCCAAAAATGGAGGATAAGGACGAGGACAAGGGCAAGGAGGGAGCCTGTACGCATGTCAGTCCTGGTAAGCCCTTCTCAGTCCTGGGCCAGCCAAACACAGAGGATATATTAATTACAGAAGCACGGCATCAGTGCGCAGTTACAACAGAAGCAAACAATGGTCCGAGACCTATAACTTAATACAAAAGAAATTAATCAAACCTTAATTGATTAGAGAGCATAAATTATTTGTCACTGCTCAAACCAACTAATGGAGAACATAAGAATTGGCAACAACAACGAGGTCCAAAATTATATGCAATATTTTAATCTATTGTCATATATAACATTAGTATTGCAATTTACGAATTTTTTTATATATATTTTTTGTATACATCTAGAATAGTAATTGTAATTGCCCCGTATATAGCGTGCAGTAAAAAAGGGGTGTCAAAGAAGGTGCAAGTGATAGGGTGAAAGGAAGAAGAAATCACACAAAATTTATAAAAACAACAATTTCTACTATTCCGAAGGAATACCAGCCAATAAATGCTGGACCAGAGTACCTGACCACATTCAATTAGTCCAAGGGGACTTCTTAATCTTGTTATCAGACATAAGATGTAACAATTATCTGCACTATATCACAAAAAGAGGGGGGATATCTAATACCTGGACCACTACCTATATGTAAATGTAAATGTAAGGTGTTTTGTAGCGCGCTCAATTACTACCGGAGTATCCTGGCGCGAATGACCGCTGGGGAACCCGTCCTGGCTTTTCCCTGTGAGATGGTCCCATGCTGGGCATCTCCAAGGTGAAGCCAGGCATCCCCGGCGTCTGTGGGGGGCCGTTGTAGCGATGAGGCAAGCTTAATGCCCAGAGTTACCGAGTGTGATCACTGCCCAAAGTGGGCACCGAGGCGAGAATTATCAGTCCGCTGACCCTGGTCCTCGACCCTGCCGCGTCGGGAATCGAACCCTGGTCCCGGGCCGTTCTCAGCCTTCGGGTCTGCCGCCTCTAACCAGTGAGCCACACCTCGCTACTATATCCCCCCTCTTTTTGTGATATAGTGCAGATAATTGTTACATCTTATGTCTGATAACAAGATTAAGAAGTCCCCTTGGACTAATTGAATGTGGTCAGGTACTCTGGTCCAGCATTTATTGGCTGGTATTCCTTCGGAATAGTAGAAATTGTTGTTTTTATAAATTTTGTGTGATTTCTTCTTCCTTTCACCCTATCACTTGCACCTTCTTTGACACCCCTTTTTTACTGCACGCTATATACGGGGCAATTACAATTACTATTCTAGATGTATACAAAAAAATATATATAAAAAAATTCGTAAATTGCAATACTAATGTTATATATGACAATAGATTAAAATATTGCATATAATTTTGGACCTCGTTGTTGTTGCCAATTCTTATGTTCTCCATTAGTTGGTTTGAGCAGTGACAAATAATTTATGCTCTCTAATCAATTAAGGTTTGATTCATTTCTTTTGTATTAAGTTATAGGTCTCGGACCATTGTCTGCTAATATCAATTTGATACCCAGGTCCAGTACTTTTGGGTTACCCCATTTCTTTAATGGTTACAACAGAAGCATCAGCCGTCGAGGCAAGCACTATGGAAACAGCAGAAACAACAGAAAAAAATCCAGTAGATTCTACCCTTTAAGCCAAGCACGATGGAAGCAAGAAAACAACTCGTTCAACTTTAAACAGGCATAATTCTTGCCCGAACAGCAGCAAACGGGCATTGATTACAGACTTTTTAAAGGTAGCAATAAAAACTACGGAGGAAAATCGGAATCAACACGTGCCCAATCACTCCAAAGTTACCAATACAAACATTCCAACTAACGCTGATAAAGACCTCCAAAAAGAGGACAACCCGATCGATCTAGGTGACAGAAGTGTCACCATCAACGAGGTTAAAAGGAAGGAAACGAAAGAACCCCTGCATATGGGATTGGATTCTACGGGTGACAAGTACAAAGACACCAAACACCCCCAATTACAAACACATAAAGCCCCCCTCTTTTCAGAAATCTGCTAAAGTAATCCCTCTCAGGTAACTGAGGCCCTCATTCACTTTCACTCGCCAACTTGGGATATGCCCTCCCCGTCCCAGCAACAACAACCTTCATCTAGCTACAGTGGACACAGTAGCCCAAACGGGCATACCAAAAGGGAGCCATCACATCAGTCGAATATAATCACCCGAGCCCCTTGATGTCTGGAGCCCTCTCTCCTGCCTGTCAGCGGAACTCCAATTCAAATACCTATAATCAAGATAAATTTGATTCATTGTCCCGCTCACCGGAAATAGATAAGTACAATTGCCAGGACCTCAGTCTGGGCAAAGTAGACGACAAGACCTTAAGCCAATCAAGTCACCCAGAATTCTCCACCTATTTACCGCTTTCCCAAAACAAGGTATCACCCACTATTTTCTCAGGCCGGCTGAGCGAGCCACCCACAGGGCACACCCACCATTTGGAAAACTGTGGTCGCCAATCACCAGTAGAACAAAATTGCCCTTCCACATCCTCAGTCTGGCCTCACCTGTTAAATACAATGGACATCATCAGCAAGGCAATGACTCTTCACGCAGACAAATTGGATACCCAAGTCGACCTCCTGAACATCCTTGCTATTCATGTTCAGGGGGTGGAACAAAAGTTGCATAGCTTCAACGAGATGATCTTGAGGGTGCAGCGAGACCGGGAAACAGCTTACCAAATGTGTCAATGTCACTGCACCCAAATCATCGATAAACTAGCCTCAGTGCCAACTTTATTGACAGAATTACTGCTTACAACAAGAGGAGCTTTGACTAAGTCCCCAACACCAATAGTGATTGAAAAAGAAGCGCCAAAGGAAAAGGTCCTGGACGGTCTTAACTCCCCCGTGGGGCTTAAATCCAGCAAAATGAGTTCAATCCTCGGATCAACCGAACCAAGTAAGTCAACTACACCTTCACCTAATCCACCTGGCACTCTTGACAACTGCAGTGCTTTGGACTTATCATTTCAAGCTCAATGTAAGCAGTCTCCATCAAGACAACTAAAAATATCCAAGCCACTAACTAAACGAGAGAGAAAACGACTGAGAAAGTCCAGAAAGACCAAACACACAAGCCAGACATCAGATCAATTCCGGCTAAGATCTGTTCAAAACGGAATTCCTGAAGATGACATAATACCACAAAATAGCTTTGAATCAGCCAGGCCCAAAGAGCAATCGACTTCACCTCCTATACCGCTTGTCATTCAAAGCACTTCAAATCTCAACTCAAGGGAGCCACCTCCGCCAGAAAAAATATACAGTTTATTCATTCCTACAGCAAGTAAGGTGAAAAACAATCAAATAACTCAGGCCACCCAATCAATAGTAAAGTGCACCTCAACGACCACAAGGGAAACAAGACTGGGGAAGGCCACTTTGACCCAGGAAATTGGCCCAATTGTAGGCAGTAATTTAGAAATAAACAGGGGTGGTGAAATCCATACACAAAGAAACACTCTGGAACCCCGAGATTTATTTCCGATTTTCCCAGAGCCTAAGGTGGCGAAGAACGATATCAGAAAGAGCTCTGTAAAAGAGTGGCAGTGCGACACGCCAAACAATAATAAATTGGTTTTTAACCCCCAATATGTCTCAAGGGGAGTGCACGACTACCTCAACAGAACTGCACTGCTCAAATTATTTAAAGCTCTCCCCTCCTTGAGCCACATCAATTCCAATGATATCGATAGCATTGAGTTCGAACAAAACTCAAGTCCCACGGGTCATGAATTAACAATTGCCACATTCACCAACAATACTCCTATCGAACAGATCTGGCAGCAAAAGGACACGTTTGCCAAATGGGGCATCGAGCTAAAAAAAGATAGTCCCCTCCTGCTATCCCAGTCCATTACAACAACCACCTCACCCAATGTGTTTCTTAAAAGGCGCAATAGGCCCAGACCTACGCTGCCTCAAAAAGGAGAAAGAGTCCTTGGCCAGGAAAATAACCATCACTTTTGACCATCCTGAAGCAGGCAAGCCTCCGGGTTCCCGGCACCTGAGTATGACAGTTTCCCCCACCGGAAAAGCATGAATAACCCCAACAGCTTCACACACATATCAAGGTTGCAACATATGTTCCTGGAACGTGCATGGCCTGCACACAAAATTAGAAAATCCTGACTTCATGGACTTCATAACACAGTATAATATTCTTTTGTTTCAAGAATCATGGCAGAAAAACCCCTCTCCAATAATCGGCTATAAAGAATTTCAGAATCCGGCTAAAAGAACAACTAAATCCGAAAGAGCAAAAGGGGGCCTCTCCACCTTTATTTCAACAGAAATCCCATGGCACGCTTCTATAATAGATCTAGACTGCTCTTGGATGTTATGTGTCAAACTAAAGGCCTCGTTGCTCCACATTCTCCTCATACTCAACATCTACATCCATCCGGCATCTAAGCAAAAGAGCTTAAGAATCGAACAACTTATCACATCTCTAATAACACTAAAACTAGCCTACCCAGATGCTAACATCATACTGTCGGGTGACTTCAACATGAATTTACAGCACAACTGCAATAAGTACACAATAGGGGCTACACTAGCCTCCAATCGACAGGTTTCCCTTGGTAAGAGATGCGCAATTCGCCTGAATGATCTCTCAATGCAAGTGCTCAATGATCAAAGCCCAACAGATCGGCCCCCAGCACATACAAGGGTCACCCAAAAATCATGCTCAACCATCGACTACACGTTTACGGATTACGACCTTTTCCCGTACATTGAGAACTTTCAAATAAAAAATAGGGCAGAAAGCGATCATCTACCACAATCGTTCACTTTACTAGGTAGTTTCGCACTTCCAGAGAAACCAAAGGCGATGTCTTCCTTAACCCAATGTTATAACTTAAAACGCCTCTGCTGGAAAAAGGAAAACATTGAGGATATCACATGTATATATTCCAGCCTTTTGGAAAGATTTAATCTAGAAACACTGAGCATAAAGGCCTGGGAGTCTTTCATCCATGTCATAAATAACAAATATTCCAAGCACGTCCATGGCCATAAAGCAGGAAATTTAAAGGGGGAAGCCTGGTACACCAAACGCTTGAGGAAACAAAAACGAGAACTAAATAAGTACATCAGACAATTACGATCACGGGGACCAGAACACCACCAGGGAATCCTGATCATAATTGCAAAAGCAAGAAAGGAGCATAACAGGGACATAAGATTGGCCAAAAAAGAGTACAATGAACACATCTGGGCAAAACTACTCTATGCATGTAAATTAAGGGACTCCAAGCGTTTCTGGGATCAAATTAATCAGTTAACTAATGGCGGGAATCGACATCATAACTCGGATGTAATGGAAACAACCTGGAGAGCCCACATTGAACATCTATACAATGAAACTCTATCTCCAATTGCCCTGAATAATGGAACAATAACAGCAAACAGGGCCGGTGGCGGAGGACAAGCAAATAACACACTGACCCACGAATCGTCTCAAGACTCAGAGTCTTTTTCTGTCGAACAAGTACTAAAAATAATAAAAAACTTAAAACCTGAGGGAGCTCCAGGCCCTAATGGTCTACCAAATGCCCTGTTTCGGCACGACCCTCCATTCTTTTCTCGCCTCCTTACTCCCCTTTTTAACAAAGCCATAACATGCGGTTTGATTCCTGAGTCTTGGAGAGGAAGTATCCTTAACCCAATCCACAAGTCTGGTTCCCGCTCAAATCCCTCCAATTACAGATGAATCGCATTGATAGATGTGGAGGAGAAATTATACGCATCCAATCTCTTGGTTGAGCTAGAGGCTTGGGTCAGCAGATCAAACTTAATACCCTACACACAAACTGGATTCCGGGCAGGGATGGGCACCCTCACCAATATTTCAGCGGTTACCCTCATAGCCAATCAGTCATTTGCAAAATCTAGGCCCCTGTACACCTGCTTTATCGACCTAAAAGCGGCTTTCGATAAAGTTTCAAGAGCCAACTTATGGGCAAAAATGCAAGACTGGGGGGTTCCGCCACGACTCCTGAAGGCCATCATCAATCTATACTCACATACGTGGGTACAAATAAAGAAAGGAGACGGGTCCAGTTTAACCGGCAAAATTCCAACATCCAATGGGCTAAAACAGGGTTGCGTACTGGCACCCTGTCTATTTAACATCTACACCTCCGATCTCGATAAGCGCCTCAGGTTAATCCAAGCAGACCCTCCAAAATTGGGAAAAAAAACGATCCCTTGTGTCCAATATGCTGATGACATCGTCCTGCTAGCACAAACTCCCATAGTCCTACAGAAACTGATCACAGAACTAGGAGACTATGCCACCTCGAACCAACTTACGATTAACCATAAAAAAACAAAAGTTATGTGTTTCTCAAAATCTATTAAAACACCGAAAAGTCTAACTTTTTCCTGGAATTTGGGTGAGCATCAATTGACAAGGGTTACGTG
Organism: Lissotriton vulgaris; assembly: GCF_964263255.1. Lineage (NCBI taxonomy): Eukaryota > Metazoa > Chordata > Amphibia > Caudata > Salamandridae > Lissotriton > Lissotriton vulgaris. The sequence continues at coordinate 598,419,430 of NC_141696.1, forward strand.
CTACAAATACCTGGGCTTTCAGTTAGATTGTAAGCTTAACTTCAAATCACACTTGGACCAAGGTCGCTTGAAAGCCAAACAACTGTTGTTCGCTTTTAAAACTCTAAGGAAAAAACTTAGAGGATGCTCCACTGCCCACCTGCTTAAAGTGATTGCTGCAAAATGTTTACCTTCCATTTCATACGGCTCAGAAATTCTGAACACCAAAGATGCCACAGTCCTAAATACAGCACAATCTACACTATTTAAGAGACTGTTCACAATTCCGCTACACACCTCACAGGCACAAATCCGCCTAGAATATGGTCTAAAAAATCAGATTATGGCCAGACAAGGCGCCCTAGTAAAATACTACTGGAGGATGAGGGAGGCAGAAGATAACACCCTAGCCCACTATTGTTGGGTCGAGATTGAAAACCAAAAGAGCCTAGCTAACTCAACCACAGCAGCCCTGAAGGAATCCCTGTTGGCATTACAGTTAGAGGATGCTTGGCTCACCCTCACAACGTACTCAGGATTTAAAATCGTTGTCAATAACGCTATCAAACGGACCTCTTTATTAACTGATAAAATGTCCTTTGCAAAAAAACATCATGCCTGGGCTGTGATTAAGGATTATCAGAGGCTGAAGCCACAACAATATCTTTTGGAACAATTCTCCCACCAGAAAAAACATTATCTGACTTTGATACGCATGGGGTCTTTCCCCTCAAAGGATTAGACCCCAAAATGGCAACAAACATGGCCAACCAAGGAGTGTCGTCTCTGTGGTCAAGGGGAAGAGTCGCTACTACACTTTCTATGCACATGCTCTTTTTCATTGGAAGCCCGAAAATCCATTCTCCGGGAGGCTCTAAGGAAGGAACAAATAAGAACATGTAGAGCAGCGGTCATTAAATGTCTCGGAGGATCGTCAATTCCTCTGTCCTGTAGAGCCATAATACTATGGAAAATCGCAGCAAAAGAACTGGTAAAATGCGACCCTGCCAAGCAGCCAATTAATTAGCAGATTATTCCCAAATGCATTGTTATATTCGTCATTATTTTTAAAATAATAAGTATCTCCTTATTCAGACATCAACCTCAAGCCTTTTTAGGTGTTTTTAAAAAATGTATATTCTAAAGCATGGTGTTTTATGATGGTTGTCCATCCTTTTATGATTTTTTTAATGAATCAAATAAAAGTATATTTGGCTTGACTTGAACTTTTGCTAGTGGCATTGTAGTTTTCCCCAAAAACCTTTCTATTTGTTTAGTCTTTTTTTTATTTTTATGCCTGGAGCTCCTTAGCGAACCATGGTGCTTTCCCTTCTGTGTGCATAGATTTGTTGTTGTTTTAAAGGCACCAGGAGGTTAGCAGCAATAAGTATCAACATTTTAAAATTATTATATCTATTGGTTATATCTCTGAACATGACAGGGGTCGAATTGGATAGCATATTTTCCCATTCTTTGGTCATTAGCTTTGACCAGTTTCCGAGTAGTCTAGGATTGGTCTGTACTTCCACAGTATGGCTGACCCTGGTCAGCTGAAATGGAATAATTGTATGATCCGACTAGATAATGTCTACAGGGTTCCCAATGGTCAGGTCATGTATATTAGAAAAGATGGGATCAAGTACATGCCCTTGATTATGAGAAGGGCCATTAACATGCTACGTTAGTTGGACCACTTCCAGGTCCATTAACAAATTGTTAATCATTTCATAGTTCATATTATCCAAGTGAAGATTAAGATCTCCTAATACTGAGAAGTTAGATGTTGTGAGACTATATTCTGCCACAACATCTGGGAGCGCTTGTATAAATTGCTCAGGGGGTCCTGCCAGTCGGTAGAATAGTAATCCAGAGAAGGGGAAAGTGGGTATTAGCTCCAGGGAAAATACCAGACCTTCACACCCCACAAGTGGTATCAGGTTAGTTTGAACTTTCATTCCTTCTCTGTGCAAAATAGCGACATATCCTCTTCCTCTCTGACCTCCTTCTCTATCCCTTCTTCCAATGGAATATCCCGGTGGAGTGCCATGGCTTTGTCGGAGATGGAGCCTTCCTGATCCCAAGTTTCCATAAGGAACATGGCATCTGGATTTTCATCCTCTATAAACGTAATTTGATCTAAACTATGTTTGGATAGGGATCTACAATTAAATAAATACATCTGCCAGTGCGAATTTTTAAATTTCCCCAATGGCAGTGAGTCATTAGTCACAGAGTGGTGGAATCCTGTTGGGCTCCATTTACAGTTGTCACATTTAATCCGATAATCTCAGGGAAGTCTGTGCATACAGGTCTTCGCTTCTAGTGAACTAAATGCCTGCAATTCCTCAGCCGAGCAGGTAATCCTACTTCCATTTGGCTGAAAACAAGCAGAGCTCCTGGTCCTCGGCCCCAGCTGAGCACAGACGAGCTTCCCTTTGGCGCGCTTTTGCCTTTTCTGATGTTGTGTGTGTGCTGCACTAGCACACATACAAAGAGAGAGAAGGGTTAAAATCAGTCTATGCATAGTATTTTGTACTGGAAGGTTATCCTTCAGTACAAAACCTATGCTAGACTCATGGAGACAATCTTGCACTATGGTACAGTGGTGTCTGTGTGGCGCACTGCAGCTGATTTCAGCACCAGCGCTAGGGAGAGTGCCAACTCTCTGTAACTATGGCTCTCTCCTATCTTTTTTCATGCAGCGCAGCAATTGTGGCTGCTGCACTGTGCAAGTAAGTGGTACATCTGGCCCCTAGACTCCTGTCACACTAATGGATACCTCTCTCAAACCGTAGGGAAGAGGCCCTCTGGTTTACAAGTTTGAAGTTTACGACTTTGTTTTATTAGCATAGTTACTGAAAACCATTGCTACAGAATATATCATAACATTTTCATCATAAATTGCAATTTTAAGAGAAAGGTAAAAAGGAATTTGCTAAAAAATCAGTTAAAATCAATTAAAGTTAGTTGATCTGTGCAGGACATAGTTATTTATTCATTAATTTAGCAGCTTTTGACCTTTTTTCATTCCCGTAAGGAAGAGGCCCTCTGTGTAGGAAGCCACACACTTTGCCAGTACGTGCCACACACAGTCAAGTTTAGGATGTTCCAGATGCTGCTGTGTACGCAGAACCCCTCTGACTACTTAAGAAATATTTCGTACAGGTAACTATAGTTGGCTTGCACGCACAAAAAATGGTACTACGATGATAATACATTTATAAGCATTCCTGGCCTCTCTGGGTGTATATATATATAGCAGTATATATTTATATATACTGCAATATATATATATATATATATATATATATATATATATATATATATATATATATATATATATATATATATATATATATACACACAATATAATTAGCAGTGTCTTTGATCCTGATTACATTTATTGAGGAATATCCATCAAATTATATATCTGTAGCAATTGTATTTTACAATTATTCTCAGAAACAACCACAGAAGGCATGTTATTCATACATGAGTTAGTGTCAAATATGGTCTTAAATTGCTATTTTAGCAGTAACTATGTTGACTCTTACCTTTCTTGATTTTACTATTGATCTGTGTAAAATGGTTGTTTTTCTTTTAAAAGCATTATTTATTGATGTTTTTAAAGCAAATGACGAGCTGCTTGACATTATATTTTGTCTATGTCCATGATGACGTTGTCGATTGCAACTTGCACTGTCACTTTAAATTCATGAACATCACTCCATAGCGTGTCATGTGATCAAGGGCCAAGGGGGCCCGAAACGCGTCATGGCTAAGGTGCGGGGTTACTTGCACTAATAAAATATTTGCACCTTCAAAATTTGGGTCCGCTGTCGTCCCAATTCCTCAAGGTGTCGACTTTCCTGTTCATATATATATATATGACGTGCTAGAGGGAACCGCCTTGTAAAGTGGACAGAGACCATCGGGGCACCTTGCAATTTTGTGTATCCAGGTTACTGGAAGTTCTCTGTTCCGCCGTACCTGCACGGAGGATCAGCTCCGCTGCAGCAAGCAGTTCGTGTAATCACACGGAGAAACCAAGGGTCACGGTATCCGAAGTTCCAGGACTGCCCCAGTGTGGATACTTGTGGTTAAGGCGTCTTGGGGACCCAACCGGTGTTTTTTATCTACAAGCCGAGTTTGCCACTGACTCTGTGCCGTGTTCATAACGATGTCCAGGACCCAACAATTGGAAACAAGGGAATGAGAACAGAACTCCACCCGGCATGCTGTGAGAGGGGCATGCTGGGATTTGTAGTTTGCCGACGCTACTGCATTATCCTGAGTAACTCTGTTCCGCCCTACCACGACAACCACCAATGGTAGAACATATGGGACTACTTACTGAGCAGTGGCAGCAAACTTTGTTTGGCAGCAGGCATCTGAGGAAGTCATTGAAGACGAAACGCGTCATGCCTAAGCTCTTTTGAAAATAAATCACCTACATGGATCCCCGCTGTGTCCCTCTGATTCTTTCTTTGGTTTGGATCCTTGTTTGTGTGTATATATATATATATATATATATATATATATATATATATATATATATATATATATAGATATATATAGATATATATAGATATATATAGATATAGATATATATATACATATTCACTGAAAAAACCATAGGTTTCACACCAGTTATAGTTAGGAATTAGCATTTAAAAAACCTAATAGATTCACTGAAAAAACCATAGGTTTGACACCAGTTATAGTTAGCTGGAAATTCTACTGACATAAAACCATTGAAATTCCCACGTTATAGTTAGTTGGACTCACTATAACTTGCCCGCCTGCAATGCACTGCTGATGACGTCACATATTACATCACTCATGACATGGTCAGTGACATCACTCATGACATCACTGATGACACCATCAAGTGAATGTGTGTCTTTCTGAAAAATAAATATGTTTTATATATGTAAAGGTCGATGGAAGAATAAATGTTTAAATAAGTGTCTTAATGGATGTTTTTTTTAAAAAAAAATGATTGGTTAACTGGCTTATTGAGTGTATTTTAGTGAATACATATATTAGCGAGTATTGTTTAAATATTTAAATGTTTGTATCAGTGTTTCACTTTGTGTATGTGGCTGCATGGGTTGGTGAGTAGCTACGTGTGTGTGTATATGGGTTATTAGGTGTTTTTTTTAGTATCAGTATTAGTGTCTGTATGGTTTGGTGGGGGTGTTACTTAGCACATAGATGCATCAATGACTGACTCACTGTTTGTATGTGTTTTGAAAACAGCATATGTGCAGGACTATATGGGTGGATGAGTGTGTATATGTGTGTGTTAGTGAGTGAATGACTGTCTCACTAGTGTCTTTATCAGTAACTACATATGTTTTAATCTAGTATATGTGAGTATTGATGTATATAAGTGAGTATATGTGAGAGTGAGAGATTGAAAGAGTTCTTGTTTAAATAAGTATGTGTTTCTATAAGTGATTGTTTAAGAGAGTAAGTATGTGTAAGTTTCCTTAGAAGTAAGGTGGTAGTGTGTGTATAGCTGTATATGCAAATAAATGTTCAATAGTTTATTTGCATGTGTGATTATGTGTGTGAGTAACTTTTGGATGACTGTCGGTGTGTAACAGGATGTATAGGTGTTTCACTACATATGATGAGTGAATATATGTATGAGTGACTATATAGAACTGTTGGTGAATGAGTGGATGTGTATATAGATGGTGGTATTACTGAATTGGTTGTTGTAACTGGTATGGGTATCTCTATTTTTTTGAAAATTGTAGTTTCTATTTTTAGGTCGAGAGACCGTTAAGCTGCGAAGGAGCTTCCGGTCCGGAGAATTAATGTCATCTAGTGGGGCTTCAGAACCCGCCTCCCTGCCCTGTCTCTCCATCATTGGCTGGCTTCCTAAATGGAGGCCAGCCATTGGAGGAGAGAGCCGTCCCTCCAAAGAAGCTCCGTCTTTTTCGGATTCGGGGGCGTGATTTTTTGCATTCTTTAGCCCTGTGACGTTGCCTGTCACTCAGGGCGCAAAAAACTCGCCCCCGAATCTGAAAATGGCGGCGCTTTTCTTTAGGCCATTTCACAACAACAGCCGCCCCAAGAAGTCGCAGCCTCCTCCACCTGGCAGTCTCTGTGTGCCCAAGAGTACACATCGCGCCTCTCGTTTTCTGCTGCCCACCGCAAATCGAAGGGGACGTCCACCGCTGCCCATCTGCGCCCCACGCACCCAGGAGCAGTGAGAGTCAGGACGCAGACCTCACCAACGTTGTGCTCTGGTTTTCTGCTTCTTCCCGGCACACAGAGAGTGCCCCCTGCGAGGCGCCGAGACGCGCCCCTCCCCCCCCCCCCGATTGGAGGCAGAGACAGAGGCAACACCAGGGAGGAGCAGAATATCCGAAGGGAGAGAAATCCTTCGCATTCCAAAGCGCAAGACTTCACCCACAAGCCCCTGCTCAAAGCTCGCACCTGAGACCATCGTGGGCTGAGCAGAGCAGAACAGCGCCGTGAGAAGAGCATACCGGCAGTTATGTCCAGGATGTTACTGTTTATGTGCCCAACGTTATTTTTCCACGCGCTTAAAGGGATGTGTATTTAGGGAGGGATGGAGGGCGCATGAGTATACGCTTGATTATTAGGTTGCATTTTTGTTCATCCGTGTTGTTTATCTTCCTATTGTTGTGGGGCAGTTTCTAACGTGCCATTATTTTCGCAAAAATGGATTTCCCCAGTGTTAAGTTCTCAGAACTCTGCCACTGAATTAGCCGTGCAGGCGGGAACTTTACTATAGCGTTATAAAATTGAATTTGTTATCCGGCTGGTGTTTGTGTACGTCTCCATCTCAGAGGGTGTTTTTTCTTGACCCTATCCGTGGTTTTATTGAAAATGGGGAGGGAGGGAGGGGGGAATGGACGCCAACATCATTTAGAGGGTTTTGAAAGGCATCCAGTAAGTTCTTGCACCAATTCCTCGGAGATTATGTGGTACTTAACTCCTGTTTCTTGTGTGTATGAGTGAGCACTTTCAGACTTATTTAACATGTTTCACCCCGTGGAGTTCTGTATCTTTGCCTATTGAACGAGGAAACTCCATTTCCCAGGTGTGTGTGCAAAGAGCTGCCGACCTCCCGTCTTGGGCTGTGAAATACCTGTCCCGTGGGGTGCCTTGATCGTCCTACCAACGCCAGAGGAGGCTGCCATGGCGAGTGCGAGTGCAGAGTGCGAGTGCAGTGGTGAGTAGTGAGTGCAGTGGTGAGTAGTGAGTGCAGTGGTGAGTAGTGAGTGCAGTGGTGAGTAGTGAGTGCAGTGGTGAGTAGTGAGTGCAGAGTAGTGAGTGCAGAGTAGTGAGTGCAGAGTAGTGAGTGCAGTGCAGAGTAGTGAGTGCAGTGCAGAGTAGTGAGTGCAGTGCAGAGTAGTGAGTGCAGTGCAGAGTAGTGAGTGCAGTGTAGTGAGTGCAGTGCAGAGTAGTGAGTGCAGTGTGCAGATGTTGGACCCGGCCTCGTGGCGTGGTCCTCGCGGATCTCCGCCGCTCCAGAACTATGGGTGGAACTGATTCCCGTCCACCCAGACCTGTACAGGACACTCTTACTCCGGACCTGAGACTATCTCCAGACCACGTGCCTGCACCCGTGCACGTGACCATCAGACTCCATGTTTGGCCACCTCGGCTGGCCGGCCGCCTTCTTTCCTTTCGGCAGCTCCTGACCTCTCCTGGCTACAGCTAAGCCTGGGCGTCCGGCGCGCCCAGCTCCACCCGGGGGGGTGAACGACTCACCAAGTACCCGAAACCAAGACTTCCATCACACCTCCGGCCCCCTCCCGAGGAACTGGTTCCCCTCACACCTCGGAACTATCCCTGAGGGCTGGTTTCGATCGCACCTTGGGCCTCCTAGTGAGCTGGCTCCAGGTCCTGATGGGCGTCTGGGATTCCCTGGACACATGGTCCAAAGCATCAAAGAACCAACCGCCCAGACAATCAGGCGCCTGGCCCTCGGCCCTCCGGCTTCCTGCCTATGAGGGTCCGGACATCAAAGAGCTCCAGGACTATAAGACAGCCTGCCTTCCCTCCAGTCGACAGTTGTATCTTGGACAAGAAAGCCCTGCTGATCTGATCGCGGCTGACCTTGAGGAGAACAGACTCTGACCCACTGAGCCCTGCTGACGTCGTCGCGGCTCATTCTCGAATCTACAAGACCTGAACCACCGGAGCCCTGTTGACGCTGTCGCGGCATCCTCTTGAAGCACAAGACCTGAACCACCGGAGCCCTGCTGACGCTGTCGCGGCCCCCTCTTGAAGCACAAGACCTGAACCACCGGAGCCCTGCTGACGCTGTCGCGGCTCCACCTGCTTACGAGTACGACGGAGTACTCGTGACCAAGCCCTGCTGACCTCGTCGCGGCTTGACAAACTCTCTGGTCCGGCTGGACCCTCGACGCTACCCTCACGATCATCTTGAACAGAAGTGAGTAGGACGGCAAGTCACATCGCCAGCCCCCGTACCCACCAGTTCGAGGATTGAGAACTGTGCGCTGGGTGCGTGGTGTACCAGCTGGCCTCCTAAGACTGTCCTGCTTCCCCGAGCCGTCGTTACGAGACTTTCGCGATCCCTCGATCGCTGTGTAATGCTCCCTACTTTATATCTCGATAAAGTCTTTTCTGATAAAGAATCACGGTGTGGTGTCCGTTCATAAGTGTGGTGTGTCGACATTGTGTACGATCAGTCCTCCCCGACGAGGACTCTCCCTCGATAAGACTCGGCAGTAGTTGTGGGAGAGGAGGTTCCAGGCGGTTAGGAGAGACCTCTTGACCCCTGGGGTCACCGCCTTCCAACATTGGTGGCAGCGACGCGATACGAACCTACGTCTAAAAAGATCGTACCACTGACACACTACCTGAACCCACACGCAGCAAACGCACAAGAAAAGAAGAGCAACAATGACGACTACAGAATCTAGGGTAAAGACAACCTTCGACAAGGACCTCCTGGAAGACTACACCCATAGAGAGCTGAAACAGTTCTGCAAAGAACTGAGTATCCCGAGTACCGGACTAAGCACCAAGGATGATTTCCAGAAAGCGCTAACCGCTTGGGTCGAGTCCGGAGCACCTCTTCCCCCGATCGAAGACGAGGGAAGGAGACCACAGACCGAACCCGGTACACCGACCGGTGAGAGAGTCCAGCAACCGTCCCGGAGCCCAGCAACCGGGAGAGAGCGGTCATCAGAGGAGATGGCCGATCGAGAACGTGACCGAAGCCATGAGCTCGAACTGGCGCGCCTCAAATTGGAGGGCGAACTCAAACTCGCAGAAAAGAAGTTGGCAGTGGAGCAGTTACGGCTCCAAGGAGAACTAGAGGAGAAGAAGCTCCAGAGGGAGCATGAAGGACGGAAACTTCAGCTCGAGCACGAGCGCAGCCTCAAAGAGCTCGAATTAAAAGCAAGAAAAGACGCAACCGGATCACCGGGCCTTGGGGAGCAGGTGGTCCCCAAAGAAGCGAAGGTGCATATCCCCAAGGACGTTGTAAAGGAATTTTACAAAGGGGACGACATCCAGCAGTGGTTCAAAGCCTACGAGGTGGCCATGTCCGCTCACCGGGTCCCCGAGAAGGATTGGGGGGCCGGCCTGTGGAGACGCTTCCTCAGCGAGGGGAGAGACACCCTGCTGGACCTACCGACGGCACACATGAACGCCTACCCCCACATGAAAGACACCCTCCTATTCCGCTACGGCCTCACACCGGAAATGTACCGCCAGCGGTTTAGGGAGTGCAAAAAGATTCCTGGCACCACCTGGGTAGACTATGTGAACTACTACACCCGGGCCCTAGACGGGTGGATCAAGTGCAGCAATGTGACCACCTTCGAAGGCCTAGTCGACTTAGTGGCTTACGAGCACCTGTCCGCCAATTGCTTTGTGGAACTAAGACAGCATCTCCTAGACAGCAAGCTCGCCAACCCACGGAAACTGGCTGTGGAAGCCGATCGATGGGTGGCCACCCGAGTCCAGAAGGGGCCCGGGGGAGACACTCAGCGGAACGACCAACGATCTTCACGCCAGCGGGGTGGGGGAGGTCGGGGCAAGCAACAAGGTTCCCAGTCAGGGCCCCAGCTCAGTCCTCCCAGAAACCAGACCCCCCCGCTCTCCTCCCGCGACGAGAGCCGTCCCAAGTGTAGGACCCCCGGGGCTCCGTCCCAACTCCACGTGCTTCAAGTGTCAGCAACCCGGGCATTATGCCGGTGAACCCCGATGTCCCCTGACCCCGAAATCCACTCCCACTGGGCCCTCCACTAGACAGATATCCTCAGTAGCCTTAGAAGAGGAAGAAATAAAAGAACAGGGGGAGTGGGAACCCGCAGCCATGGTCCTAGCCTCCCTGGGGAATAGTGAGATGATTCCCGGAGATTATCTGCCCGACAACACCGAAAAGTACCGCCAGACAGTAAAGGTTAACGGGCGCAGCATAGGAGCCCTTCGGGACACAGGAGCCAGCATCACGTCTGTTAGGTACACGCTAGTTCCTGAGTCCATGTTTAAGAGAGTAAGTATGTGTAAGTTTCCTTAGAAGTAAGGTGGTAGTGTGTCTATAGCTGTATATGCAAATAAATGTTCAATAGTTTATTTGCATGTGTGATTATGTGTGTGAGTAACTTTTGGATGACTGTCGGTGTGTAACAGGATGTATAGGTGTTTCACTACATATGATGAGTGAATATATGTATGAGTGACTATATAGAACTGTTGGTGAATGAGTGGATGTGTATATAGATGGTGGTATTACTGAATTGGTTGTTGTAACTGGTATGGGTATCTCTATTTTTTTGAAAATTGTAGTTTCTATTTTTAGGTCGAGAGACCGCTAAGCTGCGAAGGAGCTTCCGGTCCGGAGAATTAATGTCATCTAGTGGGGCTTCAGAACCCGCCTCCCTGCCCTGTCTCTCCATCATTGGCTGGCTTCCTAAATGGAGGCCAGCCATTGGAGGAGAGAGCCGTCCCTCCAAAGAAGCTCCGTCTTTTTCGGATTCGGGGGCGTGATTTTTTGCATTCTTTAGCCCTGTGACGTCGCCTGTCACTCAGGGCGCAAAAAACTCGCCCCCGAATCTGAAAATGGCGGCGCTTTTCTTTAGGCCATTTCACAACAACAGCCGCCCCAAGAAGTCGCAGCCTCCTCCACCTGGCAGTCTCTGTGTGCCCAAGAGTACACATCGCGCCCCTCGTTTTCTGCTGCCCACCGCAAATCGAAGGGGACGTCCACCGCTGCCCATCTGCGCCCCACGCACCCAGGAGCAGTGAGAGTCAGGACGCAGACCTCACCAACGTTGTGCTCTGGTTTTCTGCTTCTTCCCGGCACACAGAGAGTGCCCCCTGCGAGGCGCCGAGACGCGCCCCTCCCCCCCCCCCGATTGGAGGCAGAGACAGAGGCAACACCAGGGAGGAGCAGAATATCCGAAGGGAGAGAAATCCTTCGCATTCCAAAGCGCAAGACTTCACCCACAAGCCTCTGCTCAAAGCTCGCACCTGAGACCATCGTGGGCTGAGCAGAGCAGAACAGCGCCGTGAGAAGAGCATACCGGCAGTTATGTCCAGGATGTTACTGTTTATGTGCCCAACATTATTTTTCCACGCGCTTAAAGGGATGTGTATTTAGGGAGGGATGGAGGGCGCATGAGTATACGCTTGATTATTAGGTTGCATTTTTGTTCATCCGTGTTGTTTATCTTCCTATTGTTGTGGGGCAGTTTCTAACGTGCCATTATTTTCGCAAAAATGGATTTCCCCAGTGTTAAGTTCTCAGAACTCTGCCACTGAATTAGCCGTGCAGGCGGGAACTTTACTATAGCGTTATAAAATTGAATTTGTTATCCGGCTGGTGTTTGTGTACGTCTCCATCTCAGAGGGTGTTTTTTCTTGACCCTATCCGTGGTTTTATTGAAAATGGGGAGGGAGGGAGGGGGGAATGGACGCCAACATCATTTAGAGGGTTTTGAACGGCATCCAGTAAGTTCTTGCACCAATTCCTCGGAGATTATGTGGTACTTAACTCCTGTTTCTTGTGTGTATGAGTGAGCACTTTCAGACTTATTTAACATGTTTCACCCCGTGGAGTTCTGTATCTTTGCCTATTGAACGAGGAAACTCCATTTCCCAGGTGTGTGTGCAAAGAGCTGCCGACCTCCCGTCTTGGGCTGTGAAATACCTGTCCCGTGGGGTGCCTTGATCGTCCTACCAACGCCAGAGGAGGCTGCCATGGCGAGTGCGAGTGCAGAGTGCGAGTGCAGTGGTGAGTAGTGAGTGCAGTGGTGAGTAGTGAGTGCAGTGGTGAGTAGTGAGTGCAGTGGTGAGTAGTGAGTGCAGTGGTGAGTAGTGAGTGCAGAGTAGTGAGTGCAGTGCAGAGTAGTGAGTGCAGTGCAGAGTAGTGAGTGCAGTGCAGAGTAGTGAGTGCAGTGCAGAGTAGTGAGTGCAGTGCAGAGTAGTGAGTGCAGTGTAGTGAGTGCAGTGCAGAGTAGTGAGTGCAGTGTGCAGATGTTGGACCCGGCCTCGTGGCGTGGTCCTCGCGGATCTCCGCCGCTCCAGAACTATGGGTGGAACTGATTCCCGTCCACCCAGACCTGTACAGGACACTCTTACTCCGGACCTGAGACTATCTCCAGACCACGTGCCTGCACCCGTGCACGTGACCATCAGACTCCATGTTTGGCCACCTCGGCTGGCCGGCCGCCTTCTTTCCTTTCGGCAGCTCCTGACCTCTCCTGGCTACAGCTAAGCCTGGGCGTCCGGCGCGCCCAGCTCCACCCGGGGGGGTGAACGACTCACCAAGTACCCGAAACCAAGACTTCCATCACACCTCCGGCCCCCTCCCGAGGAACTGGTTCCCCTCACACCTCGGAACTATCCCTGAGGGCTGGTTTCGATCGCACCTTGGGCCTCCTAGTGAGCTGGCTCCAGGTCCTGATGGGCGTCTGGGATTCCCTGGACACATGGTCCAAAGCATCAAAGAACCAACCGCCCAGACAATCAGGCGCCTGGCCCTCGGCCCTCCGGCTTCCTGCCTATGAGGGTCCGGACATCAAAGAGCTCCAGGACTATAAGACAGCCTGCCTTCCCTCCAGTCGACAGTTGTATCTTGGACAAGAAAGCCCTGCTGATCTGATCGCGGCTGACCTTGAGGAGAACAGACTCTGACCCACTGAGCCCTGCTGACGTCGTTGCGGCTCATTCTCGAATCTACAAGACCTGAACCACCGGAGCCCTGTTGACGCTGTCGCGGCATCCTCTTGAAGCACAAGACCTGAACCACCGGAGCCCTGCTGACGCTGTCGCGGCCCCCTCTTGAAGCACAAGACCTGAACCACCGGAGCCCTGCTGACGCTGTCGCGGCTCCACCTGCTTACGAGTACGACGGAGTACTCGTGACCAAGCCCTGCTGACCTCGTCGCGGCTTGACAAACTCTCTGGTCCGGCTGGACCCTCGACGCTACCCTCACTATCATCTTGAACAGAAGTGAGTAGGACGGCAAGTCACATCGCCAGCCCCCGTACCCACCAGTTCGAGGATTGAGAACTGTGCGCTGGGTGCGTGGTGTACCAGCTGGCCTCCTAAGACTGTCCTGCTTCCCCGAGCCGTCGTTACGAGACTTTCGCGATCCCTCGATCGCTGTGTAATGCTCCCTACTTTATATCTCGATAAAGTCTTTTCTGATAAAGAATCACGGTGTGGTGTCCGTTCATAAGTGTGGTGTGTCGACAGTGTGTACGATCAGTCCTCCCCGACGAGGACTCTCCCTCGATAAGACTCGGCAGTAGTTGTGGGAGAGGAGGTTCCAGGCGGTTAGGAGAGACCTCTTGACCCCTGGGGTCACCGCCTTCCAACATTGGTGGCAGCGACGCGATACGAACCTACGTCTAAAAAGATCGTACCACTGACACACTACCTGAACCCACACGCAGCAAACGCACAAGAAAAGAAGAGCAACAATGACGACTACAGAATCTAGGGTAAAGACAACCTTCGACAAGGACCTCCTGGAAGACTACACCCATAGAGAGCTGAAACAGTTCTGCAAAGAACTGAGTATCCCGAGTACCGGACTAAGCACCAAGGATGATTTCCAGAAAGCGCTAACCGCTTGGGTCGAGTCCGGAGCACCTCTTCCCCCGATCGAAGACGAGGGAAGGAGACCACAGACCGAACCCGGTACACCGACCGGTGAGAGAGTCCAGCAACCGTCCCGGAGCCCAGCAACCGGGAGAGAGCGGTCATCAGAGGAGATGGCCGATCGAGAACGTGACCGAAGCCATGAGCTCGAACTGGCGCGCCTCAAATTGGAGGGCGAACTCAAACTCGCAGAAAAGAAGTTGGCAGTGGAGCAGTTACGGCTCCAAGGAGAACTAGAGGAGAAGAAGCTCCAGAGGGAGCATGAAGGACGGAAACTTCAGCTCGAGCACGAGCGCAGCCTCAAAGAGCTCGAATTAAAAGCAAGAAAAGACGCAACCGGATCACCGGGCCTTGGGGAGCAGGTGGTCCCCAAAGAAGCGAAGGTGCATATCCCCAAGGACGTTGTAAAGGAATTTTACAAAGGGGACGACATCCAGCAGTGGTTCAAAGCCTACGAGGTGGCCATGTCCGCTCACCGGGTCCCCGAGAAGGATTGGGGGGCCGGCCTGTGGAGACGCTTCCTCAGCGAGGGGAGAGACACCCTGCTGGACCTACCGACGGCACACATGAACGCCTACCCCCACATGAAAGACACCCTCCTATTCCGCTACGGCCTCACACCGGAAATGTACCGCCAGCGGTTTAGGGAGTGCAAAAAGATTCCTGGCACCACCTGGGTAGACTATGTGAACTACTACACCCGGGCCCTAGACGGGTGGATCAAGGGCAGCAATGTGACCACCTTCGAAGGCCTAGTCGACTTAGTGGCTTACGAGCACCTGTCCGCCAATTGCTTTGTGGAACTAAGACAGCATCTCCTAGACAGCAAGCTCGCCAACCCACGGAAACTGGCTGTGGAAGCCGATCGATGGGTGGCCACCCGAGTCCAGAAGGGGCCCGGGGGAGACACTCAGCGGAACGACCAACGATCTTCACGCCAGCGGGGTGGGGGAGGTCGGGGCAAGCAACAAGGTTCCCAGTCAGGGCCCCAGCGCAGTCCTCCCAGAAACCAGACCCCCCCCGCTCTCCTCCCGCGACGAGAGCCGTCCCAAGTGTAGGACCCCCGGGGCTCCGTCCCAACTCCACGTGCTTCAAGTGTCAGCAACCCGGGCATTATGCCGGTGAACCCCAATGTCCCCTGACCCCGAAATCCACTCCCACTGGGCCCTCCACTAGACAGATATCCTCAGTAGCCTTAGAAGAGGAAGAAATAAAAGAACAGGGGGAGTGGGAACCCGCAGCCATGGTCCTAGCCTCCCTGGGGAATAGTGAGATGATTCCCGGAGATTATCTGCCCGACAACACCGAAAAGTACCGCCAGACAGTAAAGGTTAACGGGCGCAGCATAGGAGCCCTTCGGGACACAGGAGCCAGCATCACGTCTGTTAGGTACACGCTAGTTCCTGAGTCCATGATCATCCCCCACACCTCCTGTCGAGTGATAGCGGTCGATAATTCCGTCCGCACCTGCAGGATAGCCCAGGTCCCGTTTGAGTGGGAGGGGGTCTCGGGCGATCTGCGGGTCGCAGTCCGCACGGACATGCCTGTAGACTGCCTCCTGGGGAATGACTTAGAGAGTTCCCAGTGGAAAGAGGTAGAGAGAAGGACCCATTTAGCAATGCTGGGACTGCCCAAATGGGCCTGTGTGAGCACCCGAGCCATGACCGCCAGGATGTCCAACCCCGGGAACGAGGAGCCCGAGTTCCCCGTTCAGCCCCTGATGTCCCCGAGGGCGGCGAGCACCCCACGGTCCTCGACCAGCCCTTCCTCGAAGAGAACTCATCCGACGAAGGTCCCCTCGGACCCGCTGTCGAACCAGTCCCGACCCTAGCAGATCTCCCCGAGTTGGCCCAGTTGCGCCAAGAGGGAGGACCGTCCCAAGAGGAGTTCTGCCAAGAGCAGACATCCTGCCCTGCCCTAGAGGGGCTACGCCGACAGGCCGCAGCCCAGGCCGCTGGAGACCAGTCCGGCTCCCATTACCTTTACTGGGAAAACGGCCTACTGTACAGTGAACAGAAGACCGCGGAACTAGGGTCAGCCCGTGTGCGGGTGGTACCCCTACGTTTCCGCGGACTCCTCCTCAACCTGGCCCACGATGTGCCCCTGGCAGGACATCTGGGTCAAGATAAGACCTTCCAACGACTAGTGACCCATTTCTACTGGCCCCACATGCGGGCTGATGTGGAACACCACTGCAAGTCCTGCTCCACATGTCAGGCTAGCAGCAAAAGCGGAGGCAAGCGCAAGGCTCCCCTCCAGCCCTTTCCAGTTGTCAGTACCCCCTTTGACAGGGTGGGGATCGACATCGTCGGACCTCTGGACCCCCGGACCTCCTTAGGCCACCGGTTCATTCTGGTTCTGGTCGATCACGCCACCCGATACCCCGAAGCCATCCCCTCCGGACCGTGACGGCCCCGGTCGTGGGCCGGGCCCTCATGGGGATATTCTCACGGGTGGGATTCCCCCGAGAAGTGGTAAGTGACCGAGGCACGAACTTTATATCCCGGTACACGAAGTCCCTCTGGCAACAGTGTGGGGTGTCATACCGGTTCACCACCCCCTACCATCCCCAGGGCAACGGCCTGGTTGAGCAGTTCAACCGCACCCTGAAAGGGATGATCATGGGTCTCGAGGAACCCTTGCGACGCAAGTGGGACGTTCTCCTACCCTGTCTCCTGTTCGCCTACCGAGAGGTACCCCAGAAATCCTTGGGGTTTAGCCCTTTTGAGCTGCTCTATGGACACCCCGTCTGGGGCCCCCTCAGCCTGGTCAAGGAAGGCTGGGAGACAGCCCCCCCGAGCACACCCCCCGACGTATTCTCCTACGTCCTGGCCCTCCGGGACCAGACGCCGAAGTTTCGCGAACTGGCCGAGGCCAACCTGGAAGCCAGCCAAGAGGAGATGAAACGCTGGTACGACCAGAATGCCACTCTGGTCGAGTTTCAATCAGGCCAACAGGTTTGGGTCATGTCCCCAGTGGAACCTTGTGCCTTGCAGGACAAGTGGACTGGACCCTTTAAGGTGATAGAGCACAAGAGTCAGGTCACCTACCTCGTTGATACGAAGTCAGCCAGGAACGCCCTGAAAGTGTTACACGTAAACCGGCTCAAACCCCATTTTGTGCGGTCTGAGTTGGGGTTACTCCTTGCCACCGACGACGGAGAGGAAGAGGAGACGGACCCTCTACCCGATCTCCTGTGTGCAAAGGATCAAGATGGCTCCGTAGAGGGAGTGAGTCTCTCCTCCTCTGTTGGACCCGGCCTCGTGGCGTGGTCCTCGCGGATCTCCGCCGCTCCAGAACTAGGGGTGGAACTGATTCCCGTCCACCCAGAACTGTAAAGGACACTCCTACTCCGGACCTGAGACAATCTCCAGACCGCGTGCCTGCACCCGTGCACGTGACCATCAGACTCCATGTTTGGCCACCCCGGCTGGCCGGCCGCCTTCTTTCCTTTCGGCAGCCCCTGGCCTCTCCTGGCTACAAGCTAAGCCTGGGCGTCCGGCGCGCCCAGCTCCACCCGGGGGGTGAACAACTCACCAAGTACCCGAAACCAAGACTTCCATCACACCTCCGGACCCCTCCCGAGGAACTGGTTCCCCTCACACCTCGGAACTCTCCCTGAGGGCGGGTTTCGATCACACCTTGGGCCTCCTAGTGAGCTGGCTCCAGGTCCTGATGGGCGTCTGGGATTCCCTGGACACATGGTCCAAAGCATCAAAGAACCAACCGCCCAGACAATCAGGCGCCTGGCCCTCGGACCTCCGGCCTCCTGCCTATGAGGGTCCGGACATCAAAGAGCTCCAGGACTATAAGACAGCCCGCCTTCCCTCCAGTCGGCAGTTGTATCTTGGACAAGAAAGCCCTGCTGATCTGATCGCGGCTGACCTTGAGGAGAACAGACTCTGACCCGCTGAGCCCTGCAGACGTCGTCGCGGCTCACCCTCGAACCTACGGAACGGAACCATCGGAGACCTGCTGACGCTGTCGCGGCTCCCTCTCGAGACACAAGACCTGAACCATCGGAGCCCTGCTGACGCTGTCACGGCTCCCTCTCGAGACACCAGACCAGAACCACCGGAGCCCTGCTGACGCTGTCGCGGCTCCCTCTTGAAGCACAAGACCTGAACCACCGGAGCCCTGCTGACGCTGTCACGGCTCCAACTGCCTACGAGTACGACGGAGTACTCCTGACCAAGCCCTGCTGACCCCGTCGCGGCTTGACGAACTCTCTGGTCCGGCTGGACCACCAACGCTACCCTCACGATCACCTGGAACCAGAAGTGAGTAGGACAGCAAGTCCCATCGCCAGCCCCCGTACCCCCCAGTTCGAGGATTGAGAACTGTGTGCAGGGTGCGTGGCGTGCCAGCTGACATCCTAAGACTGTCCCGCTTCCCCGATCCCTCTTTACGAGACTTTCGCGATCTCTGTGTATTGCTCCCTACTTTTAATCTTGATAAAGTATCTCCTGATGAAGAATCACGGTGTGGTGTCCGTTCATAAGTGTGGTGTGTCGACAGTGTGTACGATCAGTCCTCCCCGGCGAGGACTCCCCCTCAATAAGACTCGGCAGTAATTGTGGGAGAGGAGGTTCCAGGCGGTTAGGAGAGTCCTCTTGACCCCTGGGGTCACCGCCTTCCAACATTGGTGGCAGCGACGCGATACGAACCTACGTCTAAAAAGATTGTACCACTGACACACTACCTGAACCCACACGCAGCAAACGCACAAGAAAAGAAGAGCAACGATGATGACTACAGAATCTGGTGTAAAGACAACCTTCGACAAGGACCTCCTGGAAGACTACACCCATAGAGAGCTGAAGCAGTTCTGCAAAGAACTGAGTATCCCGAGTACCGGACTAAGCACCAAGGATGATTTACAGAAAGCGCTAACCGCCTGGGTCGAGTCCAGATCACCTCTTCCCCCGACCGAAGACGAGGGAGGGAGGCCACAGACCGAACCCGGTACACCGACCGGTGAGAGAGTCCAGCAACCGTCCCGGAGCCCAGCAACCGGAAGAGAGCGGTCATCGGAGGAGATGGCCGATCGAGAACGTGACCGAAGCCATGAGCTCGAACTGGCGCGCCTCAAATTGGAGGGTGAACTCAAACTCGCAGAAAAGAAGTTGGCGGTGGAGCAGTTGCGGCTCCAAGGAGAACTAGAGGAGAAGAAGCTCCAGAGGGAGCATGAAGGACGGAAACTTCAGCTCGAGCACAAGCGCAGCCTCAAAGAGCTCGAATTAAAAGCACGAAAAGATGCCACCGGATCACCGGGCCTTGGGGAGCAGGTGGTCCCCAAAGAAACGAAGGTGCGTTGTAAAGGAATTTTACAAAGGGGACGACATCCAGCAGTGGTTCAAAGCCTACGAGGTGGCCATGTCCGCTCACCGGGTCCCCGAGAAGGATTTGGGGGCCGGCCTGTGGAGCCGCTTCCTCAGCGAGGGGAGAGACACCCTGCTGGACCTACCGACGGCACACATGAACGCCTACCCCCACATGAAAGACGCCCTCCTATTCCGCTACGGCCTCACACCGGAAATGTACCGCCAGCGGTTTAGGGAGTGCAAAAAGAATCCTGGCACCACCTGGGTAGACTATGTGAACTACTACACCCGGGCCCTAGACGGGTGGATCAAGGGCAGCAATGTGACCACCTTCGAAGGCCTAGTCGACTTAGTGGCTTACGAGCACCTGTCCGCCAATTGCTTTGTGGAACTAAGACAGCATCTCCTAGACAGCAAGCTCGCCAACCCACGGAAACTGGCTGTGGAAGCCGATCGATGGGTGGGCACCCGAGTCCAGAAAGGGCCCGGGGGAGACACTCAGCGGAACGACCAAGGATCTACCCGCCAGCGGGGTGGGGGAGGTCGGGGCAAGCAACAAGGTTCCTAGTCAGGGCCCCAGCGCAGTCCTCCCAGAAACCAGGCCCCACGCTCTCCTCCCGCGA
Source organism: Lissotriton vulgaris (assembly GCF_964263255.1). Lineage (NCBI taxonomy): Eukaryota > Metazoa > Chordata > Amphibia > Caudata > Salamandridae > Lissotriton > Lissotriton vulgaris. Next base: position 598,439,493 of record NC_141696.1, read on the forward strand.
CAAGAGCCGTCCCGAGTGCAGGACCCCCGGGGCTCCGCCCCAACTCCACGTGCTTCAAGTGTCAGCAACCCGGGCATTATGCCGGTGACCCCTGATGTCCCCCGACCCCAAAATCCACTCCCACTGGGCCCTCCACTAGACAGATATCCTCAGTAGCCTTAGAAGAGGAAGAAACCGAAGAACAGGGGGAGTGGGAACCCGCAGCCATGGTCCTAGCCTCCCTGGGGAATAGTGAGATGATCCCCGGAGATTATCTGCCCGACAACACCGAAAAGTACCGCCAGACAGTAAAGGTTAACGGGCGCAGCATTGGAGCCCTTCGGGACACAGGAGCCAGCATCACGTCTGTTAGGTACACACTAGTTCCTGAGTCCCTGATCATCCCCCACACCTCCTGTCGGGTGATAGCAGCCGATAATTCCGTCCGCACCTGCAGGATAGCCCAGGTCCCGTTTAAGTGGGAGGGGGTCTCGGGCGATCTGCGGGTCGCGGTCCGCACGGACATGCCTGTAGACTGCCTCCTGGGGAATGACTTAGAGAGTTCCCAGTGGGAAGAGGTAGACAGAAGGACCCATTTAGCAATGTTAGGACTGCCCCACTGGGCCTGTGTGAGCACCCGGGCCATGACCGCCAGAATGTCCAACCCCGGGAACGAAGAGCCTGAGTTCCCCAGTTCAGCCCCTGATGCCCCTGAGGGCGGCGAGCACCCCACGCTCCTCGACCAGCCCTCCCTCGAAGAGAACGTATCAGACGAAGGTCCCCTCGGACCCGCTGTTGAACCAGTCCCGACCCTGGCAGATCTCCCCGAGTTGGCCCAGTGGCGCCAAGAGGGAGGACCGTCCCGAGAGGAGTTCTGCCAAGAGCAGACCTCCTGCCCTGCCCTAGAGGGGCTCCGCCGACAGGCCACAGCCCAGGCCGCTGGAGACCAGTCCGGCTCCCATTACCTTTACTGGGAAAACGGCCTACTGTACAGTGAACAGAAGACCGCGGAACTAGGGTCAGCCCGTGTGCTGGTGGTACCCCTACGTTTCCGCGGACTCCTCCTCAACCTGGCCCACGATGTGCCCCTGGCAGGACATCTGGGCCAAGATAAGACCTTCCAACGACTAGTGATCCATTTCTACTGGCCCCACATGCGGGCTGATGTGGAACACCACTGCAAGTCCTGCCCCACGTGTCAGCCTAGCGGCAAAAGCGGAGGCAAGCGCAAGGCTCCCCTCCAGCCCTTTCCAGTTGTCAGTACCCCCTTTGAGAGGGTGGGGATCGACATCGTCGGACCTCTGGACCCCCGGACCTCCTTAGGCCACCGGTTCATTCTGGTCCTGGTCGATCACGCCACCCGATACCCCGAAGCCATCCCCCTCCGGACCGTGACGGCCCCGGTCGTGGGCCGGGCCCTCATGGGGATATTCTCACAGGTGGGATTCCCCCGAGAAGTGGTAAGCGACCGAGGCACAAACTTTATATCCCAGTACATGAAGTCCCTCTGGCAACAGTGTGGGGTGTCATACCGGTTCACCACCCCCTACCATCCCCAGGGCAACGGCCTGGTTGAGCGGTTCAACCGCACCCTGAAAGGGATGATCATGGGTTTCGAGGAACCCTTGCGACGCAAGTGGGACGTCCTCCTACCCTGTCTCCTGTTCGCCTACCGAGAGGTACCCCAGAAATCCTTGGGGTTTAGCCCTTTTGAGCTGCTCTATGGACACCCCGTCTGGGGCCCCCTCAGCCTGGTCAAGGAAGGCTGGGAGACAGCCCCCCCGAGCACACCCCCCGACGTATTCTCCTACGTCCTGGCCCTCCGGAACCAGACGCGGAAGTTTCGCAAACTGGCCGAGGCCAACCTGGAAGCCAGCCAAGAGGAGATGAAACGCTGGTACGACCAGAATGCCACTCTGGTCGAGTTTCAACCAGGCCAACAGGTTTGGGTCATGTCCCCAGTGGAACCTTGTGCCTTGCAGGACAAGTGGACTGGACCCTTTAAGGTGATAGAGCGCAAGAGTCAGGTCACCTACCTCGTTGATACGAAATCAGCCAGGAACGCCCTGAAAGTGTTACACGTAAACCGGCTCAAACCCCATTTTGTGCGGTCTGAGTTGGGGTTACTCCTTGCCACCGACGACGGAGAGGAAGAGGAGACGGACCCTCTACCCGATCTCCTGTGTGCAAAGGATCAAGATGGCTCCGTAGAGGGGGTGAGTCTCTCCTCCTCCCTCACCCCCTTGCAGCGTGAAGAATGTCGCCACTTGCTGTGACAATTCTCGGACCTCTTCTCCCTCACTCCCGGCCTCACCAGCTGGTGCGTCCACGACGTGGACACCGGGGACAGCCCTCCGGTACGGCACAGAGCCTACCGAGTCCCAGACCGAGTCCGAGCCTGCATCAAGGCTGAGGTCGACAAAATGTTGGACCTAGGAGTGGTGGAAGCCTCCGACAGCCCATGGGCTAGTCCTGTGGTCCTGGTTCCGAAGGCAGCCGCCCCCGGCACCGTTCCTGAGCTGAGGTTCTGCGTAGACTACCGCGGACTCAACGCAGTCACCCGAACCGATGCACACCCCATCCCCCGAGCCAACGAACTGATTGACCGCCTAGTGTCGGCTCAGTACCTTAGTACCTTCGATCTCACCAGTGGCTACTGGCAGATCGGCCTCACGGAGAGGGCCCAAGAAAGGTTTGCTTTCTCCACTCCGGATGGCCATTTCCACTTCCGAGTCATGCCCTTCGGCATGAAAAACGCCCCCGCCACCTTCCAGCGACTGGTCAACCAGGTCCTGGCCGGGTTGGAAGGTTTCAGTGCGGCCTACCTAGACGACATTGCGGTGTTCAGTGCTCACTGGCCCGAGCACCTGCACCACCTTTGGGAGGTGTTGGACGCCCTGCGTCGAGCCGGGCTCACCAATAAGGCAAGTAAGTGTCAAATCGGACAAAGCTCAGTGGTCTACCTAGGACACCAGGTCGGCAGCGGCCTCGTGGCCCCCCTCCAACCCAAGAAAGACGCGATCACTGCCTGGGAGACCCCCACGACCCAGACCGAGGTGCGGGCTTTCCTAGGGCTCACAGGGTACTACCGTAGATTCATCAAGGGGTACGGGAGTATTGTAGGCCCCCTCACAGAGTTAACAGCCAAGGCCAACCCCAAGAAGGTTATCTGGACCACCGCCTGTCAGAAGGCTTTCGAAGAATTGAAACAGGCCATGTGTACTGCTCCAGTACTACAGGCCCCTGACTACTCCCGAGAGTTCGTGGTCCAGACCGACGCCTCCGAGCATGGCATCGGAGCCGTGCTCTCCCAAGTGGACGACAAGGGGATTGATCACCCGGTAGCCTTTATCAGCCGGAGGCTACTACCCCGAGAGCAGAGATGGAACACCATCGAGCGAGAGGCCTTCGCAGTAGTCTGGGCCTTGAAGAAACTGAGGCCCTACCTGTTCGGGACCCACTTCCGGGTCCAAACCGACCACCGTCCTCTCCGGTGGCTCATGCAGATGAGGGGAGAGAACCCTAAACTGCTACGCTGGTCCATCTCCATCCAAGAGATGGATTTTACTGTAGAACACAGGCCTGGTGCCGACCATGCCAATGCTGACGGCCTGTCCCGCTTCTTCCGCCTCAGCAAAGAGAACCCCCAAGAGGATGGGTAGTTCTCCTCGTCCTTCAGCTGGAGGGGACGCATGTTGGACCCGTTCTCGTGGCGTGGTCCTCGCGGATCTCCGCCGCTCCAGAACTAGGGGTGGAACTGATTCCCGTCCACCCAGAACTGTAAAGGACACTCCTACTCCGGACCTGAGACAATCTCCAGACCGCGTGCCTGCACCCGTGCACGTGACCATCAGACTCCATGTTTGGCCACCCCGGCTGGCCGGCCGCCTTCTTTCCTTTCGGCAGCCCCTGGCCTCTCCTGGCTACAAGCTAAGCCTGGGCGTCCGGCGCGCCCAGCTCCACCCGGGGGGTAAACGACTCACCAAGTACCCGAAACCAAGACTTCCATCACACCTCCGGCCCCCTCCCGAGGAACTGGTTCCCCTCACACCTCGGAACTATCCCTGAGGGCGGGTTTCGATCACACCTTGGGCCTCCTAGTGAGCTGGCTCCAGGTCCTGATGGGCGTCTGGGATTCCCTGGACACATGGTCCAAAGCATCAAAGAACCAACCGCCCAGACAATCAGGCGCCTGGCCCTCGGACCTCCGGCCTCCTGCCTATGAGGGTCCGGACATCAAAGAGCTCCAGGACTATAAGACAGCCTGCCTTCCCTCCAGTCGGCAGTTGTATCTTGGACAAGAAAGCCCTGCTGATCTGATCGCGGCTGACTTTGAGGAGAACAGACTCTGACCCACTGAGCCCTGCTGACGTCGTCGCGGCTCATTCTCGAATCTACAAGACCTGAACCACCGGAGCCCTGCTGACGCTGTCGCGGCCCCCTCTTGAAGCACAAGACCTGAACCACCGGAGCCCTGCTGACGCTGTCCCGGCCCCCTCTTGAAGCACAAGACCTGAACCACCGGAGCCCTGCTGACGCTGTCGCGGCTCCACCTGCTTACGAGTACGACGGAGTACTCCTGACCAAGCCCTGCTGACCTCGTCGAGGCTTGACGAACTCTCTGGTCCGGCTGGACCCTCGACGCTACCCTCACGATCATCTTGAACAGAAGTGAGTAGGACGGCAAGTCACATCGCCAGCCCCCGTACCCCCCAGTTCGAGGATTGAGAACTGTGCGCTGGGTGCGTGGTGTACCAGCTGGCCTCCTAAGACTGTCCCGCTTCCCCGAGCCCTCGTTACGAGACTTTCGCGATCCCTCGATCGCTGTGTAATGCTCCCTACTTTATATCTCAATAAAGTCTTTTCTGATAAAGAATCACGGTGTGGTGTCCGTTCATAAGTGTGGTGTGTCGACAGTGTGTACGATCAGTCCTCCCCGGCGAGGACTCCCCCTCGATAAGACTCGGCAGTAGTTGTGGGAGAAGAGGTTCCAGGCGGTTAGGAGAGACCTCTTGACCCCTGGGGTCGCCGCCTTCCAACAGCAGAGCAGTGAGTGCAGTGTGCAGAGTAGTGAGTGCAGTGTGCAGAGTAGTGAGTGGTGAGTGCAGAGTAGTGAGTGCAGAGTAGTGAGTGCAGAGTAGTGAGTGCAGAGTAGTGAGTGCAGAGTGCAGAGTAGTGAGTGCAGAGTGCAGAGTAGTGAGTGCAGTGCAGAGTGGTGAGTGCAGTGCAGAGTGGTGAGTGCAGTGCAGAGTGGTGAGTGCAGTGCAGAGTGGTGAGTGTAGTGCAGAGTGGTGAGTGTAGTGCAGAGTAGTGAGTGCAGAGCAGTGAGTGCAGAGCAGTGAGTGCAGAGTAGTGAGTGCAGAGTAGTGAGTACAGAGCAGTGTAGTGAGTGCAGTGTGCAGAGTAGTGAGTGCAGAGGTGAGTAATGAGTGCAGTAGTGAGTGCAGAGTAGTGAGTGCAGTGCAGAGTAGTGAGTGCAGTGCAGAGTAGTGAGTGCAGAGTAGTGAGTGCAGAGTAGTGAGTGCAGAGTAGTGAGTGCAGAGTAGTGAGTGCAGAGTAGTGAGTGCAGTGCAGAGCAGTGAGTGCAGTGCAGAGCAGTGAGTGCAGTGTGCAGAGCAGTGAGTGCAGTGTGCAGAGCAGTGAGTGCAGTGTGCAGAGCAGTGAGTGCAGAGTGGTGAGTGCAGAGTAGTGAGTGCAGAGTGCAGAGTAGTGAGTGCAGAGTGCAGAGTAGTGAGTGCAGTGCAGAGTAGTGAGTGCAGTGCAGAGTAGTGAGTGCAGTGCAGAGTGGTGAGTGTAGTGCAGAGTAGTGAGTGCAGTGCAGAGTAGTGAGTGCAGTGCAGAGTAGTGAGTGCAGTGCAGAGTGGTGAGTGTAGTGCAGAGTAGTGAGTGCAGTGCAGAGCAGTGAGTGCAGTGCAGAGTAGTGAGTGCAGTGCAGAGCAGTGAGTGCAGTGCAGAGCAGTGAGTGCAGTGTGCAGAGCAGTGAGTGCAGTGTGCAGAGCAGTGAGTGCAGTGTGCAGAACAGTGAGTGCAGTGTGCAGAGCAGTGAGTGCAGTGTGCAGAGCAGTGAGTACAGAGTGGTGAGTGCAGAGTGCAGAGTAGTGAGTGCAGAGTAGTGAGTGCAGAGTAGTGAGTGCAGTGCAGAGTAGTGAGTGCAGTGCAGAGTAGTGAGTGCAGTGCAGAGTAGTGAGTGCAGAGTAGTGAGTGCAGTGTGCAGAGTAGTGAGTGCAGTGTGCAGAGTAGTGAGTGCAGTGTGCAGAGTAGTGAGTGCAGTGTGCAGAGTAGTGAGTGCAGTGTGCAGAGTAGTGAGTGCAGAGTAGTGAGTGCAGAGTGCAGAGTAGTGAGTGCAGAGTAGTGAGTGCAGTGGTGAGTAGTGAGTGCAGTAGTGAGTGCAGAGTAGTGAGTGCAGTGCAGAGTAGTGAGTGCAGTGCAGAGTAGTGAGTGCAGTGCAGAGTAGTGAGTGCAGAGCAGTGAGTTCAGTGCAGAGCAGTGAGTTCAGTGCAGAGCAGTGAGTGCAGTGCAGAGCAGTGAGTGCAGTGCAGAGTAGTGAGTGCAGTGCAGAGAGTGTAGTGCAGAGTAGTGAGTGCAGAGTAGTGAGTGCAGAGTAGTGAGTGCAGAGTAGTGAGTGCAGAGCAGAGTAGTGAGTGCAGAGCAGAGTAGTGAGTGCAGAGCAGAGTAGTGAGTGCAGAGCAGAGTAGTGAGTGCAGAGCAGAGTAGTGAGTGCAGTGCAGAGTAGTGAGTGCAGTGCAGAGTAGTGAGTGCAGTGTGCAGAGTAGTGAGTGCAGTGTGCAGAGTAGTGAGTGCAGTGTGCAGAGTAGTGAGTGCAGAGTGCAGAGTAGTGAGTGGAGTAGTGAGTGCAGAGTAGTGAGTGCAGAGTAGTGAGTGCAGAGTAGTGAGTGCAGAGTAGTGAGTGCAGAGTAGTGAGTGCAGTGCAGAGTAGTGAGTGCAGTGCAGTGAGTGCAGTGTGCAGTGCAGTGAGTGCAGTGTGCAGAGCAGTGAGTGCAGAGTGCAGAGTAGGAGTGCAGAGTGCAGAGTAGTGAGTGCAGAGTGCAGAGTAGTGAGTGCAGAGTAGTGAGTGCAGAGTAGTGAGTGCAGAGTAGTGAGTGCAGAGTGGTGAGTGCAGAGTGGTGAGTGCAGTGCAGAGTGGTGAGTGTAGTGCAGAGTAGTGAGTGTAGTGCAGTGTAGTGAGTGCAGTGCAGAGTAGTGAGTGCAGTGCAGAGTAGTGAGTGCAGTGCAGTGCAGAGTAGTGAGTACAGAGTAGTGAGTGCAGAGCAGAGTAGTGAGTGCAGTGCAGAGTAGTGAGTGCAGTGCAGAGTAGTGAGTGCAGTGCAGAGTAGTGAGTGCAGTGCAGAGTAGTGAGTGCAGTGCAGAGTAGTGAGTGCAGACTAGTGGGTGCAGTGAGTGCAGTGCAGAGTAGTGAGTGCAGTGCAGAGTAGTGAGTGCAGTGCAGAGTAGTGAGTGCAGTGCAGAGTAGTGAGTGCAGTGCAGAGTAGTGAGTGCAGTGTGCAGAGTAGTGAGTGCAGTGTGCAGAGTAGTGAGTGCAGTACAGAGTAGTGAGTGCAGAGTAGTGAGTGCAGTGCAGAGTAGTGAGTGCAGTGCAGAGTAGTGAGTGCAGAGTAGTGAGTGCAGAGTAGTGAGTGCAGTGCAGAGTAGTGAGTGCAGTGCAGAGTATTGAGTGCAGTGCAGAGTAGTGAGTGCAGACTAGTGGGTGCAGTGAGTGCAGTGCAGAGTAGTGAGTGCAGTGCAGAGTAGTGAGTGCAGTGCAGTGAGTGCAGTGTGCAGAGTAGTGAGTGCAGTGTGCAGAGTAGTGAGTGCAGTACAGAGTAGTGAGTGCAGAGTAGTGAGTGCAGAGTAGTGAGTGCAGTGCAGAGTAGTGAGTGCAGAGTAGTGAGTGCAGAGTAGGGAGTGCAGTGCAGAGTAGGGAGTGCAGTGCAGAGTAGGGAGTGCAGTGTGCAGAGTAGTGAGTGCAGTGAGTGCAGTGTGCAGAGCAGTGAGTGCAGTGTGCAGAGCAGTGAGTGCAGTGTGCAGAGCAGTGAGTGCAGTGTGCAGAGTAGTTAGTGCAGAGTAGTGAGTGCAGAGTAGTGAGTGCAGAGTGCAGAGTAGTGAGTGCAGAGTGCAGAGTAGTGAGTGCAGTGCAGAGTAGTGAGTGCAGAGTAGTGAGTGCAGTGTGCAGAGTAGTGAGTGCAGTGCAGGGAGTGCAGTGTGCAGAGCAGTGAGTAGAGCAGTGAGTGCAGTGTGCAGAGCAGTGAGTGCAGTGTGCAGAGTAGTTAGTGCAGAGTAGTGAGTGCAGTGTGCAGAGTAGTGAGTGCAGTGCAGGGAGTGCAGTGTGCAGAGCAGTGAGTGCAGAGTGCAGAGTAGTGGGTGCAGAGTGCAGAGTAGTGAGTGCAGAGTAGTGTAGGGCAGAGTGCAGAGTAGTGAGTGCAGTGCTGAGTAGTGAGTGCCGAGTAGTGAGTGCCGAGTGCCGAGTAGTGAGTGTAGAGTAGTGAGTGCAGAGTGCAGAGTAGTGAGTGCAGAGTGCTGTGTGCTTTTGAGTGCAGAGTGCTGTGTGCTGTTTGCTTTTGAGTGCAGAGTGCTTTTGAGTGCAGTGTGCTGTGTGCTTTTGAGTGCAGAGTGCTGTTGAGTGCAGAGTGCTGTGTGCTGTTGAGTGCAGAGTGCTGTGTATTGGCAATGTAAATGACAATGCCATTTATTTATGATTTTAAGAAAAAAAAAGAAATGTCATGAGCAATGCCAATAGCTCTACCTTTAATGATGCCGAGACCATTGCATTGTAAATGCTTGTTGAATATGTGTTTCAAGGGTTACATTACACTGAAAGGAGGTCTGTCACAAGGATGGTGTAATCAGTGATGTCACTGACCATGTCAGTGCATTGCAGGCGCAAGTGCATTGCAGGCGCGCAAGTTATAGTGAGTCCAACTAACTATAACGTGGGAATTTCAATGGTTTTATGTCAGTAAAATTTCCAGCTAACTATAACTGGTGTGAAACCTATGGTTTTTTCAGTGAATTTCATAGGTTTTTTAAATGCTAATTCCTAACTATATAAGGCCTGAAACCTATGTTTTTTTCAGTGAATTTCAAAGGTTTTTTAATGCTAATTCCTAACTACATAAGACCTGAAAGCCCACCAGGAATCTCCAGTATGCGCCAGGGGACTGCATTGCAGAGAGGTGTAATGAAGCCACGCCCCTTTTTACACCTCTCTGCAACGCAGCCCCCGTGCATGTTTGAAGAGGGGGAACTAATTCCCCTTGCATACTGGGGGCCCCTGGGGGCCAACTAGCTCACCTGGAACCTCCAGTATGCGCCAGGGGGCTGCATTGCAGAGGTGTAATGAGGTTATGCCCCTTGTTACACCTCTCTGCAACGCAGCCCCCTTCCGCGTTTGCAGAGGGGGAACTAATTCCCCTTGCATACTGGGGGTCCCTGGGGGCCAACTAGCCCACCAGGAGCCTCCAGTATGAACCAGGGGGCTGCATTGCAGAGAGGTGTAATGAGGCCTCACCCTTTTTTACACCTCTCTGCAACGCAGCCCCCGTGCATGTTTGAAGAGAGGGAACTAATTCCCCTTGCATACTAGGGGTCCCTGGGGGCCAACTAGCCCACCTGGAACCTCCAGTATGTGCCAGGGGGCTGCATTGCACAGAGGTGTAATGAGGCTATGCCCCTTTTTACACCTCTCTGCAATGCAGGCCACTGGCGCGTTTGCAGAGGGGGGACTAATTCCCCTTGCATACTGGGGGTCCCTGGGTCATATCTGCCCAAACACCGATATTCCGAACAATTGAAAATGACTTTTCTTGAGAAACATTTGGATTTGGATTATCATGTCCTATACTTTGGAATTTTTGAAAGACTGACTTTGAGGATGCTATACATTACTCAAGTCTGCCCGAATTGTGTGGGTAATATTGATACCTAGTCACTTTGAATAAGAATGTACTTACGTCTCGTCTAACATTTGGAAGAAATATCTAGTTATATGACAACAGGATATCGACATAACTTGAAGGAAATAAGAACGCCCTGAAGAAATTCTGCTGTACAGAACGAAACGTTTCGGCTGGCTGTGGTACATAAACTTAAGGAAAATAAAAGCATTTGAATATACACCAAGATTCAGCGCTTCAATAAGGACTCTAAGTGATATGAATTGATTGGACTTATTGTGCAAGTGGTGCTGTGCCAAACTTTGGAATATTCTCCACTACTCTCTACTACTTACTCTCTCCTACTCCACTACTCTCAAATACTTACTCTCTACTACTCATTCTCTACTACTATCTCTACTACTCACTATCTACTACTCTCTACTACTCACTCTCTACTACTCTATACTACTCACTCTCTACTACTCTCTCTCTACTACTCACTCTCTACTACTCTCTCTCTACTAGTCTCTACTACTCACTCTTCTACTCACCCTCTACTACTCTCTACTATTCTCTCTCTGCTACTCTCTACTACTCACTCTTTACTACTCTCTACTACTCACTCTCCACTACTCTCTACTACTTACTCTCTCCTACTCCACTACTCTCAAATACTCACTCTCTACTACTCATTCTCTACTACTCTCTACTACTCTCTCTACTACTCACTCCCTACTACTCTCTCTACTACTCACTCCCTACTACTCACTATCTACTACTCTCTACTACTCTCTCTCTACTACTCACTCTTTACTACTCACTCTCTACTACTCACTCTCTACTACTCTCTACTACTCACTCTCTACTACTCACTCTACTACTCACTCTACTACTCGCTCTCTACTACTCGCTCTCTACTACTCTCTCTACTAGTCTCTACTACTCACTCTCTACTACTCTCTACTATTCTCTCTCTGCTACTCACTCTCTACTACTCACTCTTTACTACTCTCTACTACTCACTCTCCACTACTCTCTACTACTTACTCTCTCCTACTCCACTACTCTCAAATACTCACTCTCTACTACTCATTCTCTACTACTCTCTACTACTCTCTCTACTACTCACTCTCTACTACTCTCTACTACTCACTCTACTATTCACTCTACTACTCACTCTCTGCTACTCTCTCTACTGCTCTCTACTACTCTCTACTACTCACTCTCTACTCTCTATTACTTGCTCTCTACTCTCTACCTCGCTCTACTTCTCTCTCTACTAGTCTCTACCTCTCTACCGCTACCTCTCTACTTCTACAACTCTACCTCTCTACCTCTCTCTACACGCACACATATACACATATATATGCATATATATGCATATGCATTTATATATATATGTATGTGTATTATATATATATATTTATACATACATATATAAACATATATAATCTGTATATCTATATAAATACAAATATAAATGCATGCATACATATACATATATGCATACAGATGCATGTTATTTACATGAAAGTTTAAAAAACACTAATAAAAGCAAAGCTAAAAAGCCACCTCATTACAAACAGAATGGCTTTAACTTAAACGAGGGCGAGATCTATTGCATTTTCAATGCTTGTTTACTTTGGTTCCATCAAGAAGGCATTCAGATGTGTCACACATTTGCCATAAATTCTGAATGTTAGCCCTCTAGTTGCTCATTAGATCACTGTAGTAAAGCTACTGCTCACCAGGGAAGTCTGCTGCTGGTATTCAAAGTGCATGTTTCAGTCTGCAGGTCAGAATTCTTTTAATGAAATAGAAGAGGATTTGAGAAGTCACTCAAAATGATCCCTAATTTTTCTTTCTGAAGCACTAATCATACTTTCTATGGCAAAATGAACCCCCTCTTTTTGTTCCTTTTTAAATTAAATGTTTTCAGACTTACCACTTCATTCCAATCAAGATGGCTTCTGGTGTGCCATACTTTTGTCATAAGTAAGACTGTTAGCGCTCTAGTTGTTCTTTAGAACACTCTGGGACATTCTGTCATTGGGCTATACTTGGGCTACATCTGGGTGATATTTGGGCTACATTTTGGCTCTTTTGTCTCTGGTGGCCATCTTGGGAGACTGTATTCAGAATTTTTTTATGAAATTGAAGAGGATTTGAGAAGTCACTCAAAATGTGCCCTAATTTTTCTTTCTGCAGCACTAATCATACTTTCTATGGCAAAATATACCCCCTCATTTTGTACCTTTTTAAAATCAATGTTTTAAGAGTTACCACTTTATTCCAATCAAGATGGCTTCAGGTGTGCCATACCTTTGTAATAAGTAGGACTGTTAGCGCTCTAGTTGTTCTTTAGAACACTCTGGGACATTCTGTCATTGGGCTATACTTGGGCTACATCTGGGTGATATTTGGGCTACATTTGGGCTCTTTTGTCTCTGGTGGCCATCTTGGGAGACTGCATGTCAGAATTTTTTAATGATATAGAAGAGGATTTGAGAAGTCACTCAAAATGTGCCCTAATTTTTCTTTCTGCAGCACTAATCATACTTTCTATGGCATAATATACCCCCTCATTTTGTTCATTTTTAAATTAAATGTTTTAAGAGTTACCACTTTATTCCCATCACGATGGCTTCAGGTGTGCTATACCTTTGTAATAGGTAGGACTGTTAGCGCTCTAGTTGTTCTTTAGAACACTCTAGGAGGCTGCAGTAGAACACAAAGGAATCAACTGACAGTCTCTGTCCTTGTTGGATGTACAGGTTTTACTGAGAATGTCAGACTTCATTCTCACATGACTGAGAAAGATAATGTGAATTTACAGAAAATATGCTTTCAGTTTAGCTTATAGATCCCCTTCCAAACCACTGTGGGAAAATCATGAGATATTAGTTTTCTTTCAAACATGATTCATGATATCACAGCAGAAGGCTTTTTTACATGGTAAAATCACCTTAGAACACACCACAATTCCTAAAATGAGTATGGTACCATCAACAAATGATTTATAATGTAACTAAAGTCCTAAAACCCTCTATTAACTACAATGCTTTTCAATGATGTGCTATCATGTATATTGGTCCCAAGATGGCTGCCAACACTTCTTGGATGAAGTACTGACAGCCAATCAGATCAGATGTGTGGTTAGGCTCCACCCAGATATATATATTTTTTTGAACCTAAATTACTCATAATCCACTGGAGCACATATCTTGAGACATAGCAAAGGCACATCGGGCTACCAGTCCCTACAATTTTGCCAAGTTTAGTGGAAATCCATTCAGCCGTTCGGGCTAAAAGTGAGTCCAACCGCCCTATGGAAATTAACATGGGGAAAACACGTTTTGGGACCCCCCTTTTATCTCGGCCCCCGCTTGACGAATCCCCCCAAACTTTCAGGGAAGGAGCGGAGTGCAGCGAGGCAAATTTAAGGAAAATTACAGGTAGATTCCTCAACCGGCGCCAAAGTTATTCCCAATAGAATGTTGTGGATTTCCTATAGAAAACAATCCTAATTATAACTACCTACTGGCGACAGCCAGTAGGTAATATATATATATATATATATATATATATATATATATACATATATACATATATATATATCTACAAAAGGAGTGACCAGAGTTGTGCTCAGGACCCTGATTATCCCCAGCTGAGAGGCTCTATGAGGAAACGAGAACCGGCACGGACGAAAGACACTTGCTAGAAACGCGTCTGCCTGACGTTTTCCTGGACTTTGCTGTGATTTTACGTGCAATAAATCCGGGTGGGAGCCAGCATATGTCGGGCTCATTCTTTCTTTTGAGGGTGAGCGTGGTTAAAAACCACTGGAGACACTTACACCAAATATAGAATAGGCCCTACTACATAGGGGGCATTCTACTGACCTTCGGGGGCAATTTGGAGCAAACTGGTAGTGTGTCTGGTTCCCCGCCGCCGCAGGCAAAACGCGGCCGCCGGGTTGAACTACACTACCCAGGATCCCCTGGGACGCCGACCTCCGTGGTCCCCGGACTTCCGCGCCTGGAGGCGCTTAAATTCCAGCTGTCCCTCCGGTGGAGCGGGGCATTCTACTGACCTTCGGGGGCACTTTGGAGCAAACTGGTAGTGTGTCTGGTTCCCCGCCGCCGCAGGCAAAACGCGGCCGCCGGGTTGAACTACACTACCCAGGATCCCCTGGGACGCCGACCTCCGTGGTCCCCGGACTTCCGCGCCTGGAGGCGCTTAAATTCCAGCTGTCCCTCCGGTGGAGCGGGGCATTCTACTGACCTTCGGGGGCACTTTGGAGCAAACTGGTAGTGTGTCTGGTTCCCCGCCGCCGCAGGCAAAACGCGGCCGCCGGGTTGAACTACACTACCCAGGATCCCCTGGGACGCCGACCTCCGTGGTCCCCGGACTTCCGCGCCTGGAGGCGCTTAAATTCCAGCTGTCCCTCCCGCGTCGCGGGAGCGCGCGGGGCCGCGCCGGGCTAAGCCCGGGCAAAGGGCGGGCCCTCTGTGGCCCTCTGAGGCACGAGGAGGACGGGACGGGGCCACTCCCTTTATATTTACCCGTTCATTACGACTTGAAGGTACTGTTCTTTGGTCCACCGGCCATTTCTCATTTAGGAACTGTGGGTACTGCTATCTTTTCCGGGACTATTTGCTATTATTATTTGTTTAACTATTGTGTTTGCTATGTGTCATTGACACCTGCATCTGTAGCCCTGCGCAACTACCCAAACCGCAGAACAGGGGTTAGTATTTGCCAGCATGTCCCCAAGAGGCACCCGCAGCAAAACTGCTGCCGCTGTGACTGGCCCCATTGACCTTTTTATATTTAAGGCCAATGATGCCATCAATCAGGGCATTAACCTATTAGAACGCAGGGTATCACAAGAGCTGGCGCATGCCAAACGTTCCTCGCTTGGCCTCATTGCTACCGCCATTACACCTGCACAAACTATGCCTAACAACATCAGACCCCTACTTGATGTTTGTGCTGACATACACACAATTCCCAGCGAGGTTAACCTCTCAGCCTCCATTCCCCTGTTAGACACAGACACTGACACCAGCACAGACCTGGAAAAAACGCCTGACTTACTAATTAACCCCTCTCCCAAAGCAAAACCTGCTGATAACACCAGGCATGCTAGAGGTAGGCGAGAGGGGGCAGTTCAAAAACTGAAGTTACACGCACCCAAGCCCCGGGTCACTACGATCAGGAAATATGGCCGGGCACAAAGGAAACCTGGGAAAAATACCAACTTTGTCCCTGACAACAATCATAACGCGACTAAGGTTATGGTAATTCCCCAGAGGGATGATAGTGAAACTGTACAGCAGGGTAGAACAACAAACACCAATGGAAACATAGACAAATCATATGACCCCCTGTTGGAAAGACTGGGGGATTTATTAAGTATTTACCTATCCCCAATCGAAAACAGGCTTGCTCGATTAGAAAAACAGCTAGACGAATTGAGCAACCCTCTTAAGACTTTCCTAAAGGGAGGCCCTGCAGCTAGCACAAAAAATAGTAACCCTACCAATATAGCAGGTCCCAAAACAACTATATCACAAGTACCCCCAGCCGCCCCAAATAACGTAGATAAAGTCGCACCTGCGCCGGCCAATGGCCCAATTACTAAACAAAAAACAGCAACACCCCATACTAATAGTAAATCTACAGACAAAAGGAAGGATCCTGGCACCAATACCACCACGAATACTACACTCCCAATTGCGAGCACCACAGGTCACCCTTCAGTTTCAACAAGCAATCCTATCTTGACCCAACCCACCCCAAAAACATCCAGACAAGTTCCTGCCCGCATTAATCTTCCCCCGGAATGCGGTGCATATGTACTAGTGTTAGTAAACGTTACCAAACTAAGAGAGGATCAGGATGAAAATCCCACATCACTCAAAAATAAAACCCTGCACTGGCTAATTACCAACTGCAATTACCCGATTGATGGTGCAAGGGAGATTATTAACACACAGAGGGTGGGTTGGATTGGACCACTCAGGAAAAAATTTGAGGGTGACTGTGTCACTATTAGTTTTAGAAAACCACACTGGGCAGAGAAGACATTAGCTAACGCCCCTTTACCATCGCCATGGGAATTCAACACCACGCTCCTTCCCTTGGGATATTTTTACCGACACCTGATACCCCCAGAACAAGCTACGGTTAACTTTCCCAACAACTTCCCCACTAATTCACACCCAGAGATGAATTTTGGTGCAAGGGTCAAATCACCCCTTTTTGCCCAAAACCAGAACTTAAATGCCGCCTTTTCCAACAACCTCAATTGGCACCCACAACTCCCAATGCCAATCCTTACCCCCAACCATCCGCAGTACTTTCAAGCCCCAACTATGCACCTGAGCAATCATAGGGATAGGTCCTACTCAATCCCCAACCCATTCCAGTTTGCACAGATGACACAAGCTAGGCCAATGTACAATATCCCAACTTTCAATCGGTTCGACTATCTATCATCATTAGACGAACAGGATTGACTGACTACACCCCTAAATAAAGAATTAAGCAACAATGTAAAAGCATGTAACCAAGAGGATGCCACAATTATAATTTCACCTGCATCGCTCCATGTTAAAACGGCAGTTCCAGAAATTATATTGTTGGATAGCATTCCGGCCATTTTAAATGAACCAACTATTCATGATAATGGCAATACTAGACGCACAATTATTAACCAGGGGTTCAAACACGGCCTATCAATATTAAGCTGGAATGTCGCAGGTTTAGAATCTAAGCTCTCTGACCCTGCTTGGACCGAACTAATTAATGACATAGACATACTTATGTTCCAAGAGACTTGGGCTGTTGATAACCTGCATATTGAAGGCTACCACTGCTTCAGCCTGACTTCTCCAAAACCTAGTTTTGGCCGAGCGGTGGGTGGACTCTTCACGGGGATTAGAATTTTGGCAGGCGGTATAATTAATGTTTTGAAGTCGGATAACCTTGCTAATTCCAACATTCAAATTCTGGAATATAAATTGAAATCAAAGACCACAATTTATTTAATTAACTTTTACAACAATGATTTTAATGGTGTACCGAACAAAAATTTTGTTGCTTTATCTAAGGTTTTAAACATGATTGATTGCTCTCTGTCAGTAGACACTAAGACTAGTATTCTGATCGGGGGAGATTTTAATGTGAAACTTATAGATAACTATGGATCCACTAATTTTGATCACTGTAATGACCGCAGGGGTTTGGAACTGATTAGCATACTCTCTGATTTTAATCTTGCTGATGTAATGAGTGTAGGGTATGATATGAATTTTCCCTATGCCCCTACGTTTAAGGGCAGGGATAACGGTTCAATTATCGACTACATTTTTACATCGCCTGCGCTAACGGACTGTTTAATCAAATCCACTGTGGTGCAAACGTCTTTCAGCGATCATAATCCTCTGTTTGCTATTTTTAACCTTGCACCCAGTCCGATTCTTATGAATTTAAATGGAGCAAGGGATATTACACCCTCAATTGACGGCCTTCGCCTTAAATGGAGAGGAATTGATTGTGGGGCCATTATAGATACGATTCGGGAGGCACATCCGGATTTATTGAAATGCCTCTCCTCCCCAAGTACAAATAATGAAGAACTGATTACTGATTTTGAAGCTTTATGCACCAATATAAAAAATCTCTTGTCAGTCCCACTCTCTGCTGTCCACAAAGAGCCACGGTGGTTTGACACATCTTGCTCCGTGGCCAACAGAGAGCTAAGAAAGGCTCTCTCTGCCAATCCCAGGTGTAAGGACGTTGTTCGAGCTGCCAGGAAAAATTATAAAGACAAAACATCGAAAAGGAAGGCAGATTTGCTCTGTGATCACTGGGATAAGCTGGTTATCAGCGCCAATCTGGGTGGCAGTGGCCATTTTTGGACGGCAGTTAGGAGAACGAGGGAAATGGGCAAAGAGCTTACAAAAATTAGCTGCAATATAACCAGCTCAGCCTGGGAGACCCATTTTTCTAATATTTATGCCGCCCCCTTTGATGAGCAACCTCTCCCTAACCTGAACCAAACAGAAGGCTTAGAGATTTCGGACTTAGAAGTCAGGAAAGCTATCAAAGAAAGCCTAGGTAATAAGGCGCCCGGGCCGGACGGCCTCCCTATTGATATTATCAAATTTAATGTTGATCTTTGGACACCAATACTTTTAAACATTTTTAACAGTCTCCCACATGTAGCCATGCCCGCCACCTGGGCTACAAGTATTATTGTCCCCATCTACAAAAAGGGAGACAGATCTGACCCAGTAAACTATCGTCCTATCTCCCTCCTGGATAATACTCTAAAAATACTAGGACGAATAATCTATAACAGGGTACTGGAATGGGCGTCTGATTCTGACCTTTTAGACCCCTGCCAGATGGGGTTTAGGAGTGGGGTAGGAACCGTCGAGCAATGCCTAAACTTAAAATTGATAATAGATAAATACTGCATTGCTCGCTCATCCCCCGTTTACCTAGCTTTTATGGATCTTTCATCCGCATTCGATCTTGTGAATAGATCCAAGCTATGGTTAACCCTCCTGTCAAACGGTCTCGATGCCGCACTTGTTAACTTCTTAGCCTATCTCCACACTGACTTGAAAGCTCGGGTACGTGTTGGGATGGGCGGAGAGGTGTCGGGAGCCATCAAGATAGGGAGGGGGGTGAGACAGGGGTGCGTTTTAGCACCCCTGCTGTTTATTATCTATATTAATGGCTTGTCCAACTGTTTAAAGAAAGCTACCCCTGATGTCCCAACTATTTTAGGAAATCCCTTGCCCGTACTTTTATATGCAGACGACGCTGTCCTTATGGCACGTACACCTAATGCTCTACGTCTGCTTGTACATAGTTTTGTAAATTTTATGGAGGGACTGGATTTGAAAGTTAATTTTAAAAAGTCTTTTATCATGTCCTGTGGGCCGGGCAAAAGGAAACTCGGTACTATCCAAATTGGAACAGATAAACTTGAATCTGTCCATAAGTTCCCTTATCTGGGGTTGGTTTTCGCTGCGAACGGCTCTTGGAGTGGGCATGTGGCCCACGCCACGAGCAAGTTCTCGAAAGCCAACAACTCTGTCCTGAGTCTCCCCCGCCCAAAGAAAATCGGTGCCACTAAAGCTATTGTTAAAATTTTTAAACTACAGTGTTCCCCTGTTGCTACGTATGGAGCCGAAGTGTGGGGATCGGCCAGCAGCATTGGTATTCAAAGAGAGGAAAACCGTTTCTGCAGGAAATTGTTGGGAGCACCAATTTCCTCTTCCAATTTCATCTGTCATAATGAACTTAACCTCCCTTTTATAAACGACTTTATTAAAGCAAGACCAGCACTCTTCTGGATCAGAATCTGGAGGAATGAGGCTGCTGCCCTTACGCAAAACATCATTAGGGATTGCCTTAATAGTGAAAATGGCATGCAGATCCCCTGGTTTAAAGAAGTTTTTAAAATATTTAATGAAATTGGTAGAGGTATTTTGTTTACTGAGCCAACGGTTATTGAATCAAAGGACAAATATGAGGTCCAAAAGGCACTGTATGCACTTTACCGTAATGAACGGCTTGGAATTGAACTACAGAAATCAGGGGTTAAAAAATACATCGGTAATGGTCTTTGTATGCAAATCATGCCACCCTATTTATCACTGCCTATGTCAAATTGGGAACGATCTCTACTATTTCGTCTAAGGGCAGGAACTGTGAAATTTTTGCTTTCTTTTCCTCTGGGGTATCAACACCATACTGACTTTACCCCCTGCCCTTGTGACGGTACAAGCACTCAAGACGATTTGCACTTTTTGTTTTTCTGCAAATTTTATGTGAGATATACCAAATGGCTTTTAACCCCATATTTTAGAAAACTTAGACCTCTTACACTTCAGGATTCCTATTTGCTGCTGCTCACCCTGGACAATGATGAAGTGACATTTCGCACTAGCACTTTTCTAAGACTAGCCATACGTGTACGCAAGACTATGGAAAGTCCTTGAAATCAGATTTAGTCAAAAATACTACTGCTAAAACCTTTTAACTTAATGAAATTTATTGTCTAATCGCTGTATGATTTGCTTTGTTATTATGAAATGTAAATTATTTAACTGTTTTGTATTATGTGAATGTATATGTTCTTTGATGTGTTCGGTACTTTTATGAATTTTAACAAATTCGAATAAAGGTCTTTTGAAACTTGAAACTTGAAACTTGAGTCCAACCGCCCTATGGAAATTAACATGGGGAAAACACGTTTTGGGACCCCCCTTTTATCTCGGCCCCCGCTTGACGAATCCCCCCAAACTTTCAGGGAAGGAGCGGAGTGCAGCGAGGCAAATTTAAGGAAAATTACAGGTAGATTCCTCAACCGGCGCCAAAGTTATTCCCAATAGAATGTTGTGGATTTCCTATAGAAAACAATCCTAATTATAACTACCTACTGGCGACAGCCAGTAGGTTATATATATATATATATATATATATACATATATACATATATATATATCTACAAAAGGAGTGACCAGAGTTGTGCTCAGGACCCTGATTATCCCCAGCTGAGAGGCTCTATGAGGAAACGAGAACCGGCACGGACGAAAGACACTTGCTAGAAACGCGTCTGCCTGACGTTTTCCTGGACTTTGCTGTGATTTTACGTGCAATAAATCCGGGTGGGAGCCAGCATATGTCGGGCTCATTCTTTCTTTTGAGGGTGAGCGTGGTTAAAAACCACTGGAGACACTTACACCAAATATAGAATAGGCCCTACTACATAGCAGTCCCTACCATTTACCCAAATTTGGTGGTATTCCATTGAGCCATTTGGGCTGTAGCCTTGTCTAAATATCCTGAGGTAAATTACATGACAAAAACACATATGAAACTGTTTGAATTTTCAACCAATTAAAATGTTACTTACATTGTGTACTTTATGTGCTGACATTTGATTGGTTAAGTACATGAATATATATGAAAAATGAGAGGGAAACACAGCCATTTTGACTAACACTACCTAAGGTACATTTGGAAAGAATTTTGACAGAAAACTTCAACTACTTTGAAATAGGTAAGTTGTTAATTTGAAAGGAGAACTATGTTATGCACTTTAAGTTAATTTGGGAAAACATTTTCTGATAGTTATATACTGTCCCTCTGTAAGAGTTACAGATTGAGATAGGCTTCTCTGTTATAATTATGGATTGAGTTAGGCTTCTCTGGTATAATTATGAATTTACTTAGGCTTCATCACAGGCACTTTTTAATAGTTCTACTTCCTGCCTGAAACCATACACTGCCCAAAGATAATTTCACTGTTAAAAACTCACAAGTACCTGTCTGAACTTAAACCCAACAGTGCCCTATCTCTACTGATATATTTATTTTTTATGCAATTTACAGCAAGAAAATGGAAGGAGAACAAAATAAAATTAATATTTCATTTGAAATTGATATGGAAAACAATCCTAAGGAAGACATTGATGAAATAGACTTTTTGAATCACTCTTTGGACCAAGACTTACTTAATTGTGTAGAAGAAATTGAATCATGGAATCCAAATGAGGACATACCTGACAAATTAATGTTGGAAATTCTTTTAGATTTTGAAAAATCACAGCAATAAATTTTTATTTAAAAATAAAAAATTGTTTGAGACATTATTCTTTTTTATATGTAAATTATGAAATAGTACCAAAATAGATATAATATAAAGTGAGACTTAAAATATACTGTGCAACTTTTTTATGTTACATAGTAATTTTGCAAAACAATTGGATAAGTGCACAGCCTAAATTTCTATTTCTTTCTTTAGAAAAGTTTGGGTGCTCCGTGGGTGGCGACCAACGTCCCTGGGCGCCTGGTTAATGAATTGTGAGACGTATCCCTAATGAACCATTACGGATATCCCCTTGGGCACACCTAATTCTCCTCCCTTTGAATCAGAGGATTCCACACATTTTTGTTCATTTGGTGAAAAAACGTTTTTGTTTATTGTTTTGAATTTGATTATTTTCTTTATGTTTGTTTTATGAATATTTCACAACAAATTCATCATCATTTCCACATCAATGACAAGGATTCATTAGACATTCCAATGCATTTCGGGCGTATCTAATCGCCCTTCATCAGGGAATCCATATTATAAAAAATCAAATGATAACCAAATTAGAATAATGTTCCAGTGCAATAATCACAAGTTAGTTCAAATAGCTGCATAGTAAATCTCATGAACTGGCTCTGTATGTATGCTCATAATGCGCAATCACCTATGTACACTTACGTGTCACTGTTCTTTGTAGTTGTGTCAATATCTGCAAAACACAAAGTATTCAAGCACCAGTATGAGTAATCAGTCCTGTAGGGGGTCTATTCTTGTGTCAGAGATTCTAAATCTAACGTGGTTTGTTCAGTAGAAGTTTCTAAAAACTAACCTGCTTAGCGTTTGCTCGGCGTCTCAATCGACGATCTCTACACCTCCATGACGGACGGCTGTCATGGTTACTAAACACAGCTCTTCCTATACGCTATCGTTCCGCTCACGTGATGATGAGACGAAACGAAGGACTATGTTCGATTCAGCCTCGTGTGCTGCCCGCTAGTTCTAATTATATTGTGACTCTCAAGAGGAAAGCTCTTAGTGTTGTGCTGGTAAATGTGTCAAACTATCAAAAAATTAATATAATGTCAGCGAAATGCAACATGGCTATGTTAAAACACTGGTGGTTCGAACCCTTGTCTGTGCATTCAATCCAAAACCAAAACACTGAGTGTTGTGCTATGCACTCGATAGGCGATTCATATCGAGCTAGAGTCTATCAGGTACACAATGTTAAACACTGTTTATTTAAATAAAACGTAATAATAATAACTGAAAACATTGATACAATATCGTATGTAATATCGCAGGTCTCCTGTCCGGTGTGAGCACGACCACAGTATCTCTTATAGAAAATTGTTACCCCTTACAGATAACACGATAGTTCACTCCGTTCATTGAGTCCATTGGGACTATGGGTAGAAAGTTTATGTATCCAATAATTTTCCCGTTGTAGCATGTGTTTGGTGTTGTCTCTTCCTTCTGTTTTCTCTACTACTTCCAAGATTATATATTGTAATTGAGAGATGTTGTGTTTTGCCTCCATGAAATGGGTGGCTACTGATGATTTGAGGTTCTTCAACCTAATGTTAGATTTGTGCTCGGTCAGCCGTGTCTTGATGCTTCTTTCCGTTTTTCCAATGTAAAGTTTACCACATGGGAATTTCAGTGCATAAATGACATTCTTGGTGTTACATGTCACATTGACTTTAATTTTGATTTTGTTGCCTTTCATTGGGTGATTAATGGAATTTCCTCTGATTATACTGTTACAGCTTCCACAATTTAAACAAGGTTTTGTTCCTTTGAATATATATCTAAATATTCAACTCAAAGTCATAATTTCAAAAGAATCATTATCAAACATTGGAAAATGCTAAAATCAGAACCGGATTTCCAAAGATCATTTGAACAAGTCCCGATATTTGCTCACACCAGGGCACAAAATTTAGGAGAAATTCTCAAATTCCACAAACCTGAAAGTAAAATATTCAAAGGAACAAAACCTTGTTTAAATTGTGGAAGCTGTAACAGTATAATCAGAGGAAATTCCATTAATCACCCAATGAAAGGCAACAAAATCAAAATTAAAGTCAATGTGACATGTAACACCAAGAATGTCATTTATGCACTGAAATGCCCATGTGGTAAACTTTACATTGGAAAAACGGAAAGAAGCATCAAGACACGGCTGACCGAGCACAAATCTAACATTAGGTTGAAGAACCTCAAATCATCAGTAGCCACCCATTTCATGGAGGCAAAACACAACATCTCTCAATCACAATATATAATCTTGGAAGTAGTAGAGAAAACAGAAGGAAGAGACAACACCAAACACATGCTACAACGGGAAAATTATTGGATACATAAACTTTCTACCCATAGTCCCAATGGACTCAATGAACGGAGTGAACTATCGTGTTATCTGTAAGGGGTAACAATTTTCTATAAGAGATACTGTGGTCGTGCTCACACCGGACAGGAGATCTGCGATATTACATACGATATTGTATCAATGTTTTCAGTTATTATTATTGCGTTTTATTTAAATAACCAGTGTTTAACATTGTGTACCTGATAGACTCTAGCTCGATATGAATCGCCTATCGAGTGCATAGCACAACACTCAGTGTTTTGGTTTTGGATTGAATGCACAGACAAGGGTTCGAACCACCAGTGTTTTAACATAGCCATGTTGCATTTCGCTGACATTATATTAATTTTTTGATAGTTTGACACATTTACCAGCACAACACTAAGAGCTTTCCTCTTGAGAGTCACAATATAATTAGAACTAGCGGGCAGCACACGAGGCTGAATCGAACATAGTCCTTCGTTTCGTCTCATCATCACGTGAGCGGAACGATAGCGTATAGGAAGAGCTGTGTTTAGTAACCATGACAGCCGTCCGTCATGGAGGTGTAGAGATCGTCGATTGAGACGCCGAGCAAACGCTAAGCAGGTTAGTTATTAGAAACTTCTACTGAACAAACCACGTTAGATTTAGAATCTCTGACACAAGAATAGACCCCCTACAGGACTGATTACTCATACTGGTGCTTGAATACTTTGTGTTTTGCAGATATTGACACAACTACAAAGAACAGTGACACGTAAGTGTACATAGGTGATTGCGCATTATGAGCATACATACAGAGCCAGTTCATGAGATTTACTATGCAGCTATTTGAACTAACTTGTGATTATTGCACTGGAACATTATTCTAATTTGGTTATCATTTGATTTTTTATAGTATGGATTCCCTGATGAAGGGCGATTAGATACGCCCGAAATGCATTGGAATGTCTAATGAATCCTTGTCATTGATGTGGAAATGATGATGAATTCGTTGTGAAATATTCATAAAACAAACATAAAGAAAACAATCAAATTCAAAACAATGAACAAAAACGTTTTTTCACCAAATGAACAAAAATGTGTGGAATCCTCTGATTCAAAGGGAGGAGAATTAGGTGTGCCCAAGGGGATATCCGTAATGGTTCATTAGGGATACATAGTAATTTTGCTCATAGTTACTTCCATTCTCCCACTATATTATCTCCAATGTGTATTTAACATCTCTTTATCATCTCCTGCCTCCATGTTGTTTCTGCTTTCCTGACAGACTATGGTTTGAATTCCATATACCACAATAACTTCTGTAACAAGACGGTGTATATTAAATTTTAGACTCTGCATTGGTACCTACATGCTGGTACTTAATAAAAAAAAACAACAAAAAGAACAATTAATAAACATACAATTTTTGAAAAGTCTGTCATTCTTTTTTCCCCATGGTACGCTCCCTGGTGCGCTCCCCGGTGCGCGTACCGGGCGCTCCCCCCGCGCAAAACGAAAAAAAATATATATATTTTGCCCCGCGGGGCCCTATTATAGCCCCCACATCAAACCTAGGGGGTCAGGGGGGGGGGGGTCTACCCTGCCCCCTTATGGTCATTTCCCCCTTTTTTTTGCCACCTCTTGTGTCTCGATCCTACCAAGACACAAGATGGCGGCCGCTCCGGACTGTTTCGAATGTTTACAGACACCCGTGAGCCAATCAGCTTTCCGTGCGCAAGTCGCGTAGCGCGCCCGGTGCGCTCCCCGGTGCGCGTACTGGGGCGCGCCTATAGATATATATATTTTTTTAACCTAAATTACTCAAAATCCACTGGAGCACATATCTTGAGACATAGCAAAGGCACATCAGGCTACCAGTCCCTACAATTTTGCTAGGTTTGGTGGAAATCCATTCAGCCGTTCGGGCTAAAAGTGAGTTCGACCGCCCTATGGAAATTAACATGGGGAAAGCACGTTTTGGGACCCCCCTTTTATCTTGGCCCCCGCTTGACGAATCCCCCCGAAACTTTCAAGGAAGAACCGGAGCTCCGCGAGGCAAATTTGAGGAAATTTTCAGGCAGATTCGTCAACCGGCACCAAAGTTATTCCAAATAGAATTTTGAGATTTTGCATTGAAAAAAATCCTAACTATAACTACCTACTGGCGACCGCCAGTAGGTAATATATATATATATATATATATAGATATATATATATATTTTAAATGCATTGTGTCTCCATTGGCCTTGGGCTATGTTAATAATATTAAAAATCTTAATTTTATCAGTTTGATTAAATACATGACCGAGAATCCCCCAGGTACGCAAGAGCAGCTCATGGCTGGGTTTCCTTTTCGAGTTGAAATGATATAGAAATCAAGTATGCAAATATTGGTATTCCCGCTTAACCACCTCAATTGTAGTTTGGAGGTTTCTTAGCCATCAACCTCCAAGGCGCAGGTTGGCCTCCTCTTAGGGGGAATTAAACCTGCCGTACACGTTGGCCAAACCACTAACCCGGTCTCCATTGTAGCGACAACACTGTTCCTAATTCGTTCTCAATATTACGCTTTCACAACACGTGATAAAATACTCCCATCTATTGGCCAACCAGAATATAAAATATTTTCGGAAACAAATTGCTGGTTTATCACATATGACTTATTAGAATAGTTTTTGACCTTTATACATTTTGCATCAATATACATGGCTGTACCAGGCCACGAAAAAGAAGCTGAAGGGAACAAGGAGTATGATCTGAGGCACCTTCGGCTTAACTCTTACTCCACAAGTCTACACAAAGGTGATGATCACCGCCCATCTCAGAAGATCTAGAATCCAAGGGGCATATTACCAAGCCTGGCGAAATGACATTATCGCCGCTTTAGCGGCCGTTTTTGGCCGCAAAGCGGCGATAAGTACATCACCCTATTAGCAAGCTGTCGCTAACTAATGTTAGCGACAGCTTTGAGGCGATAGCGAGCGGTTTCGGGCCCGCTTTGCATGTTAGCGATAATTATTGCTAGTGACATGCAAAGTGGGCAAACCCAAACTGTTAGTGACTGAAAACAGTCGCTAACATCGCTATCGCCTATAAGCAAGGCAGGCGTAGCGATGGAAATATTCGCGTTAAGCGCGAATATCTAAAAAAACTAACGCCTGCTCAGACCAGTTCTTAGCCATTATATCCAATGGGAGGTGGATATAATGGCTAAGACCCTGTTAGCGATAATATGTGAATATCGCTGTATTCTCAGCGATATTCACGGATTTCGCA
This sequence comes from Lissotriton vulgaris, assembly GCF_964263255.1. Lineage (NCBI taxonomy): Eukaryota > Metazoa > Chordata > Amphibia > Caudata > Salamandridae > Lissotriton > Lissotriton vulgaris. Next base: position 598,466,581 of record NC_141696.1, read on the forward strand.
GCTATCACCGGGAATTTTATCGCGTTGCTAATAGCACGTTATCTCAGCGATAAAATCCGGCGATGCTTGGCGATAGAAAAATTGTCACTAAGCCTATTTAGCCATAAATATTGCTAGTTGTTGGTAATATGCCCCCCAGTTTTTCCTATTTGGGTGACTGGCTCCCTAAGACCAAGGGGCAAATTCATCATTATTTGACGAAACTCAGCAAGACAGCTTGCTGTGTGAAATGGAGAGGGCAGGAATGGGCCTCATCTATCAAGATATGGGGCACGGCTGCTCTCACTGCGCTGGTGCACTGAGTGCTGCTCTGTCACGTAAAAGCAAAGGTTCCTCAGAGAGAACTAAGAGACTTAAGTGCTTTGCCCTTCCCTTATATAAGAACTAGGTGGGCATAATGATTAGTACTGTAACTTCTTTTGATTACCCGAGAGCACACAAACCGTTTTAACTGCCTAAATAAGGTTTTACAATCAATTGCGAACTTTTAACATGTTTGGCATGGGGCTAGAAACTAAATAATTAGGATCAGTGGTAAAGAACGATCAGTTATTTAAAGCACAAGGCACCTTAGAATAACATTAGACTTTAATTGTATTATCTGCACTGTTTTCATACAATAGTTAGGTGGCCACTATGTCTGAATTGATCAAGAGGAACAAACAGCTTTTAAGGTCTAAACTAGGTGTTATAGGTCTTACAATCGACCGTGGAGTTTTATCAGGTATGCAAGGTATGATATAAAGAAAAGGCCACAACTAAAGAATGTTTTGTTAAGAAAGAAGGTCTGATTCCTTGTGGCAATCTCAGATAGCACTATGCACTTTACAATCACGGAAACCCAGGCTGTCCCAGAGCTGACCATGAAGCATAAACTGTTGATCAGGTTTAATAGGTCTTATGAACGACTGTAAAATGTTATCAGGTTCTTTAAGGGACTAGGTCATTCTTGTCGTATAGGAACAAACCGTGGTCGATGCTTGTAATTTGAGCTTTGATAGCATTAAGTATTCATTTTTGGCAATACATTCTTGCATTGGTCCATTCACCTCGCAAGTAATTCTGCTTAACCCCTTCACTGCGGCGGCGGAAAGCCGCAGTGCTAAGGGGGCGGGGCGGAAATGCGGCGGGCGCATGCTGGTGACGGAACTGCTCCGTCGCCAGTGTCGGTTGCGCTGTGCTTATGACGGAGTGGTTCCGCCATGGCCCCGCCCGCTCAATAGAACGCTCAGCGCAGGCACGGAATTTGCGCCGCGCAGGAGCACAGCGCCACCGCAGCTGATGACGGAGCTGTTCCGTCATCAGCAGGGGAGGGGTTAATGTGAAGCGATGTTAATGGTCTTATTGGATACATTTTTATGTGATAGGTTTTGTTTCATGCTACAATTGTTAAGGTTTTAATTAACTAAACAATAAGCTTCAACTTGAAACGGAGTGCTGCTGACCGCCAACGCAGGCAACCATGTGTCATGGTGCGAGGTTGCCTGCGTGGTTGGCAGGATTGTTTTTGTGCACAAAAACAATCCTTCGGGCGTTATGCTCTTTTTAAGTGTGCTGTAGAATGCAGCACACTTAGAACAAGGAGAAATAAAGATATTTCTCTGGTTGCACCTCGCATCGGGAAGGTGTACTATTTTGATGCATTCCAAAGTTTACTAGTCTTGGTAAACCCGGGAATGCGTCAAAATATCTGGATGGATACATGGGAATGCCCATAATCGAACCAAGTAACCCCTTCATGGCACAGAGTATTGCAAAGCAGCGCCTTGCAATACTCTGGAGCAATGCAAGTTGGCCTTGCTTCGCTTGGGAAAATCTGACATAGGATCACCTTGCAATGCAATCCTATATTAAATTTGTCTCCAAGTCTCAAGAGATGATGTTGCATCCCCTGCAGCTGACAGCATCAATGCAGTAAGACATGGGCTTTTCGATCAACGTATTCAAGTCTCACCTGGAGAGCCCATTCAGCACATCCTGTTCATAAGTACTTAGGGTCTTATTTACAAGCCCCTTGCGCCACCGGTGCTTCACTTTTTCCCATAAAAAAAGTGACGCGACGCAAGGGACTTGTAAATAAGCCACTTATACTTTACACTACACTGAGTTACCGTTAGCCCTTCTCAGAGGATAAGGGATAGTCATGCTATGATTCAGATATTTCAGAATAGAGCAAGCACTCCAGTCCTCGTGGTTTTAGGCCTGCTATCTTCCTGGACCCTGTTCATCCGTCACACACTCGGAAACACTAGTGCTCTACAGTGGTACCTCTGTAAGCAGTGCTTCCAATACAGCTGAGATCTCTCGCACTACATAATGATCTTGGGGGACAGTCCAGAGGATTTGACGTGCAGGAGAGCCTAGTTCAAGGGATGGCATTGTAGCCTCCATATGTTTATCTAACAGGGGAGTGATTCAATTAAGGACTGGGAAGGCTGGATTCAATACATGAAGAATCAAAATGGGGGTAGTGCCTCTCAGAACATCAATCAATTTACACTTTATTTATTTATTGTTTAAATGTGTTTATTGGGTTTTAACATTTCACATACACTTTTGGCAAGTTGCTGATATAGGGTACGAGCATGTATTTGTTAACGACTTTAGGTTTTCTGATTTGCAATATCTTTCCGTACATTACATAATTAACTTTTATGGGTATTACATTTCGGTTGCTACATACTTGTTCATTCCATCTGCTGTGTCAGTATGTTTTCAGTATGCAGTTTCAGTTTCGTTCTAGTTCGATAACTTTATTTCGGCCACTAAGAGCCATAAAAGTACAGAATAAAACATTACATACAGGATAAGATAATAAATACAAAGGCAGTAAAAATAGGAAAAATACAGGTTAAAATATAATTCTGTATCAAGCTAAGAATAAATTAAACATAAATTGTATTATCGAACACAAACATCATGCTAAAAGGGTGGGAGCTACTGGGCAATAGCCGAATTAATCAGGTTCCTACGTCTGTACCACATAGCATTAAAAAAGAGTGAGACAGCAAATACAATGAGCGGGTTAGTGTCATATTTAGGCACTCGAAAAGCTTGGGCGCACTGGCGGAAACCTAGGTTCCTACAAATTGCTAACACCCAATACTTCCGAGCAGCCTGATAAGCTGGACAGAAAAAGAAAAAACATGAATTTCATTTTCCAGGGGGGATCCGCATGCGGGGCAATCCGTGCTCTTATTAGCATCCCATTTACAGGTAAATGCCTTAAGAGGCAAAGTGCCCATCCAAAATTGCATGTATAGTTTCCTGACTAATGCAGGGTGAATCAGGTCTAAGAATTCCTCCCTTTTATATTCTGTTTTAACTTGCAGGAATTCGGTAGTCAGTCTTCCCCCATCAGTGCTCGCGTGCAGGGATGCTAGGTTATGTTTCCTAAAGTGAATGAGCAGATTAGCTTTAGATAGCTCCAAGCAGGTTACATCAGGGGTTTCCCACAATTCCGGCAGGCCAATACGATTGCAGATAGACTTTATGTGGGTCAGCCACCGGATATTCTTCCTTCTCAGAGAATCCCAAATGTCCCTGAATTCGTTCTTGTAACACACGAGTACAGGTACGGACCATAATCTCTTCCAATATGCTAGAGGGCGAAATGTCATTACCTCCTCGATGAGGAGTAGCCCCAGATCGAGACGAAGGGGTACGAGAGGGGTGCTTACCGGTAGGCCCAGTATATTTCTCATAAATGTGTGTTCTACCTTTAATAGACTGGTAGCTTTCTGGTGACCCCATAATTCTGCCCCATATAAGGCTGCCGCTCTAGCCTGGGCGGTATAGATTTCAATTACTGGCGCCGCCGGCTTGAACTCAGACTCTCTGTGCAATCTCTGGATCCCCCCCACCACTTTAGTTAGCTTAAGTGCAGCTTTCGTCAATTGCGAATCCCAGTCGAGGTGTTCACCCAGGGTGATGCCCAGGTAGTCGAAGATCTTGACTCTCTCCAACGGGGTTCCACCCAGAAGGGGATTCGGGCGTGTCTGCACCGGGGGGTTGAAAACCATGAACTTGGTTTTGTCAAGGTTCATCTCCAGACCCCTGGATACACAGAAGTCGGCAAAGCCATCCAGGGTACGTTGAATGCCCGTCGATGTCTTGGACAACAACAAAGTGTCGTCCGCGAACATCAGAGAGGGCACTCGTCCAGTGACTAACCTCGGAGCATCAATATCTTTAACTCCGAGGAGATGGGTAATTAATCCATTGGTATACAAACAGAACAGAGTTGGAGCCAAAACACATCCCTGGCGTACCCCTTGTTTCACCGGAAAGCGAGCAGTCAGGTCACCTAGCCTACCACACCTGACCTGCGCATAAGTACCAATGTGTAAGCGCATTAGGATATTCAGGAGGTAGTGTGGGAGGCCCAGATTGAGTAATACCCCCCACAGTTTGTTCCTGGGAACCAGATCAAATGCTGACTGCAGGTCCACAAAGATCACATAGAGGCTGCCCCCCTCTACAATCACCGTTTTCCAATAAAGGACCTGAAGTCTAAATAGCTGGTCCACTGTTGATATGCCCCGCCTAAAACCAGCCTGGAAAGGAGACATTATCTCTTTCTCTTCCATGCAGCTCTGTATTCTATCCAGAATGATCCTGCCCATCAGTTTTTGAGTAACATCTATCAGGCTAATAGGCCTGTAATTAGACGGTTTAAGAGGGCAACCTTTTTTGAAAATAGGAACTATTTCGGCGCCACACCAGGAGTCAGGGGGATTCATGCCATTGAGTATGGCATTATGGGGCCCAGATTTTCGGTTGGGTCCGGAATAGATCTCCCGGTAACTTATCTAGACCGGGCGCCTTGTTCGGATCCAGCTTAGAAATAGCCCCTTCCACCTCCAGAAGGGTAATCTCCCAGGCCCCCTCCAGTCTATGCTTGTGGAGGAGGCATGGGGGAGAAACTGCTGGACCATTGTCAGGCAGAGAAGCATATAAAGCCTCAAAATGGGCTTCCCAAACAGCTGCGGCTATATTAGGTTCGTTAGCTTGATTGCCCGCCCTGCTTCCACAGCTGACAATTGTCCAAAAGGATTTAGAATCTTTTGCCTTAAGGGCAATTCTAAGTTCTTCCCATTTTCCCGCCTCCCACTCTTTCTTTTCCCTCTCAATAACCCGTTTGTAGAGGTGCCGTTGGTATATAGTCCTTGTCTTGTCCTGTGATTTTACCGCTTGGATCAAGTCCTTTTTGACTTTTCTACAAGTGGCGTTGTACCAGGGGTGTGCCGAAACAGTTTTAGACCTAGAACTTCCTACCAGGTTAAAAATCTCAGCTAGGTTCAGGAGGAGCCCCTGATGGATATTCAGAGGCTCATCTCTGAAACCTTGGTCCGGAGCGTAGGCCTCCCATTTGCCCATGTCACTTAAATACGGCAAGGCCCTTTGATATAAGTCGGCAAACTTTTTAGGGGTTCCTAAAAATCTGTGGCCATTTGACTCTCCTCCTGTTAGATAATAAGAGCGGAGGGTCTGTATTTAGGTCAGAGGCAAATTTGGACAGGCCAAGAATCCCTAGTTTCAATGTCAGGACTAAAGGGTTGTGGTCATTGTCATCCCTGGTATATATCTGAAAATCCAGAACCAGCCCCCAAGTTCTGGGTTCCACCATGATATAATCAAGAATGGAAGTATGGCCTGCTCTGTTAAAAGTCATTCGTCCTGGTCTATCCGAGTGTGTCTGTCCATTGCAAGCTCTAAGGGAGAGGAAAGGGTGAGAGAGTTTATTTGGAGAACCAGTGGAGTCCAGGCTCTAACTACCGGGATCTGTGGTTCAGGGACATGCCAGAAATGGTCCTCACCGTCGATGCCCTCATCGGTTACATTAGTGAGTGGCTCATACTGGCAGTTGAAATCGCTGCCAACTATTAAAGTGGTAGCGTTGTTAAGGGTCAGGATGAACTGCCTGAGTTGGTCAATAACGGCAGACTCCTTCCCGCTTGGGGTTGGTCGCGAATAGATATTTATCAAACCGTTTGTCTGCTGTCCGGGAGAGTAAGGAGAACACACTGGAAATCCAGCGAGTCGGCGGTAATGGGCACTGCCTCTGAGCTCCCAAATGGGTGCCTACCCAGATACTGAGTCCCCCAGAGGGTCTGCCCTTGCCCCTCGAGGTTGCGGAAATGTTAAAGATGGAAAACCCACTCCTCTGGATGTCTCTCAAAGCCCATGTCTCCTGGAATAGGCAAACATCATTTTCCTCCACAAAGGAGCCGCACTCTGGACACAGCAGCTTGTTTTTAATCCCGGCCACATTCCAAGAGAGAATTTTGATAGGTTCCTTTTGGGTTGTATCAGAGCGTACCTTGGCGTTATTCCCACTTGGCAGTGATCCCGACTCCACTCGCGCTCCTTCACAAATCCCGCCCTCTTCGACCAGGGAGGCTAGGGAGATAGTATTCACCTGCCTTAGTGGTTGGAAGGGGCTGGTTGGTTCCCCAGGCTCCTTAACCCTGGCCCCGGTATCAGGTTGCAGAGAATTAAATCGATTATCACATGCAAACAAAAACGCTACACTCGGGGTTTGAACTATCTCCTCTAACTGTCCTTCCCGAGTCCCAACCTCATCCGCGGCTAATGCTGGATTGCTAGCAACCCCCTAAATATTTAAATGGGGAGTACCAAGTGCTGGAATGACCCTATGATTCTCACTGGTTCCCCCTCTGCCCGTACGCCAAGGGTTCTTAGTGAGAAAGTGGCCCTGTAGACCAGTAGCATTGGTAGGGAACCTGGAACTATCAGGTCCAGGACATACGTCAGGTGTACCCCTCCCCTCAGCAGAAAAATGTTGGGGGTTTGCTGTTCAGCAGAAAAATGTTGGGGGGTTGGCTGTTTCAGTTTCAACACCCTCCGTATGCTCCGCAGGATCTTCAAGTGGATCCCTACCGAAACGAGAAGAACAGTCGCCTAGGCCCTCGTCACCAGCAGGCTGGACTGCGGAAATGCCCTCTACGCAGGAAAATCGACCAAGCTCCTGAGACGGCTGCAACGTATCCAGAACGCCTCAGCACGGCTGATCCTTGACATACCCCGCCGCAGCAACATCACAGCCCACCTGAGAAACCTACACTGGCTCTCCGTCAACAAGAGGATAACCTTCATGCTCCTCATCCACGCACACAAAGCCCTCCACAAAGCCGGCCCAGCATACATCAACAGACGACTCAGCTTCCACACCCCCACCCGCAAGCTCCGCTCGCCACAGTCCCCCGCATCCGAAGAACAAACGCCGGATCCTTCTCCCACCTCGCCGCCAAGACCTGGAACACCCCCCCACCAACCTACGGCAGATCCAATTACCACTGGCCTTCAGAAGACTCCTCAAGACCTGGCCCTTCGATCAGTAGCAGCACCTCCCCCCCACCCCCTTTCCCCAGCGCCTTGAGATCCTCACAGGTATGTAGCATGCTTAACAAGTGTCCTGATTGATTGAGTAACATGACTGGGTTAGCACTCCCTTGGTTACAGAGTTATGTCTGTCCCCACATATGTTTATAGGTACAGTGCAATATTTTGTGGCGCAGGTGTGTTCCCTTATAGCTAACACCGGATTCGGAACTGCGGGTTGATATTGCTAACTTCTATCTTTGGGGGTGAACTGGAGCAGTTATGAGGGGACGGCGGGAGTGTTTGCCGGTGGTGGCTTCCGTGTGGTTGTTAATATTTTTTTTTAATATATCTTTTATTAATTTTTTTCTTATGCAATTTAAACATACAATTGTACATGTATTACACACATTAAAAGAGATACTGTTATGAACCTGTATACATGAAGTCGGGCATTTCCATCATATAATCACAGCAATATATGCAGCTATAGCATGTGTATTTGTTTACATGTATAAAATATTGTTATCTCCCTTTACATGCGTGCATTGTTATCTCTATTGGCATAACAGTATTTGCATATCACAAGCGTATCTTTCTGTCAACTGTTGTCAATCTTCAAATACACCTAATTGCTTACAAATACTCTGTACATACATAATACATATCGAAACTCAATGTTCAATGTCACATAAGCGATATTCATGTATATCTTTGAAGATGATCGATATTATCATTTTAATATGAAAACTACAACCAAGGGAAAAAGAAATATCAAATATGATATCAATAGTGAAAGCATTGTGAAAGGTGCCGTCTAAAATAAGCTGTGGCTAAGCCGAATTGTTAGTAGGTAGTTCAAGCTGCGTTTCATGTTCTTGTTCATGACTGAATAGATGTCAGGGTATCGTGTGACAAAGTTTGCTTTCATGGAATGTTTCAAAGGCATGCAAGTTCAAGTCCTATCCCTGCAGGTGTTTTAGAGTTCATCAACACGTGCAGTATGGTGAACTCACTGGGTGTTTTCATCATTATCTCCTGCCTGCTGTGCAGGAGGTGTGTGAGTTACAGCATTAGGTTGTATAAGTGCTTTAAGGATGTCATCACAGGATTGCGTTATTAGATACTTACACAGCCCTGCTGTGTCTTCCCTTGAGAGGATGGTGCTTTCTACCTGCGCCTACACCTCTAGGAATTTTATCCAACTAATCGTTGCAAGGGGGTCCTTATGTTTCCATTGTGTGGTGATCAGTCTTTTTGCAGTTATTAGGCCCAGATCGCGGAATCTAGAGCACACCCTATGTCTTTGGTGAGAGCATAAAACCCCAGGATACAGGCCTCCCACGTGTTGGGCACCTGGGTGCTGGAGCATTTCGCAAGTGTGTCTGTAATCGTGTACCAGTATGTCAGGAGTAAGGTACAGGACCACAACATATGCAGGAAGTCAGCCCCATTAAGTCGGCACAGAGGACGACTGGAGGTGTTGATATTGAAGTATTTGTTTATTTTATCTGGTGAGAGGTACGCTCTGTGTAATATATACGTTTGTATAAGTTTAAACCTTGAGCTACGCGGTATATATGTAGCGCTGGCTAGTACGCGTTCCCATTCCTTATCAGTCTAGGATCGGCCTCTGTCTTCAGCCCAACGTGTACGAAGACTCTGTATTGGTTTTAATACGTGGAGGAGCAAAGCTTGTACTAGCCAGTGAATCACATGTGATCCCTCCTCCATAACATGCAAATACTGATTCAGCAGGTGTGTCGGTGGCTCGGCTGTCAGATCTCCCCATGCTAGCGTCAAAGTCTGTAATATAGCCGCGTGTAGGAGGAATTGGCCCACTGGTATGCCACTATCTGCCGCCAAAACTTCAAAGGGTGAAAGAGTACATTCTACATACAGGTCTCCCATTGTTTCTACTCCTGCCAGGATGTCAGCGCTATTTCTGTCACCGTGTCTCTGCCTCTGGGCGTTCCAGTAAGTGGCAATGCTGGGGCATAAGGGACTGTGTCTTTGGTGAGTTGTAGACTTCTCCGGTAACATTTATGGGCCAGTTCAATATGTATCAAAACATTCACCCCCATCACGGGTCTGGGTTTAATCCATCGTTATTTTGCTCACCACACCACCCCAGTTCAGACATGGCCATATGCAAATCAGTCTTGACCCTGTGCTTCATGGGAACAGTGCAGCCCGAACTGCCAAGCCATGTCTATCCTGGACCGGAATCAAGCATCCTAGGACCGGTTTCTGGCTATCAGCCGTCATCAGCCAGGATAGCTTGACTCCAGTGGCGTAGTGAGCACGGGACCCACGTCTGGGCATACCCTTCCCACATAGGGCGAACAGCAAAACACACAAGGTGATGGACGGAATGTGGCAAAACATTCACCCCCCCAGTCACAGATCTGGGTTTAATCCATCGTTATTTTGCTCACCACGCCACCCCAGTTCAGACATGGCCATATGCAAATCACGAAAGTTCCCAAACCATAGGTGAGGCCAGCCTTAAAAAAGCCCAGCGGGCGAAACATACGTCGGCTGCTGTTGCTCTACGGCAACGAAAAGGAACCCTTCACTCCGGCATCTTTGCCATAGTGCCTGAGTCTCGAATTACAGTGTCATTGAAGGTGTCCATCCAATCCTCCGTCTCTTCCGATGTAGAAAAACATGCGTTTTGTCGTTAGCAACCACTCGCAGGCGGGCCGGAAATAGCAGGGAGTATTGTATATTGCTCTCCCGGAGACGTTTCTTCACCGCCATGAATGAAAATCTCTGCCTCTGCACTTGTATGGTATAGTTCAGGAAAAACATTATTTTATGATTGTCTATTTGAATATCCTGTAATTTTCTGGTTTCTTGCAGTATAAAATCCTTGTCACTGTAGTTAAGGAGCAGAATAAGATGGGGCCGTGGATTCGAACCTGTAGGATGGGGCCTCGCTGGAAGTCTGTGCACGCATTATTACAAAGTGGGGTGAGAGGGTCCCCTAAGGCAGCAGATCCCGGAGTCAGTTTTCCACGTAAGAGGTGGGCTCCCTCCCTTCCTTGCCCTCCGGCAGACCTACTATGCAAACATTATTCCACTGTGCTCGCCCTTCAGCATCTTCAGCCCTCTCCTCCAGGAACGCCATTCGATTTAGTAAATTTTGCAGGTTTATCCATTTCCGTCACCTGCGTATTGATGTCAGCAAGTGTGGTTTCCAAAACGGTGGTGCGATCTGCAACTGAGATGGGTGAGGTCTATGGCCACCTTATCGATTTTGGTCTCCAAGGAGGTGCAGGTTTGATTGATGGTATCTTCCAGCCTCTCCACTGCAGCAAGTACAGCGTCTAACTTGTTAGAAGTTTGGTCCATGAGCCCTTGTTTCGCCATCTTGTCCGATTTAGGTTTGGTTGAGGGAGGTGGGGCTTGTACTCCTCCTGTTCCAGTCTGTGCGCGGGTTCCACCCGACATTAGTCGCTGAATATGTACACAGAGTGTCATGCACTGTACGTGATTGTCCTGATGCGGTGTTCCTGGGTCTGTGAGTTTCGCAGTTTATCTTGTGTTTGCGCTAATTAGGATTAAGCGGTAAGCGCCTTAAAACTTAGGATGCTGACAAAGGGTGCCCATGTGCATGTCTGAGCTCTTTCACTGCAATATAACCGCTTCTCACTCCGTGCTTAGAGGCAATTAAAAGATAGTCACAACACTGAATAGCTCGGTGCAGGGCCTACCATCAACGCCCAAGCAAGAGTGACCAACAAAATGCAGACCATCCAGAATGCTGCAGCCCGCCTCTTGTCTGGAATCCCAAAGTTCTCACCAATCTCTGAGACTATAAGAGACCTGCATTGGCTCAAGATTCGAAACAGGATCAAGTTTAAAGCGCTGTGCATACTCTATAAAGCACTGCACAACTGTGGTCCACATTTCCTGAAATCCCATCTCAGATACCAGTCCTCCATAAGATCGCTCCGATCTAACAACCTTAATATCCTTCAAATACCACGAACAAAAACAGTTAACTGGGGCGATAGACGCTTCCTTGTGGCAGCTCCCAGGTTATGGAACTCCCTGCCAGCTTCCATCAAAGACCGCCCATCCCAGATGCATTTCCACAGAAAGATAAAGACCTGGCTGTTTGATCAAGAATAGTTACCGGCCTAACCTCGGGAATAGATTCAAAGTTTCTAGCGCCGAGACGCCTACGGGCAATTGTACGCGCTGTATAAATCTCAAAAATAAATAAATAAATAAAGACCGTGAAGTTGATTATGGATCCAGTCGAAAGCAGTCACTCCCGAAGGGAGCGACCCCGGGGCACAGGCGGTCCTCTCTGAGGTCTGTGTGTGCTTAGGAGCTGACGGGCAAACTGTATTTCACAGCCCGCGCCACGTGTTGCTTCACGATGTTGTTGTGGCAAGGAGCCTTCAGCACTTGGTGTTATGGACTGTGTGTGCCTCCGTGGTCATGTTCTCCAGCAGGGTCCACCCCAGGGATGGCATGTTTGGTCTCAGACTACTTCTCCGTGTTTAGCACATTGTTATGACAGGGTCCAGGCTTTTTGTGCAGCGAAGGGAACCCGGTCTATCACAGCAGTTGAGGGAGTTCATGTCCGCCATGAGCGTTGGTTGAGTTCACTCCTTAACAGTGCCTGGTCCCTCACGCTACACCAGCCGAGGGACCTCCGGTGCGGGTTGAGTTGATCCCCTGCTGGGGCAGTCACAAATGTTCTCCCCGTGACGTCTCGCAGCTCATGTGGCTGTGCTGGCGCCCCTGCAGGTAGAGTGGAACTCCAGGCGCGCGTAGGTGGGCCCACGTTGCTGCTGGCGGTGAGATGTCCCGCTCACCGGGAGTCCCCGGCGCCACAGGAAGGAGCCCAACAAATCAATATGGCAGCCAGTGCACCAGGAGGATGCAAATACTCAAAACTGTGATGGAGCAGCGGCGCCTCGCCTTTGAGGCATGCTGTGAGGGCAACCCCGGCCCGGATGAGCCACTTTCACTTACGCTCGGCGGTGTTGATTCCTCTGCCGGAGTGGATCAGGTCAGCTTGGACATGCGGGCGTCCCCGCTTCAGCTGTGACAATGTCAAAAGAATGCAACACCAATAGCTCAAACTTTAATAATGTGAGTCCTATTGCATTGCAAATGCTTGTTCTTATGGAGGCGGAGGCATGAGTAAAATGGAGTCAAGCATATCACATAAGACCCAATAAACTTTGTGAACATAGCTCCCCCTTCTGACTGAAACACACATATTTACCTTCCAGGCACTCTTTTTAAACAAGCTATGCGTAAACAAGCACTTGGTACTTGTAGTCCTTGCTTATCAGAAGCACGGCTGGCAGTCTCTTACTGCCAGCCTTGCTTCTCGTAAGCAAGAACTATACGTACGAAGTGCGTTTTTATGCACCGCTTGCAGGTTTTCAAAACAAATGAATAAAAGGCAGTCATTTACAATGCCAATAGCTCCAACTCTCGCAAATGCGAGACCCATTGCATTGCAAATGCTTGTTTTGTCTTTGCAATGCTGGCAAAATCTCCTTTCCTATTCTAATGCTTGTTTGTTAAAGTTTTATTTTGTTATTGGGAGGGGACATAAACAGTGTTGGTAGTGAGGTGGTGCTGCACTGATGCAGAGGTGTTGCTGTGCTGGTGCTCAGATGGTACCGTACTGGTGCTGAGATGGTGCTCAGGTGCTGCTGAGTGATGCTTAGGTTGTGCTGCGGTGGTGCTGCTGTGTGATGTCTTCGAGTGAGCAACTGCTGAGAAAATCCGGATGAAACATGCTTGTAAAGATAAAAAACTGGAAGATGATTTAAGGTTGTGGATGGCCATGTTGCCTGACCTGAAAGAACCCCCAAAAGCTGTGTCACCTGGGGACCCGTCTGTGTGATGGTAGGGATGGGTACTGGGTCCCCTATGGCAATGTACTTTGATGTCAATGACTTATTTACCCTTATGCAGCTATGATTCTCTAAATTATCTATGAAGCTATGTACCAGAGCAGGGGGGTGGAGGGTAGTTGGGGACTGTTTATGTAATCTTATTGCAGTTTATTGACTAAAGTTGCAAAGTAACTGATGTTTATTAGCATTGTAAATTGTGTACAGTGAAACTTGAATAAAGATCATTAAAATAAACAAGCATTAGAAATGCAATAGGTCTCGCAGCATTAGAGTTAGTGCTTTTAGAATTGTTAATGGTTTTTTTTGTAAATCTTTAGCATGAGGTTGAGGGTGAGTGAGGGTGAGTGAGGGTGAGTGAGGGTGAGTGAGGGTGAGTGAGGGTGGGTGAGTGAGTGTGAGTGAGGGTGAGGGTGGGTGAGGGTGAGTGTGGGTGAGGGTGAGTGAGGGTGAGGGGTTGAGGGTGAGTGAGGGTGAGTGAGGGTGAGTGAGGGTGAGTGAGGGTGAGTGTGAGTGAGGGGTTGAGGGTGAGTGAGGGTGAGTGAGGGTGAGGGGTTGAGGGTGAGTGAGGATGAGTGAGAGTGAGGGTGAGTGAGGGGTTGAGGGTGAGGGGTTGAGGGTGAGTGAGGGTGAGGGGTTGAGGGTGAGTGAGGGTGAGGTGTTGAGGGTGAGTGAGGGTGAGGTGTTGAGGGTGAGTGAGGGTGAGGGTGAGGGGTTGAGGGTGAGTGAGGGTGAGGGTAGGTGAGGGTAGGTGAGGGGTTGAGGGTGAGTGAGGGTGAGTGAGGGGTTGAGGGTGAGTGAGGGTGAGTGAGGGGTTGAGGGTGAGTGAGGGTGAGTGAGGGTGAGGGTGAGTGTGGGTGAGGGTGAGTGTGGGTGAGGGTGAGTGAGGGTGAGGGGTTGAGGGTGAGTGAGGGTGAGTGAGGGTGAGTGAGGGTGAGTGTGAGTGAGGGGTTGAGGGTGAGTGAGGGTGAGTGTGGGTGAGGGTGAGTGAGCTACATCTAATTACTTCAGAGGACTGCTTATAGACTGTTTAAATTACAACCATTGTCGATAGTAAGTACTATTGACCCTGATAACGAAAACACACAACACCAGCTGTCACGGCAGACTGAAACACCCCTCTAACGCACGCTGGTTAATAAAACGAGGCACAACACCGAGGAATATTGACCAGATCACTAATAAGATTGGAGCGCCAATTGATTTTGAACCAAATCAATAGGAGATTAACACAATATTTGTAAAGCAGTGGAATGTGGTGGGGACGTGGCGCAAACAATAAGTGCAGCTAGATCATATACTCAAATACATCCAAGATAGGGTGTTAACGAATAGCGGGTAATTTAACTGAGTGATGCGGCTTCGCACTATGTCCTCAAAGTAAAATGGAGATTAGCAAGCTGGAAAATCTGGAGGGTTACTTACATGCCGCTGGTACCAAAAGTGTCTGCCCGCTTCCCTCGATGTGTACACGGGCTTGTCTTGGCCGATTATTTTTAAATAGGTAAGCCAGAGCGCGCCAAACCAGATTGCTCGGTATTTCCGGGTCACGTGATCAGGGCATTCAAGTCTACGCAGTGCCAGACTCTATGGTGCGTGCGTGCTGGTACAGCAGGCAACACTAGAATGCTGACCCTTAAAAACAAATCAGAAGGCGCTTCGTGAAATCGGCGACACAATAATCTTCGGCACAATAGTAAAAGCAAGCACCAGTAGAGGCGTGTTTGGAAACCGAAGACTGGGTAAGGGGAGAGATGCATGGATTGGAGAGATGCAGGCTGTACTATGCAGCCCCATTAACGATCCCGCCCAAGCAACCATTTTGTATTTATTTACCTGGACAGCCGCAGTGGCGGACTGAGGAACGCTCGCGATATTTACAGGCAGCGCTACTGGATATGGAGCCTGCGTGTAGAAATAATTGGAAACAAGGCTAGCGGCAGGCAGGCAGGGGAGGAGAGGAGGAGGGGGGAGGAGAGTAGGGGAGGCACGGCCTAGCGGCCGTGCAATCAAGTAGTGAGGGGGCGGAGCTGGGGGAGGCTGTGGAAGAGAGTAGGCAAGGCGACACGGCGGGAGGGGGCGGAGCGGGTAAACAAAGACGGACATGCACGCGCCCGTGACTTTTAAGGTCAATGCGCATGCGCATAAGCTTAATGCGCATGCGCATTGACCTTAAAAGTCACGGGCACTGCAAGGAATCGCCACGATTCCTTGCAGTGTGGATAAAGAGTGGATAACTCGCAATACTCTCGCCTTGCTCGATGCGCATGCGCAACGACAGGCGAGACCTAAAAAACGAGGAGAAATAAAGACATTTCTCCTTATTGTGCCTCCCTTTTGTCTCCCTTGGTGAGGCGTACGTTTTTGGCGCTCCCTCAGACTTACAATTTCTGGTAGGTCTGGGGCAGTGTCAAACAGCCATGCATGTTACTGGACACGCCCCCAGCAACACCCATGGAACGTCTCTTTCACCCAGCTTGCTGCGTGAAAGGGGCGCACATATTTAAAAGGCCATGAAAAGCCATGTGATGTGGCTTTACGTGGCCTTATAAATGTACCAGTGGTACATTGCGCCACTGGAGCGTCAAAAAGTGACGTTCCGGCAGCGCAACAGTGCCGGTATGAGGTCCCTCAGTATTTTCCTTTGAAATCTAGACAAGTTAGATATTCTATCATTTTATTTCCCGTTTTGAACTTAATTGCAATTATCACTGATCTCTGATCTATTCTGATACCAGAAGCGAGTGCTATGAAGCGCTTGCAGTTGACCATGTTGTCAACCCAATAAACAAGAATGACACACATGATGGTGTTTCCACAGCACAAGTGGTTGATCACAATCACTCAAGAATCTGACCTCACTAAAACATGTCATGCTAGGACCAAAGGAGGTTGCACTGCTACATTTCACCCAGGTCTGCAAAAAATACCTCTGTAATTGAAAATGGTAGATTGTTGAAGGTTCTCAGATGGAATTTGTGAAGATGGGGAAAGGGTGGGAAAGATGGGTTTTTGCAGTAGACCAGCGGCCTATTGGCAAAAATGGAATCAGTGAATTCGAGAATCTTTACGAGTCCCCTGAAAATCCTCAGGCATTCATAAACACGAGTCTGCAATGGCGTGTGGATTCCTATCTGTGCAGACATCACCACACCTGCAGGATTATCTAAGCAGGACTTTCACCAGGTAAAACCTGACAAAGTTTGTGCAGAGAAAAATTGCAGCTCACCGAGACGTACCTGTACTAAGGATGAAGAGACGACGGTTAAAAGGTGCGCATCCTTCTTTTAAAAGACCAGAGCGGGAGGCAAAGTGTGTGCGCGAGCAGGGGGTAGAATGCATATAAATGCACCCGCCCTGACAAGTAAAACGCTGCGCCAAAGGGAAGCAATTTGTGGCTCGAATGGGTGCAGGGCCGCCGGCGTATGGTTAAGGGGATGGAGACGAGAAGGGGGAGATTGAAAATATGCACGACACCGTAGAAAGAAAGGATGGAGGCTTAAGGCACGCTGAAGGGCGAGGAAGGCGAGGGAGGGAGGAGAAATGTCAACAGTTTGGACAGGTCCTAGTACTACAATAGGTGGGGGGGGGGGGGTGCATGTCAGATCAGTTTTGGGACAGAGCTGCGTGTGCTCAAATGACTTTATCTTATATTGTGCTTACCTATTTATGGGTGTACCTATTGATTTGTGACGTCTTTAGCGCCAAATGCTGAATAGCGCTGCGTTTAGGTCCCAGCAGAGCTACCCCCAGAAAACAAACTGTGCTGTTGGAGAATGTTGTGACTACAAGTTGATGCTGAATAAAATGTGCTAGCATGGCTAGAATGGAATCAGTCTACTGTCAGGGTGTCACCATAACCTCAGAAAGTTTGTTGGGTTGGGAAAGAGTCAGCCGTCAAGCTGCGCTCCTGCCGGCCATTTGCCCCCAGAGAGACCGATTCTCTTCTGGCCACTGAGGGGAAGGTCTGGCCAAGTCTTGCGGGCAGATTAGCTGTTTAAATGATAGAAGTGAACAAACCCCATCAGGAGACGGGGGAGAAGGAGTCTGTGTTCATCAGGAAGAAAATGCATTTATTTAGCAAACGCCGCAGGCAGCAGGGCGATCTTCCGACACAGCAGCCACCCGCAATCTTAAGGGTCACCTTAAAATAGATAGATTTTTTTTTCAGTGAGGAGAGGGTGCAGTGAGGGACAACAATGGGGTGCGGAAAATCAAACTCCACAGGTGGGATGGAGAAAGGTTTTGTTGGCGGGCTCCTCCCAGAGGGGGCAGGGAGTGGGACTCGAGAAGGGAGGCCGGGCTCGGCGAGGATTAAGAAGACACATGGCTCTTGGTGTGCGTTGAAGGGTAAAACTCATGCTGAGTTGCCTTCTCCTAGGGAGCAACCAGCAGGCAAGGGAGGGGAAGCCTGCAGCTGCAGGCAGCACACAGACCCGGGCGACTGTAGAACCGCAGTTGGGAGATCAGAAGGGGGAGCGGGTCCCACACTGCAGAGACGCAGGTCCTGGTCCTCGCTGCACTGCTAACGGGTGTTGGCGCTGGGTTAATTAACAAGCATTTATAATGCAATAGGGAGGGGGCACGGAAAACGGGAGGGCAAGGGAGGGGGTGAGAAGGCGCAAAAAAATATTGTGTAAATAACAGGTATCATGTAACACTCCAAACAAAGTTTTCACTCAGCCGCTTGGTTATATTTGCATCGCCATTTCACTTTTACTTTAAGTGGCGAGCAGGGGGTAGAATGCATATAAATGCACCCGCCCTGACAAGTAAAACGCTGCGCCAAAGGGAAGCAATTTGTGGCTCGAATGGGTGCAGGGCCGCCGGCGTATGGTTAAGGGGATGGAGACGAGAAGGGGGAGATTGAAAATATGCACGACACCGTAGAAAGAAAGGATGGAGGCTTAAGGCACGCTGAAGGGCGAGGAAGGCGAGGGAGGGAGGAGAAATGCGAGAAACGTGTGAAGCAGGGGGCGGGGGTAGCGGATACCTTTGAAGTGCACTTCAAAGGCTTGTTTGCAGAGCGCACGCTGGGGGATGACTGTGGGAGGGAGGCTGGTGTCTGTGCACGCGCTTTTAATGGCAATGCACATGCGCATTGAGCGAGCTTTCACGGGCACTTCATGGAATCGCCCGATCTCGGTAAGCTCTGTATAAGCCCCTTTATATCGAGCTCCCGCTCTCAATGCGCATGTGCGCATTGAGATAGGTCGCTCGACCTAAAAAACGAATACATATTTGCGAACCAGGGAAAGAAGATCGCTGCTACAGGTGTTCACTTTGACCCACAAGGCACCACCATATATTTTCACAGTAGAGGGTTCCATACCTGGAGAGAAGCAGTTTGTGTACTGCATTTTGGCCACCAGAGCTAAAGTAATTTTCTCCTGTAAGTAGTTCATCAACAGATTCACATATAGTTAAAATATTCTATTGGGAATATTTCGCAATCATTGTAAAGATTTCCTCCAAAACAGCAAAGAATTTCAAGTTGTCCCAAACCTAACCATTGCAAGATTGTTTTAAATCCTTTCAACAGTTTTTGCTGTGCACTTGGGAAATGTCATTAGGGATTATGAATGAGAAATACAAAATTAGGGACATCCGCTATAAATAATCGCTCCACCCATGCCCGGATTAAAGTGCATAAAATGTGCCAAAAACAATCTTAATTATGTGCATCCTTTTGGGAAACGTCATGAAGATTTTTCCAACATGGCAAAAATGAAGATCGATTTAAACAAGAACTTCTGCCTTCTTGCACAAAGCGAGATATGCAGCCCTCCGTTTCGCAAGGAAAAGAAACGTCTTTTGTTGCTTTCGTGTGAAATGGATCCAAAAAATAAAGAAGAAGCACGAGCTCGCACCACTGCGAGCCATGTGTTTCAATTATCGTGCCGGTGTCTGAGCACGATAATTGAAACCACACGGCCTATTGGTATCTTTTACGCGCACCAAGTGCGTAATAGACACCAATAGGCCGTGGGTGGAGCAGCGCACCCGCCTTTGGCCAATTGCGTGCAGCCTTTTACAAAAAGACGCACGCAAAGACCAATGGGGTAGCACAAAAAAAAAAAATCGCACACACGTGTGTGCGATTCCTAGGTCGGTGCTAAAACCCCGTTTTTCACTGACTAAAGGTCTTGCACTGTGCGAGCACTTCTGCACAGTGCAACGCAGGCACGAGACCTAAAAAGGCATTGACGTTTCCAGACTAGAGGTACTCCCAGAAAGCTTAACCCCTTCCACACTCATGACGAGCTGGGCTCGTCATGGTGTAGCCTCCTCATACACTGATGACGAGCCCAGCTCGTCATAAAACAATATAAATAGCGAATTCCCAGCACAGGAGGGGAATTGCCTTAGCAGCCATGGAGTTAAAGATGAACAAAGACTGGGTAGCTAAATTTTCAATAGCAGTGGACAATTTGGTTAACACACCAGCATCAGGTACTACCATCATGGACGAGACTACATATATCACATTGCCTCGGGGACTGGAGGTGAAGGAAATTTGTAGAGTGTTAATTAATGGGACTTAAATCTACATTTTCACTTTTAGAAGCAAAGCAAAAGGAGGGGCTTTTTAGTTATTTTACCTTTAAAGCGATTAATGTGGCTTGATGGCTCTTTTTTCACCAAATTTGCATTTGTTTTATCAACCCATCGCCTGGGACTGATCCTGGAGAAAATGACCATCATATGACTGGACAACAACAAGGAACAGACGTACTTTTTGTTCATTCGGTCTAGCCTCGGCAGCGCATTTGCACTTGCGAGGCATGCAGTAGTAGAGTATGGTTTTGAAGCCCCGCCCATTCTCTGCCCATATTTTTAACTGGCTTGTGTCATTGTCCTTTGTAAACGCTGGCTTTGGAGTCGTTATTAGGCTTGTTAGTCCCTCCTTGGTACCGCCTTGTCTGCATTTGTTACCTCCCATAACAACCAGACCTTTTACTTGTCTTGTTACACAGTCTATCCTAACTTGGGTGTGAGCACTATTTTGATTAATGATTTGCCCCTATTCCAGCCACTAGGTTGCAGCACACCACCCGCTTTTATTTTACTCATTAATGGCAGGCCACTTTAATTATAGCAGTTGCGTTTTATTTTTTATTTTACTTACTAAGGGCGGTCCGCTTTGTCTAAAGAAAGAGATGTGGCCTCCATGAATGTAAAGTGCCGCACAGGCGCTAGTAAACAAAAAAATATTTGCAATGCAATAGGCCTCGCATTTGCAAGAGTTTAAGCTATTGTGTTGCCAATAACTCAAATTATCGTGAATGCAAGACCTATTCCATTGCACATGCTTGTTTTATATATTTCTGCCCCTCTCTGATACTGGAGAATTCAAAACTGAAAAGTCACTGTATATAGTGAAGATGATCATGTGGCTATGCTCAGGCTGTACTGACTCCACAAATTTTGATAATGTACCAGATATCTAGCCTATAGTGTGATTTTCAAACAATCACGGATAATTTCACGGTATTTTAACACATCTATCTAATTTATTTACTTATTAGAGGAGATTCGTAAGGGAGGACAAGCCATCTGCAAACATAACTGCCAGCAATTAACCTGAATTCATAGGTAAAGGATGCTGACTTTGTAAGGTTCATGTGCAGACTATCACTGATCTTGAAATCTGTGAAACGGAAATGTTTAAAAATGACAAAATACATTTAAGGAAATAAACCTTGTGTCAAAAACACCTGCATGCCGAAAAACAGTAAATAAACAATGCTTCAATACAACCCCAGAAAAAACAGAATATCCTAAAACTACATGAAGAAAAGAACCTAAGTGAGCCAATGCAAAGGAAATGTGTGTGGCATGGGTAGAGATGCATCAACCATACCACAAGTTGAAGCAAGAATATAACATGATTTAAAGGCAATTGGAGAGTCTAAGTAAGGTTAATGAACCTTCATTTAAAATAGAATCTTCTGTACATTTATGGATGCATATCAGCAAACATGATAAAAACACCTACAGTTAACAAGTCACTGAACGTTCGGTGTTTCTTCAACCCTACATCCTTTGGGACCAGATATAGAGATATCTTCTTTAAAGCAAAAGGTGTGCACCGTAACCGAAAATATAAGAACAAAATTAAAGTGCAGAAGAATGGTGTACAAGAAATTAAAGTAGTATGCTGCATTGCCTTACACAAGCTTGCACACAAACATTTAACCCCCAAAGTAACAGAGGCACAAGAAATAATTTCTCATTAAAATATATGAATGCTGCTGAAGGGTTTTCAGCCTAGAGTCTTTTGTAAACGTTGTATAATTTTCTCTCTCTCCACGAATATGTCCATTCGGCGCAAAATTCTTTCAAGTTTTCTGCGAAGACGTAGCTCTTCAAATTCATTCATGGGTTTTGAGGCAGCTATAGTTTCTTTTGAGGACTTAAAGCGGCATATTTCAGATTGAGTTTTCATTAAGTTCTCCTAGGACATATAAAAACATAAAAACACTGTTTGCATTGAGATCTCAAATAACATGGATTAGCTAATTTATAAGAGAGAAAATAAATATATATAAGCTGCAACAATGATTTTCAGGTACAGGTATACTATACAAATCAATTTACTTTTAGGAAACCCGCACCACTACCTTTATGAGTAGGGATATACATACTGCTTGATTAAGAATCCATTTCTAATTATTACACTGTTGTAATTTACCCATCAACCAAGACTACCGTACCTTGTTTGTGCTTTCATTTGAGTGCCCACTCTCAACAGGAAAATAAGTACAAATCCCATTCTATGAACACAGGAATGGGATTATAAGCACTAATGCATGGCAATGTAATGTTAAACAATTAGTCACAGCTCAGGTGGTTGCCTGCTTTGGGAAGACTGGCTGCACCAGTACAGTGTATGGCCTGCCTAGATGGTGCTGCATACAATGACGGCAGCAGGCTTGCAACAGAAGTTCTTTTTTTAAAGTAATACACGCTAAGTTTTGAAATATAGCTTGCTATCATGGTTGCTCTGTTTCGTTGCCCTGTTTCAGGATTTACTATGGTCTAATCTGATGCCAGTGAAAATATGGGCCCTTGAAAGAGGACACGTTTGCAGTTCTTATTTTGAAATGTTCACCTGAGGATTACAAAGAGACGACTACTACAGGGCTCGATTTACTGAGTAACCAGACTGGCAACAAAAGAGAAATATTGAAGGCGAAGAAGAGGTTTGATGAGGGACATACTGCCATTAAGAAGTTTTGACCACAA
Source organism: Lissotriton vulgaris (assembly GCF_964263255.1). Classification (NCBI taxonomy): domain Eukaryota; kingdom Metazoa; phylum Chordata; class Amphibia; order Caudata; family Salamandridae; genus Lissotriton; species Lissotriton vulgaris. The sequence goes on from NC_141696.1 coordinate 598,489,068, forward strand.
AAGTAGGGAGAAGACGCTAGCCCTCCCGAGGTGCAACTCAAAGTTGTGTGGAGCAGCAGCAGAAAAATGGGCTGAAGGAAGAGTAGATAGACAGCCGTGGAACTGCGCAGGGTTACTGAATCGTCCCAAAACATTCCTAAAACCATTTGAAAACGTAGATGTAGGTGCTTTAATAATAATAACGGAACATGAGACCTTCCTAGGCTATGTAGGTCTTACAGTCCAGCATTTATGTTGCATTCTGGCATTTTTAGTCCTACAGAATCAAAGCAAAACCATAGGCTGGCTGAGCTACTCATGCATTGCCTCGAGGCAACTTTAAAAAAAAATAAGTCAGGCCTTCCTAAGTTTTACTTGTGATAATTTGGCATTTTTGATAAATATGCCCTTATCACTCTCCAAGAAATGCGGCTTTAGTTAGATTTTGATGTAACTACTTCTGTAGTTTATTCTTGTCCTGTTACCCCCGTTGCAGAAGGCGGACTGGCAGTTTCACAAAGATGTCTGTATAAAATGCATGTTGGTTTGGCATCACATTTCGGCAGCCTCTACTGACACTGCTTTACAGTATAAAAAAATAGACTTTGATACGGAGTGCTAATTGTACCATTTTAAAAAGCTTTTAAAAGCTTTTAGTTATTATGTTACATTTTATCAGTTTTAATGAATTATGTTAAAGAGTTCAGTGGATTTATACCAATAACTTTGAAAAACTTCAAAGCTCTGAAAAAAAATCATTTTGTAATTTTGAGTTCAACATATTAATGTGGGGCCATTGGACTCCCTCTAGTTGATTGCCACGGTTGTAGAAATACAAACAGAAATACTTTGCTCCTGGATTTTACTTGACTAACGGCAAAGATTGTCGGGTACCAGGGGAACCAGCACAGACAACCTGCAGTATTTGATGGTAGTAACTATCAGTTCACTGTGTTTGCAGCTTTCACTGAGGGCCCCCTCTGGCTTCACTTTACAGCGACTAGATACTTTACTAAGCATTAGGGGTTGTATCTCTGACCGGAAGGTGCTGGGCCTTAGTGTTTAATGTGTACATGTTATTTTAATTACAAATATTAAAGACCATGTGGGTGGTAAACGTCACAAAGATGCAATTACAGGACTGTATTACGCATGTTACTCATGTACTGTGGATATCATGTGTTCACTCGGACAATAAGAGGACAACTGGGAGTGGACGTCAGAGCAAGAATGTGACTCCTAATGTTTTGACCCTACCCAATAAGTTGATTTACCCTGAAAATTGTTCAGTGTATTCAACAGACAGGGTCTCAGACTAGTGACGTGTCCCTCCCTAAAGATCCTTACCACAGTAGAAGCAAGACTGATGCGACAGGCGGATTAACGAAGACATTTTCAAGCCGATGGCGGCTTTTTGAAATTGGGGGCTACGAGACAGGACTGCATTTGAAATCAGAAGGGCCTATCACAAACGTTAAAGGTGAGACCCGAGGGTCCCTGACGAGAGGGTGTTTGAGGATAACCTTGATTATTTAAAAGAAATAATGAAGAAAAAGGGAACGAAGGTTAGTTTACAGCAATGGAAAGATTCCCTCAGTAGCTAAAAAGCTCGTAACCAACACAAACAATCGCACATGCGTAATATTAGCACAATCTTCAGCAGGCATTTGCAAAGTGACACTAAAATGAAATCTATTGAGCAATGTGTCACAACTCCCAAGGCCCAAAAACGAATCCCAATTTTTAGTCCCAAAGAAAAAGCAACAGCAAACATTAGGGCCATTTGTGCTCAAACAACTACCGGAGGTAGTCAAGAAGGTGGAAGCTATGTGGACTTGGAGCCAGCCTCCTTAGGTTACAGTGCCTTGACTAACGAGGCTATCCACCATTTGACCGTGTGTATATATAAGGAGTTGAAAAAGAGGGGTGTGGTGTTGTCGTGTCATACCTGGAATCAGGAACACTGCTGTGTTCCGGATTCCATGGGATGACAGTTACGACCCAGGTTTCATGTATGGACTGGCTTTCTCGGCTTGACAATAAATCATCTTCAAACTGCATTCCTGTCTCTGGAAGCATCTTCATTACACTGGCGACGATTGGGCAGGAACCTTTAAACAGACCTGGAGTCCCTACCTGCATCGTTGCTTCTCGTCAGATGCGGAGGATCACGAACTGTCAAGGAGGGCTGTCGGAGCTGTCTGCGCAGTGTCACGGACTGTAGCAGGATCAAGAAGGTGAAACCGCCACTGTTCTATACCCATCTGTGACGGATATTTACAATTTTGGGCATTTTCAAGATTCGAATCTTGGTGATTGAAACTACGCAAGTCTGGTAGCTCGAGCCGGTGCGCATGCGCGTGACGTCACGACGTTTTCTTCACGCATTTTGACGCACGGCGGCCATCTTTTGGGACAAAATTGAATGAAAGGCAATGAGAATGTGCTAACATCGCGTATTAGCCTCATCGATCGTCTTAAAATTTTGGTTTTGGCAATAACTCTTGAATTTGGCATTAACTCTGCGAGAAGCTTTGATTTTGCCTTACTATATATATATATAAAAAAAATATATATATATATAAAGCAAAACGACCTTGTTCTATAAGGAACACTACATTTTACCTACCAAATTATTTTATGTTTTTGCTTTATCAAAATGGAAAGTTTTTCAGCTCCACCTCCATTTCTACCAAATCCAGGTGAACCTATCCTTGAATGGAAAAGATGGAAAGAAGGTTTTTATGCTTACATTGAAGCTATTGGTGGAGATGACTACACCGATAAATGGAAACTTGCCATTTTAAAACACTGTTTAGGTGCTGAAGGAACCTCTAATAAAAGAGAGAGGGACCCCAAAACCAAAGGGATAGGGTTCCACAATTGACACAAGTCAAAAAGTAATTCCCTTTGGGCGAATTAACATTAATACATAGATACTAACAAACAGTGATCTGACAAATACCAACCATATAACAAGGAAGCAATGAAAATAGGTAAAAAACTTCAAAACATGTGAAAACACTCTAAAGAAATAAAGTATTTAAAACAATTTATTAGCATACATTACATAAATTAGAAACTAAAAATCGGGAAACACATACAGGATGAAACAATAATCAATAAAATCAACATTCCAATAAAAAAGGAGCTTCAGGGAAAAAGGACTAAACTCAAACAGTTTAAAAAATGTTTATACACATTTTCCTGATGAAGGCGGGTTTTATCTGAACATACCGCCGAAACGCGTCGATGCAAGGAGTTAATCCGGGATGATAAACTGAGGGAAATTCAAAATAACTGTTTAGTGTTTGAGTTTAGTCCTTTTTCCCTGAAGCTCCTTTTTTATTGGAATGTTGATTTTATTGATTATTGTTTCATCCTGTATGTGTTTCCCGATTTTTAGTTTCTAATTTATGTAATGTATGCTAATAAATTGTTTTAAATACTTTATTTCTTTAGAGTGTTTTCACATGTTTTGAAGTTTTTTACCTATTTTCATTGCTTCCTTGTTATATGGTTGGTATTTGTCAGATCACTGTTTGTTAGTATCTATGTATTAATGTTAATTCGCCCAAAGGGAATTACTTTTTGACTTGTGTCAATAGGTGCTGAAGGAAGACATGTCTTAAGTCATTTACCTTTATCTGCAGGTAGTGTAACATCTTCTGAAGAAGCGATAGATGTTTTCGAGGAAGCGATCAAACAGTTGGATAAACAATATATTAAGAAAGTCAACGTTGTGGTTGCCCGTCATACATTTTTAAGTAGGGGTCAATTACCAAGTGAATCTGTTGACTCATTTATGAATGACTTAAGAGTTTTGGCATCTAAGTGCAATTATTCAACCTTTCATGATCAGATGTTGCGTGATCAAATGGTCCACAAAATTGCTGATGTCAAGCTTCAAGGAAAACCTTTAGACACTGAGGATCTGACTTTAGACAAAGCATTAGCTATCGCACATCGTTTTGGAAACTTGGTGTGAAGGAACTTGCAGAAAAAAATATTGCTGAAGTCAATGTTGTAAAGAAATCTAACTTTGAGGAAAGATCTTCATTTAGAAACAGAAACCAACAATTCCAAGAGAGGAGAGAATTTGCATGTTTTAAATGTGGTAGTCCGGATCACCTAGCAAATGATAGAAAGTGTCCGGCAATTGGTCAAGTGTGCAGATATTGCAAATTGAAAGGTCATTTTAGCAAAATGTGTAAGAATAAGAACAAGTTTAAAAGTAAGGGTTTTAATCAAAAAAGAAGTTCAGATGAGCATGTCAATGAAATTGATGACGATTACTTAGAAGAAGAATTTCTTTTTGCAGTGTATGAAGTCAATGCATGTGATAAAGAGTCTCCCTACTGCACTGTAAATGTTGGAGGGAAGGATATCAGTGTTATGGCAGACTCTGGGGCAAAACGTACTCTCATTGGCGAAGAATGGGTAAAAGAGTTTCCGGGTTTAAAATTATCTCCTCCAGACATAAAGTTGCTTGGGTATGGGAAGAAACCCATTGAAATTCTTGGGTTTTTTACGACATCACTAAGTTTCAAGGGTAAAACTATTAATTCCAAGGTTTATGTGGCTAAAGATGGCTCTTGTTTATTGGGATGGCCTCAACAGAGGGACTTAATGATAAAATTGGATCCCAATCATCCTGAACAAGTGCTTGGATATTCTGATCTGGTCATGAGTGTAGAGTCTGATCTCGGTTCTGAATGTGAAAAGAAATTTCCTTCTGTTTTTTCTACATCCGCATTAGGTCTTTTAAAAAACTTTGAACATAAAATCATTCTTAGAGAAGATGCTGCACCAAAAGTCCATAAAGTTAGGAATGTCCCTTTACATTTAAGAGATGCTGTAAAATCTGAACTCAAAAGGTTATGTGATTTAGATGTCATCGAGGAGATAGAATCTTCTGTTTGGTTATCCCCAGTCGTTGTCGCTCACAAGCCCAACGGCAAAGTGAGACTTTGTGTGGATTTAAGAGATTTAAACGGGAACGTATGGGTGGATAGACATCCGTTGCCTAATATTAATGAAATGTTCACTAAATTGAAGGGGGCATCCATTTTTTCTACTTTAGACCTGTCTAATGCTTATCACCAGATAGCGTTACACAAAGATAGTAAGCATTTGACATCTTTCATCACTTCAGAGGGTGCTTTCAGGTACAAAAGGATGCCTTTTGGTCTGATATCAGCATCTTCTGTCTTTCAAAGGGTGATGCACAACCTTTTTAAGGATTTTGATAATGTCTTGTACTTCCAAGACGACATTTTGATCTTTGCATCTAATCCATCTGATCATTCTGAAATTTTGTATAAAGTATTATGTGTGTTGCAAGATAGTGGTCTTACACTTACAAAGGAAAAATGTAAATTTGGTGTGTCTTCTGTTGACTATTTGGGACATACTATTAGTAAGGAAGGCATTTCCCCGAAAATGAATTTAGTCAAGGCCATTGAATTAGCTCCAGACCCTGTGAATAAAGATCAGCTCAGATCTTTCTTGGGGCGTGCCGAATACTATTCCAAATTCATTCCCTTGTTCTCTGATAAGACTGCAAGCATGAGGAACTTGATGAAAAAAAATGTTCAATTTCTTTGGGATGAAAATTGCAAAAAAGAGTTCATGTTGTTGAAACAAAACATCGCATCTGCACCTGCTTTAGCAACGTTTAATACTGCACATTGTTAATTTATCATCACTGATGCAAGTAATGTAGGTATTGGTGCAGTTTTAATGCAGCGTCAAAAGGGTCAATTGGTAACAATTGGATTCGCATCATGACCTTTAAGGGATGCTGAGTGCAAATATTCTACTTTAGAAAAGGAAGCTCTTGCTTGCTGGTGGGGTATAGAATATTTCCGCAAGTATGTGTACGGTACTGTTTTTAAGCTCTGGTCTGACCATCGTCCTTTAGTGGATTTATTTACTACGAAAGGTTGTGGAAAAGCGACTTCAAGGATTGCTAGATGGCAATACAATATTCAGGATTTTCATTTTAAAGTGGAGTATATCCCTGGTATTAGGAATGTGTTAGCTGACTGTTTATCTAGATTGCCTATTCCTGATGACAATATTGTTGAAGAAGACAAGGATGATGATAATGTTGTGACAATTTGTGAAATCTCCAAAGGTTGTATTGATGAGGATGCATGGAAATTGGCGTGTTGTAGTGATTCTGTTCTTAGTGATATTTGTAATTTTGTAAAATCCCAGTGGCCACGCAAAGTTTTGTTGTCTGATGAGATTCTTCCTTTCTTTCACGTTGCTCAGGAGTTGTCGGTTGTTGAAGGAGTTTTGTTTAGGGGTCTGCAATTAGTGGTCCCTCGTGAATTACAACCTAAGATTTTAGAAATGGCTCACGAAGGGCATCCTGGAATGACATCTATGAAAAGAAGGATTAGAAGTGAATTCTGGTGGCCAGCAATGGATAAGTGCATTGAACGGCATGTCAGAGACTGTTTGGATTGCTGTTTGAGTGATAAGTATCAAAAGCATATTCCATATGAACGGTTTCCCATTTCCAGACCTTCACGGGTTTGGGAAAGTGTATCATTAGATATTGCTGGTCCTTTGTCATTTAACAAGAGTGTGATGTATGCTATAATTTTGATAGATCAGTTGTCTCAGTGGCCTGAGGTAAAAATGGTTTCTAACATAACATCTAGTGTGGTGATCAAGTTTTTAAATGAAGTGTTTGAAAGGGAGAGTTTTCCAGAATCTATTACAACTGACAATGGTGTGCAATTTGTATCCCAGGAGATGAGGGAGTTTTTGGAGCGTCATGGTATCAAACATAAACGTGTGTCAGTTTATTATCCCAAAAGTAATGGCATCGTTGAGAGGTGGATCAGGGTGTTTAAGGAAGGCCTTCAACTAGCCTTGCAGAATGGTAGAGATTGTAAACAAATCATTAGTGAAGTCCTGTGGTGTTACAGAAACACACCTAGGAGTATGGGTGATCTGTCTCCTTTTGAGAAGATGAGAGGGAGGAGGAGTGGCTCCAACATGAGTCAACCTTGGATGAGAATGCTTGGTACTGGTAGGGCTGTTGAGGTTGATCGTGCTCCATGTAGTGATTCTTCCCAGTTCTGTGTCAATGATTGGGTCCGTGTCAAGAAGTGTAGAAATGTCAAGTCTGGTGAGTCACGGTATTCTAGTCCTTTGATGGTCACGCGTGTTGGAAGACAAGTTGTTGAACTTTCAGATGGTAATGTGTGGAATTTGTCTAAAGTGGTAAAGGTTCCTAGGTGGTTGTGGCCCAAGGATGTGTCATCAGAGTCTAGAGTTCCATCCGGCTTGAGGTCTTCCAATGGTGCTAGCAATTGGAGTAAATTCTCTGGTTCTACAACCCTTCACAGTGTTCCTGAAAACAAGTCTTCCTGTTCTTCTGTTGACAATGTGCCTGTCCAACGAGCACAGAGGAAATGTCATGTTCCTGTGTGGTCTAAAGACTATCATCTTTATAGGTGATTTGATTTGTGTATTATGTAATTTGTTCTCCAGATATTCATACTTATGTCTTTTCTTTTCAGAATTCATATTGTATATTGTTTGTTTGTTCTTGTTCTTTAACTATTGCTTATGTCGCTGTATTTTCCCTTACGAAGGGGAATGTGTGGTGTTGTCGTGTCATACCTGGAATCAGGAACACTGCTGTGTTCCGGATTCCATGGGATGACAGTTACGACCCAGGTTTCATGTATGGACTGGCTTTCTCGGCTTGACAATAAATCATCTTCAAACTGCATTCCTGTCTCTGGAAGCATCTTCATTACAAGGGGCCCATGATCGGAAGGTCACAGGCTTTAAAGAAAGGAAATGGAACAATGGGTGACTGAAGGGCTGTTTGATGCTATGGACCTTCTCCATGTCCTGGGCTTGCATGTTGGTAGAAATGGCAGCAAGGGGCAAGTAATACAAAGCAAAGGTGGTCCAAGTAGAGATGGAGAGAAGAATGAGAATAGCAACGACCTTTCTGATGACCATATCATTGCAGGCAGTCCCCTAGGACAGGACAAAACATTCATCTATGCACCTTAGATGCATGGGTATACCCACAGTTTAGCTAGGGACGTCCCAACCTTTATGAAGGAGCCTGGGAAACGTACCCAGCCCCTGTACCATAATTTTTTATAAGCCATCCTATCCAGACATTCTTGAATTGATATCTGTAATACCGTCACATGACTTAATGGCAGAAAGTAAAAAGGAAAGTGCAATGGCCCAGTCAACCTGCAAACCGAGAGAATCAAGATACTGGAGCTGCCGCAGACATGGTGAAAATGTTTAGGCAGGTCATCCTAACAGCCCTAGAAAGCTTGGACCCCAAAAAGACTAAGTGGACTAAGGTGGATGTGGCTTAACGGCTAGAGTGGTCGACCTTGAAGCTGGGGAACCAGGTTAGTCTCTCGGCAGGAGGCTCAACATATTGTAATTCTGGTTAAATCAATTAATCTCCTGTGCATAGCAAAAAAGAAATGAATGTGTCCATCTGTAACGCAACCGATGCTTATATAAACCACTCCGATACCTTCATGTTGAGTTTGCGCTACATAAAACTCCCAAAACCAACAGAAAAATAGATAATTACTTGAAAGCAGGGCTAAGGCACGTCCAAATCTACGTACAGCACATGGTTAAATAAAGTACTTCAGAGATATTCAGGGATAGAGGACAGAGCCAATAAAGGTCAAGCTGCCATAGTGTTGGCTTTTCCTAATCGATTATAGCAGAAAATAAGAACCAGGAAGACGAGGGAAGAACCTGTAGGAAGTCCTATATTAGGCTGAGCATTGCACAGCTGACCCAGACCTGATGCAGCAGGAAAGCGCTTTTAAATTACTCAGCCTCTAAGTGAATATGGGAAGAGGGCTACCTCCAACAGGCCTGAAGAGATTTAGCAAATAATTAAGGATAGCAACAGAGGTGTGGAATTAAATGAGGCAAGCATTGCAGAGTGAGAATTGACTTGGCCAGGAGTTCTCTCCAAATCTAGAGATGGCTGCTGGATTCCCCAACAGCCACAATATTATTATGCAGCACGTATTGTTGTAGATGCAGAGGATTGGGACATGGGAAGTGGTACTGCCCAAACTGGCATGGCCATCTTGAGCAGTCCCTTTTGAATCCACATGGGGCTTCTCAAAATCTAACGTCTTGTCTTGGGAATGCCTTCAATCTACAAGGATCTTACCACCAAATTTCTATTATTGCTCTTGTCAAACATACAGCACATCAGCAAATTGTGGATGGCACCATCGAGGGGAATGCTCTGGCAGGCTGTGCAGCTAAGGCAGCTCTTTCCCTTCCTGTTCTTGGATTCCTTTCTTCTGCATCCTCTGGAGAACACCACACTTCCTATTGGTTGATCTTGTGAAATTCTGCATCTCCAGATGGACCATAGTCAGAGATTTCTTCCCAGTGTTATCAGCATATGATGCATTGTGGACTTCCCACACTGGTAAACGAGTGGTCCTGAGTTTCTTTCAGGTCTTTCTTGAAGTACCATTCAGTGGCATATGTGAACAAAGAGGAAAGGGCCCGGTATTTTAGCTTCACTGGCATGTCTCCTCTTTTCGTGCAATAACTACACAGTACTGCAATTCCTGCCTTTATCAGGAAGCGCAGCCCCCATTTTGGGACCAATTACTAAGCATACAGATTGACGTTACTCAAATGGAAAGATGCATTAAGCATCAGTGTGCAAAAGTTGTTGGACATCTTTCACTAGGTGGGTGGAGCGTTACCATAGTGTACACGCAGATACTAGGAAAGGAGCCACACTATTGTTGAAAGAATATATTTCCAGATATGGAATCCCAATGCAGGTAGACAGAGAGTATGTGACACATTTCACAGGCCAAGTTGTTAAATAGGTTGGTAAAGTACTAAACATTACTCAAATTCAGCGGTCTGTATCACAGTCAGTAGCCGTGGACAGTTCAAATGGAAATTTGAAAAACAATGGTGAAGATTGGTGCTGAGACAAAACTGAAATGCATCAATGCCCTTCCCGCAGCCCTCAAAATGATGTTAAGTACAACAAATAGGATGGGCCTTAAAACCCATGAGGTAGTGAAATGCAGACCTATGATCTCGCAAGCGACATTGGTTAGTAATTTGCTTGTGGAGGATGAAATTATACTGGACTATTGTAAAGCGTTGTTGAAGACTATTTGAGCTATTCATTCTCTGATAGCAGCAGCTTTCCAATAGCCTCCCACAGGGTTCTGCTATGAACTACAGCCTGGAGACTGAGTCAGTGTGAAGGTCCACAAAAGGGAGACATTCTAGCAAAAAAGGTTTAAAGGACCATTCGGAGTGCTGCTAATTGACAATACTGCAGTGAACTGCCTGGGATACCTGGGTGCACACTCCTAACCAAAAGTGAACTTCTGAATCTTCTGAAGGCAGACCAGGAGTGCTGTGCAAGTGTCTGTAAACCCTCCCGTCCATGTGCAGTCTTTACAGACAGGCCATACAACAATGGAAAGGAATCCTCCATATATCAACTGCACTGGACCAAAAAAAAGATACAGGAGAAACAAGAAACGTGGAAAGGATCAGTAAAGTACTGTATGTTGTGATGTTTACGATAGTTGCTATCCCCAGGGGACTTATATATGTTCTAATTGCCAGGATATGAAATACCAACTCAATACCCATCTGCAACTGGTCGATGGATATAGAAAAATACTAAAAGTAAGCCAGTGCTTTGTTTATGCTCATGAGTCAGCCAATACTAAGGAAGGGTGGACAGAACAGGCCATTAGTTCTAGCTTGTTCTGTGACAGGGAATGTCATTCTGTCTGCTTACCAATACAACCAAACATTCCCAAAGGACTATGTAAGGGATAGAATGTGCGTTGATTTGGTTACCCAAAATGATTCAGAAATAACAGGTTTGGAAAGAGTAAAAACAAATAGACCCTTTTGTTTGGGCCACGATGTTTCTGTTCAGTTCCTGGGGTGGGCACATTAAAAGGAAGGGCTATTTTTCCATCTCAAAGTGCTCCCGATGTTGACAGATAAGGAAACTAAGACCAATCTAAAATGTCCATGGATCACACACTGAGTCAAGAGGAAGAGCCAGAAAAAACGTTAATCGATGTGCTGAATGTGCATAGACTCGCATGAATTTCCCACCTTAGAACTACCACTTCCTGCGTAAGCCACTACATGTAGATTGGCTTAAAGGTGGATCATCGCAGCCTTTGTTAGGATCCAAATCCTATATAAGAACAACCCTGGCCTAATCAGAGAGATTTATCAGAGCTCTGACGTGAGAATGCCCTCTCCAATTGACTTGGCCCAATATGGACACATGTAAGTTTGTTAAAGGACAAGTAGATTTCTAATGCATCCCCATATATTGGACAAGTCGATTTTTATAAAATTCTACACCTCTGATCCAGTCCACCTCTGCTGAAACATGAAGTATCAATGGAAGAATTCTGAGCACAAGTGTTACTTGCACTTTGATATATGCATTTAGGGTTTTGCACAAAACAAGTGAGCAGCGTAGGCCTGTTTCATATGAAAACATTGTCAAATAAATAGCTTATAATTACACACAAAATGTACACCTCAGTAAAGTACACCAGGCCGCTCTGGTTCTATGAATCATATAAAATGTTCCAATTGCCTTTAGCACCAGAGGCAAGCAAAATCACAGCCCTTGAGAAAACACACACTGCTCAAGAACCATGCGGTTCCTAAAGCTGGAGTATCTGCTGCTTGGGCATAAATAAGAAGGTTCTTAGTCATCCTGCTTAGCAGAGATAACAGCACAAATGTGAAGAAAGTTGGATATTTCATGCCCAAGTCATCCCATGACGCATCTCAGAAAGTCTGAACTGTCACTATAACTGATGAAAACATTAAATAAGTATGCTACGTTTACTTTAAAAGTTTTTTTCTTTTTAATATCATGACACTTAAGATGGTTTTGGTTAACATTTCTTTGGGACAGTTTTGAAGAGAAGATTAAATGAATAATCAAATTCTGTTATACCATAAAGTGACTAGTTTGGAACACCCAATCTAACAGGCCTCACCTGTACTCCAGCCTCTGGTATATACATTTACATTGATTACAGTAATGTTTCAGTTTGCATACTCATTGTTTGCAGAGCTTTACCTACCTCTGCATTGACCACTTCCTGTTGGAGGTTTTTAACTCGACATTTTAATCCATCCACATCCTCCTGCAAGGGAAAAAAAATGCACATTTCCACCATTACGGAAAGAATTGCAAGAAAAATACTTTATTGGCAGGGATTTTCTTAAAAGATAATGCTGATTAGGTAGCTATTATTTTGTTTAAGTTTGCACAGCTCCAATCTTGGAGTGTGCCATCTAAAAAGGAAAAGAAAGAAAGAAAAACGTGACGTGGAGGAGTGGGGGCATTGGAGAAGCTGGTGAGGAGGAAAGTAAACACTGGCAAGTAGCAAGACTAACGAGGAACAATTTAAGAGAAGAAACGGATTGGGGGGCTGAATTTAAAGAAAAATTACAAAAAGCAGGGTAGGCTAGGGAGCGAAGCAATGGATGAGCTGGATGCTACAGTGAGAGAACATGGGGGAAGCAGCATACGGGAAGATAGTAAGAAAGCACATACTCTCCCATGGAGTGCTAAAGCTGAAAGAAAAAAGTAGTTTCCTAAATACGAGCAGTGGAAGGATACAAGTCATCGAATCAAAAGGACAGTAAAGAAGCTATGCTCCATCAGAGGGGCAAATACATGGAGGAGGAAAACTAAAAACAAGCAAATGAGTTTGACTAGAAAGCCAAACAATGGTAAACAGTGGGTTGACCTAGAGTGTACTGTAAGCATTGTTGACAATAGGTGTTTACCATCAGATAGCTTAAAGCGGTCTGTAGGTAAAAGCCAAAACTGCATTGGGGGTCCGGAGTAACAGCATTTTGCAGAGCACACAATCCCAACCCCCCTAGACCATTCAACATGAAATATGTACCTGTGCTCGCTGTAGGGCGCATTCTGCCACCTTCACCTGATTATTGTACACCTCCAACTTCTGACTGGAATAAATACATACAAACATAAATTATTTACCTTATTTCATGATTAAGCTACAACTAATATCACCGAGTTATAAGGAGATTTGCTTTAATCCTCATAAAAAAATCTTTATTTTGGAATTTGTACGAATCCATAAAAGATTATAAACATACAGTGCACAAGTATATAAAATCAACAATCAAATAGCCTTCTAATTTTGACTGCTCCAGTTAAAAAAGGAACAATTAACTAAAAGGTGAATTAGTCAGTAACTGTAAAAACATTAAGGCTAGCTAATATATCTTTCAAAGCGGAGTATAAAAAAACACACGAAACATGATGAAATTAAGGGTATCCAGTGGAGAATCTAAATAGCAGCCACAAGGACCCACACGTTTGACCGTAATCCATCTATTTTGGACCTCCAGTAGCCGGAGCAATAAAATGAACCTAAACCTTGTTAACACGAAACAATGATTACTAAGGGTAACAAATGTAAGATAAGGTTCAGTGATACACATTGTTTTTAAGGACACATACGCACATTTAGAAGGTTTCGGCAATTCAAGTCTTTCTCCATCCACTTGGCGCAGCGTGAGAAATGTTTAGCGGGTCCAGATCAGATTTGGAAATTTTTTCACAGATAACAAATAAATCATGATGACCCATGGAAGCAAATTAGGTCTCTCGATGTAACTGAGTCATGGGATCGACTGTACTTTACCAAGGGACAGACAATCCGTCAGTAACTCTCATTTAAGGTGCTGTCTCAGGCCGTGATCAGATTGTACCCTGTTAGACCTGACACACTTGGTGTGGTTTTCCCCCATCTTTTTGCCTCTGCCTCCTGTATTTTTGATGCTGTGCTGGATTTCGTTTTTGCTGGTTTAGATGCTTTGGACACTCTGCCACTGCTGATCAGTGCCAGAGTGTAAGTGCTCCCTATGTAAATTGTCATATTGATTGAACATCTGCTTGGCACTCCTTCGGATGCTCCCTCCTTGGCGGGAAAACGGATCCCTACACTGCTTTTTGCAGATGACACTCTCCTCATTTCGAAGTCCCCCATGGGTCTGCAGAGCCTTTTAAATAGTTTCCAGGAGTTTTGTCTATCGCGAGGCTTAGTAATCAACACAGACAAAACCAAGTTTCTGGTCATGAACGACCCCTAGGAAACTTGGCAGACTTCCGACCTTGAACTCCGAGCCATTAGAGAGAGTTTCCGAATTTGATTATTTGGGTATCCCCCTCAACAACTCCCTTTCCTGGAATTCACACATCTATAAAATGCTACTGGGCCACAAAAGGGTAGGAGGAGCATTACTCAAGAAACAACGCTCCTCATCATGTAAACCCCTTGCCCCAGTAGTGGACATATACAAAGCGAGAGGGGTCAGTGCCGCCCTATAGGGGGCAGAGTTGTGGGGCACCTGCAACCTGGACCCAATAGTCAAATCGGAGAACAAGTTCTTGAAAGACCTGATGGCTTTGCCACGAAGCACACCAACTGTGCCAGTGCTATTGGATTTAGGTTGTAGACCTATCGGGGATTAAGCGCAACTTCGCCCACTGCTTCTTTGGGCAAGGTTGTGGCGGGTGCCCAAATTGGTCTCCTATGCGGAGGCTCTGTCTGAGGTTATGGATATGGCAGGGTGGTCTAGGATCAAATGGTTGAGGGACGTCAAAAGACTACTAATGGAGATAGGGTTACCTGATGCTTGGTCTACGAAATCTGCCCCACCTAAGGTTACTATTAAAAAGTTGTATTGGAACTGGGTCTCTGCGAAATTACATCTAGACTCACGCCATTGCAACGCAACAGTAGCTTTTGTGAGAATCAAGGATGTGGTGGCATATGAACCCTATCTAGACATTATCACCATCCTGTTTGACCGCACCCTGTATTTCAAGTTTGTGTGGGGACTTTACCAGTAGGGGGGGTAGTCGCCGGCTGGAAGCGGCCTCACCAACTTTCACCTTTTTGTGCATCCTGTCCCACTCGTGTAGAGTCAGTAGCCCACATCTTTCTTGAATGCCCGGACTACCGTGCCCTGCGGATCCGTTGGCTTAAACCACTTTGTAGTCTGCTGGGCATTCGCCAGTGTACAGTGGCAATGCGTATTTTAATGACTGACACATCCCCTGTGATCGTATGTGCTGTGTTAAAATTTTTAAAATGGGCTTGGTTGATTTGCATAAGAAGGCTTTCTGTGTCAATTTAATCTTTGTTTTAACTCTTCTAATCAATTCTTGTACCTGCTTTTATCAATTGTGTGTAAATATATTGTATATGACATTTTTTATAAACTGTATTTTCTCTGTTCTTACCAGACTGTTGCTGTTGTCGCCGTTAGGCTTTCCAGACTTTCTACCCTTGCCTTTTGCTGACACCCGGCCTCCCTGTGTCCCAGGAGGGATTGACCGCCCTCCCGCAACGCTACAGCTTCCAGCACCCGCTTCGCGGGCGCTGCTGCGCGGTGAGTGGCGTGGGGTCGAGGCTGGGAGAGCACTCGCGCTGTTGGGTCTGTCTCAGGAGGAGGAGCACCGAGATAACATCGAGGGAGCGCGCCGCAGGGACTCAAAAGACCAGGAGTCCCTGCGCTGCACAGGTGTGCACGGGCGCGCCCCCAGGAAGACACGCCCCCTGCTTGTCCAGCCTATTTAAGCGGGAAACTGTGTAGCCTCCAGCGGGATTCTCTGTTCTTACCAGACTGTTGCTGTTGTCGCCGTTAGGCTTTCCAGACTTTCTACCCTTGCCTTTTGCTGACACCCGGCCTCCCTGTGTCCCAGGAGGGATTGACCGCCCTCCCGCAACGCTACAACTTCCAGCACCCGCTTCGCGGGCGCTGCTGCGCGGTGAGTGGCGTGGGGTCGAGGCTGGGAGAGCACTCGCGCTGTTGGGTCTGTCTCAGGAGGAGGAGCACCGAGATAACATCGAGGGAGCGCGCCGCAGGGACTCAAAAGACCAGGAGTCCCTGCGCTGCACAGGTGTGCACGGGCGCGCCCCCAGGAAGACACGCCCCCTGCTTGTCCAGCCTATTTAAGCAGGAAACTGTGTAGCCTCCAGCGGGATTCTCTGTTCTTACCAGACTGTTGCTGTTGTCGCCGTTAGGCTTTCCAGACTTTCTACCCTTGCCTTTTGCTGACACCCGGCCTCCCTGTGTCCCAGGAGGGATTGACCGCCCTCCCGCAACGCTACAACTTCCAGCACCCGCTTCGCGGGCGCTGCTGCGCGGTGAGTGGCGTGGGGTCGAGGCTGGGAGAGCACTCGCGCTGTTGGGTCTGTCTCAGGAGGAGGAGCACCGAGATAACATCGAGGGAGCGCGCCGCAGGGACTCAAAAGACCAGGAGTCCCTGCGCTGCACAGGTGTGCACGGGCGCGCCCCCAGGAAGACACGCCCCCTGCTTGTCCAGCCTATTTAAGCGGGAAACTGTGTAGCCTCCAGCGGGATTCTCTGTTCTTACCAGACTGTTGCTGTTGTCGCCGTTAGGCTTTCCAGACTTTCTACCCTTGCCTTTTGCTGACACCCGGCCTCCCTGTGTCCCAGGAGGGATTGACCGCCCTCCCGCAACGCTACAACTTCCAGCACCCGCTTCGCGGGCGCTGCTGCGCGGTGAGTGGCGTGGGGTCGAGGCTGGGAGAGCACTCGCGCTGTTGGGTCTGTCTCAGGAGGAGGAGCACCGAGATAACATCGAGGGAGCGCGCCGCAGGGACTCAAAAGACCAGGAGTCCCTGCGCTGCACAGGTGTGCACGGGCGCGCCCCCAGGAAGACACGCCCCCTGCTTGTCCAGCCTATTTAAGCGGGAAACTGTGTAGCCTCCAGCGGGATTCTCTGTTCTTACCAGACTGTTGCTGTTGTCGCCGTTAGGCTTTCCAGACTTTCTACCCTTGCCTTTTGCTGACACCCGGCCTCCCTGTGTCCCAGGAGGGATTGACCGCCCTCCCGCAACGCTACAACTTCCAGCACCCGCTTCGCGGGCGCTGCTGCGCGGTGAGTGGCGTGGGGTCGAGGCTGGGAGAGCACTCGCGCTGTTGGGTCTGTCTCAGGAGGAGGAGCACCGAGATAACATCGAGGGAGCGCGCCGCAGGGACTCAAAAGACCAGGAGTCCCTGCGCTGCACAGGTGTGCACGGGCGCGCCCCCAGGAAGACACGCCCCCTGCTTGTCCAGCCTATTTAAGCGGGAAACTGTGTAGCCTCCAGCGGGATTCTCTGTTCTTACCAGACTGTTGCTGTTGTCGCCGTTAGGCTTTCCAGACTTTCTACCCTTGCCTTTTGCTGACACCCGGCCTCCCTGTGTCCCAGGAGGGATTGACCGCCCTCCCGCAACGCTACAACTTCCAGCACCCGCTTCGCGGGCGCTGCTGCGCGGTGAGTGGCGTGGGGTCGAGGCTGGGAGAGCACTCGCGCTGTTGGGTCTGTCTCAGGAGGAGGAGCACCGAGATAACATCGAGGGAGCGCGCCGCAGGGACTCAAAAGACCAGGAGTCCCTGCGCTGCACAGGTGTGCACGGGCGCGCCCCCAGGAAGACACGCCCCCTGCTTGTCCAGCCTATTTAAGCGGGAAACTGTGTAGCCTCCAGCGGGATTCTCTGTTCTTACCAGACTGTTGCTGTTGTCGCCGTTAGGCTTTCCAGACTTTCTACCCTTGCCTTTTGCTGACACCCGGCCTCCCTGTGTCCCAGGAGGGATTGACCGCCCTCCCGCAACGCTACAACTTCCAGCACCCGCTTCGCGGGCGCTGCTGCGCGGTGAGTGGCGTGGGGTCGAGGCTGGGAGAGCACTCGCGCTGTTGGGTCTGTCTCAGGAGGAGGAGCACCGAGATAACATCGAGGGAGCGCGCCGCAGGGACTCAAAAGACCAGGAGTCCCTGCGCTGCACAGGTGTGCACGGGCGCGCCCCCAGGAAGACACGCCCCCTGCCTGCAAAACCTCCTTATATTCAGCAGTTTACCGCTTAGCGGGACGCGAGCGGGACGCCGAGCGAAGCCCGGGCAAAGGGCGGGCCCTCTGTGGCCCTCAGAGGCCAGAAGAGGCCGGGCTGGGCCACCCCCCTGAAAAATCGTTCTTTACAACTCTTGAACCAGGCTTCTAGTCGGTTATATCTGCTCTAGTAAAATCTACCATCTGTACATATCACTACAGATTATGAGGAAGACCACCAAGAAGCCCAAGATGCCCACTTTAAGATCGAGCGCAAAAAATAAAACGGATCCTCCACCGCCATTACCAACACTGACTGCGATTGACAAAATGCTCAAACAAACAATAGGGGCAGTGTCAAATGCCATCGCAGACACTGAAAGAAGAATGTCACTACCACCCGTGACAATTATTCAGGAAACCCAGGAATCCCTCATCAACCTGACCGAGGCTTCTCAAGATTTGGTAGAGGAATTCGACACCAGCTTGCCCCTTTCTCCCTCTTCTTTCGCTGACCTACCTTGTGCGCAGGTCTCTGCAGATATTCGCAGCGAGAGATCTGTTGTACAAACACACAACCATATTAACGCTCCCTGCAGCATTGAGAAAAATCTGCACAAGGAAGGCCCTAAACGTGGGGGGAAAAAGGGATCCTCAAAAGGATCCTCTAAAACTAGAAATCACAACCTGGTTACACCAATAAACCCACCTGCCTCGGGAATACCGTGTTGGATCACCAACATGGTGGCTGACCTTAAAACGGACCTCGAACACTCTATTACTGTGCTGCTAAAACCCCTCATAGCAAAAATAGACAGACTAACCTCAATTGTAAACAACAGAGGGAATGGCACAAAAACCCAACCAGGGCAAGAAGGCGGTTTAAGAAAACAGACCGACGTTACATCCCATAGCCAAACTAAGGACAAGGTCCCTACGATCCCTGATGCGCCCACAAAAACCCCAAACAGAGCCAGTCAAAAAAGTATTAAAGATAACCAAAAGGTTTCCTCCACACCAGACAGAGGGAAAAGCAGTAAAAAAACAACTACTGAAAACAACAAATCAAACCCAGGACCTCCCCAAACGTTGGAAGTAAACAACGTCCAAACCCCCAACGTGAACCCAAAGCCTCCGCCCACTGCACCAACTAAAGAAAACAAAACATCTACTCGCTTTAGGTCAATTAACCTCCCGCCTGAAGCACTGCCCTATGTAGTGGTGTTAACAGGAGTTCCACCTCTAAGGGAAGGCCAACGGGAAACCCAAATAGAACTGAAAAATAAATGCGCACAGTGGCTACAAATACACAGACCCTTGCCCCCCAATGTTTTTGGGGAAATCTTGTCTGTAAGAAGAGGGGAGTGGATCGGCAAAGGCACCAAGACCATAGCAGGGGATATAATTACGATAAACTTTAGAGATATGGATGCAGTTAATTTTATCTGTAGTGCCCCCCCTAGCTATACCCGATCACAGATCCACCCGGTACACTTGTCCTATTTCTATCCCTTTGCACCCCAAAGAATCAGGCAGAACAACAGAACCTTCCCTAAAAACTTACCATATCCTGGTACCCACTATGGTCCACCACAATGGCAAAGACCAAACTTTGCCATGCCAAACTACGACTCCTCCCTAATGCAATATGCACACTGGAACAGATTCGGTGCGCTGGAAGAGGTCGATTGACAGGGATGGGACAATCAGTCCCCCAAGACTGCGAGGTTGAAGGTGGAAAATCTACCCCTAACAGGAATGGAAAAAGGGATGGACAATGAAATAGCTGACGTGCCCGACAGAGGAGGATACACCAAAATTCCGAATACCAGCCTTGGAAGAGAAAAAGGGACAAACCCACCAAATATTCTTAGCGACACTCATTCCAACAATGCCACCCTAACAGAAACAAGCAAACAGGTTATGCCCCTACCAGATGAACCAAAAAGAACCACTAAAGAAATGACGCCAGCAAATCTACTAATAGCATCCTGGAACATTGCAGGACTAGCGGCCAAGTTCGAATCACAGGAATGGCTGAGCTACATCAAAAAATTCCAAATCATTTGCCTGCAGGAAACTTGGGCTCTTGAATTAAATGACTACAGCCTGGAAGGATACAAAAGCTTTTGCCTCCCAGCCAAAAAAGTAACTTCTGGGAGAGCAAGTGGGGGTCTGGCCATATATGTCAACCTAGACATTAAGGGCACCTGGAGTAACATCAAATGGGCATCACACAACCTACAAGTTCTAAGGTTCACCTCAGCAAGAATAACCCTCTTCCTAGTTAATTGGTACAACTCCCCAGCACTGATGGAGAGGGGAAAAGCCATTTTTGAATTAGAGGAATGCTTAAGAAACTTAAACCTTTTACACAAGACACCAAATGAACTGAGCGTAATACTAACGGGAGATTTTAACTGTCATTTATGCGACAAACTAAAACCTTTTAATAAAGACTGGTCAAGATGCACTTTAATGAAAGGCCCGCATTTTGCACATACAAAAGAGGGATGGGATTTGGAGAGATTAACGAAAAGGAACAACTTAACCCAAACGCTAGACCTTGTGGCATTGGGCGAACTAGGAGAACTGACACCAACGTACAAAGGAAGAGGGTGCCACTCCTACATTGATTTTATTCTAGTCTCGCCCATCCTAAAAAGAAACATTACCAATACTAAAATAGAGGCCAGCAGTTTTAGTGATCATAACCCGGTCTTTATTGCAATCGAAGGTTTGGATTTTAACACATGCCCAAAGAAACCTGACACCGTGGAAAAAGCTGTGGATCAGGGAAGAAGAATTAAATGGGCAAAAATTGATGGGGTCAGTTTTTATAAAAAATTACTAATAGATGCTTCAGATGCAATTGACAAATGCTTAGACCCAAGTGTATGCGGGGACCGGGTGGTCAAGGCTTTCGAAGAAATCGCACAACACGTAAATAATTCACTAACGACCACGGGATCTAATAAAATGAACTCAAATCCCCGCTGGTTCGATGCGAACTGCACCAAGGCGCTTAAAGAACTGAAGGATAGCCTCCACTGTAAACCAAGGGATAAGATCAGGGTGACAAAGAGCAGAGCGGAGTATAAAAAGGCCCTGAAAATCCGCAAGCAAAACCTACAAAATCAGGCCTGGGAGGACTTAAGGGACGCCGCCGAAAGAAAAGACATTGTTAGCTTCTGGAAAGTGATTAATTCCCCTTGCTTCCAGGACCAAGGGGCTCCAAAAATCACAAACATCATCTTACTGGAGCAATGGCAGACCCACTTCCAGAGCCTATATAACCACTCAAATCACCTAGCTCTGGAGGACACATCGAGGAAACATCAGCCGGCAAAGCTAGACTTCTCTTTGAAAGAAGTCAAAAGGGGAATAATTGGACTAAGTAAAAATAAGGCCCCGGGCCCGGACGGAATTCCACCAGACCTGTACCTGAGTCAACCTGACTTGTGGGCACCGTTACTCACCAGGGTTTTAAATGAGGCGGTGGTGGCAGGTCTACCCCAGTCCTGGTCAACAGCGACCATAGTCCCAATTTATAAGAAAGGGAACCGCGATGACCCCCAATGCTACCGACCCATATCACTTATAGACGTGACCGCAAAAGTGCTAGGGCGAGTCATCCTACAGCGATTGCAAGATTGGGCCGAGGAACACCAAATCCTTTCAGAAATGCAATACGGCTTCAGGAAAGGCAGATCCACCACTGACCAATGTTTAAATCTTTACCTTCTGATAGCCAAATATACCATCGCTGGAAAGGGGTCCATTCACATGGGGTTTATGGACCTTTCAGCGGCTTTCGACCGTGTAAATAGGAGAAAGCTCTGGAGCATGTTAGTAGAACTAGGAGTGGACCAACCGCTAGTGGACACCTTGCAAAATCTCCACCGGAACACCACTGCAAGTGTAAGGTACAGCCAAGAGGGTAAGAAGACCGACCCCTTCACTTGCACAAGTGGAGTAAGGCAAGGTTGTATCCTTGCGCCCTTTTTGTTCTCCATTTACATTAATTCGCTGGAAAAAGACCTGCTTAATCTCAAGGTGGACTCACCCCAAATTGGTCATCGTGCGGTACCTGTGTTATTATACGCCGATGACGCGGTTCTGCTTGCTAGAACCCCCCTAGGCCTGCAAAAACTGATTGATGGGTTTGTCAGATTTATGGACAAACTAGACCTGGCAACTAATCTGGAAAAATCCTACATTATGTCCGTCGGAAAACCTACAAAAGGATCTTTTTCCTTTCACATTGGGTCGCACAAAATCGACAAAGTCCAGACCTTTTCGTATTTGGGGGTACTATTTGATCATCACCTCACTTTTAAACCCTTGGTCGAAAAACATTCTACGAAACTTGCAGCTTCAGTAGGAGCTATCATGGGATACGGGCAAAGACTGGGAAAATGGTCCCCGGAACAAATCTTGAACCTTTACAGGGCAATTTGTTGCGCGAAAGTCTCCTATGGCGCAGAAGTGTGGGGCTTCTTGGACAGTAAAGCCCAGCAGATACAGACTGAAGAAAACAAATTCATGAGGAGAATTTTGAAGGTCCCTCAGAGTGTATCGGCCCACATAATCCATGAAGAACTAGGAGAACTCTTCATAGAAGATAAAATCAAAATTAAACCCCTCCTGGCATGGGTCAAAATATGGACTAACCCAGAGGCCGCCCTCACAAGACAAATCATCGAGGACTGCCTCAAAAAAGATAAAGGTGACATCATCCCTTGGCTGAACTATGTAAAGAAATCCCTAGCCGAAATCGATTGCATAAACTTTTTCACATCCCCAGACTCCATAACACCGGAGAGTAAATCATTGGTAAAGAACCTCTTCTTGGCACAGCTCAAGCTATTAAGAGCAGAAAAAGAAAATTGTAAACCCACAAATTCCACCTATAACGAACTCACAGTAAAGCATGGAATGGAACCGTATTTAAGAGTCATGTTTAACGCCCAGGACCGCTTTGTCATGACACGGTTCAGACTAAACATGCTACATCATATTCTTGAGGTCCCGGCAGGGTTTACTCACACACTGGCGGAGAAGGGTACCTGCGGCTGCGACCACAGGTCTCCGCAGGATACCCTTCATTTCGTCCTATTGTGCCCATTTTATACTATGCCTAGACGTAAGTTCCTGGTGGGGATTTTGAAAGACATAAAACCTAAACATGCAAGAACGGCTCTGAGATTCCTACAGGAAGCAGAGGACGCATATACCCTCTTTTGCACCATAAATTTTATTCGTGTAGCGATAAGACTAAGAAATACTAGAGAAAATTGACCATTGACATTTGCCTGTTCCCATGATGAGTCAAATTGCACGAACATTTTAATCAAGGACTCCCGTATTTAGTGATTTATTTATGTGTTACACTAAAAGCTTTTTATGTGTGTATTTTATGTGGGTATTTTGTATCTGTGCTTTTATGGTGTCTTTTTAAGAACCGAATAAAGATTATAAATTGAAATTGAAATTGACTGACACATCCTCTGTGATCGTATGTGCTGTGTTAAAATTTTTAAAATGGGCTTGGTTGATTCGCATAAGAAGGCTTTCTGTGTCAATTTAATCTTTGTTTTAACTCTTCTAATCAATTCTTGTACCTGCTTTTATCAATTGTGTGTAAATATATTGTATATGACATTTTTTATAAACTGTATTTTTGTACTGCTTTTATGGTATTTGTATACCGAAATAAAGCCTATCAATCAATCAATCAATCAATCAATCAATCAATCAATCAATCAATCAATTAATCAATCAATCATTGATTGGGTATACCTGATTGGCATATTTGTATCACCATGAAGTCCCTAGTAAAGTGCACTGTGTGATGACAGATGCTGCTAGTGGGCCTGCAGCGCAGATTACGCCACCCACATAAGTAGCCCTAAAATGGTGTCTCAGGCCTGCCAGCGCAGTGCCTGTGTACTGTCAGTGGACTGCCTTGTCCGCCTGGCCAGTGTCCCCACTGGCTGGGCCTAACCCTTCCCTGTCTGTGCACATCAGTCACCCCTATGGAAGGCTCAAGGTACCCCCCTGGGCAGGGTGCAGTGCATGGGTAAGGTAGAGCATGTACTAGTGCAGGTAACATGCTCTGGTAGTGAGCAGCAGACATTTTGTGTGCTCACTGCTGCAAGGTTATCTTGCTCCATAGATTAACATGGGGGAGGCTGGTCCCAATGGATACCAGCCTATCTTCCCATAGGAACAAGATGGGACATAAGTGAGTGATATCCCTGAACTCAGAATTTAATAACACATCTTTTAGGAAAGGTTGTTTTTAAATTCTGTGTTTGTGAATAGTACTTTTAAAAAGTGGCTGTTCTCTTGTCTAACCTTTCTGTGTGCCTGGGACTGTTTGTGGATTGACTGTCTGGTTTGAGGGTGACAGGGGCTGCAGAGCCCCCAGGAGGTTGTCTGAGTCAGCCCGTGGATGAAAGGCTGCATCTGCTGCCAAGGAAGTGGGAGGAGATAGCACCTGGGAGTGACTAGGGATGTGCCTGCCTGACCACAATGCTGGCTCCACCTCCCGCTGGGCAACTGTCACCTCTGTCCCTGATACTGAAAGAAAGAAGGACGCCAGGAAAGCCACAGTGCCCCAGCAACACCCAGAACTGGTTTAGACCGAGCTCAGGGCCCACTTGCACAAAGACTTCAAAGAACTTCAAAGACTTTTAGGGGTATAAGAGAAGGACCCCTGACAACAGAAAATCAGATTCTACAATCAAGAGGAACCTCTGCTGGAAGAATGACTGCTGAAGAACTGAAGGAAGATTGCCTTGCTGTGTGCTCTAAGGGCTGACCTGTTCTGCTGACCAACTGAAGCTGAGGAGAAGAGGGACTTTGCTGAGTGCTGTGCCCCTGTTTACTTGATCTCCAAGAGACTTTGCTGTGTGCTGTGTCTCCTAAACTGAATTTCCAAGGGCATGAGAAGAGCTGGCCTCCTGTTTGCAACCCAGGGTTAAAAGGTTCCTAAGTTTTGCCAAGAACTGCTGAGGAGATCGTGTGGTGTTCTGCCCCAACTCGTGTTTCTAATTGCCAGCTGTGAGGAACGGTCGCTGTGCTCATCGGCACAGATTCAGGGGTGAGAAGAGGCCCGTGGTGTTTCCCTGCGTCCAGGATCCCCCCTGTCGATCTGCTAGTTAGAAACGGTCTACCGCGACCTGTGGCCCCGAAATTCTCTTGCCGCCAAATCACCGTCGCGGCCAGAAACACCCTCTAAAATTGCCGTTCGTGACCAGGAGCTGCGGCAGCGAAGATCGAAGCCGACGCACTCCCATTGGCCCAACGAGACGAGCCCCTCCAGCGAACGCCGCGCTAGGATTGGCCTAGCGCGCCGCGTCATTTCCAAGGCTGCGTCCTGATTGGTTGCCGGCATCTGCAGGGTTGAAGGCTTGTCCCGGGAGCCGCGCTATCATTGGCTGACTCCCGGGCATCTGTGGAGGCTTGTCTGTGAGCCGCGACCGGATTGGTCCCCGTCATCGTGTGGTTCTGAAAATTCCGGACCCTGCTATAATATGGTACCGAGGCCCAACACTCGTGTCACAAAATATCATCGTACCATGACGAATTTGGTGTCGGCAGACCGGTAATGATTAGGACATTATACCTATGCATTTGCGTCATGATTGAGTGATGCTAACACCCTTAAATTGTGGTTTCCGTTTCGAACCCTCGGACTCCATTTTGCAAACGGCGTCCATCTTGTGGCTTGCCCTCATATAGTCAATTGATTGAGGCCGAGTTTGATCCAAAAGGACACATCCACCTTAGCTGACTTCCCCATGACCTGGCCGAGCTGACTCCACCGCCTCCAGCTAAACCTGTTCGGACAGTCCCCCGCCCAGTGGCCGAGTAAGATAGCATCAAGGCACAACATGCCATAAACCATCCACTACCTACAAACCATGCTTTATCATACACATACACCTGTCCATGTTTCTTGTTTATGGCCGGTTTTACGATGAGGAGGTGCCCGATTTTATTGGGGTTTCATCGATATCTGATGGTAGTTCTGGGCCGAGCTGGGTAATCTATCACGAACTGGACACACGAAATTGTAGGCTGGCCGTCATGACTTTGCTTTTTCTTTGTTGTACAAATATGTATATGGTTGCATCATAAAACAAGGAATTCTTGCCTGAAGTGTAATATTGTGTATAAAGGGAGAAGGCTAGTTCTGTAAAAACGAACAGTCTCCTGAGAACTTACATCCCGTGCTGTTGTACTTCTAGGACGCTTGTTACTTGGTTGCAACCAATAAAACTCGATCCTTGACTTCACCTAGAAGACTCCGTGTTTCTGTGGTCCGGAACAGGGAGAACTCAGAGGTCTTCGGGTGTTATCCCCTGGCACCAACGGGTTCCTAAAAACCCGGCACCTCAGTTGGCGCCCAACTCGGGGCGGTATCAAGCGGTGACGGTCCAAGCCAGATGTTTGTGAGGAGCTTCGTGTGAAAATTCCAGAGGACGGCCAGCCACTTCAGCGACAACTGTATGTCGACGTGGTTCCGAAGGTCTTTGCTGCGAGGTTCCCCGCGTCCCGACGGCTACGAAGGACTTCTGCCCTGACTATCGCCCTGTTTTGGACCCAGTGATCCTTGGTAGAGCGAAACGATAGACGAGTCTTCTAGTGACGTCATCGATCTTCAATACTTCAGTTAAGTATAAGTGGAGCGTCTCCCAGTCCTTAGTTTGATTCTTAGTTTTGGTATCCTTGAGATACACCTTGTTTGGAACTTGCAAGCGCCAAAACCAAGGGATTCGTGTATTCACGAAAATATCGTATTTGATAATCCTTTGAAGTTTGAAGCTAGACTAGTGAGCGAAGATGCCTGGTCTTAGCAGACTTGGAAACTTGTTTTGTCTTGGTTGTAGTAAGGACTCCCGATTAGAGGATTCGTGTCCGGTTCCTCCGATCGGAACTCCAACATATGAGCTTTATGTGAAGCATGGAGTAGGCCCTATCACATATAATAAAGTGTGGATAAAGTACACAAGAGAGTGAACAAATGCTCAGAAGCAAGAAGTTAGCAGTAGATAAATGCTACCCAATGTTGCCACATGAAGGAAAAGGTTCAAAAGAGACATCAGAGAAGGATCCATTAATGTCCCATTTACTGAGTTCACCACCCCCATATGCACTAGATGCTACTGCACCCCTGAAGCGCTTTGTTATACCGCGCCCCGGTGCACGAAATGCAGTTCTTGCGCAAGCACCAGCTCCTCTTCAGCTGGTTCCTACTTCTCCGGCGCAGCCTTCTCAAGGGCCTCCGCCTTTGCTACATACTCCATCTACTTTTTCAACGACTTTGCCTACTGCTCCAACTGTTTATCATGATACTACTTCTGCCACTGCCTCGACTTCTTCTGCCACTGCTTCAACTTCTGCTTTCCATCAGCCTGGCTCTTCTGACGTTTCTGCCTTTCCACCTGCTTCTCCCTCTGTTCGACAGAGAGTGGCAAGTACTGTCACTGGTCTGTTCTCACCTTTCTTTGGGTCGCCTAAAACGACCCCTAAAACAGGACGTAGACAGTTGCGTAGTCAACTGCCCGATTATGAGGAAAAGAGTAGTGCTGAATGAGTTAGCACGTAAATGGGTTACTGATACTGTAAAGTATGATGTTCAGTCTGTTATGGAAGTCTTCCGTCAGTGGGACGCACCCACTCAAAGATACGTATTTGAAGAGATGTGTGTATATCTCTGCGAAGATTTGCAAGACAATGATCCAAAACGGAAAATGCAGGAATTGTTCCGTATGCGATTCAAGTTTTATGAAGGCGTGATTGTAGGTGCCGATGTTGAACGAGCAATAGATTTGTTGTTATCTTATAGGAGCAAGGGAAACGTCTCTAGATCACTGTATGAGGATGACATGTCAGGTAGGAAAAAGGCGCGACAGTACCCCATGAGAGAGGTTCCTCCAGTTTGGAGGGAAGGTGATGCGAATGCAAATCCAGCAATTCTGCCACATTTCCAGCGTGTATGGGTACATGTCCCCTGGAAAAGATCAGAAGTCTTAGCACTCAAGCAAACATTGCCTGATCCTCGTAAAAATCCTGCAGGGTATTATAAGGAGTTGTCACAGACTGCCAGCTCATGTATAATGAATTTAGCAGATGTAGACATGTTGTTTGGGAATGTTGTTCCACAGCTTTTATGGAGTAAGATTCGTCATACAGACCATGATCAAGAATTAGGTGACAAGTGGGCTAATATCACTACTGCTGATGCTAGACAAGTTGGTGGCTCTAAACCCGAGCCTTTAGTAGCTGAACTTCCTGGTAGAATTATCACGTATATGAAGACTTTGATGCCTGAATTACGTGTGAACTGGGACAAGTTGTCTGCGTGCAAGCAGAAGAAAGATGAGAATGTGTCTGACTTTTTCACGAGGTTTGAAGAGACTTTCGTCGATCATAGTGGTCAGGATATGGCTACCGAGGGTGGCCAAAGATTGTTTGTTGATAAGTTAGTACATAATCTGCTTCCTGAACTATGTAATAAATTGAAAGATTCAGAGAGTGCTTGGGCTGTTTCCACGTCAGCGCAGATTCTAGCCACAGCCCAGTACTACGAAAATAGACGCAAAGACGAGCTAGATAAGGCAGACAAAAAGACTAAAGATTTGAAAACTAAAGTCCTTCTCCAGCAAGCCTATCCGCCTCGCACCGCTAGTCAGCCTGATTATCAGCAACAACAGCAGTATTCGAGAAACTCACAAAGAAATGAGTCTTCTCAACAGCGTTTACCATATGGTCCGAATCAATGTGCGTATTGCAAGGAAGAGGGTCATTTCAAGAATAGTTGTCCAGCTTTATTGTGACGTTTAAATGGTGTTTCTGGTGCAAGAGGTAGAGGTGTTCAACAGGCTCCTAGGGGTAGGGGTCGTGGAAATTTCCCCCAGAATACTACTTCTCTTCCGCCTCAGAATTCCATGAACAGCTTTGACCAACAGAATAATGCGTCCTCTAGGTCAGCTCAGTACTATGCTGATGACTATTACGCAGAAAACGGGAATGAGGGTAATGATTGCTAGTACAGCCATGGACAAAGAGAGGGAGTTGTTTCAGTTCCAGTAGATCAGAATGGACCTTATGTTGAGGTGATTACATCAGGAGTGTCAGAACCTTTTCTGCTGGATACTGGTGCTACAAAAAGTTCAATTATGCACTCAAAACTTCCTGGTGCACCTTTGTCTGGCGAAATGAATGTTTCAGTAGGTTTTTCTGGCGCCCCGGTTAGAAACCCGATTTCTAGTCCTATGCCCCTTTCTGTTGGACCATGTGAATTAGAAGCACCCCTCATTCTTACAACAGGTTGTGGTGAAAATTTGTTAGGTTTGGATTTGTTTAAGAGATTATATGCAACTTTGTACTGTTCTCCTTCGGGAGTACAACTTACCCTAGGTAAGAAAGTGATTTCCCCAATGTATTTGTCAAAGGAAAATATTCCAACTGAATTGTCATCTCTTCCAGATATAATTTGGGCTACTGGTTCTAACGATGTGGGTCTTTTGGAGATAGCGCCATATGTCATAACTTTGAGAGCTAATGTTAGGTTTCCACGTATTCCCCAATACAAGATCTCTAGCGAATGTGAAAAGGCGTTGTTAGCGATCGTTTACGATCTGATTGAGAAAGATGTCATTGAAGAGACAACAGGCAACATTTGCAACAGTCCTATTTTGCCTGTTTTAAAGCGTACTGATCCTTCACAGCCACCTGTGTACAGATTTGTGATTGATCTCAGAGAAGTGAACAAGATTGTTGTGCCACAGTTTCCAGTTGTTCCCGACATTACTGCCCTATTGACTATGGTTCCAGCTTCAGCCACTTGGTTCTCAGTGATTGATTTGAAGAACGCTTTCTTCAGCATCCCGATTGCTGAGGAGAGCAGAGATATTTTTGGCTTCAATTTAGGAGGTCGAAGCTTCCGCTTCAAACGCGCTCCTCAGGGCTACTGTGAAAGTCCATCGATATTCAGTCAGGCTATGAAATCACAACTTGACACGATTGTTCTACCTGATGGTGCAACTCTCATTCAGTACGTAAACGATTTGCTGATCGCTGCAGATACTGAAGAGATTTGCAAGGAAGCCACATTGTCGTTGTTGCGTCATTTATGTGACATGAAGCACAAAGTCTCTCTTTCGAAATTGCAATTTTGTCGACAAGAAGTGACCTACTTAGGTCACATCTTATCGAAGGAGGGAAGGAGACTGACCCCAGAGAGAATACAGGCAATTGTAAGATTGAGTGTCCCAAAGACACAGAGAGAAGTGTGTGCTTTCTTGGGCATTACATCATATTGCAGACAATGGATACCGAACTTCTCATTGTTGGCTAAACCTTTGCTGGCACTAATCTGTAAGGATACACCCAATCCTATGCCTTGGTCTGAAGATTGTCAGAAGAGTTTTCACGAGTTGCGTGATGCATTGTGTTCGGCTCCTGTGTTGGACAACCCCGACTACAGTAAGCCTTTCACATTATATGTCCATGAGAAGGAAGGTTGCGCATTATCAGTCCTGACACAATCCTTTGGGAACAAACAGCGTCCATGCGCGTACTTTTCCGCGACTCTAGATCCTGTAGCTAAGGCATTACCAAGTTGCTTGAGGGCCACTGCTGCAGCAGCTGTCTGTATTTGACAGTCTGCTGGGTTAGTAATGAATAACACTCTGATCGTTATGGTCCCACATGCAGTAGACATTTTGCTAAACAGAACAAAGACACAGCACTTAACCAGTGCTCGACTGTCAAGTTATGAGCTGACACTGTTAGCGAGTCACATACACAAAGAGGTGCGATACACTCAACCCAGCCACGTTATTGCCCATTCCAGCAGAGACAGATAAGGTCGAAAAACATGATTGCTGTTTTAGGACAGAAGAAGAGACAAAAGGGAGAGTGGACTTACAGGACACTCCCCTTCCTGAATGTAATGATGCTTTATGGGTTGATGGTTCATGCTTCAAGTTGCCGAATGGTGATACGACTGCAGCATATGCGGTGACAACATTGCCCACGATTGTAGAAACTGCACGTATCGCGCACAATTCTGCGCAAGCAGCAGAGTTAATTGCACTTACAAGAGCGTGTGTATTGGCAAAAGGAAAACGAGTGAATGTGTATACAGACAGCCAGTACGCCTTCGGCGTGGCTTTTAGTTTTGGACGATTGTGGCGTGAACGTGGGTTCCTGATGTCGCATGGTGCAAAGATACAGCACGGTCAGCTAGTTAACGAGCTTCTCGAGTCACTGACCTTGCCACTACAAGTTGCGATTGTGAAATGCAGTGCACACAGAAAGATTCAAGATGATGTTGGTCGTGGGAATGCATTTGCAGATGAAGTTGCGAAAGAGACTGCAAGGAACACAATGAGTCGAATGTATGTTGTAGGTCCTGCGAGATGGATTGCTGATGTGGGTATGTGTGAGGACACTATTGAAAGTGTGAAGTCTATACAGTCTGAGGCCACTGAGAAAGAGGTGAATGAATGGAGAGAAAGCAAGGGTAGATTGGATGCGAATGGTTGTTGGGTCGAATTGTCTGAACATCAAAGATGGCTGTTACCCGACGCGTATGTGCTTGCAGTGGTGACGATGGCTCATGGGATGGCTCACATTAGTGTGAAAGGAATCTGTAAGTTGTTGGCCCCAGTATGGCAGAATAGTGGCATCCCAAAATGTGCAGAGAATGCGGTCAAGAACTGTATGGTGTGTCTGAAGTACAATCCCGGTAGGGGAACTCCAACTCCAGCTGGTCATTTTGCGCCTCCAACGTATCCGTTCGAGGTTTTGAAGCTCGATTTCATCCACATGGAGAGGTGCAACAATCTGAAATACGTGCTTGTCGTCGTTTGCGCCTTCTCCGGGTGGGTGGAAGCGTATCCCCTTAAGGACAATACTGCCTTGTCTACTGCCAAAGTCCTGGTCAAGGAATTCTTCCCTAGGTACGGTATGCCTAGAATTGTCTGGAGTGATAATGGAAGTGAATTCGTGGGACGAATGATGAAGAGTGTGTGTGAGTGTCTAGGCATACACCAGAAATTCCACGCCGCAAATCACCCCCAATCAGCCGGATTAGTAGAGTGCTACAACGGCACGTTAAAACTAAAATTGGCCAAGGTCCAAGCCAGCACAGGTCTTAAGTGGCCTGACGCCCTGCCTTTAGCACTCCTGTCTACCAGAATGACTGTCCATTCTAGACTAGGACTTAGCCCTCACGAGATTGTGTTTGGCCGCCCAGCCAACATCTGGGGCGTGCCAAGGCCCAAGAAACTCAGTGAGATAGAGCACCCTGTACTGCTTGACTATTTGCACGAATTGACAACTAAATTGGGTGTTTTACACCAACAGGTTCACAGTTCCTCTCCACCAGCGTCTGATGATCCAGGTCACGCGATCGAACCTGGCACCTGGGTATTGGTGCGAAATTTTCAGCGCACGAAGAACGAACAGCCCAGGTGGACCGGCCCATACCTCGTCCTTCTTTCCACGAGATCAGCCGTTCGGGTGGAAGGAAAGAAGAACTGGGTGCACGGCGCCCACTGCAAACGGGTCCCGCTGCCCCTTCCCTATGACCGGTGGGTCCAGGACGGCGACGCCGACTCGGAGACTGAGTCCGTGCCACGCTTTGTGCCCTTCAGTGATGCACGTTTGAAAGGAACTGGTACAGACAAGGAGAGTGATCGTATTCTGCAAGGATTTGTGCCACCGTCAATGCAGTTGGACACTACCGAACCTGAAACCTTATTTGAAGACAACACCATACCTGGGAAACAACGGTATAATCTGAGGCCAAGAAAAACGAACTAATAAAAGTAAACTAATAAGATTTTTCTTTCCCCCAAGAACTATTTTTTGACTTTGCAGCTCTCTCGCCTAGGGAACTTGCTCATTTTTGATTTTCGAACCACCATCCGGTTCTGCTGCTAGGGTCGCGGTTGACAGTCTTGGGAAGTGCAGCTGGAGACGTTTAGGTCAACGGTTCTGGTTGGTCTAAGGGAATTACCCTGGACTGAACAGACTCACCCCTGAGCAGAATCAATCTCCCACCGCGGGCAGCAACTAGAGGATGGAGTTTCCAAGGGTAGAGAGACCTGTTAGATCTACGAACTTTGAAAAGAGAGTATGCGCTGTGATGGCAAAAAAACGATTTTTAGTAATATGCATTTTAATGTTGTGCAGCATAATGATGTTTTTGGTGGGCTATGCTCTGTTCATCTTTCGAGTTACCTTTGTACATAACACTCAGCCCACACCTCCTCCTACTGTCTCCCCGCATTCTTTTCACCCTCTACCCGAACATGAGTCTGCCAGAAGATTAGAATTTGTAAATAACTCATTTGTCCAACTCCTACACCAGCACCAGTCCATAGTGAACACCACGAATTGTTGGGTATGTGGACTCATGCCACACACGACAGATAAGGGTATACCGTATTTTGTCCTGCCATTTGGCTACCATGGCTCTCTGTGGGCATTTCGAGCAATGTTCCTGTTTGCCCTCGAACCATATGTTCCAGGGAAGAACTTAAGCAACAAGGCACTAGTGGCGGGAATTAGAAATATGAGCAGAGATGTTGACACGTACAAAACTATTCCCAGAGATGAATTGACACCTTACAGCAGATGGAATATCACACAATATGGAATTTCCTTGGCGGAGAATCTAAAAGCAAAGAAATCCTCCCCAGTCTGGATAGTACCCCACCAAGATCACTTATGTCTGCAGGGAAATGGCAAAAACCCTAGAGCTCAGCTAGGGAAGAGTGTCTGTACTGAGACTTATGTTTTCTCATCTCAGACCTCCCCTTCATTCTTAGTGGCTAAGGGTTCCTGCTTCGTCTGCCATGACAAAGCATATACATGGTTGCCCCCTGACTTCTCGGGCACGTGTTTTATCTCGTTTCTGCTGCCACCCACCTACACGGCCGAGGCAGATTACCATCGGACAAGGACAGTTAGGGGTGTCGTGAGTAAAGACGACACTGCGGGTCAAGAGTTTGGAGACTTCGCAAAGGGTTTTCTGCCTTTTTGGGGGCCTATGGTGAACAGCAGGAACATTCGCCAATTGACGAGGGTAGTTGAATCCGCCGTGACCGAAACGGCCGGTGCCCTTAGTAACTGACTGCTGAGCTCCAGTCGGACCGACTTATGACTCTTCAAAATAGGGTTGCCCTAGATGTCATACTTGCAGACCGTGGCGGGTATGCAGAGTGATCCAATCCAGTTGCTGCATTTTCATTCCTGATAATGCTCCGACAGTGTACCAGGCCATCTCCAAACTGCACAAGATCTCTGATTCCATTCATGTGGACAAAGGAGATTGGTCCTTGCTAGGGTGGTTCTGGGAACTGATATCTGCCTGGGGATGGAAAACTCTGATATTCGTTGGGATGATCTTAGCCATTCTGTTTATGTTCTGCCTGTTTGTGCAGTGCGCTCCTGCAATATGTGGCCTCTGTGCTACATCATGTGTAAGGAAGCCTGTGTCAAGGGACGAACTGAGTAACAGAATGATGCTACAGCAGCATCTCCATGACTTCATGAATACAGATTTGGACTCAGATTAGCATGAGTTATTGCCTATATAAGGGCAAAAGGAGGGTCTGTGGTTCTGAAAATTCCGGACCTTGCTATAATATGGTACCGAGGCCCAACACTCGTGTCACAAAATATCATCGTACCATAACGAATTTGGTGTCGGCAGACCGGTAATGATTAGGACATTATCCCTATGCATTTGCGTCATGATTGAGTGATGCTAATCCCCTTAAATCGTGGTTTCCGTTTCGAACCCTCGGACTCCATTTTGCAAACGGCGTCCATCTTGTGGCTTGCCCTCATATAGTCAATTGATTGAGGCCGAGTTTGATCCAAAAGGACACGTCCACCTTAGCTGACTTCCCCATGACCTGGCCGAGCTGACTCCACCGCCTCCAGCTAAACCTGTTCGAACAGTCCCCCGCCCAGTGGCCGAGTAAGATAGCATCAAGGCACAACATGCCATAAACCATCCACTACCTACAAACCATGCTTTATCATACACATACACCTGTCCATGTTTCTTGTTTATGGCCGGTTTTACGATGAGGAGGTGCCCGATTTTATTGGGGTTTCATCGATATCTGATGGTAGTTCTGGGCCGAGCTGGGTAATCTATCACAAACTGGACACACGAAATTGTAGGCTGGCCGTCATGACTTTGCTTTTTCTTTGTTGTACAAATATGTATATGGTTGCATCATAAAACAAGGAATTCTTGCCTGAAGTGTAATATTGTGTATAAAGGGAGAAGGCTAGTTCTGTAAAAACGAACAGTCTCCTGAGAACTTACATCCCGTGCTGTTGTACTTCTAGGACGCTTGTTACTTAGTTGCAACCAATAAAACTCGATCCTTGACTTCACCTAGAAGACTCCGTGTTTCTGTGGTCCGGAACAGGGAGAACTCCGAGGTCTTCGGGTGTTATCCCCTGGCACCACCGGGTTCCTAAAAACCCGGCACCTCAATCAGGACCTTCGCGGGAGCCGTGTGTTCAGCGCTGAAGCCGGGGGAGATTGACCTGACCTCGCCGAGGGAGCGCCGTGTGTGCCCCCGGCCCCTGGCCTGTCTGTCCCTGCTCGGATCGCCGAGTTAGCTCCCCGCCGCTCCCCGAGGACCTGAGAGCGGGCGGAGGGCTGCTGGGACCAGCCGGGGCTGGGAGCGAGTCTGCTCTGTTCGGCGCGGTGCGCCTGAAGCCATTGGGGGAAAGCGCTCGCATTGCTTGGGCGCAGTATTTCGAAGGGCTGATTTCCAAAGTTAATTACACGCTGGCATTACTTTTTCCACTCGTTTGAGAGCTAAGTTGAAATAAGTCAGGAGCATTATTTTTCTATACTGATTTCAGAGACTAGAGACTATTTTTATATACAAGAACTTCCTAATTACGAGTAACCATCAAGATTAAGTGCATCCCTTCATAAAGAAGCAACCATTGTGTATCGTTGATTTCAAATTGCTGCAAATAGATAGTTATATTTTTATAAATATACTTACCTGTGTGGTCTCAGTTTGTGGTGGATGGGCGATCATTGTTTGTGTTAAGTGCATCTATTATACACATTGCCTTGGGGATAAGCCTGCCTGCTCGCGCCAAGCTACCTAGAGGGGGAGCAGGGGTTATCTACTGTGTGTATTCCTTCACCCTGACTAGAAGCAAGGGTCCCTACTTGGTTTAAGGTACTTACCTCTGCCAATTAGAGACCCCCAGATCTAACATGCTCCATCTCACCTGAGGATGAAACGCTAATACATCAGAAAGGTAACCTAAGCCCAGTTCTTGATGTACTATGTAACTCAGAATACATTGTGGCACACCCAGGAGGCGTCTGGAGACTATATTTTCCATGGTTTGCAACAAAAAGGCATCAATATAACTAGATATACCTACTATATGCTCCTGCAGTCACACATTTGGACTGCTAAATTTTCACGAAAGCTTTCTAAGGATTTTTGCCCAAACTGGAGACAAAATAAGAAATTTCTTACCTCTCAAAAGGGGAGACCAGGTACCAGCACAGTCAAATACCGGTCACACCTAGGTTTGAAAAAGAGTTGGCCCTACAAAAACTAGTCCTTTGACTCAAGTGTTCTAGACCTAGTAGACCTAGGCCCGATCACCAGGTGAGACATCGATTTCTTACTGCACCGGGAGGTCATGCATCGTTTCTCCGGACACACGGCTTCAGTTCTTTACTGAAGCCCAGCATTGATGAAGACTTGGTGCACAGGTGCGAAGCGTGGAAAATCCGGTTGCGGTGGAGTTTATGCAGGGGTGGCGAAACAGGCGCTGTGTCGATTTGTCCAGCCACAAACAGGTGATGTGTTGATTCCTTAATTTGCACAGCAAGGTTGGAGCAGAAGTCTCGGACGTCAGAGACACGGGGCTCTGTAATCAGGTTGTGGAGGTTCTCTCAGCCGCGGATAAGCACTGTGTCAAACTTTTCTGCCGCACAGCAGCAATGCATTGGTTTTTCAACAGCATGGCAAGTTTGCGGCAGGAAACATGGCGCTGAAGGGCAATGCGTGGATTTTGAGCTCTTCTTGCAGCAGAAGCTACCTTAAAGGGCCCAGAACTGGAATTGGCACCACTTGGCAGGTCAGAACTCCCAACAGAGAAGTTCAGGGGTTGCAGGTGAGGTCTTTGATGGCCCTGAGACTTATTAACATGAGGCAAGCATGCACAAGCCCTTGGAGAATCTTCTCAAGCAGGATACCAAAGCAAAACTCCAGTCCTTGTCCTCTCCAAGACAGAAGCAGCAACTGCAGGCCAACCCAGCAAAGCCATTAGAGTTAATGGGGTGACCCTATATCCCTCAGGACCTGGTATTAACAATTCAGAACACAACTGGTCCTGTCGGGTAATACAACTGCTGTTATAAGTTTAAATTATTATCAAAAGAAAGAACAAATTGTCTATATTATTGTCAAGAGAAAGAACGAATTGTCTCATTAGATTTCACAACAAATGTAAATTAATTATTTCAAACAAGAAAATACATTGAAGTTTTACGATAAGAACACACCAGAAAAATATTTGCAAAGATAAGGTCTTTTTACTTTTTGTTTTTCCAAAAAACGGCTGTCATAGATAAAACTAAATTATGGATGAAAAGGTTGTTACTCACTTTATCACTTCCCGACTATTCACAGGATTTCTGGTAAGGCTCCCTTCCACACTAAAGCTGTGGAATTAGTCTACTCTAATCAGTTTAATTAATTTAACTTTTCACTAGTAGTGACGTGCGCAATGCCTAACCAGGTGCCACCTAAGCACGCTGATGTCTGGTTTTTTTTTGCGATTTTCTATGCCTGGAGTGCGGAGCCACAAAGAACATGGACCACTGGGGTGGAAAACTAGGGCCCGGAAAGGGAAAGCCCTCTCCCTAGAAATCCGTTCGCAGAGGATCGGTGGGTCAGTAAGGAATCTTCTTACCAGATAAGGTGTTACCGAATGTGGGGTAAGCTGGC
Source organism: Lissotriton vulgaris (assembly GCF_964263255.1). Taxonomy (NCBI): domain Eukaryota; kingdom Metazoa; phylum Chordata; class Amphibia; order Caudata; family Salamandridae; genus Lissotriton; species Lissotriton vulgaris. Next base: position 598,527,044 of record NC_141696.1, read on the forward strand.
TCTGTATATACTATACAAAAATAAGGTATAGTGTGCACAGAGTCCAGTGGATCCTCAGAGGCTCTACAGTGGCTAAAGAAGATAATACTAAATGCTCTCTTTTGGAGTAGTGTGGTCTAGCAGTTAGGCTTATCAGGGGGCTGTGTTAAGCACACACTCAAAGACATAATCCAAGACCAACTGTAAATATATTACTTTTTGTATGTTTATTACTTAGAACCAAAGATACTTTTTTGCTATAAAATATGTTTTGTGAAATCATAGTTTTTAAGTATAAAAAGTAAACACAGCATTTTTCTAACAGTTCAATGTTAACCTATGGAAGGAAAACAATCATGCAATTTCACAGGTAAGTACATGACTTACAAATCCAGTCTTCTGGTTTTAGGATCAAAACTGGGCAAGGTTTTAAGTGTAGAGACAGCACCACAAGAGGGACTAGGTCGGCCAGGTGCAGAAGCCACATTTGGTCACTGGTGCCCAATGTTAGGCAGTGGAGCCTGGGGGGCGGTTGCAGGCAGATCAAATCGGAGTTGGGGGTCAACCTCCGGGGTTTAGGACCAGCACTGGGGACCCACGAGGCAGCACCAAACACACGCACAGCGGCCCAGAGGTGGCCACTTGCAGAGTGCCACAGCGTTGGTCGCCCAATGCAAAGCAATGGAGATTTAAGATCTTGAACACAGGCTGCAGACTCAGACAAGTAGGCTGCACGAAGAGAACTGGTGGTAAGTTGGGGTGTTGAATGGCACCGTCGGTGCAGGGGTTTCCTTTGAGGTTGGAAGATCCCTACAGGAGCCAGTCGCGGTTAGAGGACCCTTCGTGTTGAGGCTGCAGGCGTTGTCGTGGAGTCCAGGAGAGGACATTCTGGGATGGCCTCGAGCTCAGGACCGCTAGGGAACCTTCATAGCACTGGTAGGCTACTAGGACTGTGGTCCAGAGGGCTGGCTGTGTGGTTCAGCAGGGCACTGGAGCTCTTCTTGTTGGTTTCTTTGTGGACAGGGCAGATGTTCTCTGGGAAAGCAGGCTGTCCTCACAGGGTTGTGGAGGTCGCTGGGTCTGCAGGATGAGTCGCTTTTTGGAGCAATTTTCTTCGAGGGCTGCAGACTGGAGTCTTCACTGCTGCACAGCTCTTCGGTCCTTCTTCTTTAGGTGACAGGAATCTGAGGATCAAGGTTCAGAGATGTCCTTAAATACAAAATTTAGGGGTGTTACAGGTACTGGCAAGTAGTAGCCAATGGGCTACTTACTTTTAGGGTGACTACACCATTTGTATGTCCACTCCCTTTGGGGAAGGGAGCATACCCCTTATCCTATTGGCTTAAAGCTTCACATCCAATATGGAGGATTTTCAAAGGAGGGTCACTTCAGTTCAGGACACCGTAAGGGTGGTCTTGACTGCGAGGGGACGGACCTCTCCTGCTTACTAATTTTCCCACCGACTTTGCCACTAAAAGTGGGTCTTGGTCAGGGGGGCGGGCATCTCCACTAGCTGGAGATGCCCTGGCTAGCATAACAAAGGGAGGGAAGCCTTTGAGGCTCATCACCCTTGAATGCTATTCCTGCTTGGGGGTAGGTGTGAAGCACCACTACCCAGAGCAGGCTTTGTTTCTCACAAGACTCCCACCTCAGGGAGTCAGAAACATGTATGGAAGTGGCAGGCTGGTGCAGACCAGTCAGCTACACACTAGCGGTTTTTTAGGTTTTCAAGGGGCACCTCTGAGGTGCCCTCTGAGTGCATTTATTATTAAATCCAACACTGGCATCAGTCTGGGCTCCTTAATCTGAGATGTTTGGTACCAAACATCTTGGTATTCGGTGGCACGATCATGGATTTGTGTAACTCGTATTCACAAGCTCCCAGCCCATGTACTCGGTATGACTTCACCATGCACTTATAATGCCCAAGAAAGGACTTAGACACTATAGGAACAAGTCTGCTCATGCAGTTATGCCCTCACCGGAGGTATCATGCACCCTGCCTCAGGCCTGCAAAGCCTACTGTAGGGGTGATTTACCTATGCCTTTGGCAGTGTTCGCAGGCCTGGCACACATGGGTATGTACCAGGTCGACTCTCCACTTTTAGTTGCACTAAAACACGCAGGCTGCAGTGGCAGTGTACATGTGTTTGGTGAGGGGTCTCTTAGGCTGGCATAATACATGCTGCAGCTCTTAGAGACCCTCTCTGGTCATAATACCCTTGGTTCCACTGGAACCTTTTACACAGTGCTGACATGTGGGCCAGAGGTGTGCCAATTGTGGAAACAAAGGTAGAACGTTTTGGGAAAGAACACAAGCACTGGGTGTAGGAAGCTGGCTCTGTATATACTATACCAAAATGAGGTTTAGTGTGCACAGAGTCCAGAGGAACCCCGAAGGTAGGCAGAGGTAAAAGTAGATAGCACCTTACTCTCTATTTGCGATAACATGGGTGAGCAGTAATGCTTTATCAGAGGGTAATGTTAAGCATTTGTTGTACACACTCAATCAGCAAATGAAGTAAATGTAAATGTAGGATACTTGTTAAGCGCACAGCTGCCCATCACCGGGTCGTCCCGGCGCTGAATAACGCTGTGGAACTCTCCTTCCTGGCTCTCCCTGTGAGATGCCCCTTCTGGGCACCCCCAAGGTGAAGCCAGACATCCCAGTGTTGTAGGGGCCATTGTGGAGATTAAGCTAGCTATTGTCCAGAGTTGCAGCGTGGGACCCCATGATTAGAGTAGGCGCCGAGGCGAGAACTATCGAGTCTGCAGACAAATGAGCCCAAGACCCTGCCGCGTCGGGAATTGAACCCTGGTCCCGGGCCAGACCTCTGCATCAGGGTCCGCCGCTCTAACCATTGAGCCACACTCCTCAAAGTCACACACTCAAAGACTGAACTCAGACCAATTTGTTTGTATAAAAAATATTATTAGGTTATTTTATTTCTAGAACCAAGTCAAGCCTGGTGCAGGTAAGTGGTTTTATACTTTGCAGTTAGCAGTACAGTTGAATGTAGTTGTAAATACTTGGTTTTGGTTACAGATAAATCACTTGTTATGCAATACTTTGAAATACTGTACATAAGCTTTGTAATTACTTTAGTAGTATTGGTTATATTGCTTTGCACAATACTTTTCTTACACAGTATAGTATACCTGGATACTACACTGGGACCTTTCCTGAATAAAGGTAAGTAAATGCCATTTTGGTATTAGAACACAATTGTATAGGCTTTCATAGATTTTCCAACTCCACACTTAAAAACTTTTTCACAAGTAAACGGTCAATGCTATCCTATGGGAGGAAATAGAGTTATCGGTTAACAGGTAAGTACTTTGTTGTGGGAGTTGGTTTTCTGGGGTTAGACTCAGGGGTCCCCCAGGCTAAAGGATGCACACTCAAAGCACCCTTAGCGGCACTAGGGCTGCTGGGTGCAGAGTGCTGAGGCCCAATGTTATCCAAAGGGGGATAGGGGGCCTCCGGTTGGTGGCGGCTTACGAGCAGGCCACAATGTTGTAGGGGCAAAGCTCCTGGTGTTAAGACTCAGGGCAAAGGGGGATCCGGTTTAGCACACAAAGAACACCCGCAGCGGCGGCTGGTTGCAGGGTGCTGGTTTGACGTTGGGAGCCCTGTTGTTTGTAATGGGGATTCTCCGGTTTCAACAAAGACTGCAGGCTCGGGGTGAAGATCTTCTGGAGGTGACCACCGGTTGGAGAGGTAAGTTGGGGTGCCTGGGGATGCTGGGACACCGTCAGGATGGGCCACACAAGGCCGGGGGACTTTGGGTGCAGGGGTGTCTTTAGGCGTCGGGTTTCCTTACCAGCTCATGTCGTGGGGATCCTCCGGAAAGAGACTGCAGGCGGCATCAGGAGTGTCAAGGGAGGTCAGAGATCACCAGATCTCAGGTCAGGATCACCGGGGAGACCGCCTCATGGTGTTGGGCCACTTAAACTCGGGCAGTGGGCGTAGGGGGCAGAGTGGTGCAGACTCACAGCTTTGGCCAGAGTCTGTGGGTGTGCAAATCTGGTGCTCATGGGAGACAAAGTCTTTGGGGTGGAAGGGACGGCAGTTCCTCCGGGTACTCGAGGTTGCTGGTTGCAGGACACACCGGAATTTCACTGGAGCAGGTTCGAGGTGGGGATAGGCCGGTATGGCAGGGGCCAAGTCAGTGGGCATCCTCCTCTTCTTAGATTCAGCCCGGTTCTTCGGTCCTGCTTCTTGGTCTGTTCTGGTCTGAGGAGGCAAGGTTCAGGGTTGCCCCTAAATACTAGATTTAGGGACGTTACAGGTAGGTAAAGGTTGGGATGAATGGGTCCCTTCCTTGGAGTGGGTACACCCCCTATTATGCCACCCTCCAGTGGGAGGGGGGCATATGCCTCACTCTGGTTGGCTGAGTGCCCCCCATCTGAAAGATGGCGGGGACCGAGAGTTATGCTTCACCTCACCCCCCCCACCTGAGGGATGGGGTTGGCAAAGGTGGGCACACCTCCCTTCCTCACTTGGTTTTCCCACTGATTCTCCCGCCCAAAATGGAGTTCAGAACCGGTGGGGCCAGTTGCTGGAAGCAGCAAAAGGCCTGGGGAAGCACACAAAGGCTGCAAGCCTTTGAAGCATCCCCTTCGTGGACCCTGCCCATCCTGGGGGAGGAGGCTAGGCACCTTGTCACAGGATGTGCATTGTTTAAGACCCCTGAAAGCATTGGGGTCTCGACCCAGGGGTCCAAAACATGTCTGGCGGTGGCAGCTGGTGAGCAGCCACTCAGCCTGGACACTAGTGTTAGGTCGTTTTTCAGAGGGCATCTCTAAGATGCCCTCTGAGTGCATTTTTAAATCTTACACTGGCTTCAATGGGGGTTTAATGTGCTGAGAAGGTTGATACCAAACTTCTCAGTTTTCAGTAAAGCCGTCATGGTGCTGTGGAGTTTGTAATGAAAAATTCCCAGCACCATATACTCTTAATGGCAGTACTACACTTACAATGCAGAATTGGCATAGACACTGTAGGGCTCATGCACCTGTATCCTCACTACTAATATAGTGTACCCAGCTAGTGGGATGGCTGACCTATACCAGGGCAGTAGGTTGTAGGCATGGCACACAGGGTGTGCTATGTCGACTCTTCACTTTGTTCTGCACCAAAATACCCAGCCTGCAAAGGCAGTGTGTGTGTGTAAAGGTACAGGGCCTCTAAGGGTGGCACAATGAGTGTGGAAGCCCTTAGAGGCCTTCTCAGGCCACAGTGCCCTTGGTACCTGTGGTACAATTTACAAGGGACTGACCTATGGCCAAAGAGTGCCAAATGGGTTTTGTTTTAATGCAGTTTTAGGGAAAGAACAGAGGCCCTGGGCACCTGTTTGGCAGGATCCCAGGGCACACTCAGTAGAAGTACATCAGCAATTCAACAAAAAGTGGGGGCAACCATACAATAGGAGGGCACTTTCTTATACTGGGAACCAGATTAGCAGGGACCCAGTGCACATTCAGTCAAAGTTGCATTCAGAGTCAGGCAAAAAGTGGGGGTTAACCATGCCAAAAGGAGCACTTTCTTACAGAAGTTAAGTAACTTGTTGATCTGATAGAGACTTCTAGCCACAGATTCCAAATCTTAGAATAGACACTCATGTAATACCTACTGAGAGGTGGGTCTAAAGATCCACAAATGGACTGGTACAAAGACCACTGTAAAGACTTGGCAGAGGCCAATGGGCTCGACACTTCTCCAGATACTGACATGCTTTCCTCCCCTACCATGGTTATGGTCGAGGGTGGGTCCTTTCAATGGTGGTGAGATGGGTGGCTGAGGTCCTGGACCTTAGCATGCCATCAATGGCATTCACGATGAATGTCTTGACGGAGGTGTTTCAGCCAGGAGTGTCCCTCAGGATCAAGCGACCTCTCCCAAACCTCTCCAAGTCCTAGCCCATAGAAATAGGACATAATGCTCCGATCTGGAAGGCATGGCTCCAGTCGACGCCGAACAACATCCCTCCAACTCTGTCAGGGCCGGGGAACAGAATGGAAAAGCTGGCGCTGGGAGCACCGGCGTCAGGACAGACGCCAGGGAAGGTCGAGGAGGTTTGACTGTCTATCTGTGGGTCCAAGGGGCCCGACTGGTGCCTGGGCCGGAGCGGTCGGTGTGGACCAGTAGGGGCCTATCCCGAACCCGCAGACCCAAAGTCATGCCAGCGGGAAATGGGCGGCTTAATAGGAAGCGCATGGCCCCATAAAACTCTGAGTTATCAGGGGTCACTATGGCTTCCAGAAACTCAGGCGCTGGCTCAACTGTGGGGCTAAGACTAAAATGGTGATACTCCCTTGTCTCGTCTTCCCATAAACGAGGCAAAGACAAAGACCTCTTCGACTTCTTACTCTTTTTCTTGTGATGGGACTTACCCAAGTGACTCGACAACTTCGAGTGTGAGAAAGATTTTGGGCTCTGCGTCCGATTCAGGAACCTTCTTCTCATACTAGACCGAGACCGCCGCGGAATCCCATGTCCAGCAACCAGGAACTTGAGAGACCGCTCCCTCAATACCTTCAGACTCATTGAACGACAGTTGACACAGTTCTTAATGTTGTGGTTGTGCTCAATGCAGGTATTCACAAAAAAGACCTAGACCACAAAGGCATCCATAAATGAATCACTTAATGATGTATCATCTCATGCAAAACTTTTGCAAATAACTCCTCTATTTTAATTAGTGAGGTAGGAGGTACATCTATGTTATGCCATGTTTAAAAGAATATGCCCAATCCCTTGAAAAAAGTGATGACAGTTGTGAGACAACAAATAACTCACACCTATGTGCCAAATTCAGGTAGATCAAAAAAGTGTGTGTGAGCGAGATGGCGCCTCACAGGCGCACCACCAACGGGAACCTGGCAGGTACTCACCAGGATTGCCCTGATCTCATCATTGGCACCATCAAGCTCAAAAGAAAAAAATGTGTCCAAGAACAAACAAAACAGTGTTTGTGAGAATGTGCAGTGTATAGAAACCACGAACAACACAGATCGTGTCAAACAACAAACATATAAAAACCACAAACAACACGGAACTTAGCTTTATTCTGTCACTTTCGTGTTGGTTGCGGGATCTTAAAAAAGTGAGAATGGCTAATACCTATCTAGCCACACTCCACTTGCAGACATGTTTCATTGCCAACTCAAATTTAGGCAATTTCTTCAGGGCGTCACAAATGTTTAAGCCACTGCATTTGACATGTGTAATCTTCACAACTGAAATTAACATGTAAAAAACACATAGTTGTCATCCTTCCATATAAAAAAGCCAAAAGGGAAAGGCTTAAAGTATGAGTGATCCCAAACCACACATAACCCAATATTTACCCTCAGTCGACCACCATGGCGCATACCAGTCGAGAGGTCCGAACCCTCATGGGTTTCTGAGTGACTCCAGGTGTGAGTCACTTTTCCTTTGATAATTTTTACTGTGGAGAATAGAACATATATAATTTATATGTATCTGGTCTAATTTATAACTTTAGTTTGTTGTAGGCCCTTCCAACACCCTTTTTCCTATAGTATGCCACTGTGCCAATATCGATGTTTAAAAAAAGGGGAACCTTTACATGTCACTATTTATTGCACTCCCAATGTCATAAGCCCGTACAGTAGATGTATATTTAGAAGTTGGAGGACACTTTAATTATCAGCTGGATCGATTAAAGTGATATCTATCGGCTTTCGACCACTTAACAGCGTTTCCGATTCGTCACAGCATTGTCAACAGGAGCTTAGTAAAAGGTGAAGCCTCTATTTAGATGCGTTCTTATGGGCACTTCATTAAGGAGCATAACGAAACCGGAATGCGATAGATGTAAAACTGTACCAATAACCCCGGAGTTCTATTGTTACCTCTCAAATTCCAGAGTTCCAAACCCCCATTTTGGATATTTACTCCTTACCGGTAAGGAACTGCAAAGCCGGCATTCACTCAGCCCGTGCGAAGTCTCGGAACGTTTACTTCTGATTAAAAACAGATCCTGGGCTTCACGTTCGTCTCGCGTAGTATCGCGAGAGGAAGTGTCCTCCATCTTGGATCTTGGTGCAATAAGCCCCACACAAGCGGAGCAGGCAATATGTGGGTACTTGTGTTCATACGCATTGATATACAGTTACCACTACTTTTGACCCTAGACATGCGCAGATAGGGTGGCCCTTGGTGCACACTACTGAATGTACTATATATTTGTGGTATACACTATATATTCCTTCCCAACCATGATACAGGCTACTTAAAAGTTAACCAATTAAAATTTAACCTGTTAATGTACACAGTGATATTTTTATCCTTTACCAATTTTAAAATGTTGGATCGAAAGATTTGTGAACAACTTCGTTGTATTTAGGTGATGTAATAGATGTTGTTGTTCAACATCATATTCTGTTTTTTTTTAAAAAAAACATTTCTTGTAAATAGAATTCTTTCTCCACAAAATTGTCATATTGATAGATAAATATCAATATTTTTAATTGTTGACAACTGCACTATTGTTAAAAAACGATGATCTTGCCTTGAAGATACAACATAGCCTTTATGTGTCATCGAGTATAATGCGAGATCTCGCGAGATCACTTGCCTACTAGTGTATCTCCTTGGTTCTTGCCCGATCCAAGATTGAGGACACTTCCTCTCGCGATACTACGCGAGACTAACGTGAAGCCCAGGATCTATTTTTAAACGGAAGTAAACGTTCCGAGACTTCGCACGGGCTGAGTGAATGCCAGCTTTGCAGTTCCTTACCGGTAAGGAGTAAAACATCCAAAATGGGGGTTTGGAACTCTGGAATTTGAGAGGTAGCAATAGAACTCCGGGATTATTAATACAGTTTTACATCTATCGCATTCCGGTTTCGTTATGCTCCTTAATGAAGTGCCCATAAGAACGCATCTAAATAGAGGCTTCACCTTTTACTAAGCTCCTGTTGACAATGCTGTGACGAATAGGAAACGCTGTTAAGTGGTTGAAGGCCGATAGATATCACTTTAATCGATCCGGCTGATAAATAAAGTGTCCTCCAACCTCTAAATATACATCTACTGTAAGGGCTTATGACATTGGAAGTGCAATAAATAGTGACATGTAAAGATTCCCCTTTTTTTAAACATTGATATTGGCACAGTGGCATACTATAGGAAAAAGGGTGTTGGAAGGACCTACAACAAACTAAAGTGATAAATTAGACCAGATACATATAAATTATATATGTTCTATTCTCCACAGTAAAAATTATTGAAGGAAAAGTGACTCACACCTGGAGTCACTCAGAAACCCATGAGAGTTCGGACCTCTCGACTGGTATGCGCCATGGTGGTCGACTGAGGGTAAATATTGGGTTATTATGTGTGGTTTGGGATCACTCATACTTTAAGCCTTTCCCTTTTGGCTTTTTTATATGGAAGGATGACAACTATGTGTTTTTTACATGTTTATTTCAGTTGTGAAGATTACGCATGTGCAATGCAGTGGCTTAAAAATGTGTGACGCCCTGCAGAAATTGCCTAAATTTGAGTTGGCAATGAATCATGTCGGCAAGTGGAGTGTGGCTTGATAGGTATTAGCCATTCTCACTTTTTTAAGATCCCGCAACCAAAACGAAAGTGACAGAATAAAGCTAAGTTCCGTGTTGTTTGTGGTTTTTATATGTTTGTTGTTTGACGCGATCTGTGTTGTTCGTGGTTTCTATACACTGCACATTCTCACAAACACTGTTTTGTTTGTTCTTGGACACATTTTTTTCTTTTGAGCTTGATGGTGCCAATGATGAGATCAGGGCAATCCTGGTGAGTACCTGCCAGGTTCCCGTTGGTGGTGCGCCTGTGAGGCGCCATCTGGCTCACACACACTTTTTTTTATCTACCTGAATTTGGCACATAGGTGTGTGTTATTCGTGGTCTCACAACTGTCATCACTTTTTTCAAGGGATTGGGCATGTTCTTTTAAACATGGCATAACATAGATGTACCTACCTCACTAATTAAAATAGAGGAGTTATTTGCAAATGTTTTGCATGAGATGGTACATCATTAAGTGATTAATTTATGGATGCCTTTGTGGTCTAGGTCTTTTTTGTGAATACATAAATTGAGTGGAGGGCAACCTATGACCACTGTTCCCTCTAAGCTCCTTGTTGTTAGTTATGTCGTGCTCAAGGCACCAGAGGCAAACAAGGTGCAGGTCCATCACCAACATCAAGCAGGGACAGGCGTCACAGGACTTGAAGCCGGCCTTCATGGAGGACATTTCTGCCACACCAGGATAAAATCAACCCCCCTCCCCAAAAAAAGGCTCTGAAAAAAGGCTAGTAAAAAGGTGACTCGAAGTGGCTCTCTCAGGATCTGCGCAAAAAGAAAATAACTCATGTCACTATGCACGTCACTTCCGGTGCCGACAACACAATGCAGAGCCAAACTACGCCACTACCCCCTTTAGTAGTTTCATATTTGAGGGAGTCATTGACTCTGGATTGTTTGAAACATCATCACAGCCTAGTGCTGAGAGGATGCATGAAATAGGATTGAACCATGGCAGCTTTCTCGATCTTCTATTTGCCCATATTTCACTAGTTACTTTGGCATTGTTGGGCAGATCGTGCTTGTCCTTATACGCACACAGTACAGTACTGGTTTGAGTGCTAAGAGCAATTTGATGGGCCTCCTGCCTAGGTCCATCCTTAGTGCGGTCATTAGGGTCCCTAGACCCAGGCAAAGCAGGATGCATAAAAATCTATTTTCCACTTTGCTGTTGCCTGTTGAGTTTTTCAATCCCCAAAGTTTTGGGCCCTAGGAGCTTGTCACCACAACTTTCATTTGGTAGGCACAGCATGCTGGCGAGAGGAGCCTACGGTCACATTTGCAAGATAATTGTAGTACAGCATTGCTATATTGAGATGCAGTCACTTCACTTTTGGATAGCTGAGCTGCCCAAGACAGCTTTTCATCAAATCAGGTCCCCAAATAATAGAACATGGATTCTGCTAAGAGACTGACCGTAAATTTTGAAAGTAGACGTCAAGGATTTCTCAGGGTGGCCAACAACACGTCCTGAACTGAGGTTCCGGATCCCCCCTGTGTAATCCTGAGGCATACTGTGGGTCCCTGCCCATGTCACAAGGCTCCTACGCATGCCAGGGGCCCAAAGGGGTAGAGGACCCCCCAACAGAGCAGTCATAAGTGATTTTGCGCTGATATAGACTAGCGAGGCCTGTGGAGTCCTGATGGGTTAGATGCCTGCAAAATGGCAGCTGGGCGGTGCACTGGACTGGGTCCTGAACCTGCGAGTGTGGCCTCTGGAGAGGCCTTGCAGTGTGAGCGTGGTGGAGGGAGCAGAGCCCTAAGGTCACAATGCGGTGGGTTTGCCCTGAAGCCAGTACCGATGGATAACCCACCTGCCAGTCGCCGGTGAGGACTGAGTGATGGGTGGAGAACCAGGCAGTGGAGGGTGGGGCTGCTGGGCCCTCCCTGCTCTCGGAGTACCCCAACGAATGCCTCAGTGAGGACCGAAGGACGGACTGGACACTCCCTGCATAGGCACCCTTCGGGCATGCTAAATGGGTATAGTTAGGGCATCAACGTCCTCCCAACAAATGGACAAATACCAGATGAGTGTTGATGAAGGGGGAACGCTACATACCTCGCCAGAAACATCTCAAACAAGAATACTGGAGGTAATCCAGCATTCTAAACTGGCATTGTAGCATCAAATGGACTCCATCTCTTTTGAGGTTAACCTGTTGAAGGCAAACTTGCACAAGGTTGATTAATGCTTCTGAACAACAGAATGGAATGTGAATAGTGTCACGAAGGAGGTCAAGGGCCTTCAGTCAGCAATCCTGACTTTCACCGATAGGGCACCTTTCTGGAGGATAAACTGGTGGATGCCGAAGGTAGATGTAATTTGTACTTTGTGTGATTTCCACGAGGGGCCGAGATCTAGAGGTTTTGCTTGAAGACTGGTTGAAGCTCAGCATACTGTTGAACTTCTTCATCACTGAATGTGCCCACAGGAAGTTGGTGCTGTGCCCACCACTGGTAGAGCCACAAGAGCAATGATTGCACACATCCTTAACTACCAGGACATAGATGAAACCCCGAGATGGTCACGGGCGGTGGGGATCCCAAGTTTGATGGCACTACAGTGCGGATTTCCTCAGATTATACATGAAAGGTACAGTCCCAACGCAAGTCCTTCGTGACAAACAAAACCTGCGCCAACTTGGTGTCAAACACATGCTACAGAACCCTGCAAAACTTAAGGTTATGCTGGAAGGATGCACTAATTTCTTCCAACGGCTAGAAGAAGTATGGGACTGTATGGAGAGCCTTGAATGCAGAGGACAGCCTGGAAACTCTAGGAGAGGGGATTGCAGAAGCCATAGTAAACTGAGTGGCTGGGTGGAAAGACGGAAATGGGGCATGCTGAGAGACAGCTGAGCCCCCAGGTTGAAGCACACCAAGATGGTACCCTTGAACTGGAGGCTGGATTAGAGGAGAGCCTAATGGACAGTCCGGAGGAGGGAACAGCGATGTGCACGCCTGTACCCTCAACAGACTCAGGACACTTGAAGGGAGCGGCTGTTGTGAGGTGCTGGGTCAGCATACAGTCACAGATGGTGATGGGACCTATTCAGAGAAGCTGTGTTCTGAGAGGCATTGGGATGGAAGATACAGGTCCCAAAACCAGAGGGGATCTGCTGTGATTTGTAATGTATGACTGTACTCATACATCATGCTTGTGTTCAGGGCAGCACCAGGGAGCTATGAGCCACAATCCACATGGGGGACACCAACTGCTACAGAGAACAAACAGGCCATTTCCGTACACTCCACAGAACGGTGTGCACTCTTATAATTAGTTAGGAACACCAGGGAAGCCTGCTCTCTGCAACAGGAGATAGATATGTCCCTTTGGACGGAGGGTGCATGGGTACTCCTCTATTTTGATGCAAGATTCTTAGCATAGGAACACTGTTGCTACAATAGATAGCAGTTGTATTTATAGTTTATCTCCTGTGGGGGCAGTGGTTAAGTGGCCATTCGGCTGCCTGTACATGGTGAAACATTGATTGGTTGGGGGTGGACATGTTTACCCAGAGGAGATAAGGGAACTGGGCAGGAAGCATGGGGAAATTCATGTTGTTCTATGTTAGCCATGAAAGTCCTGCATCAAGATGTGGGGGTCATGCAAGGTGGGGTACAGTTTGAGGGACTGGAGAAGCTAGGGGTGATGTGTTGGGTGGAAATGGAGGTGCAAAGAATCCTGGGCCTCGCCCAATCAGTGCTAGATCTGAGACCCTATAATCCCTTCCCTGCCCCACGGAGGAGCATGCATAGGGAGACCCAGTGGATTTTGTGCACTGCAATGGGATAACCTCATGGGGCATGTTATCTGGAGCCATGGAACTACAATCAATATGTACTTAATTCCGGCTATGTCATCTGGTAGTAAAACGTGGGGTTCTGCCTCTATATATTGTATTAGCAAATGAATAACATGTACTGAAATTTGTTAGATTGTAACTATTTGTATAATTGTACCATGTCTTTTATGATATTAATTTTATCGAATAAAGAATATCTGACTGACTGACTGAATAACATACTAAAGATTTTTTTTTTAAAGATTTACGAGGGTACATTATCAAGAATTTTGTTTTTGCTGTATTTATCTGGAAGTTCTTGCAGGTGCAGTAGTTCACAAATCCATTGAACAATTTATGCATCAAATTCTCGATGCATGACAGGAGAACTGCATCATTGGCAAAGAGCAGTATTGGAATTGTGCCTCCTCCGATGAGGGGAAAGTCCAGGTTCAGCTTCAGTAGTCTGTCACCTACGTCGTTCATAAAACGAACAAGTTAGGCGCAAGTATGCAGCCTTGTTTTATGCTAATCAGGGCCCCAGGCTATCTGCTCTCTCTTTAAAATGGACTCCATGTACCCTAGGTACATCTCCAATTGGATATTGGGTCACCTTATCAGCCCCTGTACAGTGTACTATAGGTACCCAGGGCATAGGTGCATCCAAGGTCAACCAGGGGCTGCAGCATATCTTTTGCCACCCCTGGCTGGCCATCCAAAATGACATAACTGGCTGATCACTCAGCTGGGGCAAGGTGGTGTAATCACCCCTTGCTTAGATATAGCATACCTATGTCTAAACCTATATCTGGACACATATACACCTATAAGTCACTCCTATGGCAGGCCTCAACAATCCTGGAGGCAGAGTGCTTGGTTTTATGTGAGATGGTGCTCTAGCATGAGCTGAGCCTGTCTGCAGTTTTCGCAACCATGTCCTTATAGCTGTTCCGGGATATTGCCATACCATGTACTCTTAAGTGCATTATGAACCTCGCGGTTCACTGCTAACTTTGGTTTGGCTTTATCAAAACATGTCGTGTAAGTGTCATACGCTTTGGAATACTACCCCCTCGTCCTGGCGACGGGGGTAGCATTCCACCCTTCTAGAGGGAAAAGACATGTTACTTTCCTTAAACTGGGTTAAAACTAACCAGAGCCTCAGCATCCCAAAATGGATGCTGCCGCCACCGACAAGTCTGGCCTCCTGCTGCTGACCGAAACTCCGGCAGGGGAGGCCTGAACAAAAGGTTTCCTGTCACAGGGAGGTGTTACACCACCCCAGACAGGAGATAGTGGATTGGGGCAGGGAGGGCTGAATGAAACTAGACACTGCCTGGGGCACACAAGGTGTACCATCAAAGTCCTGTTCAAACCGGTGCTGGGGCACTCCAGCCCCAGCTCTGGCGCGAAACTGGACAAAGGGAAAGGGGTGTAACTAACCCCCTTCCTGGGTCCCACCCATAGGAGGGACCTAACAGGTGATCCAGCCCCTTGATTTGGAATAAAGGTAGGAGCTGTGCCATGGCACATCAGATCATCCTGACTGAAACTTTGATACGAAACTCTGGACCCTTCGACATCCTACTCGACGTAGAAGACTGAAGAATCTCCCTTGTGGTCAAGGAGTGGCCACCCTGTGCAAGCAGGCACCATCAGCGCTCTAAGGTTTTCTTTGCCATTGCTCCCGCCGGAGCTCGAACGACAGAGACCGACATGACCTGGACTCACAGACTTCCAACGGTCCGATCCACAGTCCTAGCAAAGCTGAGACCCATGGAGGCGACGTGAGACGTGGGACCGGCCATCTTGGAAAGCCAGCGAAGTGCTTCCTGTGCAGCTCCCGAGACACCCTCGAGGCTGTGCTTTGGGGATTGAGAAGCACTTTTCCTGCTCGACGCGTTGTCCGGTCACTTGCCCGTTGGCTAGTGGCCTCTGAGACGACAAACCTTCGAATTTAAACTGCTGGTCTGGTTATACCAGACTGGCCCTAGCTCCCCTGAAAAGGAGCCACCGATCTGACCTTGCTGGTCCGATCCAGAAGCCATCTTCGAGTCCTGCGTGGGTTGCATTTGCCAAGGTCTGTTGACTCCGATTCGAGAACCGACACCGCCGACAGCGGGAGCCTTCGTGGGACAGCCCGTGTTCAACTCCTGGGCGTCATCGATACTTCCTGGTCGACGTGGCAGCGGAGACAAACTACTCGACAGCACCTGATCGCAACCCGACATTGCCTGGTTCCGTCCTGGTTACTGGCTAGTGACCTAGATTCTGTCCCCTCTGCTTTCAGGTACTCTAAATCTTTGATCCACCCTTGGATCCAACCGGACTCTTCTCTCCTGGCCACCTGCATCATCTTTTCCTCCAGGCTCCATAGAACTCCACGAAGAAACCCGACGCACTTTGGCACCTATGCACCCGCTTCCTGTGGGTGAGGTAACAAGGGTACTCCGGTGCCCCTGTAGTGATTTACATAACTAGTGTCCTAGTTTCAAGTGGCTAAGTTCTAGTCCAGTCGGAAGTCTCTCAAACCTATAACTTTCTGATTTTTACGCACCATTGACTTGTATGGTAAACGCGGTTGCCTATAGACACTGCACCCGCATCCTGTGGGCCTCCTATGTCCTAACCTTCGTTAGTCCAGTGTAGGCCCAGCGATTCCCAAGGCCCTAGGCCTTACCATTGTTCGTGACATTGTACTTATACCACTTTTTTAATATATGGTTTGAGTGGCCACCCGGCCTATCCATAATTGTGCAGCTTATTGTATGTTATATGAAGTTCTTTGTTTAACGCTTGTGCTTTGCTCCCAGTTAGTGCCAGAGTTAGAATTAGGGCCAACATGCAAAAAGGGCTCTCCTCGTGACAGAAAAGTACACAGGATCAGGCACTCTTACATGACTCTCAAATATATGACTTTTCTTTAGTGTTAACTGATTCAACCTGATGATGTTACTAAAACTTGAATGTGACTTAAGACACTTTTGGTGTGGTTTGATGCTCTTACCATTAGTAAATAAAATTCTGCCTTACCCATCAATGGTTATGGGCATATTTTATTTTATTCATGCTCATTCAGACATATGCACACAACAAATGTGAAAATATAAGAATTGTTGGGGTCACCACAAGCAATCTTCCTATCAGATGCAAGAAACTACCAGAAACACTAATCAGTACTAAAGGCAAGGGTGCACCTAAAGTCCTGTGCCCACCAGAAAAGCGGAGCGTAACAATTCCATGTGCTCACCATGTACTACAACCAATCCAGTATATGAGCCCTCAAGTATGTGTTCCCACAAGCTAAAGGTATATACCAACAACTGTACACCTCCCATATGTGCTGCCCCCTGCGGAAACACTGCCACCAGGCTATAAAGAGCACACCAGATGCTTGGACACACATAAAATATGCACAAACCATTAATGCGGAAAGCTCTGGAAATCTTGGAAATAACACAGGAAGGGTACGATCTAGGCTTCCTGACTAAATATGAGTTTGACTATCTTAACCAACAATGCCTACGTCTAGCCACCATCTATACACTCCCGAAGATCCACAAGAGTATGGTGGATCCACCCGGACGTCCCATTGCCTTCGATTTCTTCCTAAAACCTCTGGCTGAAGCCACACAGACATATCTGAGAGACACTCTCCATACGATCAACATTGTTGAGAACTTACCTTTTGACTCCCAACACCAACTACTTGCAACATGTGATGTAGTTTCTCTCTATACCTGTATTCCCCAACAAGAAGCCCTGGCAGTCGTAACTAGATGCCTACAACAGAGACCGGCGCCCATGCAAGTACCAACGGAATTCATCATTGCCTTGCTGAGGATAGCGATGACCAAAAACTTTTTTATGTTTAAAAACCAATTCTTTCTTCAGACCCAAGGTGTAGCGATGGGGGCTCCCTTCGCTCCGGATGTAGCTATTCTTTATATGGCAGCCTTTGAAGACACCACTGTACTGTGTGCACACAACCCATTCAGAGACCACATTATCTCTGGATGAGGTACATCGACGACATTCTACTAATTTGGAATGGTGACCCAACAGACCTGACAACGTTCCACACATGGCTCAATGGCCAGTTACCTCACCTTCAATTTACAATCCAGTCAGACAACAAAACTATCAACTTCCTGGATATTACCATCTATGAAGACGCAGGCCACTTGCTAACTACATTATTTCGTAAACCATCAGAGAGAAATTCGCTATTACAGTATAATAGCCATCACCCTCGAGCTCTACGTGACAATCTGCCATTTGGACAGTTTTTACGCATTCGCAGGAACTGCTCCATCAAGGAGCATTATTTTGAACAATCAGATGACCTGGCAAAAAGTCTCCAACAACAAGGATATCCGAGGCGATTAGTCACTAAAGCACGAAAAAGAGCTTGGTTTTACCCCCGTGAACACCTCTTGGCTTCTAAAGATCCTATCACCCAAGAACAGGATTGATTAGTCTGTGTTACCACCTTCTCTACCAAGAGCAACAAAATCAAGCGGATCATAAATCACCACTGGGAATTGATCTCAGATGACATCAAGCAAGCCTGTACTCCTTTGCATGCCTTCAAAAAAGCTAAAAGTGTGAAAGACCATGTGGTACGCTCTCTTCCACCCACTCCTGACCAACCCACCCAAACATCGCTATGGAATCTCCAACCTCTAATAGGTCACTTCAGATGCGGCCATTGTAAGGCCTGTGACTCCACGATTCAGACGAAAGAATTCCAACATAACCATGTGAAGGTGTAGCTTAAGTCACTCAGTAATTGCAACACAATGAACATCATTTATGCAATAGTCTGCCCATGTGACTTAATCTACATTGGCCAGACACAACAAAAGGCTAAAATGCGCATCCTCCCACACATGAGCAGGATCCGGTGTGAGGTTCTAGGCGCACCCCTGGTGGATCATTTCAGATTGACCTCTCATTCACCTGAAAGCCTCAAGTGGGTGATACTTGAGAAAGTGACACTAGGACCCCGTGGTGGGAACATTGCAACCATTCTCAACACCCGGGAACTCAAATGGATGTTCTTTTTTGATTCGATCGAATCAGGTCTCAATAAACATGACAGTTCATTTTCACAACTAGCTACTCTACCTTAAAACTGTCCTGAACTATTATCATTATTAACTGATATTTGCAGATTTTTTGATGATACAATTATGGAGGTTTCGCTATTTGCGTTATGAGGTCTGACCTCGTATAGGTCCAATTTCACTTGACATTTCCTAATATACATGTACAGACACGGATCCCAAATGATCTGGTCACCAACAGTGCTATGTACTCCAACCTAACTGTGATATATTTCCTTGTTATCTAACCAGTATGTTTCCACCATATTTTCACAGGTATTCATGGGTCAAATGACTGAAAGTGCATATTCTACCGACATAAGTATAGTTAACATTGTATGGACACTATTACTGTCAGTCCTTTGCAATTCATGAAAATGTAATATGGCCTTACCATCTTGTGATAGGTACGCTATATATATATATATATATATATATATATATATATATATATATATATATATATATATATATATATATATATATATATATATATATATATATATATATATATATATATATATATATATATATATATATATATATATATATATACGGACAATACAACAATTGGTATCTGTGGTTGTAATTAGACTCTTCAGCTCCTGTACAATGAATACAACCATGCGCTTATTGATTATTGCCTAGGGTAACATATCGTGGCTCTACCCTATTGTGATAGGCACACCAGTTATCTTTCCCTCCTATCACCAGCCAATTACCGATTTACCCACCGACTCGAATTACCCTTGATCAATCCGGGATTCCCATTAAATGTAAATCTAAATTTAACCATCACGTATTACTACTTCCCATTCCTCATCTCCTTGCTTTTTTCCTAAATAATGATTTTAGCACATATCGCTACCCTTCCTCTAATATATGTTCATTTCATAAGTCTTTCTACCCTGTCCACACGGAACCCTGCATCACATGGATCCGTGCCCATAGTTACCGAGACAAATAGGAAGTCTTGCAGCCATTACGCGTTAGGCTGCGATCACGCCGGTTTGACTTTGACGCCGGTCCGTCTCCTAAAATGGTAAGTCCTCCGATTGACACGGCGTGGTCTTCACTACGCATAGCGTTTATTCCTTATACCCCCACGAGCACGCCATTAATTTATGCCGTGCTCTTCTTTATTTTAGCGGGCGACTTTGGATTGAGTACACAGCGCCTCGCCTTCAAAATTTGGGAACGATAGTCATTCAACCCCCTTTCCCGGGTAAGCCATCTGGGTTACATCTTTGATAACGGGCACTGTTCTCGGTCCCAAATGGAGAACCCTGACTTAGCCCTTTATTATTTTTCTAGACATCTCGTCTGATCACCTACTGCCCAGCGTTCCCGGGCCAGCTTACTACTCCAGCCTTAACGTACCTAGACGTAAGTTATTTAATTTATCACACCGGCCAATTATGAGCTCGTGCTATACAATCGAGCCCCCACTATACAGCCAACTACAATTTGGTTTGTTTGTAATCTCCTTAGGATCACTTGACAGCGAGTTTTTTCCGAATTCTAATCTATAGATAAGCACAGATTAACTGAGGTATGCTCTTCACCGATTGTGTGCCTATTTAAATTATCCATCTTTTGGTTTGTAATACACGAGTTACTAATCTGTACCCAATTATCAAGACTAATAGGATGCTAGCCCCTCACCAGTCCTGATGAAGACCCCGCCGCAAGGTTTCAACTAATTCCTGCTATCCAGTGGGTCGAAACGTCGACAACCTTCCATAATACCCCAGCCCCATATTTGAGATTATGACAATTGTGTAATACATGGGGCATGTGTTTGTTTAAGCGGACTATTTGGATTTATTATTGTCCTTATACTACAATTGATTCACAATTATTCGAGACTTCTGCTTGTTTTTATTGTCACTATCCCCACCTGCACTATCCTGACCTAATCACTCCTCCCGTACTCCCAGGGGCACTGTTCAACGTTTATAAAATGAATAATGTTGGATACTATATCCTTGTTTCATCTACATTGTGATTAAAACATTGTAGACTCATTAGGTGTTTTACTATTTTTATTTAATTTTGTTAAAATGTATGTTTCTTCGCTGGGACCCCTTCCCTCTCTATAACATTCAGACATATGGACACAACAAATGTGGAAATATAAGAATTGTTGGGGTCACCACAAGCAATCTTCCTATCAGATGCAAGAAACCACCAGAAACACTAATCAGTACTAAAGGCAAGGGTGCACCTAAAGTCCTGTGCCCACCAGAAAAGCGGAGCGTAACAGTTCCATGTGCTCACCATGTACTACAACCAATCCAGTATATGAGCCCTCAAGTATGTGTTCCCACAAGCTAAAGGTATATACCAACAACTGTACACCTCCCATATGTGATGCCCCCTGCGGAAACACTGCCACCAGGCCATAAAGAGCACACCAGATGCTTAAACACACATAAAATATGCACAAACCATTAATGCGGAAAGCACCGAAAGCAGGTGTGTAACAGGTGCACGCAGCCACTGGACAGGAATACCGAAAATGCTCCAATATCCAATGTGCATCAATGGAGGCAGGGCTCCAACTAATGCAGATGTCCTTTAAATAAACCCCCCTCTCATTGTAAGTCAGTTGCCAGTAGGTTTATAGTCTGGATACAGGTGGCAGAAAAGTGGCACTTTAGATCACTCTTCTGTGACCCCAACCCCACCCCAGGACTGCACACACCTACTGTGATTCACCATCAGGTGCACCAGTAACAGTCAGGTTTCCCTTTCCTGTTATCCTGGAAATCAACAGCCTCTGTTTGAAACGGTTTCTCTGCCAAGCCTCATTTTTTACTATGAACAATTATGGTGAAGCTGCCTTCCAAAATCTAGACATCTGGGGTATAGGCAAGTCAGAGAATGGAGACATGCTTATGGCTTCAACTGTCTTATCTGCTGCTACAGCCCTTTGGAGACATTACTATGCTATGCAAAACAAGGCCGGAGACGCCATATTGGGCATTGGGCGTTTCCCCAGGAGGCTGGAAGGGTGGGGGCGGGCGATTTTGTTAGATGGGTCCTGTTTTGTAGCAATGCAGCAGTATTAAAAGCACTGCATAGTTCCCTGTATATTCAGCAGTTTTTGGGCAACAATACAAGTATCACCTTAATTCTGGTGATTAATGTACCTGCTGGAGCGAGAATTCAGTTTTGTCTTGTAGCAGTTTTGACTCATATAAGATAGCACAGAGGGTTAATATACCTGCTGCAAAGAACGTGTATCATGCATATTGAAGAACAATATCTTATGTGCATAGCTCAGTAGGTTACATCTTTTGTCACAGAGATTAATTTGTTACAGGGCAGTTCTTAAATGACATGAGCTATTGATTGCCATCAAAAGCTGCATGGTACAGGTTAGAAGGTTATGTTTTTCCCCAGTCTTTCATTATCCTGCTGTTGCTAAAAAAAGGTTTGTTATGGTTAGATATAAATTCTTATTATAGTCTATCCTAACCACTGTGTATGTATGTATTTAGCATTTGTTGAGCGCGTATATCACCCATAGGTCTCATAGCGCTGGCTGATACTCAAAAAGAACCAGAAGGGCAGGGGCGACAGAGCAAAAATAGCCAGGTCTTGAGGGATTTGCGGAATTTCTTGTAATCGGTTTCCAATCGGAGATGTAAAGGCAATATGTTCCATATTTCAGGACCAATTCTGGAAAAGGATCTACCACCGTTCCTTACTGTGTGAGGTTTTGAATTCAGAGTTTGCGCTTCTCCAGACCAAGCATGATTAAAAAGTGCCTGCCAGTATGGATGTGGATCCTTCACCTTGTAGTTCCCTTAGCTTTATGTAACATCTTCTATCCACTGATTTACACATGTGATTCAGACAAAGTGTGTGTCTATGTGTGTGTTGTAAAGTGTTCAGCCACCCTACAATGGTATGAGAGGTGCTATAAAACAAATACATTACATGTGAGAGAGGGGCTATGGAGAGATGGAGAGGCACTGTTGGAGGGTGATGGTGGGAGAAATCATTGAAGGGCGCCAACAAAGACTGTCATATCCTACTGCACAGTAAGGTCATCATTACTATATTTTAAAAGCCAATACAAATCAATATATATGTTGTAGAAAGCACCATTTCCCCTAACTTTTCTTGGGGTCGAACACTTCAAAACCCCTGAATTGTAGGGGTCAGGCTCGCTGCTGTACTCGGTATGCACCACATAGGGGCTGGTCTGACAAAATTCACCAGGCCTGCTTTGGGTTCCCAGTCCAGCACTGATGCGATGACAAATACAGGTGCACGCTTGCAGAAAATACCGGAGCTCACATCCTAGACATACATTGTGGGGAGGCACCAGTCCAATTGGGGGACACCATTGATTTCCAGTACCCAGGCATTACTATAAGGTAATTTGGCCAAAGATGTGAAAATAGAACGTCTGTGAAGGCATCTGCTTGGGAGATATTAAACTCGGCGACCTGAGCGTGCGTGCCAGGTCCTGCCAACCTTTGCCGATCTGTGAGCCCTCTAGCTCCTCCCCAAACTTTTAATTACTGCGGCGAAGGGTTCAGCAGGTTCATTAGGTCACTCCTTTGCTACGGAAAATGTTTTGCTGGTGCCACGCCAGGTGTTCGCATGACTCTCACTGGGCTCGTGCCAACACAAATTTCTAATGACATATGCTCCTGCAGCCCGGTGATTAACCCCGCTCCGCCGAAGGAGAGCTATCTGCTCACGTTATTTCATTGGCATGACAAACAAACAAAACCAAGCATTTACAATGCAATGGTCTCTGCATTATTAAAGGTAGAGCTATTGGCATTGCTTTTTTTTTAATTAATAAATGGCCTTGTCATTTACATAGGCAATAGCTTAATCGTTAAAGAAATGGCATTGTCATTTACAATGCTAATATGTTTATTGTTTGCAAATGCATTCCTTATTGCATTTACATCAACACAGTGCTACCCACACAAAGCTACCTACATAGAGCATTCACATAGAGCTACCTACACAGAGCCATACTCACACAGACGGCGGCATCCACATATAGAGCCACCTACAATAAAAGCTATCTACGCAGAGCCACAGCCACATACACACAGCGACATACACAGAGCTACACACACACACACACAGGTACACACACAGCCACACACACACACAGAGACACACACAGACACACACACACACTGAGCTACACATACCTACACACACAGAGCCACACACAGAGCTACACACATACACATATAGACAGAGCTACACACACACACACACACACACACACACAGAGCCACACACACACACAGATCCACACCGTGACAAAGCTGTTCACCTGGTCCCTAATTAATGTTTTGTCGCAGTACCAAATCCACCCGGTACCATTCCTTCCTCGACAACAACTGGGTGCTCTCCAATTCGAGGCCCCAACACAAAAGTATTCTCACATTTCTATATGTGTAAATATATCATGCATGTTTTTCCTGTAGTTCATTGCTTCAATTATTACTATATGAAATGAGAACTTCCTTTCAGAGATCTTAAAGCTCTTACATCGACTGTACTAAAATGATTGACATCTTGATCATTTTAGCTCAACCATCACAAATATTAGCTTACCACTCCTGGCTATGCAGACACCTTCAAATATTATCCCGTTTCTAGTGCATCTTAGTTAGGCACCAATAAACACGTGGATCCTGCAAACCTTTTTCCCGAGCACAGAAACCCTTTCTCAACTTATCACTGCTAAAGTTCGTGTCGAAACGACTTATTTCTGTACACCATGAAATGTGGTTCCTCTTACATAGTCTCCCCAACTTGTAATGCTTCAGTGGCCTCACCAACTAACTGCGATCCGAAACAGGGATCAGAGCACTTTAAATAGCACCAGTTAAATTACAGTGGACACATTCATTTTTGTCAGGCACGGAGAGAATAAGTGATTTGCCCAGGCGCATGCAGATTGTGTAAGAGGCATAAGCCAAATAATATTACTCTTATAAGTGCTCGGTTGTGAGCGCGCTTTCATACTTAACGTTAAACACTACTTCCAATTGAAAGCGCTCCCTTTTTCCTAGCACGCATCCCGAATACAAAACTGGACCTATTGATAAATAAATACCGTGCTCGAGGGTTTACCTAGTCATGTATAGTGGCCTTTACTTTTCAGCGCGGTCTCATAGCGCCTATGCATATAAGAATAAGTACATTTCCCTGTACGTCCAAACCCGGCTACGGGCAGCGCCACGCATAAATACCCGCCATGACGGTCGTCTAATCGTTGGCCTCCTAGTTTGTACCATGACAGTTATAAACTTCCCAGTCGCCTATGCAGAGCATAAAGGGCGAATCTATCAGAGTTCTCATCGCGCTTCCCGACAAAAACGCCTAAGACCCAAGCAACTTGCCATGGGCATTTGACACGGGGGCGTCGGATGATATGCTGGTGGCCGGACCTGAAATAAACTTAATTGAACAAACCTCCGCTGCTTGCCCCGCCACACCGGAAAGGCAGGTGTAGCATGCCTGGCAGGAACAGGGATAAAGAAGCGCTCCCCCCCCCCCCCCATCCCCCCCATCATCGCCATGCGCACATACCGGGAAGGTGTCATGGAGTGGTTGCGAGGCTGAGGTGCTATGAGCAGCGGGGAAGGTGCCGTGGACCAGTCGGGTAACACTGGGATGTGGGGGAGCCGGCAACTGGTGTGCCCCCCTCCAACAGTCCCGTCTTGCTCCTTCCACTCCTCCGAGTGCAACCCCGTGCCTCACCCCAGAGTGGTAGGCGAGGGCAGGCTTGGGGGCCAGGACCCTGGAAGTGGCCTGCTGGTGAGGGCTGCGTCCCAGTTGGTGGCCGCATCCCCCTGCGTGGCGGGAGCTATCGGCAGTCAATCCCAATAGAGGAGAGAGGCCAAGAAGACTCACTATCATCCCCCACCCCGATACCACGCAGGACAAGCACCCACGCGACCAGCAGCAGCAGCGGCGACCCTGGTGCCCGAGTTGGACCGGGTCCCGGCCAGCGCCTACAAATTGCTCTGGGCAGACATTACTAAATGCCCACTCCCTTGGTCCCCGGGAGCTGCTCTCCCCATGACGGACGTAACCACGGCGGGGCCGGGCACAGCCGCTCATCTTCGGGGAAGGGGGGGCACACCACTCACCGCAAAATCGCGGATCCCGGGGACACGTCCGAAATGGCGGACGAAAGCTTCCGAACATTTTCAGATTCAGAGGTGTGTTCGGCGTTCTAAAAAGGGGCGTGGCTAAAAGTGGAAAGAACAGAACGAACACGCCCCCGAATCCGAAAGAGACGGAGCTTCTTTCGAGTGACGCCTCTCTCCTCCAATGGCTGGCCTCCGTTTAGGAAGCCAGCTAATGGAGGAGAGACGAGGAGAGAGGCGGGTTTAAGCATCCTACTGAAAGACATTAAATCTCCGACTTCCGGCTGGCAAGCCAGCCTTCAGTCCTCGACCTAAAAATGAATAAAAAGCTTCATGCTTGTGTTTGTTCTCTCTGTAGACTGAACGTCTGACGAGTCATGGAAGTACCGAGGCCTTGATTTACTGCAGAAGTGCGGGCAGAGAACCCGCGCCATCCCTGCAAGCCCAGATTATAAAAGATTACATAACGCGGAGGGCCTCGCGTGCCTCTTGTACAATCTGCCCGGCAGCCTCGCGCACACAGGGATGAGAGCAGCACCAGCAGAAGCACGGTGGCGGAGCAGGTCACCGGAAGTGCAGGTGCGCAATGCCTTTACTTTCCGCTAGAAACAGCACGGCCCGTTTTCACTTGCACTGATGTAGCATTTTATACACAACCAAGCCGTCCAACCTCTTTTTCTCCGCATCTAATGCTTTAAAATATTATTGACGAATGGACAGAAGTCAGGGCTCTCAAAAGAAGTCACGCTCCAGGACGTGATGGCCACCCTGCTACAGATGCAGACGTCTATAGGCTCCATCTCTAGTGAAGTGACGCTGCTGAAGGCGGACTTCTCGAAGATGGGCTCCAGGATGACAGATGTGGAGACCACTACAAAAGCCATCTCGGCGGATACCACAACCCTGCAGCAGCAGGTGGCTCAGCTGGAACAGGCGAACAAACAATTGGCTGCAAAGCTGGACGACCAAGAAGGGCGCTCTCGGCGCAACAACATGCGCATAGTTGGTGTTCCGGAAAGCATCAAGGGGCCTGCATTGGACTTGTTTGTGGAAGAGTTGGTAGAAACTCAGTTATGCCCTCGTGGACTCTCCAAATTCTTCTTGGTTGAAAGAGCGCACAGGGCCCCGGGCGGGCGATCCAGACCGGGAGCTCCCCCGCGGCCTATCCTGGCACGAATCTCCAACTTTTGCGATAGAGATGCGATCCTCCAGGTGGCCCAGACGGGCCCTCCCCTCCAAATAGAAAATAGCACAGTGACCCTGTATCCGGACTACACAGTGGCAGTCACGGCCCAACAACGCAATTTTACTGAGGTTAAGAAGGAGCTCCGCAGTAGAGAACTGAAATATACAATGCTTTTTCCGGCCAAGCTGCGAGTAGAGGCAAAAGGTAAAACCTGGTTCTTCGAATCACCTGGCGAGGCGCGGGATTGGCTGGAGGGCTGGAGGCCGGCAAATAGGAACCACAGGCAGGGAAGACGACGAAGGAGGCAATTCTCACAAGCGGACGCAGTTGCACAGGAAGGAGTGACGCAAGATACAAACGGAGAATCAAGTCAAGAAAGTGAAGAGGGGAGGAGCTTCGCCGGCGATCAAGATGGCCGCGTGAGCTCGGAGCTCCGAAGACCTCCCGGTCCTCCGCAATAATCCTGCTATCTATCCTGTCCCACGACAGTGGGAATCGACTGCTGAGTGGGTCCTGATGCGGCGCCCGCTTTCAGAATGAAAATCGGACATTCCTGGACTTAGTTAGCTCGACGGAACCCGGAGGCTCCTCCCGCGTCATTGCATACCATTGAGGGGTACAGCGGTGCTTCCGCACGGGCGCCTCTTTGTCTGAGCTTAGTCCCACCGATGAGCAACTCTGATATCTGCAAGCCCTGCTACTCGGCCTACGTACCGGACCCTGGTTCTACCATCGTGTGTGTGGCGCGCCTACCAAGAGGCTCCTTACCCCTGCTGGCCGTCTGACCCGAGGGTACCAACATGGCGGGCAAAGGAGACCTGGACAGAGGCAAGTCCCAGCGGGTCAACAGAAAACCGTCCCAGTCCCAGTCTACTATCCCGGAACGCTTTTCCCAGTCAAGAAGCTCGCCGGTGCAGGCGGGCCGCACTAATGACTCGAAACGGGATGGATCACCGGACGATTTTGCCATAACGCTTCGGGACGTTCTGGGTGCGATCACGGGAGTACAGACGGAGATGCACGCACTCCGGGAGGAACTGTCCAGCAAGGTCGACTCCCTGAAGATCGAGTTGAACCTCATCAGGACTGACCTCGGGAAAACCAACGACCGGGTGAAGTCGTTGGATCTCAAGACGACTAGCCTGGTAACTGATGTGTCTGATATCCAGACGGAGGTACGTGACCTGAAATTGGCGAACGGAATGCTGGCGCGCCGACTGGATGAGTTTGAAGGCCGCGCGCGGCGCCAGAACGTCCGTAATACTGGGGTACCGGAGAAGGCCGAGGAGGACTCGGCTGAACTTTTCGTGGAGGATCTGGTGCTTAAGAACTTGGCGCCGGGGGGCCTGAGTAAGTTCTTCTCGGTGGAACGGGCACACAGGATACCGGGGGGACCACCCAAGTCTGGCGCTTTCCCTCGCCCCATCATCGCACGGCTCTTTAACTTTAGGGACAGAGACGCTATCCTGCAGGCGTCGAGAGCCGCGGGTCCTTTGCGATTCCAGAACTCCGACGTGAACTTTTTTCCGGATTTCACTCAGGCTGTGCAGAAAAAGCGTCAGAGCTTTACCGGGGTGAAACGAAGACTGAGAGAAATGGGCCTGCGGTACTCCATGCTCTACCCTGCCAAGCTCCGCATCGAGCGGGACCACCGGACCTTGTTTTTTGACTTTCCGGACGAGGTGGGGCACTGGCTGGATACCCTGCCACAGGAGCGACGCGAACCGGCTGACCAGACGGAGGAGTCCACCGAGGGCGCGGAAGCGCAGGAATGAATATTTATTGTTTGACTTTCTGTGAGCTGGGTAGCCGTATGGGACTTTCACTTCAGACACTGCTGCTATGGTTTGACTCATTTTGTCAATAATATGGGGGATGACGGGGGGTGATAGGATGTCTCCTTTCTCCTCTGTGGGCTTTCTGTAGGTTAGTTAAGGGGCGACAGGCACACTGCTAGTTGGGGTGGATTTTAGTCTTATGCAGGGGTGCAGGGTGGTGGGTAGTTGGGGTGTGTTTTTTCAACTTCTTTTCTTGTCTTATTCTTTGTCCTGGCTGAGGTCTTATTGCGCTGCTATGTTACTGCTGTGGGCGCCATTGCGGGCATGGGTGGGGGGGGGGGGGGGCGGAACGTCCCTGATGATGGGGGGTAGAACTCTTAACTTGTTAAGCTGGAATGTAAACGGGTTGGGGGACCGTATTAAAAGGGGTGTGGTGTTGCAAATGCTCAAACGTTGTTCGCCAGATGTGGTTTTCCTGCAGGAGACCCACCTAGTGGGGCACACTTGTAAAGCTCTGACTAGACGTGGTTTCAAAATGGTGGCACACTCGGGGTTCTCCTCGGGATCACGAGGGGTGGGCATCATGGTGCGCATGTCCCTCCCGCTGGAGGTGGAGTCGGTGCTTGCGGATGAGAGAGGCAGATATGTTGCGGTGGTGGGCAAATGGGAGGGCCGCACGCTAGTTTTAGTTTCGGTTTATGTTCCCCCGGGGCTACAAGAGACTACTTTCAGGGATCTAGCTGGCGCCATTTTGGGTCTCCCTGAGGGGCTGCTGCTTGACGCGGGTGACAAGGCTGGCAAGCTCCTGGCGTGGCTAGATAGAAGGGAACTCGCGTCTCGGGTGGTCCCGGAGCTGACCAGTGCAGAAGGCCTATCCCTCACGGACCCGGCGGCTATAGTTGGGTCCTTCGCGGACTACTTTGGGGAGGTTTACGCCTCGGCGGACCCCCTCCCGGAGTCTGCGTCGGCATCCTTCTTGGAGAACATTGAGCTTCCCTGCCTCTCGGACCTCGAGCGCGACGATATGGATCGGGACCTAACGGTGGATGAGACGGCCTTGGCTATTAAATCACTACGCTCGGGCAAAGCGCCGGGGCCAAACGGCATCCCGGTTGAGCTCTACAAACTCAGGGCCGACGCACCTCTGTTGAACATGTTCCTTGAGGCCCGCGAGGTGGGAGAACTCCCCCCCGACCAGCGGCTGGCCACCATTGTGGTGATACATAAGGAGGGGAAGCCTCGCGATCTTTGTCGATCCTACCGACCCATCTCCCTCTTAAACGCCGAACCCAAAATTCTGGCCAAACTATTGGCTAATCGGTTGGTGGGAGTGATTTCGGACCTGGTGCACCCGGACCAGTCCGGTTTTATCCCGCATCGGAATACGGCGCTCAATCTGAGACGGCTTCACGCAGTAATGGCGCGTGTCCATCTGCTCCGTGAACCCACTGTCCTCGCCTCCCTCGACGCCACTATGGCATTTGACTCGTTGGAGTGGAACTACCTGTGGGCAGTTCTGGCCAAGTTGGGGTTTGGCCCCGCTTTCATCGGCTGGGTCCGGCTGCTGTACTCCGCTCCACTGGCCAATGTGACGGTCAATGGTCGGTTGTCTGCCTCCTTTGCGCTGCACAGGGGCACTAGGCAAGGTTGCCCGCTTTCCCCGCTCCTATTTGCCCTAGCACTTGAGCCACTGGCGGCCTGGATCAGAACGCACCCCGATATCTCTGGGATACCGTGGTCCCCGGGTTTCGAGGACCGGATATCGCTCTACGCGGACGACATCCTTCTGTATCTCTCCTCTCCATGCCACTCGCTCATAATGGCCTTTGAACTCTTGCGGACCTTCGGGACCCACTCGGGCCTGGTAATCAATTGGTCTAAATCCTCGCTGTATGTACTGTCCGGAGACACGCCGCGCCTCCCCCGTGGGTGCTCAATTCAGGTGGCCCAGCAGGGCTTTCGGTATTTGGGCATCTACGTGTCGCGGGACTCCCGAGCCCGGTACTCGCACAACCTCCTCCCGCCGTTGGAGCGATTGCGTCGGGACGTCGAAGGCTGGAAGAAGTTGCCGATCTCCCTGATGGGTAGAGCCGCACTTTTTAAGATGATGGCGCTGCCTCGCTTCTTGTATGCCCTGCAGAATACACAGGATCCCGTACCGGCGAAATACTTTACGGATATCGAATCACTGCAGCGGGCGTTGCTGTGGGGTGGTAGGCCGAGAATCTCGTTGGCTAAGTTGACTATACCAAGTTATGATGGGGGCATTGCCCTGCCTGACGTAAGGCGCTACTATTGGGCGTCCCAGCTGGCGGCAATTAATCATGGCCTCTACGGCCCGGCGGTCAACCCGGGCTACGCTATGGATCGGTGGCTAGTGGGAGATGGGAACTACTATAGAGCGTTGTACTCCGGATCTCTGGATCGGAAGCTGACAGGTCCCACTATGACGATGGTGCGTATATGGCGCACAATTACTAAAACTCTGGGCTGGCATAATAAGGTTACTATGGCCACTCCGCTGTTTGATTCGGATATACTGGGGAAGCTGTGGCATACTAAGGGCTTCGACAGGTGGGACACCATTGGGATTTACAAGGTTGGGGACATGGTGGCCAGAGGACGGGTCAAGTCGTTTGAGGTGCTGCAGTCTGAATACCAACTGGTGGCGACGGAATACTTCCGACACGCCCAGCTTAGTCATGCCCTCTCTCCCTATGTAGCGGAAGGGGAGTCTATCCCTGAATCATCCCCCCTGGAAGATCGGGTGCTGGACGGCCATATGCCGGACAGCGCTATCTCTCTAACGTATAAAAAACTTATTAATGTAAGAGTGGATTTGCTGGTGCGACTGAGAGAGCTGTGGGTGCATGACGGTATAGAGGTGGATGACGAAGAGTGGCAATCGGCGATCTCCTCCCCTAGGGAGGTGGCCATATCGGCACGGCTCCGCCTGGTGCAGCTGAAGATACTGCACAGAGTGTATGTCACCGGCCCCAGACTTCTACGTATGGGGCTTTCTATGGACGGCATGTGCCGGCGGGGGTGTGGTATGCTTGGGACCTTCCTGCACATCATATGGGAGTGTCCGGATGTGGCCCGATATTGGAAGCGTGTGCATGAGGTAATGGAAGAAGTGACTGGTGTGGCCCTGCCGGCAGAGGCCCGGAGATGCCTCCTCAACATCTGGGGCCCGACCGACTACAATGTTGCACAGACCCGCTGGATCACCCTGGGCAATATGGTGGCTAAGAGAGACATCGCCCAGAAATGGGGTGCACCTGCTCCTCCCTCGCTCAACCTATGGGAAACTAATATGGACTGGTGCATGCTGCGTGAAAAGACGGTGTATGTAGCCAGGGGTAAACCTAAAATGTGGAGATCTGTTTGGGGTGCCTGGAACTCTTATAGAGGTGATATTTGCGACCCCCCCGTTGAACTTGATCCCGAGATCCAGCTTTCCCCGTAGTGCCCCCTACCTGTGGTTTCAGATTGTTTATCCTGTGGTACTACTTGCCACATGCCTCATTGTTGCCATTATCAGTGTGTTACCTTGGGTGTGCAGCCCCCGACCTCCTACCGCCACGCAAGTCCGCTGTATCTGTATTGTCCTCAGCCTACCCTCTCTTCCCTTCTTTTTCTCCCGTGCTTCTTGCACACTTCTTTTTCTTGGCCTTCTGGGCCCTTTAACCTTATGGTTTACTTGTTTCAGATTTTGATGTTATTTAAAAATTAAACCTGATTGCTCCTGCTTCTGGTATGGTACATGACCTATCCTATTGCCTTAATGCTGCCTGGCCTCCGGGATGTATGGCTGAATAGCGGTGTACTTTTTCCTATAAATAAAGGTTTTCCAAAAAAAAAAAAAAAAAAAAAAAAAAAAAGAAAGTGAAGAGGAATGACTTCGCCGCGGTAGACTCTGGAGAAGCTTGGATTGCAATTGTAGAAATACTGACCCATATGGACATACTCCACCGCCGCAGGGGGTTTGGAGAACTCCCCTTGTATAAGACACTAGAGAACTGACAGAGCATTGTGTGCGCAGCAGACTCAGGCGATGACAATGGTTGGTGGAACATGAGAGGGAGAGCTACTGCTGTGAGTAGAGACTGGATATAGACCTCGCATGACACCTTCGCAGGCTGTGAAAGAACGCTATGCAAGGGACAAGTGGTGGGACGTGAACGGGCTCCCCCCCCTCTGCCCCCCCCCCCTCCCTCCGTTACGCAAGTACACAGTTATGGGTCTAAAGCACTCTGCTAAGTTGGGGTGGCGGGTAGTTTTGAATCCGCTGGGCAGGGGAGCAAGGGGGGGCAGTTTGTAAGGGGTTGGTTTGTTGGGGGTGTGCCCCCCCTTTATAGTAATGTGTTGCAAGTTAATATAAAACATGACGTGTTAGATCGTATCGACATAGTTCCTGAAAGTTTGCCAGCCCTTGATTGCCATGTTAGCCACAAGTCAGGGAGAAAGGGACGCGATCCCAAGCACACAGGACACTCATAAACAGTCGTCACAGTTAACAGTGCTCTCCTGGAATGTAAACGGACTGGGGGACAAAATTAAACTTGGGTTGGTATTGCAGTATCTGAAGCGGAAGAATCCGGTAGTGGCTCTAATTCAGGAGTCGCATTTGCAAGGAACGACTGTTAAGGCCCTAAACAGATGGGGGTTCCACATGGCAGTACACTCTGAATTCACCTCTGGGTCTAGAGGGATCGGGGTCCTTATAAATAAACGCTTCCCTTTGATAGTGTCAAAGACATACCACGACGACCAGGGGCGCTTTGCAGCAGTCTCAAGCCAATGGGACGGTAGACCATACAATGGTGTGTCGGTATATGTCCCACTGACGCTGCATCAGACTACTTTTACAGACCTAGGGAACTTCCGACTTACTCTCCCCGATGGAGAATTGATTATGGGGGGGACTTTAATGCAGTAATGGGCTCGGAGCTAGACCGACAGCCTCCGAGAGTGGCCAGGGGGGGGGGGACCCACGGGCTACAAGACTTCGTGGAGGCGATTGGGTTACTGGATGTGTGGAGGACTAGGCACCCGACTGACAGACAATACACGTTCCACTCCGAGGCTCATAATAGCCTCTCTAGATTAGACTATATCTTCACGTTGGCCACTGGGATGTTGGGCATGACTGACATTAGACATCTCCCTAGGGGCATTTCAGATCACTCCCCAGTCATAATTACGTATGCATCATTTACCCCGCAGAGTCGGAGACTCTTTCCCATTAGACCGGGATACCTCCGGGATCGGGGGCTACGGAAGTCCCTGCTTCAGGTCACTAAAAGCTACTTTGAAGAAAATGAACACTCAGTCCCCTCATCAATGGTCTTATGGGAGGCTTATAAGACCGTACTACGTGGCCACGTGATATCACTGATCACTGGTAAAAAGCGGGACCACCAGAAACACATTGACGAATTAGAGGCAGATGTAGCAAGGGCTGAGAGGGCGCATGCGCTTAGTAACTCGGAGGAGACGACACACACATTGCACCTGGCACAGCAGGCATACAGGGCATACAAGCGAGAAGAGGTCACCAGCAGTCTAACCAATACTCAACACACAATATACAGTCAAGGAGATAAGGCAGGCAGACTTTTGGCCTGGTTAGGGAAAAAGAAAAGGGCGAGTAATTGGATAACACAGATACGTACCAAAGATGGCGCCATGGTTACTGCCCCGCAACAGATTTCTGAAGCTCTAGCGCTAGCACAGCATTACGAATTGGTATATACACCAGTAGCCACTGTAACGGTAGAGGATAACCTTGCCTTTCTACACGGTATACAAACACCGGCTCTCAGAGAAGACGCAGTCGCTGCTTTAGAGGAAGACATTACACAGGAAGAGATCTCGCAAGCGTTGAGGGCACTGCACACCGGGAAGGCGCTAGGGCCCAATGGAATTCCAGTGGAGTTTTATAAACTTGGGGCTGCACAATTAGTGCCACACCTACTAGATATGTACACAGAGAGTTTGGAGGTTAGGGCTCTGCCCAGGGACCAACGCCTTGCTACCATTGTTCCTATACATAAGCCTGCGCAGGAATGCTCTTCGTATAGACCGTAATCTCTTCTAAACGTAGAAGGCGAAGATACTTGCAAAAACCTTGGCCGCTAGGCTACAACCACATTTGTCAAAAGTTATTCACCCGGATCAGTCAGGCTTTATGCCACACCGCAACACAGCGCTTAATCTAAGGTGGCTGTTTAGCATAATAGAGGGCAAATCGGCCTTGGGAGAGGTACGGCCATACTCTCCTTGGATGCGCGTATGGCGTTTGACTTGGTGGAGTGGCCCTTCCTTTTCGCGGTCCTCCAGCACATGGGCTTTGGACCCAAATTCTGTAGATGGGTCAAACTACTGTACACGCAGCCACAGGCGAGGGTGGTGGTTAAGAGGGACAAGGCAGGGGTGTCCACTGTCACCCCTGCTTTTCGCAATAGTGTTGGAGCCGCTGGCAGCCTGGATTAGACAGGACCCAAAGATACTAGGAATACGGTGGGCGATCGGCTGGGAAGATCGCATTTCGTTATATGCGGATGACATTTTGTTGTACCTAACTTCCCCAGCGCGGTCCATTAATTGTCTATTAGCTATATGTGCGGCATACGGTCGGGCGTCCGGATACACAATAAATTGGGACAAAACACTATTATATGTCCTACAGGGCTCACCGCTGCGGCTACCGAGAGGATGTGCCCTGCAAGTAGTCACAAACGGGTTTAAATATTTAGGAATTTTCGTCACGCATGATCGCACACAATTTATTGAAATAATATTTGATCCAACCACTGGTGCGTCTTAAAAAAGATGTTAAGCATTGGCGAACATTACCCCTGATACTCCTCGGCGGTGCTGCGCTTTTTTAAAATGGTGGCGCTACCGCGATTTTCATATGCGTTGCAAAATACCCCGTTCCCGGTCCCATCAACGTACTTTGGTGCAATTGATTCGGAGATGACCACACTACTCTGGGACGAAAAGGCGCCCTGCATAGCACAAAAAAAACTTGCTAGGAGCTGGTATGACGGAGGATCGCTCTTCCAGACATCAGAGCATATTATTGGGCCTCCCAGTTCGTCCCGATCAACCAGTGGCTGCACGTTCCTAAAGGAGAGCCAGCGTTCAGGCTAGACAGACATCTTCTTGAGCCGGCGGGGATCATGAATGCCCTATATAATAAAAAAAGAAAGCACACTAACACCGGACCAACACTGCACGCAATACACATCTGGTTTGTGGCTCAGCGTGCGCTGGGATGGGAGGGAGTAAACATAGAGGCGATGCCACTATGGGACACAAAGAAGCTGGGGATGCTGGGTAACTCCAAGGGGTTCCGAAACTGGGACACCATAGGAATATCGACAGTAGGGGACTTGTGGCAGAAGGGGGAAGTGGTTACATTTGTGCACCTGCAGGCCACCTATGGCCTTGCTGAGACAGAGAGGTTCCGCTATATGCAGATTAGTCACGCACTGCAGTCAGTCTTACCGCCGCCAGGCGCGACCCCGGAGGAACCCTCGCCATTAGAGGCAGCTATTCCGTCAAGGCTACGGCTTATCCAACTTAAAATTCTCCACCGTACATATTACACAACGGTGCTCTTTCATAAAATTGGTCGGACGGACACACCAAACTGTCTGAGGGAGTGCGGAGAGCTAGGGACATTTTTCCATACCATCTGGAGCTGCCCCAGAATAGTGAGATACTGGATGGCAGTGATGAGGATGCTCTCTCAGGTCACAGGAGTCACTGTGTTGCCGGAGCCGAGGTGCTGCCTGCTCAATAAATGGGGGCCAACGGACTTGAGCACGACGGCTCAGGGATGGGTGACTTTTGGCATTACAGTGGCAAAGTGGAATATTGCACAGCGATGGGAGTCTAGGATTGACCCTACTCTTGCCCAGTGGTGTAAGGACATGGACCTGGCAATAGTAGCGGAAAAGTCCGTCTTTATTCATCTGGGCTGTCTGAAAAAGTGGGAAAAGGTCTGGGGAGATGGAACTCCTATCGGGGAGATATATGGGAACCACCGTTCCCTGAGGACTATGATTCGGAAGAGAGTGCTTAAATACACCAAACAAAGTAGACTGTTAGAGAATGTATGTGTGGGCAAGGGAAGGGGTGTAAGGGTATTATCCGAATGTGGGACTATTGTAACAGTGGAAATGTTTATATACCTAATACTGTGATCTATGTACACGACATGCCAATTATATTGTCTGGAAATTGCATTGATTATTTAAATAAAAATTGTTTTAAAAAAAATATATTTATCATTGGACTTCACCTTGACTGGCATGGTCTTAGTAATGAACAAAATGGCCCCTACGTGGTGTTATGTCGCCACCGAAAGAGACTCTGTGACATCGTATCGCTCCCCCCCCCCAAGATAAGGAATCAATCGCTCGCCAGGCAGCCGCGGTTATGACAGAGACGTTACTCTTTTTGAGACGGCCCATTTGGACGGGCTTGTCTGACTTCCTTTTGGCGTAAAATGTTTCTTATCTTTATGGGGCCAACATGGCCCCATAAAGATAAGAAACCTTTTATGCCAAAAGGCAGTCAGACGAGCCAGTCTAAGTGGGCCGTCTCAAAAAGAGAAAAGTCTCCGTCACTGAATGCTCTTTCCAAATGGCTGGCCACCGTTTAGCATAAACGGTGATGCCAGCCAATGAGAAAGAGGAGCGGGGCTTAAAGCCCGATACTGAAGCTGACCAAAAAACATAAAATCTCGCCAGGGAGACTGCCCATGCGCAGCCCACGCAGGCGAGACCTAAAAAGCACAAGAAAATGTAATCCTCCTTCACGCTTCGGCTGCAGTCGTTCCGTTTAGGAGACCGCTGTGAGAAAGTGAGTTTCTGTTGCAGTGCCCCCCACTTTTTGCCTGATACCCGATGCACTTTTCCTTGGTGTACCCTGGGTCCCTGCCAATCAGGTACCCAGGGCCTGTGGTCCTTCCCTAAAAACTATACTAAAGCCTCACCCCAATTGGTATCTCTGGCCACATGTCAGCCCCTAGTAAATTGTATCCAGGGCATTGTGACCAGAGAAGACCCCTAAGGGCTGCAGCACTTATTGTGCCACCCTTAGGGGCCCTGTACCTTGACACACACACACTGCCTTTGCAGGCTGAGTGTCCTGGTGCAGAACTAAACAAGGAGTCGACATGGCACACATCCCTGTGTGCCATGCCCACAAACACACTCCCTGGCATACATCAGCCACCCTTCTAGCTGGGTGCCCTATGCCAGTGGTGTGGGCACAAGTGCATGAGCCCTGTGCCATACAGTTCCCAGGGCCATTCCTAGACACTGTAAGTGCAGTGATGCCATCAAGAGTATATGGTGCTGGGAGGTTGTCATTACAAACTCCACAGCACCATAATGGCTACAATGAACACTGACAAGTTTGATATCAAACTTCTCAGCACATTAAACCCACACTGATGCCAGTGTGGGATTTAATGTAAAATGCACTACAGAGGGCATCTTAGAGTTGCCCCCTGAAACCTAACCTACAATCCACGTCTTGTCTGAGAGGCTGCCACACAGCTGACATGTTGCTGGACTCATGGGTGGAGAGCTCCCGCTCTTCTGTGCCTGCAACAATGCACAACCTGGGATGGGGTGCCAAGCCTCCTCCCCCAGGATGGGCAGGGGAAGCTTCAAAGGTATTCCGCTTTGTGAGCTTCTCCAGACCACTTGCGGTACTCAGCAACTGGCCCCCACCAGTTCTGACCCCCACTCTGGCGGGAAGACTGGTGGGAAACCCTACGTCGGAAAGGGGGGTGTGCCAGCCTGTGCCAAATCCACCCCTCAGGTGGGAGAGGCGAGGTGATGCACGACCCCGGGCTCTGGCCATCTTGAAGATGGGTAGCCCTGCCCAATCACAGCTAGGCTCCTTCCCCCTCCCACAGGAGAGGAGCAGGCTAGGGGGTGCACTCACCCCAGGACAGGGACCCATTGGTCCCTGCCCTTGCCCTACCTGTAACGCCCCTAAATTTAGTATTTAGGGGCACCCTGAACCTTTTTCCACAGATCCAGATTCCGAAACAAGAAAGAAGAACAAGGAACAAGAAGACCTGCCGCGCAGCTGCTAAAAAGAGGAAGACACCAACTGATTTGGCCCCAGCTCTACCGGCCTGTCGACCCTCGAACCTGCTCCTGGCTAAACCCCGGCATCTCCAGTGGTCAGCAACCTAAAAAACCCCGGAGGACCTGACTTCCTTGTGACTCTGACTACCTGGGTCTCCCACGAGCAAGTAACAAGCCCTGGCATCAGCCTGGAACTGCAAACCCTGCACACACTGCACCTGCCAAGCCTGGCCAGTGCTGGAGTAAATCAAGACCCTGAGGACGTCCCCCGGTGATTCTGTCCTGGAATCCAGTGCCTAAGGAACCTCCTCAACGACCCCGACGACGCCTGCAGCCTCAAGACAAAGGATCCCTCCGACCGCGACCAGCAGGGGGTAAGATTTCCCGACCTCAAAAGACACCCCTGCACCTGGCGCCCCAAGGCCCCCTGTGCCCAACTCCTGGGTGCTTGGTCGCTCCAGAAGATCCTCCGTCCCTGAGCCTGCAGCCTTTGTTGCCTTTTCAAGATCGTCATTGAATAACATTGAGCGCCCGACGGCTCAAGAGCACCCTGCACCCAGCCGCCCGAGTGCCCCTGGCCGTGCAACCTGTACCCTATCCTACTTTCCCATTTGCCCTGAGTAAGTGACCAGGTGCCCAGCTTCCACAGTCGCGTGGCCTGCTAGCCAGCAGCCACCAACCGAAGGCCCCCTGCCTCTCATTGGATAACATTGGGCCTAACTACCTCTGCACCCGGCCGCCCCTGTGCCGCTGCGGGTGTACCAACTGTACCTACCTGACCCTGGGGGACCCCTGAGTCTATGCCCAGAACCTTAACTTCACCAGTCGAGTTCTCACCTGAAAAACGATGACTCCCTTTCCTGCTATAGGATAACATTGACTGGTTTGACTCGAAAAATCTTTTAAGTGTGAAGTTTTGAAACTTTAAAATATTCATCTAAAATCAGCCGAATAACGAATTCCGAAGTACTCACCTGTGATCAGGAGAGAAGCCAGTACTGTACCTTTTAGCCAAGTACTGAACCGCAAAAGTAATCATAACCGTGTTTACTAGTAATCTAAATTTCTTCCATAGGAATCAATTGTCTGCTTTTCTATGAAATTTTTTCAGTGTCTACTTTTGAAAACTTGAAATATTCCTTAAAAACTGAAACGTAATTACTTACCTGTCTTAAGTAAAGATCCCAGTGCTGGACCTAGGAGCCCAGTACTGGATTACAAAAGTAACGAGAACGTACTGTACCTGTAACCTGAATTTTCTCCCATTGGATAACATTGCTAGATTTTCACTGGAAAGTTATTGTGTGAACTTTTAAAATACCTTTTTATTCTTTAAAAATCATTGCAATAACTAAAACGTTTTTACTACACTGCTTTCAGCTTAGACGCCAGGACTGAATCTAGGATACAGTCCTGGAGTTACAAAAGTAATCGATAAAGTAATCAGCTGCATTTATGTAGAAAAATCCATTGAGCTCAATGTTAAATTGTGTTTATAATTGGGTTGCCTACTGCAACCATTGTACCTATTGTGTTTACAAAGTGTATTGCCTCTTTGCAAAGTAATTACAAGAGAGTACTCATTTCGAGAAATGTATATTTTGATACCTATTGGTTCTAAAAATAAAACAGCTATATCTTTGGATATAAAAACAATTGGCCTAGAGTTCAGTTCTTGAGTGTGTGAAACCTTTTGCTGACTGAGTGAGTACAACAAATGCTTTACACTGTCCTCTGGTACTGCCTTACTGCTCGACCAAGCTACCACTTTTGAGAGTAAGGTCAGCCCTGACTTTAACCTCTGTTATACCTCTGGGGTTTGTGGTCTCTACACACACTGTACCTTACTTTGGTCCAGTATATATAGAGCCACTCTCTCACAACCGGCTTTTTGTTAAAAAAAAAAGCGGCTTTTCTTCCACGGAGTGAGAGCCAAGTGGGCGCCAATATGAGTTCTAAACAGATTGGTACTACTGTAATAGACAATTATTTGGATTCATGTTTCTTTCTCGAGATATATATATAGATATATAGAGGAACAGGGATGACCGAGTGGGGTGTCTTTGATTCTGGAGCAGGCTGTTTTTCAACTGCCATCACAGGGTCAGCATTTCCCTTGCTAGAAATGTGTTGCCCATAAGACTGGTGCCCTCTGGTGACCGGGCACCACGGAAGCGGACGTTGATGCGGTGAGGACTGTTGGGCATATTAGAGTCTTTTATTCACCGGTCCCCCTCCACCCTGAGTATGTGCCTGATTGAATATGTGCTTGGCGCTGCTGGTTCATTATTGACCTGGTGATCTAGATTTCTAAAAGAAGGTACTGTTTTGCTCGTTAGATCCTTGTTTTTGTTCTTTGACCCGGAATAATATGCTGATAACTCTGACTCTCTCACGAACATTTTTGCCCGAGAACTGCTTCTGTATGTGTTTCGGCCATGATGCATGATGGGATTGGCAGTCCCGATCAGAATACTGGCACGCGCTGGGAGGTTTGCATTTTAGGCATTCAACTATGATATAATTTCAATGTAGTCCCGGTGGCGCGTTCACAATCGCTCCGTCTCCTGTGGCTTCAAGGTATTTCTAGATATTCCAAGCAAGTGGTCACAAACATTAATTTGGAGCTTAGGTCGGATTTTGTGAGCGAAATCCTGGTGCCAGAGTTAACCTTAGCTGGACAGTTGCTCACAAGTGGTGTTGACCTCATTAGTATATCGAATTTCTGCACAATGCCTAAGTTAGAGGTTTCCTTCAAGGACAGAAGTCCTTTCGGTGTAGTCGGTTTAGCCAATCATGTTTTTGGTATAGGCATTTTATTATTATTTTTTTTTATAAAGCACTTTGTACATTGAGGTAATATCCCCCGTGGAGTAAATTCTGCTCGATGACTATATGGAAAAAAGGCAATATCCGTAACATACCATAAATCCTTAACCACTCCCCGGAACTTTTGTCCACACTTTGGGACCCCTGGGAAAGAAACATGGAGCACTTGTATGACAAGCAATGGCAGGAGGCTCTGGCCTCCCCTAGAGAGGTGGCCATTAGATCCCGCTTTAAATTAATAGTTCTCAAAATCAACATACTTTGCATGCACCACACTAGCCAAAATAATGGGGAGGTCTGAATCTGGCTATGCCCTAGGGGATGCGCGCAGGAGGGTATCTTTTTCCCCATGCTGTGGGGTTGCCTGGTGCTACAGAACTATTGGGAAATGGTGATGTTCTGTATTCGGAATTTATGCAACATTATGATTTCCAAATCGCCAAAATGGTATCTGAATATATGGGAAGAGAGAGATCTAAACAGTAAGGAACGCCTCTGGGTAACATCAGGCTTTATGGTTGCCAAAAGAAACTTAGCTAAATTATGGAGGACAGCACTGACCCCCCACTCTGAATGAGTGGAAAATGGGCATGGACTGGTGCCTGTTAGCGGAGACGGCAGTCTATGAGACTCAAGGCTGTTCCAATAAGTGGACTAGGGTGTAGTGGAAGTGGAATGCATACCAAGGGATGATCTGTGCGCCAGTGGTGCCGCAGGGGCCTATGGGACGCTCTCTGGGGTTCCAATTGGAGGAAGAAGACCTATAGGCAAATCAGGGAATGGTGAATGTATTGGTTGCCTTGATTTGCTCAACATCGGACTAAGGATCTAATGATCTGTCATGAGTCGAATTGTCATTACACTGCTATGTTTATTTTCTGCAAAAAAAAGTTATAAAAAAAGGATTGAGGTAATACAGCATTTGGTGGTGAAGCACATTTAAAATAATTATCAAGATCTCAAATAAGTAGCTTTCGGGCTAATCAGCCAGGTTTAATTGCCTTCATAAGCCTCAAAGGGCTATGCAACTGTTGAATCTCGTCAGTCTACAAGTTCCAGATATGGAATCCCAGCTGTGATGCCAGCTCCCTGCTCAACCACACATGCAGCTCTGATAAAGCAGATAAAAAGGGTTCTATTTTTAGACCAGTAAATGTGGTTGGTTTTTGTAGGAGAGTAGGGTCTGCTATCCTATGGTCACCCCAATTTTTGCTTCACTGGTTTTTGACTTATTGAGGCTGTGGGCATGCTAATCAGACCCGCAGCCTGCTGTTCTCTCTCTAAATTCACATACATGTACTATAGGTACATAACCCAATTGGAAATGGACTCCTTGTCAGCCCCTGTACCATGCACTATAGGTGCTCAGGGCATAGGGGCCACCAAGGCCTACCAGGGGCTGCAGCATAGCTTTTGCCACCCCTGGCTGGTTCTTAAATTGGCACAACTAGCTGATCACTCAGCGGGGGCAAGTTGGTGTAATCACCCCTTGCTTAGATATAGTATACCTATAGCTAAACCTATATCTGGACACATATAAACCTGTGAGCCACTCCTATGGAAGGCATTATCAATCCTGGAGGCAGAGTGTGTGGTTTAATGTGAGATGGAGCTCGAGCATGAGCTGAGCCTGTCTGCAGCTGTCGGGAACAACTCCCTAAGCTGTTCCGGGATAATGCCATACCATATACTATTAAGTGCATTATAATCCTCGCGGTTATATGCCAACTTTGGTTTGGCTTTATCAAAACATGTCGTGTAAGGTGTCATACGATTTTGAATACTATCCCCTCGACAGTCCTGTCGACGGGGATAGCATTCCACCCCTCTAGAGGGAGAAGACATGTTACTTTACTGAAACGCGGTTGATTCTAAAAGAGCCTCAGATCCACAAAATGGATGCTTCTGCCACAGACACAAGTCTGACCTTCTGCTGCTGACCGAAACTCAGCCGAGGAGGCCTGGACAAAGGATTTCCTGTCACAGGGAGGTGTCACACCACCCCAGACAGGAGATAGTGGATTGTAGCAGGGAGGTTTGAAAGAAACCAGACACTGCCTGGGGAGCACAAGGCTTCCCTAATTTCTAATTTAAAAACATTTCTAATTTAAAACATTTCTAGAGCGCAGCGTACACCTTGCGGTTTCTTGGCGCTAGGGGGTTCAGCAACTGAGGGAAAAAGACCAGAAGAAAAAGATACGAGGAGATTTTAAGAGTTTAAGTGGGAAAGGCCTGGCTGAAGAGGAACGTTTTCAGATCTCTACGAAAGGGGAGATACTGGGTGGCAGAGCGGAGGTGGTCAGGGAGTGAGTTCCAGAATGTTGGAGCCAGGGTGGAGAAGTTGGACCCGCCCCACTTTTTACGTGTGAAGCGAGGGATCTGAAGAAGGGACTTGGAGGAAGACCGAAGTTCTCTTGCAGGTACATAAGGATTGATTAATGAAGAGATGAAAGCGGGGCAGTGCCCTGGCGGGCCTGAAAGACCATGCAGCCAATCTTAAAAAGGGAACGTTCTTTTACAGGGAGCCAGTGAAGCTCCCTGAGAAGGGGGGTGGAATGGTGATAACGAGGGAGGCCGTACACCAGCCGGGCCGCCTGGTTTTGGATAGTCTGGAGTCTACGCAGGCTGTACGCGGGGATGCCATGGTTGAGAGCGTTTGCGTAGTCCAGTCGCGATATCACCAGTGCGGCCATGATAATCTTGAGTGCCTGGGGGGAAAAGAAGCGGGAGACAGTGCGGATAGTGCGGAGAGTGAGGAAGCAGGAGGAGACCACGGAACTAATTTGTGAATGGAGAGTGAGCTGGTTGTTTATTTTGACACCCAGTGTTTTGACCGTGGTAGAGTGGGACGGTGCAGGACCAAGAGAAGGGGGCCAGAAGAGAGAGTTCCAGGGGCTGGATGGACCACCAGTGAGAACCAGCTCGGTTTTCTCCGGGTTCAGCTTAAGGTGGTTGTGGTTCATCCAGTCCCTGATGAATGTCATAGTTGACTGGAAATTAGAGACAGCGAGAGGAGAAGGGGACAGATCAAAGATGAGCTGGAGGTCGTCCGCGTAATTATAAACGGTGACCTCCAGCTGCTGGAGTGCGAAGATGAGAGGAAAGATATAAAGATTGAAAAGTAAGGGGGAGAGAGAGGATCTCTGGGGAACACCGCAGGTGACAGGGAGAGGAGTGGCCGTGAAGTCGCCTAGCCGGACTGCCTGAGTGCGGTCCCTCAGAAAGGAGGAGAGCCAGACCAGAGCTGATCCCCCGATGCCGGCCG
This sequence comes from Lissotriton vulgaris, assembly GCF_964263255.1. Taxonomy (NCBI): domain Eukaryota; kingdom Metazoa; phylum Chordata; class Amphibia; order Caudata; family Salamandridae; genus Lissotriton; species Lissotriton vulgaris. The sequence continues at coordinate 598,571,846 of NC_141696.1, forward strand.
CCTTGACACGGGTAAGCAAGATGGTATGGTCCACTGTGTCAAAGGCGGCGGAGAGATCAAGGAGGACCAGTGCCTGGTGTTTGTTCTCATCCATGCCCTTTCTGAGTTTATCTAAGACTGAGGCCACGACTGATTCGGTCGAATGCCTGGGACGGAACCCGGCTTGGCGGGATGCCAGCCCCCCATTTGCCTCAACATGGGCGCTGAGTGCCGCGGTGACGTGGCGTTCCATCACCTTGCCCAGGAAGGGTAACAGGGAGATGGGGCGGTAGTTGGCCGAGATGGAAGGGTCCGCGCCAGGTTTTTTCAGGATGGGCACTATGGTAGCTGCCTTTAGCGCAGGGGTCACTACGCCCTGTGCCAGGGAGCTATTGAGGAAGGCAATGGGGGGGTCAGGGCAGCCGGAGTAAATTTGCTGCAGGACTCGTGCCGGGCAGACGTCCGCAGGAGACCCCGACTTCACTTTGGGGAGTATCTCCAGAAAAGAGTCCTGAGTGAGGGGGGGAATGGAGGTAAGAAGGCATTGGACGGAAGGGGGGGGAGGGATCGACGAAGGCAGACGAGGGTGGTGGGATGTTGGTCTTGATGGTGGCAATTTTGTCTAAGAAGTAGGTGTTAAGTTGGTCGCAGAGAGGCTGGGAGGGAGGGATTTGGGGCGAGGTTCGGTCTGAGAATGCCAGGTCATTCACTATGCCGAAGATTTCCCTGGGTTTGTTTTCTGCAGAAGTTATTTTTGACGAAAAGTAGGTAGTTTTTGCAGCTAGGATTGCTGTTTTGTATTTGGCCAGTGATGATAAAAAGTGGGTTTTTGATAAGGGACAGTAATTATTCCTCCATTGCCTCTCCGCCCGTCGGGCGCTCAGTTTGAGATCTTTTAGGTGGTCATTGAACCATCTATTGGAGTCCTTTGGTCGGCGGATGGAAATGCGGCGTAGGGGCGCCACTGAGTCGCAGCCTCCAGCCAGCCAGGTGTTGATGGCCTTGGCTTGAGAGGCAGATGATAAGCCAGCGAGAATGGGGGTGGAGTTGTGGAGCAGGGAGGTCAAGGAGGGATAATCCAGTCTATTCCAATTCCGCGCCCAGGTGTTTTTGGCGTGCGGAGTTTTGGGCATCAGATCACGGAGAATGGAGAAGGAGATGAGGGCATGGTCATCCCCTTGCATAATCCGGCCAAACCGGTTCTGGGGCACACCAGCCCCCGTCCCAGCGCAGCCTGGACAAAGGGAAAGGGGTGTATCCACCCCCTTTCTGGGTCCCACCCATAGGAGGGGACCTAGCAGGTAATCCAGCCCCCTAGATTGGTATAAGAATGGGAGCAGTGCCAACACACTCAGATTATCCTGATGAAACATTTGAAACGAAACTTTGGACCCTTCGACATCCTACTCGACGTAGAAGACTGAAGAATCTCCCTTGTGGTCAAGGAGTGACCACCCTGTGCAAACCGGCACTATCCAGCACCTCGACGTCTGCTTTGTTGCAGTTCCCGCCGGAACTCGAGCGACAGAGATCGACAAGATCAAGCTTGCCTGCCTTCTACCAGCCCGATCCACAGTCCCTGCAGAGCTGAGACCCGTGGAGGCGACCGGAAGCGTGGGGCCCGCCATCTTGAAAAGACCACGAGACGCTGACCGTGCAGCCCACGAGTGACCCTCGAAGCTGTACAACGGGTTTGGGAAGCCCCAGCCCTGAGCCACTTTTGCACCGAAGCTCACCCCTCTACACTCGACGAGTGCTCCGTGGGGCCCTTCTGCTCCTTTTGGCTCAACGCGTTGGCCCGGTCACTTGCCCGCTGACTTGTGGCCCCTGTGCCGACAAACCTTGAAATACGACTTGTGATTCTGGTTGCTCCAGACTTGCACCCGCTCCTCTGAAAAGGAGCACCCACTCTGACCCTCCTGGTCCGAGTGAGAAGCAATCTTCCAGTCCTGCGTGGATTGCTCTTGCCAAGTGTTGTTTGCTCCGATCTTGAAGCCGACAGCGCCGACGGTGAGAGCCTTCGTGGGACAGCTCGTGACCCGCTCCTGGACGTCGCAGATGCCCCAGAGCCCACGTGGCAGCGGAGAGAAGCTCCTCGACAACCACCTGATTGCGCCCAACATTACCTGGTTCCGTCCTGGTTCCACCCTGGTCACTGCTGAGTGACCAAGACTCTGTCCCCTCTGCTTTCAGGTACTTTTCGACTCTGATCCACCCTTGGATCACACCGGACACTTCTCCTTCACATCGCCTGCAGCATCTTCAGCTTCAAGCACCAACAACCTGCGTGACGAAACCCGACGCCACTTCGACCCTACGCACCCGCTTCCTGTGGGTGAGGTAACTCAGCAACGCCGGTGTTCCCACACTGGTAAACACCTCTAGGGTCTGTGTCTAAAGTTTTATCCTTCTAGGTTAAGCGGAAGTATCCTTAAACTCTAACTGTGTAACTTTTACGCACCATTGACTTTGCATTGGTGCATGCGTGTGCTTTAAGCGTTGCACCCGAATCCTGCGGGCTTTTCCCGACTTCAGCATTGCTTGTCCCGACTGCTCCCAGCGATTCCCTAGGCCCTAGGCCTAACCACTGTTCGATTGGTATCTCTTATACCACTTTCTTAATATATGGTTTGAGTGGCCAGCCGCCCTCATCCATAATTGTGCAACTTTCATATGTTATACTGTGCTTATGATTTAACGCTTGTGCCCCTTTGCTCATAAAGAGTACTGGGGATTATTTTAGTAATAAACACATATATTTTTATAATATATACTTGTGTGGTGTCCTTTCATTTGATATTACAGGATTGTGATAGGTAAAACAGCTCGCTTAACATGACCTCTTGAGTTTAGCCTTTCAGGCTGCTTAGTCCATGCTACCCCTAGGATAGCTTGTCTATAAGGTTGACTTACAACCAGACACCATAAGGGATTGTTTGGACTGATACAAGGTGGTTCCAGAATTGGAAACATCATATATCAGGCCAACTTCTCACAGTTTTCAAAAGTTTTTTTGTGATCTTGATTAATGGATTTTCTGTGCTTATTTAACTGAAACAAAAATGTGCTTTAAACTTAACAGCTGTTGTAGTAATTGACAGTGGTAGCAAGTTGGCGCCTGAGTGATGCCACCACCACTCACCTCTTGCCTCTCTCCGTCCTCCACCACGCTCTCCCTCTGAGTGCAGGCAGACAATGCGCCTAGGAATCCTTCGGTCAGGTGAACGCCGCGGGTTGACATCGGAGAGTCTGAGACGCAGGGATCATCGGTGTGGGAAAAAGATCGGAGTTTACAGCGCGCGCTGGGAATCCCTTGCACGGGTGCTACTGACTGCAGCTTCCAGGATTAATAGCAGTGGCGGCTGCCGGCAGCTTGGGTTACCTAGATACAAGGGATGCCTGTGTAGCTTAAGCTACTGAGACAATGGCTGCGCAAGGACGAGGAAAGACTAGGTCAACTATGCCCCCTACACAACTACGCCAAGCAGTGACAGCAGTTCCCGCTCCCGGAGGAGCCCAGCAACACTCGCCATAACTCCGCACGGGACTCCACTGCCCAGGAGCCTGTGCGAGACCAGCAAAGCGTGGAGGCACGCCCATCCGCAGACCGGTCCTCAAAACACCTCGTCGGAACCGCTGGCGCGGGTCCCGCATCGCCGGCAGTGACAGCAGTTCCCGATCCCGGAGGAGCCCAGCACTACTCGCCATAACTCCGCATGGGACTCCACTGCCCAGGAGCCCGTGCGAGACCAGCAAAGCGCGGAGGCACGCCCATCCGCCCAAACAACGTCAGCTAGACGCAGCGCGGGACCAACGCCGGACGAAGCCCGGACAAAGGGCGGACAGTCTGTGACAGTCCGGGACAGGCAGGGACTGGGCTGGGCCAAGTCCCTTGGATTTACAATTAAGGTACTTTGTAATTTGCTTGTAACTAACAGTTTGGTCTAGTGATCCGGAGTCATGGGGAAACGGAAACTGATAGACTCTGGTGATTCTGTAGGCGGAGTGCCAAAGGGTGGGAAAAAAGCCAAAAAATGCAAAACCAAGCGATTGGCTAAGCGAATGACTAACACAGGAGCCAACTGTGTCATGGATCGAATAGACAATCTGATACAAGATTGTGGGGACATATTGACCCAAGCGCCCAAAATTGTTGAGAAACCTGACGATGGGACTACGAAACCAGGGTCTGATCTGCACAAAAGGCAGGAAAAGGGTGCAGTGAAAATTCCTGACATGTTTTTGGGTAAATCTGTAATGGGGACAGGGGCTAACACTGTATCAAACGTCGAGAATGAGTTATGTGTTGAACAATCGAACCCACCTGTAGAATCTGATGCTAGTATTGTGGACTTAGAACCCTTATTTAGTTGCAACAGGTTCTCTGTTTTGTCACAGATAGGGAGTGAGGACTCAGTAGGAGTCTTGTTGATGCCCACCATCATTGAAAATCCTATATCTGTGTCTGGGCATATCGATGTACCGCTGTCTCCCGAGCACACAACCAGCTCCCTCTGGGTAATTATTAAACAACTGTGTGGTATGGTGGAGACGCTGCAAGTTAAAGTGGATCTCCTGACAGTTATAGTTAATGCCCAAAAAGATTCTTCAGGACAAGGCACACCTAACCCTATCAAAGCTCAAATGACGGGCCCAGTGAATAACAGCTCGGCTGGAGGAAAGATCTGTGTTCCACCTGCTCCCTTGCCAGTTACTCCACTTATACCCAGCTTGTTGGCAAGAAAAGAAAGGGGGAATACCCAACCGATAGGCAATCCGCGTGCAAAGGGGAATAGTTTGATAAGCTCGCCCAAAAGCGTGCCCACAAAACACAATGTTATACGAGTGGATAGAAACAGAAAGGGTGAGAACAAAAAGGAAAGTTGTCAGCAAGAGCTAAGATCGAGTTCCCTCAAACCATTTAGTCTCCACAGAAATGATCACCATAATTACACACAGGTGGCTTATATGGGGAACGTTCCTAAAATACCCATGGGACGAGACCATGAGACTCCGGATTCCTTAACGAACAAGACAATCCATTGGATTAGGTATATCAGGGGGTGTAGGTCTGTTATCAGGGAGGACATCCTAAAAACCACCAGAATTACATCTCCTGGCGACACCTATGATTGTATTGAGGTAGTCCTAAAAAACATGAAGATAGCATAGGGCTTGTTAGCCCTGGAATACAGAACCTGTTCCCCAGATAACTCCCGGATACAAATAAGATCACAACCCTATCAGAGAAGGATACTGACTAGAGAAATGACAGAGAGGAGTACAGGTATGGCCAGTTCTGGTTTGGACAGTAATGATTGACTCCAGAACCAGAATGGAGAAGCACCATTAAGGGAGACAAGTAGTGATGAGGTCCCAAACCATGCATTAACTGTAATGAACCCGGCTTTCTCTACTATAGAACCCCCGCTCTTAGGGTTGTTAACTGTACAGAACAAAGTATCAGACACTACCAAGGATATTAATGAATTTATAAATCCCCCTGTTCCCACTGGGTCGCTTCTTTCCTGGAACATCGCCGGACTGAGAACGAAAATGGACTCCCCAGAGTGGGCTTCTTTTATCAGCCGGCATGAAATATGTCTATTTCAGGAAACCTGGGCTCTGGAGCAGTTGCATTTCCCGGGGTACTTAAATTATGGAATCCTAGCGGAAAAGAGAGGGAAAGGTCGACCGTCAGGCGGCCTGGCGATCTGGATTAAACAAGATCTTGCTGTAACAGTTAAGGTAATTCCTACCAAGCACAGAGATCTCCAGGCCCTTTTGCTGGAGTTTGCGAAGCGTGACCCTATTTACATATATAATGTATATGCCAGAAGTACCGGGGGAAAGAACTCGGAAATTCTAACACTTCTGGACGAACATCTAGAAAGTAATCCTCTCCACCCTAACAATATTATTATTAAAGGGGGAGATTTTAATGTAACTTTTGAACCTCTCCTGAATGACAATTGGGACCTTTCAGATGAAGAAGATAGGGCATGGGGGTCCCTATATTGGACTTAACACCCATCAAAATATGGACGCAAATTGCTATTCAACTTAACTCCCTCTGCCTAAACAAAGGAGTCAGATCTGCCAACGGTAGAACACCGGGCGATAAAAGGGGGGCTAATACATATAAGACTGGCCCCCGGCAGAGTAGAATAGACTACATTCTTGTCAGCCTGAGCCTGTGGAGGTATTTGCAGGATATGCAAATTATAGACAGAGTAGAAAGTGATCATAATCCCCTATTGGTTAAAATATCTTATTGGGAATCATCAGCTGTTTTAAAAAGGGCGGCTGACGCCGCTACTACGGTGGACGTCGTTATCACTAATGATATGCGTCACGTCCGCTGGACTAAAGTCGCAGTCAATCAGGAGAATGTAGATTTTGTAGCTGGTAAGCTTATTCAGGCAATAAATGATTTGAAGGGGGCAGTGATTGAGGAGCGCTCAACTATTGGAAATGATAGTGTAACCAGGATACATGAGGCTTTCTTTAAGGACCTACGAACAGTGTTTGTCAAGCCTTCCCAAAAAAGTGGTTCTTGTAAACAACTCTCTCCACGCTGGTATTCAGCAGACTGTAGGCAGGCTCGCTTGGAGCTAGGTAGAGCCCTTAAAAATGGCTTGAGTTTAAATGTCCGGGTAGCTAGGGCAGCGTATAAATCGGCCATTTTCCAATCCAAGCGTTTGTGGGATGAGCAGAGGTGGGCAGACTTGCAGGAAGCAGGACAACATAAAGATCCACGAAAGTTCTGGAACATCTACAGGAAGGGTGTGGATAGTAACTCTGACAAACCACAGAACTGGGTCCCGCAGGATAAATGGGTATCCCATTTCAAACCTCAGTTTGCGATGGCAGCAGGGCAAGATTCCTCTGCTAAGGTGTCTTTTTCACCTTTTTTGGAGGATCCATTTACCTTGGGCGACGTTCAGCTGGCACTGGATAACGTTGTTCCTGGTAGAGCGCCAGGAATTGACGGCATCCCAGCTGATCTATTCCTACAAGATAGGGATTCTTGGGGACCATACATACTACTATTGGCAAATGCAGTGGCAAGGGGAGCATCGGTCCCTTTTTCATGGAAAGGGGCCGAAATAATTCCAGTCTACAAGAAGGGGGACAAATCTCAGCCTGGAAATTATCGACCAATTACTTTGATCGACACTACCCAGAAGATCATTGGTAGGCTTATTTTAGATAAGGTTCAGGACTGGGAAAGGGAGCACAGCATTTTGTCTCACTTGCAGGCTGGCTTTTGAACTTGCGTTAGCACGGTCGATCAAGTTATGCATTTTACCATGCTATACTGGAAGACCGTCCTAATTGGCAAAGGCAGCCTCTATGCCGCCTTTAAAGATCTAAGGGCAGCATTTGATTTGGTCCCTCGCCAAACGCTATGGAAAGTACTCAATGAAATGGGAATGCCAGGGGAACTTCTGTCTCTAATAAGTCCACCAGGAGAACTTCGCCCAGATTAGGTGGGGTAGTCCTGGTAATGTTACACCACAGTTCCCGGTAGAAACAGGTGTCCGCCATGGATGTGTCCTGGCACCAACATTATTTTCCTTATATATAAATGATGTTGCAAAAATTTTAATTGATTCTAATGTTGATGCTCCTATTCTTGCAGGAGGCAAAATCCCTATATTAATGTTTGCAGACGATTGTCTTATAGTTTCAAAAACCCCGAGCGGGCTACAGAAGGCTCTGACAATTTGAGGACTTCTGTGCCGCCCGTGGTTTGGAAGTTAATGTCCTTAAATCTAAGTACATGTCTTTTAATGCACCTAAAGTCAACAGGGGTACTGTACATATGAGTAGCGGCCCACTTGAGAAGGTACAGGCATTTAGCTATCTGGGTATCTGTATTCAACAGGACTTGTCCTGGAGGCAGCAGATTGATTTGGCCACCCTGAAGCACCAACAACTTTCAGGAGATTTGACTATAGAGCATTCTAGGTCTTTGACTAAACCGATAAGTCAGGTGTTAGCGGTCTACAATGGCAAGGTAGTTAGTTCTACTCTGTATGGTGTGGAAATGTGGGGAAATGAAAGGCTAAAGGGGATGACTGTCTCTGAAAACACATTTCTCAGAAAACTAATAAGGATACCACAAAGCACCCCATTTAATCCTCTGCTTTATGACCTGGGTATATCACCAATAGCTCTAATCGCATCTCTGCGCCCAATATTATATTGGCGGCGAATCTGGACTACACCGGAACTGGAAACATACACCAGAGGGCTGTTGGATGTGATCAATAGTGACGGTTCCCGGACAGTTAAATGGCTGGGACATATTAAAAATCTTTTGATTGAGCTAGGACTAGGTGAATTGTGGAAGGATCCATTGCACGCCAGGTTCCCATCGAAGAAGACATTAAAGACTTTATACTGGAACTTGGTGGCTACAAAGATTTTTAGTACTACTCCTTCACAATCTCTTGTAGGTCTATTCTAAGAAATCAAAGATTGTCCCAAACTTGAGGAATTCTGGGATGTCATTACGAAGCCCCTTGACCGCAAGCTTTACTTTCAGCTAAGAGTGGGAAGCCTGCCTGTAAGGGCATTCTCAAATAGATGGACCAGTGGGGGCAAGGTGGCTTGTCCAGCTTGCTCAGATGTTCCTGAAACCATCGGCCATCTTCTGTTTGAGTGCCCAATGTATGCAGCGCCGAGACGAAAGTGGCTAAAACCGATGTGTAGGTCATTGGGAACAAGGAAAGGAATGTTTGCAGTTAGACTCATTCGCACCAGTTCTAATATGTGTGTACATAGCCGTGGCGAAATTCTTAGGATGGGCATGGACGATTAGAGCCCGACTCTTGAAAGAACACATTACTTAAAGTCGTAGGCTAAGCACCTCTGTTAAGAGTAATATTTTGCACATTTGTACTGATTTTGTAATGATTTTATCTATTTATTCATGAAATTTATATTCTGATTGTATAATGGTTATACTACTAAAAGTTTACACATGTACTTTTATATATGGAACACGCTTTTATGACAATCGTCGAATAAAGCTGACTTGACTTGATGCCAAGAAGAGACAGAACAAAAGATAGAAGGCAAGAAAGCAGATTTTCTGACCAGTAAGGTAAATAACCAGGACAAGGAAAAAGTTGAGGGAGACAGCAAAATTCCTAATCAGTGAGCGTCATCCACGGGGGCGCAGATAAAAATGCAGCCCTCCATTGCTAGTATGTATCTACCCCTAGATACGAGCGAGGAGGAGAAGGGAGCGTGAGAGTAACAAGGAAATCAAGGCAATATGGTTTGCAGCGGGGAAACAAGTAATGTGGAAAATTTGCAATGTAATGCAATACAGGTCATGACACATGGGGAGAGTGAGAGGATGCGAACGTGCATGTCCCGGGAGGAGCCCCTTGGATTTCAAATTGTAAAAAACACCATTCTGGAAGCACCCTCAGGCACACAGCCAAAGGATGGTACAACCAAGGAAATGGACTAGATAAGAGAGGCTCCCCAATGATTCCACCAACAATCCAGTGGCGGAGATGGGTAGTAAGACATTAGATATGTCTCACAAAAACAAGCACAGGACTGCTACATGGGGCAATCCTCAGAAAAAGATCATGTGGCAGCATATCTCTCCCCCGACTCTTTGGAAAAGTTTTTTTTCCCTGACTGAGGAATCAAGAGACTCTGACATTAGCATGACGGCCAGTACTGATGGCAGGAATTTTCCATCAAGCAAAAATAGTTTGCAAAGGGAGAGGGGGTCCCCGAAAAGAACCAAACGCTCATCAGGAAAAAGAAACCGCAAGAGAGCTTTCCGGGGGAGAGAGGACGAGGAAGAACTAGGCTGGGATTACTCAGCCACTCAGCTGCTACCCCCTGATGGAATAAACAAAACGCGAAAAACTCCAAGGGAGATGCCAGGGGGTAAGACTGCACAGAAAAATGATGAGTAATCAACCAAGCCCACCCTCTCTCTGATTTTACAATCCTTGCGATTATTCCAGGATGAGGTCAAAACAGAGAACCGACAGGCACAGCTTGCCTTAAAAAAATTACAAGGCTCAGTGTGCAAGATTGGGAAAACAGGTACAGAGATAGCAGAAAGAATAAACATGGTGGAGACTCGCACCGAGGTATTGGAGAACACCGTAGATCCGCTGAAAACGCCGGCTACATCACCAGAGGGAACTTTGAGAAATGTGATGTGGAAGCTAGAGGAGTCTGAGAATCGCCCACGTCTCAACAAATTGAGGTTGCTAGGGATACCTGAAAATTGCGAAGGCAGTGATATAAGGAAGTTCACAATCACCATGCTGAAAAACTCTTTGGCAGAACTTGCACAGCGGGATTGGGACAAAGAAGTCTAATGTGTTCATAGATTCCCTCTAACAATCTCAAAGCGCCCATCCAATGGTCAGTCGTATTCTTGTGCCATATTGATCTATTTTGGAAATGTTCTGCTGCACCAGGCCGCGTAGGACCTGGCTAGACCTAACACTAAAAGGAATTTTAAACTTCACAACTGTTTGTTTATGAATAAGAAGTGGAAGCTAGACAGCAGAATAATAAACACATGAAGGATTGCACTTCTGAAATTGTGCATGCCTGGTGTCTGTTGGCCTAGAACTGGAACTTTGAAGATCTAGACCCAAAAGTCCCACTGGAGAACTTCCATTGGGATCTGTGGACTTTCAGCCAGGAAAGGGGGCTGGCTGAAATTTTTATAAGGGTTGTCGGAAGCTCAAAGATTTAGAAGTTGCATGTTCTTTCGGGTACGGAAAAAGGGACTGTGTGATAAAAAAATAAAAGTAACCAGCCTTTCTGAGTTTTCCTCATTCTGTATTGAGCAGGAGACAGATCAGCACATTCCATTAAAGTTGAAGAACCACCATGGCTGACAAGAAAGAGGGCCACCAATTATTTTCAATAGAAGAGGCTGCTGTGCCCTTTCTGTTGTCAGTGCTACAAGAGGAAGAGCATAATGAATATTTGATTATTGAGGAGATAAGTGATCCACCAACTGCGCCGCCTGGAGATTCCACTGAATAGTAATTGTGCAATTTTTTAGCCTGTATGGAATATTAAATGCCCCCAAAGTCACTTACAAATTATGTGACTCAGTCTTCTGTTGTGAACAATTTGGCAAGTACTCATATGGAACTACAATCAAGAAGAACCATGTGAAAACTAAGGTAAGCCAAAGCACTCACACAAAGCAATTGAACAAAAAAGAGAAGAAGAAAGTAATCTAAGCAAAAACCATCAAACCGAAAACACAGAAGGTATTACACCACAAGTAGTTAATATAGCCCAAGAACTGGGCAATGCCCCATACTTGTGTAATGTATCACTGTACTGCATGCGATGCAAACATTACATGTGGTTGGAAGAGCAAAAATTGAAAATAGTCCCATTAGGATTTGCTAAAAAAATATTTTATTTATAGAGGTTTCATGCCTCAGTGCATTTACTTGTGGTACTGGTTCAAGGACTAATGGCCTCAAACACTGCAGAGAAGCCTTGGATCTGTGTTTCTCCTCCAACACTACACAGACCCTAGCCAAGCTGGGGAAATGTACGTTCAAATTCGTACCACTCTTACAAACACAACAAAACATACCAACACTAGGCATCAAGCAGCAGACCTCGGCCTACAGAAGCATCCCCAAACGTAAGCTGCACAATCTAAAAACCAAACTAGCATGGAGACAAAGGCCAAGTTACAAGATATCCTCAAACCAGTAATATTCAGTTCGGCACCCGTCCTTCAAATGTCCAAATGTTACAAGAGCTACAAGGGCCGAAGTCCAGCAAAGCAAGAGTTCAAAGTATTTTTACGGCAAGAAACTATACAGACTCCATATTAACGCCTAAACAATACAGTAAGAAGCTCACAGACAGCATTTAGTAATGCTACAAGAATAACACTCACCCCCCCTGAAAGGTACAAAGGAAGTCGTTGTTCCTAAAGCGAACATGCTGCATCAAACCAGCAAGTCGCCAAGGGTCCCAATCACAAGACATTTCATACACCGGAATACACCTGTCTAGTGCCAGTCGCCCAACAGTGCCAGATGTCCAATTTATAAAACAAAAAATCAGAACCAGGCACTACAACGGCTATGTTGGAAGGAACTGTAGAGCTCTTTATCAATTTTGCTTTATCACTGAACGTTATAATGAAGTGATTTTACTAATATGTTTTAATAGGATACATTGCTAAGTCTGATTTTAAGTGTTTTGACATATAATGATTTTAAGTAATCGATCATCATAAATAACATTACTTACTTACATTATTATTTGTTAAAAAAATTAATTCTTTATAGAGGTATTATGCCCCAATGCATTTACTTGTGGTTTTGTTGTAAGGACTATTTTGTAGTTGATGTTTATGACAACATTTTTCAAAGAAACTTAAAAGAAAAATAGAAACAAAACAGAAACAACCAAAATAAAAGACTCTTGTACGAACCTCTCTATTGTGCATAAATTAATGCAGTAATCTTTCTGTTATCAATCGGTTTTCTATAGGGATTATTATTATATATTGTTTATAAATCTAGTACTATTGAAAAATAGTGTACACATAAAGTTGTTGTTTAGTAGATCTCAGATAGGTCGTGTCCAAAATTTGGCCAATCCATTGATAGTAACAGTCCAGGCACTGTGCCCAACTTCTATAGAATCGAGACAAAAGGAGTGCGAAGCAGATAACTGACTGCAACTCATGTGCCCAAATAATGCTGGGCAAGGGGGACTAGGCGTAAGGGTTTCTGGGTGCAAAACTTCATTGTACGCAGCCGGAGGATCAGTGCAGGGGGAATGGATGCATGGGTGTTTGGATGCCGTTCCCAGGACCGGCTGAAAGCAAGGCCAGCATATAATCTCTCTCATGCACATCGGCAAAGACATTGATCAACAGGGGCTAGGTGCACAATAAATCGATACAGTATACCGCCCAAAAAGTTTTTTTTTTTAATTCTATTTAAGATCAAGCGAAGGTTTTCTCTGCTCATAATATGTTAAAGTATGTTTTCAAAACAGAACAATTAGGTGGGAAAAACCAAACAGTTAAAGAGACACCATCGCTATGAGTCAAAACATAATAAGCATTGGCAAAACCAATAGGGCCGGTCTTTACAAGCTAGAGCAATGGTCACATGTTTTTTTTTTATTGTAAGGATATGTTACAATGTCATTTGCTGAGCCAGTAGGTCTTCCTTTTATAAGGAGTGCCAAGCTATTTGTTTTGTTCATGCTTATTTCTGAAACAGGGTTTAGAAAGGTAAAAAAAATAATACAAAATACACTGAATTTAATCATTTCAAACATGAATGGTGTGGTTTATTTTTTTTACTCGGGAAAACTAAACACAATTTAAAAAGAATAAGTAAGTTTAAAAGAAAATGCTTGCCATAGCCGCCTTTAATTTTCACAGGACACCAAAATGAAATATGGTCCAGCCATTTGGTCCTCTGCAGTAGGCCAGAGAGCAGATTTATGTGCATTCAGGAGAAGAGACATCTCCTTTTCAGTTATGCTAATTACACGTCTGCCTTAAATGCCGGTTAACTGAATCCAACACCAGGGCCCCTCCCCAGTGCCATACAAATCTGTGGGCCAAGACCTGAGTTTTTGCGCAATATATGGAATGCGGGACATAAAACAACCCTATACCACCATGCTCTCTATCACACACTGGAAGAAATAGATCTGTTGCCGAGCTTTTGCAGACAAGGTGAGATGGGTTGGGAGAAGCTGGCAATATTCAGCAGTGCGTTTGGTTGGGGCGCAAGATGCTGCAAATCATAAAATGATTCTTACCCCAGTGCCATTTGGGCATGGCACTTTACCAAACTGCACACATTCAGTTATAATATTGGACAAGTTTGGAGTAATAAGGAAAACAGGTGTGCATCCCTACCCCCATTGTTGTATTTTTGTCGTAAAAAATGCCCTACATTGAGATGAGAAAGAAGAAACCAGGACTAAGATTGCATTCTTCCACACGACTGGTGAGACATCATGGTTCGTTAGAAAAGACATGGTTATATTCTGTGGATGATAACCTTCACTAACACTGGATGGCAATTCATTTTAGTTAAAAGGTTCATATTGATTACAGTGATTTGGAGACAATTACGAAGGAATTAGATTACGATGTTGTTTGACTGAAGCCTAACAATTGAACTGCATTGTGGGAAATGAACTTATGACATTGCAAAAGTAATTTTCAAAGTCAATCAATCAATCACAAAAATTTGTATAGCGCGCTACTCACACGTGAGGGTCTCAAGGCGCTGAGAGGGGGGGGTTGCTTCTGCTCGAACAGCCAGGTCTTGAGTTGTTTCCTGAAGGAGAGATGGTCCAGGGTCGTCGTAGGTGAGTGGGGAGGGAGTTCATTGTCTTGGCTGCCAGGTAGGAGAAGGATCTTCCTCCGACGGAGAAGGATCTTCCTCCGACGGTGGATTTCCGAACTCGAGGTACAGAGGCGAGGGCGAGGCTGGCGGAACGGAGCTGGCGGGTGGGTGTACAGTAACACTGTTGGCGAGAAACTGTCTAACAGGGGACCAATCGGGAGGGGTGTAAGTCATTAAGTAAGGGGTTGTAGAAGAATGGAGGGAACAATTGTCTGTCAAACTGGAAATGAGGACGTTTGATTTTTATTGATTACGGCAGGTATGGAACAGTGTTTTTCGTAACAGTGAGATGAAAGGAATGCTGGCATTTGAGTCGTAGGAGATAGAATGCAGGGATTGAGAAAGGGATTGGGAATGTATGGACATGTTGTCTAAGTGCAGGAGTAATGTAGGAAACATGGGGAGTGAGTGCGTAATGCATTGGAGTTTAAGGTTAGTAGCTGTTGGGGGGTTAGCTTAATGGAAGGACGCATTAGAGTGAATATATGAACGTATGGGTACGGGGTCAAAATAAGGGCGGATCGAGAGAAATATATGAATAAATTAGCTTTGATTGAAGGAGGTTTAATGAGCAGTATGATAGAGGGTGAGTTTGAGGGTGAATGAAAAGTAAGAGTGTACGTAAGGTTTATTTAAAGCGAGTGGGGCGTTTGAGTCGGCCACTAGATGGCAATCGCATGCCAGAGTAAACGTTAAGTGAGAGGTAAGAGTTAAAAAAAAAAAAAGTGGGATGAAGAGATTGGGAGTAAGAAAGGAGCCATATGAGGAAAAGTTAGTGTGTTCATTGTAATAAAATGAGACAGATGATGGTTTTGCGAGTTGTATGTGAGTGAAAGATAAAAACCGGGTAATTATATATATGAACTGAGAGGATCGTTTTGTTTAATGGTGTGCACTATTGTGGCAGAACTGGTTATGGGGTACAAATATAAGTTACATTTGAATGCAGCACCCAGATAAATTGCAAATCAACGTGTAAATACTACTGATGTTAGAAGTAGAAATATTTTTGCAAACATGATTATTTTTTAAATGTGATTGTTTTACTTGTCATTCCAGTGACCCTTGATAAAGGGCACAAGCGGCCCGAAATGTATTGGGTTTTGAAATAAATGAACACTGCCTTGGATGAATTTTTGCGTCATTCATGTTTTTGCAAGAGATTCGGATGGCCCAGCTTTAAAATAAGAAAACGAGAAAATTGGCATACCATTCCGCGTCTGGATGTAAAAATTGATGAATAAAAGTTGAATATAAGTGGTGTTACAGCATGGATTAGAAGGAATACATTGATTAACTTGAAATCATTGTGTGACCACTAAGCTGGCAATATGCAGCAGTGCATTTGGTTGGGGCGCAAGATGCCCCAAATCATAAAATGAGTCTTACCCAGGTGCCATTTGGGCCTGGCACTTTACCAAACTGCACGCATTCAGTTATAATATTGGACAAGTTTGGAGGAATAGAGAAAACAGGTGTGCATCACTACCCCCATTGTTGCATGTTTGGTATCAAACGTTGGAATCATACCCCAACACCAATTCCGGTGCTAGAAGTATGATCCATTGTACTGGGGGCTCCTTAGGGGATCCCCCTGTACTCCCAGTAACAGCCTTTCAGGGTCTGCCAGCAACCTATTGCTGCTGCTGACCAGTGCTGGAAGTATGATCCCATGTACTGCGGGGCTCCTTAGGGGACCCCCCTGTACTCTTGGTAACAGCCTTTCGTTGTCTGCCAGCAAGCTAGTGCTGCTGCCGGCCAAAGACACAATTCTGCCCTCCTGCTGCTGAGCTGAGCTCGAGTAGGGGTAGGTATAGCAATAGGTTTCCTGTCACAGGAGGGTGTAACCGCATCCCAGACAGGACTTAGTGTATTGAGCTGGGGTGGGGACGCTTTGCAGCACCACCAGACGGCTTTGAAAGGTACATTTGGTGCCCTCCTTGCATACTACAGTTTGAACCAGTTCAGGAACCCTTGGTTCCTGCTCTGGCACGAAACTGGACAAAGGAGATGGGAGTGTCCACCCCTCTGTCCAGCCCCTCCTTTGGGAGGGACCCCCAAGTCATCCCAATCCTTTCTCAATGGTACTTAAGGGCTCCCATGTGGGTGGGTCCTCAGATTTGTCATGGGAACAGACTCAACCCTGGAACTCCGTCACTTTTCAATCGTCTGGACACGTGGACTTCGACTGGAACAAAGACTGCACTTAGGAAGACTCCTGCTGCTCCTGCTCTTGCTGTTCTTAAAGTCTTCTGCATCGTCTGTGTCTGTGCTTCATCAAGGTCTCAAAAAGACCTGTGGGCATCAAGGAAACCCGAAGAAATCTCCCTTGGAGTGAAGGAGTCGTTCCCCTGCATATGCAGGCCCAGCAACAAAGCTGAGCGGTCTGCTGCTCCTGACATCCAACAAACATCCAGAGGCTCAACAACAAAAGTGGTGGTTCTGTGGCTCCACAGAGGCCTGACTTTTCTTCCCCGCAATTTGTAGGACAGTATCCCTCGTTGGGGATGCTGGGACAGAACCCCTGTGCACTGCATTGATTTAAATTGCCAAGGCTAGTTGGCTCTGCACTCTAGAGATCTTCGGGTTACAAGAAGCTCCAGCACCTCACTTCCTAAAGAACAGAGTCCTGCCTGCATCTCCTGCATCGTGGGCCTCCGACTTTGGTGAGCTGCTTGAGGTCCTCTTGCGACTCCTGTGCCTTCAGGCTGTAGGTCCTGTCGAGGGTCTTCCTTTGCTTCAGTGGGCTTCCCTGCTTGCTCAGAGCGTGATCTGACTCTCCTAATCTATGTGAGTTCCTTGGACCTTGGGGTTCCCATTGTTTGCTCCTTTTCGTTCTCCATGCTAGTTGCAGCTACTAAGGATTGTCAGTGCTCCCCCGGACACCGAACTCCTAGACACCGACATCCAACAGCTCATGCGCGGATCCTAGTCTCCCTCAGCGTCGCCTGGTCCTCACAACTACAAGGTCACCATTGTCTCTTCGTGAACCTACCGGCAATGGTGGGCATTGTGTTTCCATACTTCCTGGTCACCTCCAAGTGGCATAGACTTTGTCCCCTCTGCTGGCAGGTTCTTCATTTCCAGATTCCACCCTTGGAATCTACTGGACTCCTTCACAGTCTTCTCCAGAGGCATCATCTTCAAAGACTCCCATTGTCGTTAACGGCAGGTTCCAACATCACTTCCTCCCTATGCACCTGGCTTCCCTGGTGCAGGTAACCTTGTTCCTGGGGCATCCACTGGTGGGGTGGCTCTCCAACTTTCTGTCTTCCAAAGGGTTTCTTCGAGATCCTCCAGGAAGGGTACTGTTTCCTTAAAACTGTAACTGTGACTTTTCCATTGACTTCCGTTGGGCATGCAGCTGTGTTTCCACTCTGCACAAAGCCTTCATGGGATTCCTGGGTACTTACCTTGGGTGGTTCCTTGTGTTCCCAGCTTCTCTGAGTCTTCTGGTCCAAGTCCCTTTCTCCTTTGCAGTTCACATTCCACTTTCTTAATGTATGGTTTGGTCTCCCACTGGAGACCAGTGTATATTTGTGATACTTACCTGATTATTTCAAAGTATTCTTGTGCATTGTGTTGATATCTCCGGGTAGGAGATATACCAATGTGTCAGTGAGTGTGTTGTGTAATAAAATACTTATTTTATATACATACTGTATGTTTCTTTTTCATTTAACTTACTCTATTTGATTAAAGTTGGTAAAACAAGCTGCTTTACACTTCTACAAGATAAACCTGAAGGCTGCACTCCACAGCTATCACTTTGAGACCTTTCTATGGTTTTCAAAGACCACTAAAATCACCATAAGGGTTATCTGGATTAGTGCAAGGTGCATCACTTGAATAAGTGTGCACCATCTACTAAGCCAGCTTCCAACATACAGTGTTGAGTTATTTAGACTTTTTAGGTATTCAGGGTCTTAAGTAATTCCTTGAATGTGCTTAACGTGCCCATTGTGAGCATCACACATTGTGTTTGTTTATAAAGTGATATCATTGGTGATGTCATATGATCTCATTAACGCTCTAGACCAGTGATACTCAAAGTACGGCCCAAGGGCCACTTGCGGCCTTTTTTACCTTTATATGCGGCCCCCTCGGTGAACAGCAGCACTAACTTCTGTTTATTTGCTAGAACTAATATTTAGAAAATGATGTTAAATAAATGAGCAAGCATTTTTTAACCTGCAAATAAATGCTTGCCTGTTTGTTTAACATGTTTTTGAACCTCCTCCCACAATTCATGACCGACCCAGCCCGCCTTTGGGCACCCTGCTAGCATCAGTGCAGCCCTCAGGCACACCACAAACTGTACTTTGTGGGCCCTGGGCAAATGTTTGTGAGTACCCATGCTCTAGACAGTTCTTCAGTGATGCCATGTGCAAGATGATGCGCTGTACATGGCGGGATGCAAGGTACATCTCTTCTAAAACCCCAAAACTACACTCAAGAGTATGCAAATTCAAATGATTGGATCCAGTTTTTAAAAATGACTAGCGCTCAAGCTATCAGAGCAAACAGCAGCTCATCTCTCTGTGCTATGCCACAGCTGAGTTTTACTAATTACTTCTTCCAAAAAAAATGAACAAGTCAAACCGTCATACCATCCTTCATTTACCCAGTTCTGCCAGGTACATGCCCATTACATCACCTGATCATTACTTTGCCATGGGTAAGCTGTGTAAAGCCGATACGGATATAGGGTGAGGGCTATTTAGTTAAAAATAGGTTTAGAAAATGTTACGCATAAAAAGTGGCAGGATGGTTTCCCTCTAAGATGATGTAGTGTCCGGCAATATACACATCTAAAACCTTCGGACACATTTTTGCTAATCTGGTTAAGCCAGCTCACTTCACTTCTACTTACAGCCTTAATAAGCAGAAGAGGCTAGTTGTACTTTGCATCCTGAAAATAATGTGGATAGTGATTTTAGATTCAAGTCCAAACTGCCAGCTGATTGGGTAATGTAAAAATGTAAATAAAGCACAAACAGACCACTCCGAGTATGAATCCCGTGGTGGCAGATACCGAAAACATGGACGATCAAATGACGAATTAAGATATACATGGGCAGATATATTGTATTTTTAGCCTACTAATCTAATCACATGACATTAAAGCCTTGACAAAGTACATTGAGGTATTACCTCAAACACAACAAGTCATGGGTTTAATGCTTGAATTAATCTCAGCCATTTGCACTCACAAAGGCCACATTCCCTTCTATTGTCTTTTGCTCATTGTTCCACTCTGGACAAAGAGCCGCCTTATGCAAATCAGTTACGGTCCTGCAAAACAGTTATGGTCCTGCTTTTAAAGGTACAGCCCAGTCCAAAAAGAAAGGCCAGGCCCCAACTAGACAAGAACACAGGCAATCCAGGACACGTTTCAGCCCACTTGTGGGACTCACTAGTGAGGTTCAGCTTGAGTACTATAGCATAGTGGTCATAGAAGAACCCATGTCTGCATATATCGTTCCCACCTTCATGGATGTAAGAACCAGAACAAAATTCAACTCAGCTCACTTATAAAAAGAAAAAATAATAATTAATTAATTCAAACGTGAAAGAATGTTTTTTATTTGTTTCAATAAAACAACTGGATTAACATTTACTACCAGTGAATATAACCACCGCTATGCGGTTCCATGTCCAAGTTCACTCAAGACCTCTTTGCACCACTGACAGATAATCTGACGGGCTACTGTTAGTGAACGAAATTCAAGGCAAGTTAGATGCAAATCTATCCCCGTTTCTCCTTGAGTAAGCACATTTGAGCTGTGCTGCCTCATGGTAATTAAACCAAAAGGGGTTTGGCCCATTGACGGGAACCAGGTAGGGCCAGAAATACAAAATATATACAAGAAGACCCGGAATCCCTCTTTTCAATATAACGATAACCACACTATATTCTTTTGTTGGTTAGGCTATATTTATCAGCCTTTTACTTTTTAATTTTTCAATGTTTTTTGAATAGGAAAAAACTCATCAATTCTCAGAACCACATACAATTTATACAAACTCAACATAAATTCAAAACAAATACATACATTACAGCCAAAATAAATTAGACATCAAACATATACAGTGTACGTCAATTGTTCAATTGCTCCAAATTTCAATGTGCAAGACACGAGCTCTACTCAACATATTGTCTCTCAATGAAAAGTATACCTACAATCTGCCTATTTGTAAGGTACTAAAACAACCAAATTTGTTGTGAGTATACAACTTTTTGAATCAATATACATAATTTCATTCATTCCTGCACTTCAACATGTCAGAACCTGCCGACGCGTTTCCAGCACTGTATAACCTCTTCACGGGCTTTCCTCAGGGCTTCTTACTAATGGCAAACTTGGTGATCTTCTTGGAGCTTCTTAATCTATGGGACTTTCTGGACGGTTTACCATGTCAGCGACAATCTTGAACGTCAGCTTGTTGCAACCAGCGGTAGAATTCCAAAAAACTTCTATGACCAATGGGGGGGGCACTTCACTTGTTTAATCAAAGTTCGTGGACCCGACTGCCATCCTCATGCGATCGGTCCTTTGAATAGTGTAAAACGCTCCTGGCGCCCCTCCCCGTACTTCTAATCCGCTGTGTGTACTTAATGCAGCGCTTCTCCGCGATCCATAATTGCCGTTCTGAGCGCTTCCAGCCTTCCTCTCCGTGAACCGCGGAGAGGAAGGCTGGAAGCGCTCAGAACAGCAATTATGGATCACGGGGAAGCACTGCATTAAGTGCACACAGCGGATTAGAAGTACGGGGAGGGGCGCCAGGAGCGTCTTGCACTATTCAAAGGACCGATCGCATGAGGATGGCAGTCGGGTCCACGAACTTTGATTAAACAAGTGAAGTGCCCCCCCATTGGTCATAGAAGTTTTTTGGAATTCTACCGCTGGTTGCAACAAGCTGCCGTTCAAGATTGTTGCTGACATGGTAAACCGTCCAGAAAGTCCCATAGATTAAGAAGCTCCAAGAAGATCACCAAGTTTGCCATTAGTAAGAAGCCCTGAGGAAAGCCCGTGAAGAGGTTATACGGTGCTGGAAATGCGTCTGCAGGTTCTGACATGTTGAAGTGCAGGAATGAATGAAATTATGTATATTGATTCAAAAAGTTGTATACTCACAACAAATTTGGTTGTTTTAGTACCTTACAAATAGGCAGATTGTAGGTATACTTTTCATTGAGAGACAATATGTTGAGTAGCGCTCGTGTCTTGCACATTGAAATTTGGAGCAATTGAACAATTGACGTACACTGTATAGGTTTGATGTCTAATTTATTTTGGCTGTAATGTATGTATTTGTTTTGAATTTATGTTGAGTTTGTATAAATTGTATGTGTTTCTGAGAATTGATGAGTTTTTTCCTATTCAAAAAACATTGAAAAATTTAAAAGTAAAAGGCTGATAAATATAGCCTAACCAACAAAAGAATATAGTGTGGTTATCGTTATATTGAAAAGAGGGATTCCGGGTCTTCTTGTATATATTTTGTCTCAGGTAATTATGCACCTTTATCTTTACTAGCAGCGCCCCAAGAGGATCTTGTTCTCAAAATTCAGAAGAAACCAATGCCATCTAGGAGCAGGTTATGCTATGAAATGCTGGATCATCATCCCGCTTACGTGCAAGCAATATCTAGACATCCCCACCACCTGCACGAGTCATGGAGTGATGAAACACAGCGAGTGAGTAAAGCCTTTCAAGGACCCCCCTCCCCCCCCCGTAAAAACAAGGAAAAACGTAAGACATGCCAGAAGGTATTTTGATAAAGTAACTGTCAGAAAGTGTGTACTGTGTAGAAACTTTACACGCAGCAGAAAAATGCTTACACCACAGAAGAAACACTGTCATTCCGACGGTATACACCCGTTACAACGCATCTTTTACTCCGCACTACTGTTACAACGCGACTTTTACAACGCATACCATTACAACGCATTGCGCTGGGGGGCGCTCTAGGATAGGGAATAAGTATAATTTACTATCCAACACCTTCCCTAGGGTCCACGGGGACTGGAGTTAGAATAGTAAATTATACTTACCACTATCCAGCACCTCAAAGCGCTATGCGTTGTAATGGTATGCGTTGTAATGGTCGCGTTGTAACGGTAGGTAGTTGTAATAGTATGCGTTGTAACATGGTACATCCCATTCCGACACCTTATTAGTTAGGAAAAGAAAAAAAAACAGCTATTTACAGCCCTGCAATAAGGTAGGATCGTAGCAACTAGTGATTTATAGAACAAAAGCATGATTTCATACAATAGAAATACATTTTGGTTGCAGATTTGCTTTTGGTAAATAGCGACATGTATATTAATCGCCGCTCACCTGATGTTTTCTTCCATTGGTTGCTTTGGGATTGTAGCATCATGGTTCTTTCTTGTTTTCATTTCTTGTGTCATCCTCTGCAGTTTTGCCCTTTGCTGATGCAGAACACACAGCACGGCTTGTGTACTTAACTGACCGAGCACATTCTCATCTCCCAAGGCTTCAACAGACTCCACCTGATGATGCCTACTTAGAAAAGATCTTCCATGTTTTATTACCTCATCATAGGTCCCCTTCTGTAAGAAAAGATGTCAAAGAAACATACAAATCAAAACGATGAACAAACCGGGCAAGGAAACAGGTTAGCAATTGTTTCCATGAAATAGCACAAGTTTAACTTGCAAAGTTTGAAAGCTGGTGCACGGTGTTAGAATATGAATGGTACTCCATCAGTAACTAACAGATGTTTGTGCTGCAGTGCCCTTTAACTTGTCTTATGAATCATTGAATCCCTGCACATCCACCTCTACAACATCTGACTCACAGATCAGAAACAAATAAACCAGAAAGCTTCTTTATGTAATGCAATCAGTCCTGCTGATCCACTTTCCTGCTCAAACAAAGAAGAGGCAAAGGTTGCTAAATTACCAAATTACTATCCGGTGATTTTTATCATTCTGATGTGTTATTCCTCATCTAAGTGGCTTTATGACACAATAAATTGTGTCCGCACCTCACAACATGTATCTCACTGCCAAAAAAGAAATTTAAAAAGTGGACTTAGAGGTTTGTAGGGTCTAATCCCTTCTACCTCTTGTGCAAGGTCCTATGTATGGCCACCTACAGGACAAGTTGATATTTGCTACCATAGCCATAACAGTCGGCAGCTAAAGAAACCCAAATGGGTTGAAGGGAGTGGTGTAGGGAGGAAAGGTAAATCTGAGGAAAGTGAATAAGGCAATCGGTAAATAACCACCTCGCCATCATAGTCTTTATCCTACTTCTTCATGACATGATGAAGAATACACCAAAGCAGCATGCACTTTATTTCTTGAACCACACGCAAATATTTCTTCAACAATACTGATGAAATCACTCTTGCAGCACTGAAGGACAAATTACTTACCTTCGGTAAGGCCTTATCTGGTAGAGACAGTATCTAGCTGCAGATTCCTTACCTTTGATTTTCCCAGGCATCAGACTGGATCTAGAAGATTCTTCTTTGAGGAATACCTCTGCCTGTCGGTAGGCGACATTGGTCGGCTTCACACGACTGTGTCACCTATATTAGGAGCCACCTTGGCACGCTGATGTCAGTTACTTTTCACAACTTTCCATGCCAAAAACACGGAGGCATGAAGAGTACGGACATTGGCGTGTTTAAAAACTAGTGCCCTTAAAGGGAACAACCCTGACCCTAGAAACTTGTCAACAGTACAGGGAGAACGGATGAGTCAGTAAGGAATCTACAGTTAGATACTGTCTCTAGCAGTAAAGGCATTACCAGAGGTTACTAACTTGTCCATCTGAAAGAGAAATCTAGCCGCAGATTCCTTACCTTTGAAGAGCTACCCAAGCAATACCATCCCCGGAAGAGGGGCAGCAGACATGTTTCAGACTAGAAAGTCCTTCAGGACTTTACAGACAAATGACCATCCCTTTGGACTTGACCGTCAAGGCAGTAATTCATGGTAAACATGTGTGGGGATGCCCATATAGCTGCCTGAAAGATTTTCACGACTGGGACTCCACATGCTGAAGCAACAGTAGCATCCTTAGTTCTGGTGGAATTAGTTCTTAAGTCTTCAGACGGCTGCTTCTTTGTCTTGATGCAGAGGACGACCCATCTGGAGATGGTCCTCGTCTGCACTTCTCGACCTTCCTTCGTTCCGACATACCCCATGATGAGTTGGCCATCCACCCGGAACTCTTTTGTGCAGTCAAGGTAGAACGACAACACTCTTTTAGGGTCCATACGGTGAAGTTGTTCCTCTTCTTCAGAGGGATGCGGAGGAGCAAGGAAAGGGGGCAAGGTGACAGATTGGCCCACATTGAAAGGTGTTAGCACTTTAGGAAGGAAAGAGGCTCTAGTGCTAAGTACCAACTTGCCAGGGAATATCATCAGAAAGGGAGGCTTGGACAAAAAAACATGCAACTCGTTCACCCTCTTGGCAGATGTGATTGCCACTAAAAAGGCTGTTTTTATTGTGAGCAGCCAGTGGGGGCAACTGTGCAGGAGTTCAAAAGGAGCAGACATGAGAAATGTGGGAACCAAATGAAGGTCCCACTGAGGCATAATGAAGGTGAAAACATATGTACAAAGCCTTTTAGGAATCAATGTACAATGAGTGACTTTAATAAAGAGGGTTGGTCTGGCTGCCTCGAAAAAGCAGACAAAGCAGATAAATACCCTTTCAAGGTGCCCAGAACAGAGCCCTGGTGGGCAAGGGTCAAAATAAAAAGTAAAACATCGAAAAGGAAAGCAGGAAGAGGGTTGACAGACTTCTCTGTACAATATATCACAATTTTCTTCCACTGGC
The DNA here is from genome assembly GCF_964263255.1 of Lissotriton vulgaris. Classification (NCBI taxonomy): domain Eukaryota; kingdom Metazoa; phylum Chordata; class Amphibia; order Caudata; family Salamandridae; genus Lissotriton; species Lissotriton vulgaris. Next base: position 598,597,076 of record NC_141696.1, read on the forward strand.
AGGCATATATGGTCTTAGTGAGAGCCCAATAATGCCAGAGAAAAGTCTGGAGGTGGAGCACGCCTTTAACAGCCAGTCGTTGAGATAGGGGGAGACTGGCAACCCTGATCTCTGCAGATGAACTGCGACCACCGCCATCACCTTGTGGAACACCCAAGGGGCGCTGGTAAGGCCGAAAGGGAGCGTTGTGGACTGAAAGTGCTCTTGGACCACTAAGAATCGCAGGTAACGCATGTGGGCAGGCAGGATTGGGATATGAAAATATGTTTTGTGCAAGTCCAACGCTACCATCCAGTCCTCTGGGTCCAGGGCAGACAAGACCTGAACCAAAGTGAGCATCTTGAATTCCTACAAGCAATTGAGGGCCAGAAGGTCTAGGATAGGACGAAGGCCTTGTCCTTTTTTGGGACAAGAAAGTAGTGGGAATATCAACCAACGCCTACTTCTGGTGCTGGATCCCTTTCTTTGGCACCCTTGGCCAAGAGAGCCATGACTTCGTCTCGGAGCAAAAATAGATATCCCTCTGTCAGTTGGTCGAAGGATGGAGGGTTGGAGGAGGAGGCTTGGAGTGGGGATGGTCTTGAAGGGGAAGGAGTAGCCCCTTCTGATAATCTAAAAAGAACCCACCTGTCCGAAGTAATGTTTTGCCAGTGGTGGATCCTGTTCTTGAAGGGCACGACTATGAGAGTTTGAACGCTGAAACTGCTGGGATGGTGACTTGACCTTACCTCTGGCTACCTTATCTACAGGGTCAGAATGAACTGCGGCCTTGTGCACGAGTTGTGGAACTTGCGCAGCTTGGTGGCTGCGGTAGGGCTGGCGCTGTAGAAAGCTCTTTCCTTCAACCCCGAAAGGTGTCAAAAGGCAGACTGGGGAGAGGAGGCAGCTGAGAGGCCCAAGGACTTGACCGTAGCCTGTGAGTCCTTAAAGTGCTCCAGCGCCGTGTCTGCCTAGTCTCCGAAGAGATAGGTGCTGACTTGTATTTTGCTGTTTCTGTCATTGCATCCAGATATGTGATACAAGTAACATCATACCTACAACAAGTAAGGACTATTGGCTTTGTCAATGGTTATTAGTTGCATAAGATAAATAGGCTGCAACTATGGCTTGTTAGATATAATATTGGGGACATTAGTTACACATCAGCAGAAGCGCATTGCTGGGTCGCGCTTACCCTTGTTGGACACCGTCGTGAGGAGCATCGCCGGCCATTGCGTGGAGGAGGAGCTGAGCGAGAGTCCTTCCAGGGGCAAGAAACTACTCTCGGCAGAGGGCTGCAGGGCTGCGAGCGTACCAGGGACTCCAAATCCCAGGAGTCCCTGATAGACCGCTGACAACATCCGGTCCGCTCTCCCTGCCGGCCCGCCCACCGCCCACCGGAGGGCTTTTTAAATCCTGTGCAGCGTTACCCTCATTGGGACATTAGTTACACATCAGCAGAAGCGCATTGCTGGGTCGCGCTTACCCTTGTTGGACACCGTCGTGAGGAGCACTTTTAAACCTCGCCGCACCCGCTCCGCGGGTGCCGCATCGCCGGCCATTGCGTGGAGGAGGAGCTGAGCGAGAGTCCTTCCAGGGGCAAGATACTACTCTCGGCAGAGGGCTGCAGGGCTGCGAGCGTACCAGGGACTCCAAATCCCAGGAGTCCCTGATAGACCGCTGACAACATCCGGTCCGCTCTCCCTGCCGGCCCGCCCACCGCCCTCAGACATTGTCACTTCTATATCTGGGGCAATCACTCCCGCAGAGCGGGACGCAGCCCGGAGCAAAGACCGGGCTAAGAGCGGGCCGTTTGAGGCCGTTCGAGGACGGCAGAGGACGGCCCCGGCCCATAACCCTTGGCTAGTTGTGATATAAGTAAGGTAGGCGACCCTGTGACCCAGAGCTTGATTGGCTATAAGAGACTTTGTACAGACTGTGAGGACTATTAAGTTATTACCCTACTTGTGTAAAGAGCGTGCCTAGTTCTGAGTACAGTAGTTGGTGCTAATCAGTAATCATGGTTTTAAGATCTGGTAAAACACGCAATGTCCAAATCCAAACACCCACAGGAGTGGTATCGGGTCCATTGGACGCTTTTATTACACGTGCCACGGGCATCCTGGAAAAGGAAATAGCAATGGTGGAAAAACGACTTTCCATTGACTTAGTCAGCGGAAAACGTTCTTCACTGGGTAGGCTGGCCAAGATTCCTAGTCCCGTGTCTCACGCACAAACACACGCAGCTTTTAATTGTATACATTTAGACACTACGGAAGCTATAGTTCATATGGATAGTGAGGGGATTGATCCTCCTGTACATACTTCACCTCATCCTGAACACCCATTGGATGATCATGAAGCAAGTGGGGAAACTGAAATACAGGATAGTCAAAATTCCGAATATAGTTCGGAATCTGTTGATTCATCCCCAGACTCACCCAAAACAGTTTCTAATGACCCAGTCCATACAGATTCCTTAGGTATAGACAAGGTTTCTAGGAAGAGAAAACAAGACACGAGCTACAAGGGAGGGAGAGAATGCAAGATGCCTAAACTAAAAGACACCGCTGGTAATTCCACATCGGCACTAGGCCGTCCCAGCGGAAAACAATGTTTTAATACATTGCCTAATGTCTTATGCCCCTCCCTCATCTCCCTAGGTTCCTCGAACCCATGCCCAACATGCCTAAGCAGTGATGATTCCCTGTTGGTAAAGATTGAGGCTTTGATGAAAAACCTCTTATTACCTGTCTTGGAGCGGACTAGATTAATGACATTGAAAATAGATTCACTGGAGGCTGTAGTTAATGCCAATTCTGCCATATTATTGTCCATACCCGGTATAAATCCAGGGGGGGGTCAAACCCCCACTTCCGGCCCCAAAAACATCTAATATTTCAAATACTCTCATTGGTAATTCCAGCAATCACAAACCCCCAGGGCCAGCAACAGATAGATCAAACAGGGGTGGCGTTCCTAAAAATATTCCAAGCAAGGTACCAGAGGCCCCGCCCCAACGTACTCACATGACGAAGCCCATGAATAAACCGGATAGATCAACCCCCGCTAGACGCCATACAACCAAACCACCCTCTCTGGCAAAACCCAGTACAGTCACCCATAACCTTCCTTCCCATGGGCCCCCGGTAAACAATCATCATAGTACCCTAAATCCTATGGTAGGAAAACTCCCTAGGCATACAACACCCCGGGTAGACATCCCTATAGAGGCTACACCATACACTATGGTACTGACCGGTGTAGCCCCCCTTCAATCTGGCAAAAGGGAGACTCATGGTGACCTGCGTAACAAGGTCATTTTCTGGTTGAATAAAAACAGACCCCTACCTCCTTCCTCGCCAACAGAAATCTTATTTGTAAGAAGGGTTGACTGGGTGGGCCAGGGTATCAAAGATCTGGAGGGCGACTGCATCCTAATATCATTCAGGGATCCCTGGGTGGTGGATACAATTTGTAGAGAAGCTAGGTTTGCCAGGCAGGGGGACGTCCAGACCCTAGACCTTTCATATTTTTATCCACAAAGACAGGCTTATACCATGAAGGCCCCTAAACAGGGACGACCCACCAATAGGAACTACCCCATGATAAGGACACCGCAATTACCGCTATTCCCACCCCTATTCAATCACTTTGGCCCCCTGTCTGATCTCGAGGCCATTGATTGACTTCAAAAACCTTCCCATACTCCTGAATCCGTAGAAAATGCTGACCTCGGGGTAGAGAGCGAGAGGCAGGGTCAGGAGTCCCCACAGTCCATCATTTTGGCAGAGGAGTGTAAGAGGGTCCCAGTACCAACAGGGATGGACATGTCATCTTTGAGGGTAGGGGGAACCCCCATGATGACTGAAAATAGTCAGAACACCGTTGGGAGATCTGAAAATGGGCGGGATGTTGGGGCTGGACAGGACAAGTTTGTAGTTTCAGAGGTGGTGGCCCCCAATGTGGCACCCACATCTGAAACTCTTGCCCTAGTGTCCTGGAATATTGCTGGGGTTAAAGGTCGTATCCATTCTGAAGACTGGCTGGAGTTCATTGACAAATTTGATATTATCTTACTCCAGGAAACTTGGGCTGTTGATCCAATATTTAGGCAGGGTTATGTAAATTTTCATAAAGCTGCCACTGGAAGTGCCACTGGAAATGCCAAAGGGCGAGCCTCAGGGGGGCTACTGATCTGGGTGAAACAATCCCTGGGATATTATACTACGGAGATAGGTGTACAAAACCCGGACCTCCTTATAGTTAAGTTGAGCAGAACTGGCTACCGGGACCTGATCCTGTTTAACATATATGCACGAGGTTTGCCGGGTGGCCGTATGCCACCCTTGCTGGAGGTATTGGATCCTATCCTGGCAGCCCTAGACAGCAATAACGTTATTCTTCTTGCTGGGGACCTAAATTGCTGCTTCAAACCTTTACTTGGCCCAGGGGACTGTTGGGGTTCCGCGGAGGACGCAGTATGGGGCATACCCGACCTGCTGCCCGTCAAACCGGTACCCGCCACAGAGGCAGCGGTGAATTGGATGGCCTTTTGTTTAAACAGTGGCTTCCGGGCCTGTAATGGTCGAACAAAATCAGACCAGGAAGCCAACTGCACATTTGATAATGGGTTAAGAAGAAGCCGCATTGATTATATCCTGTTGAAAGTAGGAGACTGGTCCCTGTTGGTGGATATGGAGGTATCTTCCCGTCCAGAAAGTGACCATAACCCTTTGACCTTGCAACTAAGGTTGCCAGGACTTGTGAGACTAGCGGAATCCAGTACCTCACAGACGGGGGACACTTATCTAACAAACGATAGGAAGAGGTTAAAATGGTCAAAAATTGAGGAGGATGTAATACTGAGGAATAAGGTTATTAGCGTGGTTAATAATACATATGACGAAATGCTGACCCACGCTGAGTTGGGGGACGACCCCGAAACAGCTGACCTTATCATAAATCTTCATAATCGTTGTTTTGAGGATTTAAAATCTTTGCTTTCGCAACCTCGCCGGCAGGGAAACAATAAAGCACCTATTCGCCCCCAGAAATGGTACAATAAAAAATGTAGGGAAGCCCACACTGACTTGGTTAAAGCAGTTAAGTCCCGGAATATGGGCCTAGTGAAAGCGGCTAGACTAACCTATAGGAAAACACAGGGGGAAGCCAAACGGGAGTGGGAGGACAAGTATTGGTTAGACCTATTGGAAGCTTCCTTGTCCAATAACCCCATTAAATTTTGGGAAATAGTTAAGTGGGGGAAGGATCCGGACGCACGCATTCCCGCAAATCATGTGCCCCCTACGGAGTGGGTAACTTTCTACTCAACCCAGTTCTGTGCTGTGAATTCCACGCCATCCAGCACTGTGGAAATGACATCCCACCCCACCACCCAAAGCGAGACTATCATCTTCACAGAAGGTGAGGTTGAGCTGGCACTAAATTTTACCATGCGAGGGAAAGCGCCAGGTATGGATCTTATACCCGCTGATCTGTTTAAAGCAAACCCCGCCCTGTGGATACCATATATCATCAAGGTGGCAAATTCCATAGCCGCAGGTGCAAGAATACCCAAATCCTGGAAGGGGGCGGAGATTTTACCGATTTATAAAAAGGGCAGTAGGTCTAACCCAGGTAACTACCGCCCGATTAGTCTTATTGACTCCATGCAAAAACTCATCGCTCGCATGGTTCTGGGCAGTGTCCAAGGCTGGATCGAAATGGAGGACATTCTATCTCCAATGCAGGCGGGCTTCAGATCGGGAACAAGCACCATCGACCAGGTGTTCAGATTTTGTCTGATCTACTGGAAGGTGGTGCAGCTCGGCGGCGGTACCATCTTCGCAGCGTTCATTGATCTGAAGTCCGCCTTCGATCTAGTCCCGAGGGACAAACTCTGGGGAGTCTTGAGGAACCTAGGAATGCCTGTAGAACTGCTCGATCTGATAATTAAATTGCATGAGGAGAATTTTGCGAGGGTAAGGTGGGGAGGACAGGGCCAAGTGACAGAACCCTTCCCAGTCACCCGAGGTGTCCGCCAGGGGTGCGTACTGGCACCCACCCTTTTTTTATTGTTCATCGACCAAGTGGTCAAATTTTTTGAATCGACCCCGACAGATGCCCCTATGCTGGCAGGACAGCGTTTCCCAATGCTCATCTTTGCTGATGACACCTTACTCCTCTCCAGAACACGCAGCGGATTACAGCGGGCCTTGGACCGCTTTGAGGAGTTCTGTGTCATCAGCGACCTTAAGGTGAACGTGGGAAAAACCAAATTTATGGTGTTAACTAAGAACTGCCCTGTCCGGAGCTCAGTTAGTATGGGTGGAGTCAAATTGGACCAAGTAGAGAATATGATCTATCTGGGGGTCACGCTAGATAGTCGCCTGAAATGGAAAGCCCAAGTAGATGCTCAACATCTTAAGCTTGCTCGACTTACTGGCTGCCTCCTTAGTGAGCAAAGAAAATCGATCACCAAGCGGGTTACCCCAGCACTCAAAATCTATGATGCAAAAATCAATCCAGCGATTTTATATGGTGCAGATCTGTGGGGCCATATGGATCTTACGGGTCTGTTTAAAATACAGTGTAAATTCCTCCGTAATTTGGTAGGTTTGCCACAGTCGTCGCCCTCCATTCCCCTTTGTCTGGACCTAGGATGCCCTCCTATTAATGAGATGGCCAGATTTAGACTGGTTGCCTTCTGGAGGCGCCTATGGACCTCCCCTGATCTTACCTTATTTGCAAATGGGGTAGCAGAAGTTAGGTCAATCAGGGGATCGGGAAAAATCCCCTGGTTCCAAATGGTAAAATCCATCCTGATGGATATGGGTTTAGAGGAGCTCTGGATATCCCCTGCCACCAGTACCTTCCCAACTAAATTGGCACTTAAAGAATTGTATTGGACTACGCTCCGTCTGAACAGAATCAATGCCTCCAGTTCTACCAACCTCACGGGTAGGTTCCTTTCCTTTAAGTTGGACCCATCTCGTGAACAATATTGGGATACGGTTTCAAAATCCTTAGACAGGAAACTCTTTCACCAGTTCCGGGTGGGCTCACTGCCTCTGAACACCTTTACGAAAAATTGGCTGTCAAGCACCACGGATCATTGTAAATGGTGCCCAGGCCATAAGGAAACTGTGGGTCACTTTTTGTTTGCTTGCCCTAGATACCATGCACCAAGGGCCAAATGGCTAAAACCACTGTTTCAGCGCCTGCCCATTAGAAAATCTGAAGAAGCCATTCATGTATTAAAAACTAATACACTAGAAATTATTACAGTGTGCATGGCCAAATACCTGGGCTGGGCCTGGATACTCAGGGCAAAACAATAGTCCAACCTTGGATTGTTTTAACATACCGATGGTTTGTGCATTTTCTTTTCTGTAAGTTTGCTCATCTGCTCCTGTTACTGATTACTTTTGATGTATCATATCTTACCGTTCGGAACTTATTTGTAATCCTCTTTTCCTTTAAGGAAAACTTGCCTCAGGACTGTCTTTACATTGTTTAATGCTTTTTTTTGGTTGTTAATGAATGTGTATTTATTGTCAATTAATGTTTGTTATTATTTGTCTTTTATGATTTTTTTTAAATCGAAATAAAGACTTTAAAACCTGGATAGGTGCCATCAAAGAGCATGTAGATGAGCGAAGCCTGGACAATCCCTGAAAACCCAGATGCTCTCAGTCAGGCATGGCGTCTAACAGACACTGCCATAGAAATCGATCTGCCCAGCGAGTTGTTCGTATCTGAGCAACACCGAATGTGCGAACTTTGCTGGCTGCATGCCTTCCACCTGTTACGGCTTGGGAGAGAATGGCCCGGGTGTCCTCAGGGACCTGTGGCAGCACATGTGCAACGCTTTCCCATAGACAATAGGCATGTGATGTTCACTGACCGCAGTGCAAGGCTGGTGGAAGAAAATATTTTCTTGCTTCAACTGTTGGAGTCCCTGTCCGGCGGAGCAGCAAGGAATGCGCCCCGGGAGGTAGAGGCATCAACTAAGAAACTCTATTGGGTGGGGGGGGGGGGGGGGGGGGGGGGGGGGGGGGGGCGAGGAAGTTTGGGTCGCCCAGGGCAGGGCAGTGGTGGCGGGCAATCGTCCTGATCACATGCGCCCCTGTGCTGGGTTTGGACCATGTTTCCAGAAGGACGTCCATGAGTGCTTCATTGAAAGGGAGCATGGGTTCCGAAGAAGCTCCCGGCTGTAGCACCTCTGTCAAGATGTTAGTCTTGACAGCCACTGAGGGCAGCTGGAGGTCAAGGCCCTCAGCTGCCCTACAGACCACCATTTGAAAGATACTCCTTTCTCTGTAGCCAGGGGGGGGGGGGGGGGGACCCTGCCAGTATCTGGAGAGGTATCCAGTCTGCTGGCTTCACCCTATTTCTCATAGTAGTCCATGTCCTGTTCATAAGGTTGGTCTTCTGAAGGGTCCAGTGGCCCCTGCCTTCCAGAATAAGGCTTAGGAGATGACCTAAGCCTTCCAGAATAAAGCTTAGGAGATGACCTAAGACCTGTTGGTTCTGTCGACACCACCTTCAGCGTTGGTCGATGTGGTACTGGCTAGTCGGGATGAGGATAGGACTGTCACCAGGGAAGGTAGCAAAGGCACAACCAGCACCGGTCCAGATCCAATGCTGGATCCAGGGGGTGGGAAGGACATTGGCATTAGGGCTGCAGCCACCAGCACTGAACCCGATGGAGCCACATCTGACCCGGCGGGCCAGAAGGTGCGCCGGAGTGGTCAGGCACCTCAAAAATTAGGCGCAAGGCCTCATAAAAATTTTAATTGAGCAGGGGTCATTCTGGCTCCCAGCAAAGTAGGAAGGCGCAGAGTCGACTCAAGCGCAGGTTACAGAGAACAAGGCCTTGAACGCAGAGGCTCCCCCATCACCTCAGCCGACTGGCGGGGAGAAGTCGAAGCACGCTTTGACTTTTTGTTTCTCGTACCCGAGTGTCCTGAAGATCGTGAGTGGGACAAAGAGGACTTGGGACTCATGGAGCAGCCCCGGGACCTTCCCCCCTGATTGGGACCGTGATCTCAGAGGTGTCTGGCAAGCAGTAGCCTGCTGGGCCCCAAGCAGCTTTAGGGACTGCTCCCTCAAAGCCTACAGAGCCATGGCTGGCAGTCAGAGCACGACCTGGGGTTGTGGTCGTGATCTAGATGCCACAAACAAACCAAATGTGGGTCCATCACCAACATGGTGCGGTGATAGGCACCGTGCGGCTTGAATCCTGGAGTCTTCCTTGACATGACTCTCATACACAGAACAAAAGGGGTTTACAAAAAAAATTAAATCCAGTCAAAAAGTGACCGCGGGTAGCGCTCTTCACGGATCAGCACTTGACTGGTGTGGTAAGAAAAGAACTGGCATCAGCTCGCTGAGGGGGTGAGGACAACACTTCCGGTGACTACATCACGCAGAGCCGACCAACGCCACCTACCGGCACGCAGGTGCATTGCTTGAAGAAAAACCTTCCGGATCCAGTCTGATGCCTGCGAAATTCAAAGGTATGGAATCTGCTGCTAGATGTCTATCAGATGAAATCACATACGCCAAAGGGCATTTGACATGGTTTACATATCACCAGCTTGTTGTCTTGGATGGCAATTGAGGGCAGGAATTAAGTCATGGCTCAATTACTGTCTTGTAATTAAGTTCCACTAGTCTGTTCCTGGAAAGTGCGCATCGTCCTTGTGAACATTCCAATGGCCAAGGCCATCAAGATCTATTTGAGTCAAATAATAGGTCAAGGACAACAGACCAATAATCATGGTGCAAAGCATTTCTTGCCTTTGAGAGATTGGGTAAAGAACATCGCAATATGCAAACACCACAAACCTGCATATAGGTCCACACTGCTGGCTTAAACTCAAGGGTGTGAAGAAGCAACATTTCCATGGAAGATGGAGATTACAGATATGAATATACACTTCGATATAAAGTCAGGATCAGACCCCAGAAACAAGCAATATGGGTATACCTGCTAGATACAGTAGCATGGAAAACAAATCCTCTAAATGTCATGCAGATGTAATTCACAACCAGGAAGTAGTCTACAGGATCAAACTAACATTTGGCATAAGGAGAGTCAAATCACAGTGATCTCAAAGCCTCTGGCTGACATCGCCGAACAGGCCGGTCTGGCTCTTTTTACATGTACCTATGACTCTCAGATCATCTTTTCACTCTCATATACTGACCCCTGCTCCACATCCTGCCTTCAGCTAGGTCTCAGGCGAATTGCAACATGGATGAACCAGAACTATCTGAAACTGAACAGTGATATAATTGGAGGTCTTAATCCTTGGTAAGGAGAAAGATCTTTGGGGTCCACTACATTGGCCTGCCGAGATGGGTGTTCTTCCGCGGCCTTCCAGCCATGTCCGAAACCTGGGCGTTTACATTGATGACTCTTTGGCCATGCATCATAAAGCAGTCAAGGTCACAGCCATTTGTTTCACCATACTAAAATGGCTTAGGCGGATCTGGATGCTACCTAATGTCATCCAGAAAACAGTGGTCCATGCCCTTATCACCTCACGGCTGGACTACGGGAATGTCCGTTTTCTGGGTGCAAATAAGGCTGTGACCCTTAGACTGTAGCTAGTACAGAACTCTGCAACAAGACTTCTTTGCAGAGTTCCCCGAACCACCCCCATCTCTGGCTATCTCTGTGACCTACATTGGCTCAGGGTGGAACATTGTATAAAATTCAAAGCCCTGAGCTACATGTTTAAGATCAAATGGAGTTCAGCACCACAATATCTGCACTCTCTTGTTTGCCCATATGTCCCTGCCAGTCATCTCCGTTCTGCCACTCTGAAAAATCTACGGTGCCCAGGTTCAAACTTGCCAGGATGGGTGGCAGGTCCTTTTCGTATCTTGGCCCGACCCTCTGGAATACTCTACCTCTCGCTATTCGTAAAGAAACCATTTACACTTGTTTTCGCCGATCCTTGAAGACCTGGTTATTTAACCAGTAACTTTGTCTCATCACTTCCTTTTGCATCCAGTTTCCGTCCTGGCGCCGGGAAACCCTTTTTGGGTAGCTGTTGCGCCTTACAAATTCAATAAATAAAAAAATAAAAAAAATAATAAAATCGATGAATCTCTAGAGCATGCAGTAATAAGGGTAGGCCACATGGGGATAGACGGGGTTTAGCAAAAGCCTGAGCCCAATACAACCCTCAAACATCAGACCCCATAGTGAGTGTTGGTGCCCAGAATACTCCAGATATCAGCAAATGCCGAAATAGCTGCATGTTTGATACTAACATACTGCGCCAAAGCAAGTCCCTTCTGAAGGAACTGGCAAATCAAGGGAAATTTGTAATCCTCTGGACACAAAAATGGGAAGAAGTGAGCTGCATTGATCTGTAAACAGATTGATGGTGGTTGACTGAACCACTCATATTTCTGCTGATAGGCCACGCCCTCCTGTATACGAACATGAGGCTAACAGATGCTCCTGGGCACCGTACCTGAAATGCCAAGGCTGCCAGAGACCTGAATCATATATCTGCCTGCCTTTTCAAAACAGCCTTGTTGCATAAAATCTCCAAACAAAAATCCATTGTCTTCCTCTGTTGGAGTCCCTAAAGTCACAAAAAAAGCATCCAACAATTCCTTTCAAATTGGTGAATAATTCCTTTCGAGGTAAGACTAGTGACACTGAGTCAAGTATGAAGCCAGTGTTTCTCCCTAAACACGGGGACTGGTATTCGTCCTGAGAACTATGGGTAACAGAAATGAAAGAAACCCAGTCAGGTTTCTGCCTAGCCAATGCTGTCCCACTCATCTACAAGGATTCTAGAATCCTCTTCGTACTGAGCTGCAAATACTGTCTCCAGAAGTACCAACAATGTTTCGGCTTGGATCCAGATGTGCCCTGGTCAGAAGTATCATGAAATTCAATAAGACCTTCAGCAGTGTAAAACACAAGAGATAAGGAGAGACCTGCAGCAAGGATAGTTTGAAGAAACTGTAGTCCAAATATTGTGTTTCCCTTAGTGGTTAATTTGAGCCAGTGGTTTCCGGTGCTAGGCACCAGCACCTAATTGCTAACACCGGCACTTATGTCCGGTGCTTGGCACCAGCACCTAATTGCCAACACCGGCACTTATGACAGTCTGCCACACGGTGGAGCTCTTTGTCTTATTTGGAGAGGAGCACAACAGTTGTTTATTAATTCAACATGAATTAAAAATGGTACTTACCTCCCACAGAAGCCATTCTTATAGCTTTGAAAGTGTAGAATAGGCTGCACTGTCACACGTGTAGGAATGTGATGGGTAGTAGGTGTGTTTGTACTGCCACCAGTAGCAGGGGCAATGGGTGGTGTAAGCTGCAGAGGGCTCCTGACAAGGGCCCTGGCACTTTTTTTTTTTTTTTTTTTTACAAATTAAGCACTGGTTTCCAGGTAACTAAATCTACTCTGACAACCTGTGACCCTTATTGTAAAAGGCAAAACAGCATCTCAGTAAGTCTGCTCTCAATTAAAAGAGAAAGGGTCGGTTCAGAACAAATCAATTAATTCATCAAATGGAGGTGCAGCCTGAGCTCTTTGTTGCAGAACATCCACACTAATGGAACAGTAACTTTGTGAATAGCATGGGGAAAGACTTTAGATCAAAAGGAGAGCACCTGGAATTGGAATCAGAGGAACAAAACAGGTTTATGTAAGTAGACATGCATCTTGATGGTTGAATTAAATCATGCATACTTCTTTTGTTGAGAAGAGTTTTTGATAACAGCCGGAATGGATGGTCTGTATGTCTAGTTTAATCCACTGTCCTCCATCACTAGTCAGATATATTATAAGCCAATATTCTTCCAAGACATTCAGAAGGAGAATACTATGGAATACACAAATTGCACACCATAGGTACCTAATAGTTTTCTTCATCAAGTTACCTTTATATCATTTAAACTACAACCCTCTAGATAGAATGTCAGGGCCAAATTGTCTGCACTATCAATGCATGAAAGCAAATTCTATGGAACTGACCTTGCTGATAATTTTAACAACCTATCGAGCAGATCATTTTTTTCTGGTCTGGCAAATAGAACATCAACTTTTTGTTCACATAAATACCACTCACTTTGGATGCTACATTTTGGGCGAGAGATCCTACTGGCTACATTATCTAGCATGCCAATAAACCTGGATGGCCGATGGAAAAGCCAGAGACATGAATCTATGGATCATAACTTTACCAGGACCCTGATATACTCACAGAATCAGCTTTCTGACAAACTGGTGTACTGACAGTTTAGGAACACATGAGTGTACCGAATGCTTGCAAAGTTTCCAAAGTGTGCAGGCCCAAATTCAAGCTTAGGTAGTGCAGTACTGAAGCCACCATCTTCTTTCATCAAGTCAGCACTAAACCTGAGTTCAGATCCCATTCCTCCTAAATATGCTCAGGAGAGTTTTGGATGCAAGTAGATTATTTGTTTGGGTAAGGCAACACCTCCACAAAGTTGGCTATCCTATCTCTGTGACTGATTTGCAGAGATCCTACTAGAGGACAGTTGCTTCTTGTAACAGTAGGACTCATGGAGGAGAAACACTAGGGAACTGTGTATCAGCTTCTCTTGTGGTTACTTACCCTTTAGTGCTCTAGGTTCTCTTTCGGGCAGATCCATTGCTGTACCAAAGACACCAAGCTTATTTTCACCAGTAACTCCTGACGAAATAATTTTGCCATGCCAACCTAAACTGCAGGTCAATAAACACCATCCATTAACACACTTTAGGAGAGTGCTATCTCTCCATTGCTAGGCAACCACCTGAGAGAGAGACAGCATATGGTCTCCAGAGGTAGCCTGATTACTTCATAAAATCTCACTGCTCATGCATCCACTCATGATCCTCTCATTGATTGAATCCTGCACTGCCGGTATATACGCAACTATGGGGATGTGCTTCTTATGCTAATTTTCCAGAATGGGAAAAATTTCAACTACTCCCTGTCCTCTCTTCTACATCTGAAGTGAGCCCCACTGGGCCTTTGAGAGCAACATTTTAGGCAATTGGGTTACTGGAACAGGGGGTGAAACCCTCCTTAAGCTACAACCACAATTTCTGTAAAGGTGAAGCTGAAGAAACCCCAAATTAATCTGTGTGTAACTCTCTGGTAGCTTGGTACAAAAGCATTCAGGCTTAACTTCGAGGCACTTCAAACAGTAATAAAGTGTAGAAAAAAATACCACACCAATTTAGAATATTAAGAGTAAAATGTAATTAATTATTTGAGATCAAAACGACAAAAACACAATCAGTAGAACCGGAGATATGTAATGTTTAAGATTTAAGTGAAAATAGTTCTTAAAAGCACAAAGTGCCAACTGTGGTTATCTGGTCGCACCGGACTGGAACAAAGTCACATGTTCAGGCTGACCGTGATGGAGCATGGGTCGGGCACAGGGACCCAGTAGGGCACGCTGAACAAAGTACCATAATTCCTGGTTGTGGAATGTTGTGAGATCCTAGGTTGAGGCTATGTTACCCAGTGGCGGTTCAGAAGAGCTGCGGTCTGCGCAGCAAGGTCCTGCATCGAGGAGGCACCATGCAGTGGTTCTTCCAAAAGAGCCATCAATGAGGCCTGCACTGCAAGACCCTACGTCGTTGTCGAGGATGCAGATGACAGAGGCCTGCGATGCACAGTCCTGTGTCTGGAAAACGCTGCGCTGCAACACTTCTAATGGGCTGTGAGGCGAGGTCCAGTGCTGGGGATGCACCGCATACGGGTGATTCTGATGAGGGGATGCGTCGAGCTGCGTTTGTTCTGCCTAAGACCCTACATCTGGGCTGGCAGAGCTCCTTCAGGTCCACTTCTAAGGGTCCAGGACTGGAGAGCAAGACTCAGCAGGCAGTGTCCAGGAGCTGGGTTTAAAGCCAGCCCTTTGAATCAGTCTGATGGTGCTAGGTTCAAGATGCAGGTCCAGTCCTTGAAGTATATATCCGCGTAGGAGTTATACCAATGTTGTGAGTGTTGTGTAATAAATATAATTATTTTATAAAAACACTGTGTGGTTCTTTTTCATTTAACTTACACTACAGATTAAACTGGTAAAACAAGCTGCTTAACACTCTTTTCAAGATAAGCCTGAAGGCTGCTCTCCACAGCTACCACTTTGAGAGCTTTCAATGGTTATCAAAGCCCACTAAAATCACCATAAGGGTTGCCTGGATTAGTGCAAGGTGCACCACTTAAATAAGTGTGCATCATAAACTAAGCCAGTCTCCTACACTTGAGATGTTTAAAATAGCTACTAAAGTGGACAGCACAATCACTGCTGCACACCACTGCACAAGTTACTCATCTTCGCTAACACCTTATCTGAGACATGACCTAGCCGCAGATTACTTACCTTTGAATTTCCCAAACAACAGGCTGGATCTGGAAGACTTGCACGAGCAATAGCCTAGTGCACCGTTAGGTGGTGCTGGTTGGGTCTGCATGAGGTCATTTGCTTCGTCCCCAACCGGAAGTAACGTCCACGTCACATATATAGGCGCCACCTCGGTGCGCTGACATCAGTTACTTTTCAAAACGTTCCATGCCAAGAGTGGGGAGCCATGAAGTCGAATAGAGGATAGAGGCTGATATATCTGTATCATAGCCTTAATATCCTGGACTCGCGGCTCGGGAGGATAGGCCCGAAACTGCACTGTGTCTAGAACAGCTTTGATGAAAGGGAGTGTCTAAGAAGAAATCAGGTGCGACTTCAGCATGTTGATAGTGAACCCCAGCCAAAGCAGGAGGTTTGCCATTGTCTGGAAGCGGGAGAGGAAAATCTAAGGCGAGCTCGCCTTCAGTCAGTCATTGAGATGGGGCAGATTGAAACTGCTGATCTGTGCAGATGAGTGGTTACCACCGGCATCACCTTGGTGAACACCAGAGGGGCGCTAGTAGGGCCAAAGGGGAGAACCACAAACTGAAAGTGCTTGTGGCCTCCCGTGAACCCAAAGGTTAAACGTCGATGAGCAGGCAGGACGTTAAAGTGAAAATAGGCGTCCTGCAAGTCCAACGCTTCCATCCAGTCTCCGGGGTCTAGGGCAGACAAGACCTGAGCCAGAGTGAGCATTTAGAGGATGTAGGGCTCATAGATCTAGGATAGGACGAAGGCGCTTGTCCATTTTTGGGACCAGAAAGTAGCGGGAATAGCAACCCCAGCCATCTGGTGCCAGAACCCTCTCTATGGCTCCCTTGGCCAAGAGAGTCCTGACTTCCTCCTGAAGCAAGTTCAGGTGGTTCTCCGTCAGTAGGTTATAAGTTGGAGGCATGGAGCGAGGGGTAGTCTTGAAGGGTAGGGAGTAGCCGCTTCGGACTATCTCAAGGACCCACCTGTCCAATGTGATGTATGTTTTGCCAGTGGTGGCGGTTCTGGCTGATCCTGCCACCAACTGCCCATGATCTTGAACGGCCAGACTAGGATGGTTTGGAGGCTGTGGGGGGAGGAATCGACTGAATGGACCTCTGGCTGCCCGACCCACAGGGTCGAAGTAGCGTCCAAGGCCACTCAGTGGTTGTCGAACTTTCACGGTCTTGTGGCTGGTGCGGCTGAAAGCTCCTTTCGTTTCCACGAAAGGGGCCAAAGGCAGATGGGGACAGATGGCCACTGAGAGGCCCTAGGACTTGGCTGTGGCCCATGAGTCCTTAAAGGGCTCCAGAGCTATCTCTGCCTGGTCTCCAAAGAGACAGGTGCCATCAAAGGGCATGTTCATAAGGGAAGCCTGGACATCCCCAGAAAAAAACAAAAGTTCTCAGCCAGGCTTGGCGTTGAACAGCCACCATTGATGGCATCGAACAGCCACCGTTGATGACATTGCTCTGCCCAGGGAATCGGTTGTGTCAAGCCCACAACGAATAATTAACTTTGCTGCATCTCCCCCGTCTGATACTGCTTGGGAGAGAATGGCCGGGGCCTCCTCTGGAACTTATGGCAGCACTTGCGCAATGTTTCCCACAAGGAGTGGGAGTAACGGCCCAATAGGCATGCAGTGTTAATGGACCACAATGCAAGGTTGGAGGAAGAAAAAATATTCTTGCCCCAACCATCCAGCCTCTTGGATTCCCTGTCCAGGGGTGCAGAAGGGAACACACCTTGCGAGGTAGAGACTTGGACCACCAAGCTCTCGGGGATAGGGTGGTTGGTGATGAATTTTGGGTCGCCCAGTACAGGGTGATGTCAGGGGGCTAATGTCCTATTCACAGGAGCCCTTGTGCTGGGCTTGGACCAGGTTCCCACAAGGACATCAGTCAAGGCCAAGTTGAAAGGCTGGAGGAGTTCAGAGGAGGCGACACCGAACTGCAGAACCTCTGCCAAGATATTTGTCATGACCAGGACCTCAGCTGCCCTTCTCACCGCCATAGCATATGAAGCTCCTTCCTCCGTAGCCATGGTAGGGGGAGAAAGCAGGCCAGAATCGGGAGTGGTATCCAGGCCACTGGCTTCACCGAATTCCTCATGCTCATGCTGGTCTTGTAAAGGGTACAGCGACCCCTCCCAATCTTCCTCCAGCTCTACCCCTCATAATAAGGCTGAGGAACTGCCCCAAGCGTGTAGTCGGCGCCGGAATCGGCAGGGGCGGATCCGGCTCCAGGTCTTCAGGGAAAAGAATGGGGCTGGCACTGTGGGGCGCCAGCAGCATAGGAAGTCTCGGCGCGGGGACTGGGGAAGGTCACAGTGGCACAAGTGGTGCCGGTACAAATTCACTGCAATATCTATTAGGGGGGCATTGGCACCAGAGCCACCGGTCCTGAATGCGCGCTGGGAGGGTGGGTCTCTCAAATATGAGGCACATGGAGTCATCAAAATTTTTATGCTGGGCGTGGGTCGTTTCGGCTCCTGGCAAGG
Source organism: Lissotriton vulgaris (assembly GCF_964263255.1). Classification (NCBI taxonomy): domain Eukaryota; kingdom Metazoa; phylum Chordata; class Amphibia; order Caudata; family Salamandridae; genus Lissotriton; species Lissotriton vulgaris. The sequence continues at coordinate 598,614,938 of NC_141696.1, forward strand.
CAGGGAAGTGCGGAGCTGACCCAGGTGCAGGTTCCACAGAACGAGGCCTAGAGCATTGAGACTCCTCCGTCACGTCGGCTGATGGATGGGGAGAAGTTGAAGCACGCTTCAAATTCTTGTGTTTCTTAAGCCTCTTAGCTGACTGACCCGACTACTTTTGAGTGGAAGGATGAGGACTCATGACTACCTGAGCGGTGCCAGGACCATCTACTAAACTGGAGCCTATAAAGGGACCACCAGGGCGAACAGCGCCAGGCCACAAGCAGCTTTAGGGACGGCTCCTGCAAAGCTTTCTGAACCAAGGCCTCGGAGAACTACTTTGTGTTGTGCTCGCACTTCAGGCACCAGAGACAAATTAAGTGTGGATCTGCCACCGACATGGCGTGATGGCAAGAGCCGCACATTTTAAAACCAGAAGTTCTCTTCGGCACGTTTGGAAAAAATCTACACACCAAAACTGGTCGACAAAATTGGAAAAAGGCCTTTTAAAAAGGGACAGAGGGTAGCTCTCTTCACGGATCTGTGCTAGCTGGTGCGGAAAGAATAGAACTGATGTTGGTGCGCCCAGGTGGCACCTATATAGGTGACGCGGATGTCACTTCCGGCTCGGACGACGCCAACAGCGTCACATGGCGCTGACCGACACCACCAATCGGCACGCAAGGGTATTGCTCGAGCAAAAGTCTTGCGGATCCAGGAATCTGCCGCTAGATATCTCCATCAGATAGCAGCATTTAATTTACAGGCCCTAGGTACATGCAGGACCAATTTACAGGGACTTATAAGTACATTAAGTGTACCAATTGGGTGTGAGCCAATGTTATCATGTTTTGGTCAGCAGTGGTAAAGTACACAGATTTCCAAGGCCAACAATAACAAGGACAGCAAAAATGGAGAAGTAAGGAAAAAGTTTAGGGGAAGGCCACCCTAAGGCTGGCAAGTCTAACAACCACCAAATAATAATATAATAATAATAATAATAATAATAATAATAATAATAATAATAATAATAATAATAATATTAATATAATAATAATCAAACGTGAGAACCTGTGTATCACATGAGGCTTTCTAGTATGCCAGGAAAGGGAAAAAGTGGTGTAAGTATGTGCAAGCCAAGCAAGTATATACCTGGAAACAATCCAGCAACACTTTTTTTCCTCAGGTTTGCGGAGACAGGACTCTCTGGACATCAATCAAACATGGAGGCCAATCATTTGCCCGAACATTAAACTCCCTTTAAGAGGATAACCATAGCGTTAATAAATGTATACCCATTCTAAACTGCATAGCAGGAAGTACACTTTAATCGTAGCGCATATTCATGATTTTACCATGGACTATCACTGATCCAAATGCTGTCAGTTTTGTTTTTTGAGTACCAGAAGTCCGAAAAAAATCAAAACCATAGGTTACAGAAAATAAAATGTTTGTGAGAGCAATTAATGTTCACAGTCACCAGATAGCTAATTGTACAATAATTTTGCAAGACATTTACTAGTTACCATTTGCTGGATGTCCTTCTTAACATTGTCTTGCACTGCCAACATCCCTTCCTTTTCCCAGTGCACCTTCATAACTTCATCTCGAAGACATAAAAGTTCCTTCTGTAAAATAATAGTATGTAGTTATATATAAGAAGATAAAGAGCAAAACACTCCAAATTGTACAAGCATAAACTGGAAAAGTAATTTAGGACCAGGCACCAGCAGCATATGCTTACATCTAAAATAACTCCTTCATTCTTGATCACGTTTGCATATGGCTCAACGACCCCCAGAAATACTATGCACAACGCCTGGTAAATTGTAGTTCACTTTGGCTTCAGCCACTGGGTCAATAATGCCACTCAATGGTGATCCTGATCCACTTTTAATCGTAGAAGGGAGAGTGGATGGAGGGACAGTTGTACACCAATTCGAACCAGCCTGTAGGAAAACTCAAAAGCCCACAGTTTAGCAGGACCTCGAAGGATCAGCAGCACTTATCATGATAAACCCTCAAAAAAGAACAAGTAGCCGCCACAGAAGGTCATCTGGGACCCCAGTAGAAAGCAAGAGGACCACCAGTCACACCCAGGAGTCCCAGCGATGAGTGAGGAAAAGTGACTATTTGGCAAGCTGGTTAAGAAGGTGCTTTGTGTGTCTGTGGTTTAGCAAAGGTCTGTGTGTAGCAGACTAGTCAACCTTAGTATGGTGGTATCTGGATAAAGGAAGACTAAGTGTACAGAGTGAGTTGGGCTGAGGACAAGTGTGTTGATAGGATGGTCAGGGTGCAGGGGAATGGAAAAGACAAGAGGTGCCAAAATATTAAACAAAGAACATGGCAAAGACGTGCCTGAAAATTTTTTAATTCTACCATCAGGTGTACCTAAGCCCTAGTTCCGAAGAAGAAATGCCTTGGATAAAAAACACAGTTTCAGCACGCAGACAAGGTGCTGGCTGGAGATAAGTTGGGGTTGACAGGGAACATTCAAACATTCAGGAGCAAACATCGAATTCCAGTGAGAGAAGGGGACTGGGAAGGAGTCCAACAATCTAGCTTAAGATAAAGGCATCTGTGAAACAGTGGGCACGAACAAGAAGAGAAAGCAGCCAAGGCTCAAAGTAATTGCAAGTAGGGCACTACAGGACCGACCCGCAAAATAACAAACAAAAACTGTTTCCAAAAAGGCAATTTTGCACACAGACTAAAGATCAATAAACACGTTTTATGCACCATTAAACTTCTACCTTAAGCTTTTTTGTGATAGCATTCTATTTCATTGCTGTATTACATATGATGTTCAACTTAAGTCACAATATTAGTTTGTTATAATAAGTACAATTCAGAACACACCCATAGCTTTGTGAGGGGTCTCCTACAAAGAGGCGCAGGTCTCCTCTACAGAAAGGGTGAGCACTGCCTACTTGACCCCGTGGGTGAAGTGGATAATATTTTATACCCAGCCAAAAGGCATGGTCAATGGATAAATGAAGGAATCTACCCCACCTATCCAGCTCTAAGGAAGGGGCTGGGGAGAGGCTAAACTGCCTCTTGGAGGTTTCAAGACAGTTGAGGGCAAGCCACAATGCGCTAATGGATACAGTTGGGTCTTGGTTAGCAAAAGGCTACCCTCACCCAAACTTGACAGGGTGAACCCAGGTTCCCCAGAAGGTAGGGTAAAATACCAAATAAGAGAGACTGTCTGTGGTGTTTAATCTAAACTTGAAGACACACGTTTTGAACTGTGTATTTTTTTTTAGTAAGGAGGGGTAGAGAAATGGAAAATAGTCCGGGACCTTAAAATTGTTCTCAGATTCTCAAAAAAAAATGTTTTAAGGCCAGAGACAGCAAACTGGGCAGCGAAGAGAAAACTAGCAGGAATACAAAAGCGTGGCAGACACACAAATAATTCAGGGACGACTCATTACGTTGGAGCGGAGGAGCGTCGCCCCACTTAAATTAAGCCCAAAGAAAGATGAAAAATAAAACGGTAATTCATTACCATTTTATTTTTGACTCAGGAAGGGTGCTGCTGAATGAAAGCAGCAGGGAGGAGGGGGGCTGATTGTGCACTTTTCAAAGTGCGCATGTCCCTTTGGTCAGCCGTCTTGTGATGGCCAGACACACAGGAGCACTTTGAAACCCCTAACCCAGCTGTCTTAAAGTATGTGCAAGGCACCAGTGTCCCTGGAAGCGGTGAGTGAGGCCGCTCCCACCAATCAGGGAACTGCTCTCACAGGATAAGAGCACCAGGATTGGTGGCCGTACTGCATCCAGTTCCTGAGACGAATTCCGGAGCAGAGGACATCGGTTCAGGTAAGTGTTTGTTTTAAATTACTTTTTGTGCCACACCCCCGGTAGATACCAGCCGCCATTAAAATAATTAAACATAATTGCTGCGATTTGAAGGTATTCATGCACCTGGCTAGTTTTAATTTCAGACTTGAACACAAGGATTGCATGCTGCTGTGGCAACTCCAGTTATAGTTTAACAACAATTAAGCAAAGAGACCACAGCAGTACCATAACAATTTCAAGGATCAAAGTAAGCTTACAAAAAAGCATTGTGATTTGTTGTGGAATGATCTAGAAAACTAAAAATCTAAATTGGGCCCCCAATGATCCACCCACTGAGGAAATTAGGCACAATTGGGCAAAGATATGGACTTAAAGTTAAACAGCAATGAAAAATGTCTTCATAGCAAATCCACAATTCACAAGCAAACAATTATCTCACTTTGAGAGAGTTGCCTCAAATAGCAAAATACTAAACTATTAGGGCCAGTACTGAAGATTTGTAAAGTATTCTAATTTCCATAGATCTGGCACAGAAACCAGGACCATTTTTTGTGTCGCAGAAAACAATAAACATGATTTTAAGCCCAGTTGTGCTGCACCCTCAGGGCTACATGGCCTCAAGCATCCAGATGCAGTACTTACCTTCAAAACCTATAGAGGGTTTTGCCCAGCGTCCCGTATGGCTAGTATAGTCCTGTTCATGCCACTTATGAACATCTTAGAGGTCAAAATCATTCCCAGCAGTGTACCAACCATTTTCACACAGGTCCGGGGGACCCAAGAAAACAGGATCTAATGAATCCAATTCATACAAGTGGTAGGTAACCTTTTGAATTCTATGGACCCCACTACATCATTATGGCACACTAAGCATTTTCGATTATTTGAACTTTAAACCAAAACAATAAAAATACAGAAACAAGCTTTCATCGAACAAATACAGTAATAATGACATACACATGTTATTTACAAATATTTTTTTTAAATCACCATTTTAATTTTCATGACAAAGAGGGTACTTTTTTAAATTCAACTGAAGCCACTCATTATGAAGACTATATTCTGTTTGATGTGCTTGCACTTCTTCCGCAAATCTATGTGAGGATACGAACATAATTTTTAGGCTACACTTTAACATTCCTTCACATTTACAGAACGTTTACATTTTTTTAATTTTGCTTCTTTATTTATACACTCTTTAATAATCTATTATTACTTAATTTTCTAAGCTGTCACAGACCACACAGAAGGCTTCGTGGACCACCAGTAGACCCCAGACCACTGTTTAAAAAAACACTGATCTAGAGGATTACTGTTAGAACCGGGGTATCTAGTTGGCTGGGGTATAGGCCCTAGTCCAAGTAGGGACCACCGCTTCCGATAGGGTAGCCTGGCGCAGAGTGGGAAGGCGTAACTTCAGAGGCAATGTGTAAAGTATTTGTGCAACCCCCAACAGTTCCCAGTGAAACACGCACATAAGGAAAAGACACTACACCGGTTGTATATAAAAATGTAAGTATCTTTATCTATAAGTTGTGCAAGATCCAAAAGCAGGTAAAACCAGTTTCCAGGCAAGATTGGCAGTCAGATAAATCCATTTGCATATAAAGCAAGTAAACCTATCTTGATCTGGAAATGGTGCACAGTTCAAAAATAGTCAGAATTCCCCATATAGAAAATCACAGGTCTCAGTCCAACGACTGGGGATGGCCGTTACTGTCTGTTAGTAGAAGAACTATAGGGCCAGCACAACACTTCCTCGGTCACCCGCAGTTAGGTGCCAGTCTCTGATTCCTTTAAGGCACCCGGTTCGCAAAGGCAGGAGGGTAAACACGGTACCCAGGAGTTATGAGCATGAGGCACTTGAATGGGGACGCAGTCCCTAATGTGCAGGGACCCTCGCGCTGAGAGTTCTGTGGCTGCTTCAGTGTTTAAACTTGGTTGGTAAAGGGAGGAGACTTACGAGGGGTCCCAGTGTGCTCTCCAGAGACCGAGAGTGACAGGTTCAGGGTGGCCCGGTACCGCAGCTCCCTCCTGTGCAGGCGCGCTATCGGTGGTATTTATCACAGGCCCCCAACAGGGATAACAGTCTGTCTGGCCCGCAATTAAGAAATAAATATTTCCCCACAGTAATGCAGGCAGTCCCCGTCACTCGCTCGTACATGGGGCAGTCTACAACCCGCTCCCGCCAACTTCCCCAACGGCAGCTTAAAGCTAGACGCTGTCCGTTACCTGTGGGTGGAGGGCGAGCCCAGCGTCATCGGAGGAGCTCTCCTTCGCTCCGGGGCACTCTCCAGCCTTCGGGGCAACTCTTCCCGTCCCGGGCGAAGCTGGGGAAGCCCTCGAGGCACAACCAATGAGGGAGTGGCAGGCTGATGACACGACGGGACTCCTGGCGGTGCAGCCAATCCCAGCGCGGCCTGGGCTGACGTCACACCAATCCCTGTGCGGCTTCTTGGACGCTGGAGAGGACGCACCCAGGGTTCCCGGCCGCGGCGGTGATTACGGGGCCAGTATCTCGCAAAGTTTAAATGCGGATTCCAGTGAAGTGCGGACACCGCGCCCAGCGCCACTGGGGTGATTTGATTAAGGCCCACAGTCCGGGCCAGCGGTGGCGATTCCACGGCCGCCCAGCGCTCCCTTGCCACAGCGCTTCCCCCTCACAATGCCTCACAGTTCAATGGTGGTCCCCAGGCAGCGGCGATGTTCAGGCATACAGCGCTTCCTCTGCCACAGCTCTCCTTAGCGCCTCCCCTGCAGCGCCTCACAGTTCAATCAGGCCAGGGGCTGAAGCACTTTTCCCCCGGGCCAGCGGCGGTGATTTTTGGGTGCAAGCTTCAACACGCTGGAGTCTGGGCACGCTGTAGGGACTTAGGGGATACTTCGCCTATGCCTCTGACTCAGGCCCGCCGGGGTGATCTCAGGGGTGATATAAGGAGTAGGCTTCCACCCCCAGCTCTGCAGAGGTAGTTGTTAGGAAAAATAGGAGGTAGCTGTCCTCTTGAAGGCAAGGCAGGCCCTCATGCAAAACGTTGCAGGGGCAATCTCTGTAGTTTCCTTACTGGTCTTGTGATCCCAGTGTCCAGGGATCAGTTAGTCTTCTTGGTGGAGACACTCTGGTAGTGTTTCTTTAGGTCTCTCTAGCAGGACAGGATCAGCAGGCAGTAGGGCAGCTCAGCAGGTTGGGGCAGCAGTTCCTTAGAGCAGTCAGCCTCCTTCCCAGTGGCAATCCTTCCTGGCGCAGCAGTCCTCACTCCAGCAGGGATTCTTCCAGGTCCAGCAGTGTAACAAAGAAGTGAGGCCAGAACCCTCCCTTATATATCTTTCAGTCTAGGGGCTAGAAAGTGGTGGAAGTCTCTGGAAGGGTCTGGGGGCAGGGGCTTCTGGAAGAGTCCAGTAAGTTCTGGTATGTTCCCTGCCTTCCCTGACCTGGCTGTCACAGTGACGAGAGACATGCCGTTAAGGCTACAGTGGGCAGCCCATCACAGCCCATGCCAGGGAGAAGGTGTGAATCACTACTCCCACCTCCCAACCCAGGCAGGCTATCGGTATGCAGAGGGGAGGGGGGAATCTACAGTGCCCAATCTAAGTGTAGGCAGGAAAAGGTCCACTTTCTAAAAGTGGGATCCCTAGCGTAGTAGTGCCCAAACCCTATATATCGTTGAAAAGGGTTCCTCACCCAGAGTCCAACAAGACCAAATATGACAAGACTTATTAGGTCCCTGTCAGAAATGATCCCATAAGGGGGGGGGGGGGGGGGGGGGGGGGGGGGGGAGTTCCCAATGTTAGCCTATGGAAGATTAAGCCTTACTGCAGTAGCAGTGGCTTGTGGCAGATATGCCAGCCTCACAAGGATTTAGGGGAGAGCACCTGCACCTCAGCACTGTTTAGCAGTGGTGAGGCGCCCAGAGTTTTAAGTCCAACAAAAGGTAAGGTAAAAATGGGAGGCAAAAAGGTAGGGGAAGACCACCCTAAGGCTGACGGGTCCAACAATTCTAGTAAGATGGTTCTATGAAGAAAAGAACAAAAATGGTGAGGGAGTGTCACGTGGCCTGTGGGGACATAGTCGCATTTCACTACCTTAGCTTGAGCACATTGCAGCTTGCCTGCTGCTTTTGCGCACGTTACAACGCATCTTTATTTGTGCAATATTTTAATGATCGCTTTCACTGGAGAACTCATCGCTGTGTCCACACTCTGCATGTTCCTGGGATTTTGACCGAACATTATGTGCAAGGTCGAACAATAATACCCCTTGTTATTTTGTTCTGGCCAGACCGTAGCCCTTAGACAAAACATACTGATGCAGCTGTTGTTCGGACAACGTACCTTGATTTTTAGTGGGGTACACAAATTAGGTGACACACTTGGAGAGGGACCTTTCCAGGGAGAAGAGCGAAACAGCTCCTGTAATTTAGATCTACCATCTATAGGCTGAGGTATGGGATCTGCTGACAAAGCCCAGAGATCTTCTAATATATAATAATACTGTTTGTAGCAAGGGAAGGGAGGATAGGCTCCACTGTCTTTTTATGATGACATCTCCCTTCATGATTTATGGAGTAGCTGCTATGCTGACTATATTTGTATTATGCATTCTCCTGCTGGTTGTGGCACGTATACTGCATGTTAGGGCACGTTAGTTAAAATAAATATTTTAAACTATTTTGTGACTCTGTCAGATCTTGTTGTGGACGAGTACAAGAGTGCAAGCGAAAGGGTGTGTCTTGTTACCGCGATTCCTGAGAGATCAGGGAGTGTTGTCTACTGGGGTATCTAATCATTTGCTTCTCTGTGAGTGAGTAGGGGAGCACGTGAGACACTATAGCTAGTCGGTTCTGGGCTCGTGGGTACTAAGGTGGTAGGAAGACTCAGTCCCTATACACCGAGGTCCCATAATCTTGCGCATAGTTCTGTGTTTGTGCAGAATCCCTACAACAGTAGCTTAGTGTAACAACCACTCCGTGATGTGCATTGCACTTGTTGTAAAATCAATAAAGAGAATTTAAATGTAAAACGCAATGGAGGTGGAGAAGGCACCAGGACTGTCAGATCACATTTGGGGCATGCACCATGTGGCAAAGAGGGGTTGCTGGATATTAACTAGATTGGGTGAGGTTGTTTTAGTTTTTGGTAAAATCAATAGAGATAATTTAAATAAATACTGGACCTCATTGGATGGAGTGAGGTCGTTTACCACAGATTTTCCAAGGTCCATCCAACTACGGATTTTCAAACTGGGCCAAGTACAATCCCTTAAGCACTTGACTCTCTGCTGCAGCGATGTCGAGAAGTCACAGGCTTCTCAAGAAGGATAAGTATGGGGTTGCTCAAGCTTGGCACTCAACAAACACACATTAGCACACACATTGGCAAAACCAATAGGTTTTGCTTACACAAGATCTACTGGCTTTGCCAATGTTTATTTAGACATCTTGCACAGCAGTGCAGGCTGCTGTGAAATATGGCTTAAAGTAAAGTAAAACAAAGCGCTATTGCACAGCCAGAGTTGACTGAGCACAGCAGCTTGACTGTGAGGCCCTATAGAGGACTGACTATGGCAAATGTGTCCAGGGTCACACTGCGATTTACTCTTGGGAGCAGTGGTTGAGGTCATATCGCAACTCTTCTTTTGGCACACTGGCTCAGGTCATGCCACAAAGAACGATAGCCCCAACTGTACTCTGGCAATCTTCACTCATGCCGCATGGTTCCTGTGAGGAATGGCAGGGTAAGAGACTTGCTCATTGGAATCTTGTGAAGAAAAACAGAAGGACCCTTCTGGTCCCTGATGGACTACGCAGGAGAATGACAAACCAGTTGGGTGTGGTTAATAAAGTTTATGACACTGCGTGTTCAAGTAACGGTTGCATGCTGAAGAATAAAGAGGTGCTCTACAAAGCTCCATGTCCGGCTTTGTCATTTGCATGCTACTGGCGTGGGGAGAAAGCTACAGAGCCCACAAAGCCAGGATTATGCAGCACCTCACTTCTACTGGACTGTCACTCCACCTAAGGGTTGGTAGGCATCACCCCTCAATATACCTGCAGGCAGTTGGGCATCTAAGCGATTTAGGACAGGTGCACAGCTCATATAGCAAGGGGTAAACTCAGGTGATGTCTTTTCACCTTTAGGAAGTGGACAGTTAGGGAGGCACCAACTCCCTTCCTTGGTAATAGAGAACATGGTATGTACAAACACAAAAAACCTCTCCCTAACCATATATTACTTAATAGGTCATAGGTCATAGATCCTAGATGTAGAAACAGTAACATTGTCCTACAGTTTATATTTATGAAATTATTTTTATTATTCTTGTTATATCAAAAATTATCATTTTGTTAAAATAGTCATGAATATATTATGTGAACGAGACGGTCATTTTGAAAATACACACAGCAAGACCCCAACATGAAATAATATACAATTTCAAGAAAGTAACAAGAATAAACTAAGAAATGACACCACACATCATACAACATTCAATCATACCATGCACAACCCACCAAAACTAATAATAAGAATAACACAATGACTAACAAAAGACAAAACTATTGCATGAATAATATACAAGGACAATAATCAATTACAGTACACAGAGATACAATTTGTTTGAGACTGAAAACAGCGCCGAGGCACGTTTCGGAGTGGAACCTGTCCACCAGATCATTCATCAGGGCGCAACTAGTACAGTAGAGATTTAGTATCAAAAATCTGTCACAGAATCAGAAACCATATATAATAGGACGGTGGCGAGGGGTCTTTGAAGCATATCAATAATGGAACCAATCTGTAGGAGCAATGAAAACAAAATAGGATTGCTAGAACTCTAAATATACGCAAGATAAAGGACACAGAAAGGAAACAGATATAAAAATAAGAAATAAGGTAAAGACTATTGATAGAGCCAAATGTAGAATAGACAAGGTCCATAAAATCAGAGTGTGCAGTGTAAAGATACAGTTTGTGCGTAAGTGTGGATACCAGTAATAGGAGAAAGCTGAAAAACCACTCCCAGTGAGAGATAGGGAGAAGACAAAAAAGGTCCAATTAAAACCTACTTTAAAGTGTGGTGATCCACACGAGCTCAATTTCACAAAAACAGGGCAAATAGTGAGGATCATAGGCTTTACAATCACTATGAAAGAATATATAACAAACACTAAAAATAGTGGAAAAGAATGGCCACAACCTTAATATGGGCAAACGGTTTAAGGAAAAAATGCTGCTGGTGAAAGAATAATACGACATTATGACTAATAATGCACGAATGGGAACAGACCTATAGCAGACATTAATTACATAAGGAAATGGCCCCAAACAGAGGGGTCATAAGTCGGGGGTCTGGATGACTATCAGGGGTTAGAAATGAGACCCAAAACGAAGTAAACCGTACCCCTATCTGTTATAAACGCACAAAAATGGACACCAAATGGGGGCTTCTTCCCGCAGATGGAAATGTGCTAAGCCTGGTCATGGGCCCAAAATTAAAATGCAAGCTTGAGGACCTAATAGGTAAAAAGCATCAACATCACACAATAAATGGCCTGGCAAAATAAATGATATATATTACAGGGGGAACCCAATTAACCCATAGGCATCTGGGTAAACAATACAGTAAGTAAAGAATATGAAGCCTACGAAGCAAATACACATATTTTTTCAGGAACAGATACCGTAAATTATCTATTCTTCAATACAGTTATTCTTTTTGAGGTAAATCGTAAATTTCTTTTAAATTTCTCCAAATGAAAGGCAATTCAAACGAATAATCTCAACTTATTGGTTTATATATTTCCTTTTAATAAACCATTTTTTCAAAAATTAGTTATTTGTTACACATATACATACACAATTCATACATACATATATATATATATATATATACACATACACATACACACACACACACACACACACAACTTATACATATATATACACAATATACACCAACTTATATATGTACAAACACAAATTCCTTTGAACCGTTTTCAGGGTGCTTTCAGTCTAAAAAACCACTAATACCAGGAGGTGATTGGGAGGATAAATAAGAGCCCAGTATTGAGACTGCGGATAAATACATTAGATGACGGTAGGAATTATGGCATATGTTGGGTTGCTTTTGCTGAATGTTACCCTCACCTTGGTGGTTGCACGTGTGTTTAGTTAGTTTTATCCCTGGTATTAGTGGTTGTTTGGACTGAAATGGATATAGCTTCACTGACATAGGTGTCGAAATATCTGGTGCACACATAGGGGTGTGTAACATTATTTTGCCATTCACCTCGAGAAATGAGACATATCGTTTAGAAAGAACTGCTCCATGTATATATAGACTTCCTCAAATGTATATATAAAAATGTGTATAGTTTGAAAATGATATCCCCGAGATATGTATATATAAATATGTAAATATATTGTATTTGATTTCTTAGGTAGATTTTTGTTTGCCCAAAAAGTCCTGATGATGCCTGAATTCATGAGAGGCTGAAACGCGTCGACAATTTCTGTTGGAAGGCACCATTGCAAAATACATTGTTTGAGAATATGAGAAAATGAACTGTAAGGAGTACTAAAATAATAAGAGGTCAAAAGGAGGATACCTTGGATACTCCTACGTTGTTCTGGTGACCTGTACACAAGGAATGTTCCTGTATAATTGAGTGGATAAACATCCTTTTTGAAAACGGTTCAAAGGAATTTATGTTTGTTTGTACATATATAAGTTTGTTTGTATATTGTGTATATATATATATATATATGTATGAGTTGTGTATATATATATATATATATATGTGTAACAAATAAATAATTTTTTTAAAAAATGGTTTATTAAAAGAAAACATATAAACTAATAAGTTGAGATTATTCGTTTGAATTGCCTTTCATTTGGAGAAATTTAAAAGAAATTTACAATTTACCTCAAAAAGAGTAACTGTATTGAAGAATAGATCATTTACGGTATCTGTTCCTGAAAAAATATATGTGTAATTGCTCCGTAGGCTTCATATTCTTTACTTATTGACAAAATAAATGGACATGAACTGTGAACCAATAAAATACAACGAGAAACTACATGGGTACTTACACGATGAAACATAAAAAAAGAGGTGTGATGAAAAACACAGTCAATGCTTCAGAGGTAATCCTTGGCTGATATTTAAAAGTAAAAGCTCACCGAAAACGACCCAGAAGCCAACATAATGCGCTTCCGTGTTAGGGCATGGTGATTCTAGCCATAAAGTAAAGACAGAGAAATAAGGTAACTATAAAGAAAAAAGTGAAGCGCCCAGCCCCCAAACAAACAAAACCCTGAGTGGACATAATCGGTCCAAAAGTTCATACCTTGCTAAGTCTCACAAATCATTTAAACAGGGGAACTCGTCCTTCAGACATAGAGAACATGGAACAACAAGTAAATCAAGGGGTAAAAGAGACACGAAAAGTGAATCCATTATCTGCAGTTTCAGAACAGGTTTGAAGTGGTTTTCCTTTGAAGTGTCCTTTCCATGCTGCTTTCCAGACACAGCCTGTGCATAGAGTGATGCTTTGCACATCAGGGTTGTCTCCAGCCTGAAACACCCACAGCAAATAGGTGTAAGGCTTCTGCACCTGACTGCACCAGCTAAACTGAATAGAGTGATCAGGGAAAAGTCAAAAGGTGGGCCCACATCACCGCCATCTTGTGCAGCAAATCACGCTTGGGGCATCCCACTATGGCTTACTTACAAACTTAATTAATGTACCATGAAGGCCTAATACACAAAACACACATATGCACTTAAGATGCTAGTGCTAAGGTCTGGGTAAGCGCATAAAAGCGGATCAATAAAATGAACAGGCCAGTGGGGGACTGCCAAAGGGGATTTAACGGTCAGGAAAAGCATGGTGGAAAACATAAATTAAAAATACTACCTCCTCGAATTCCAATAAATATTTGTAAAAAAAGATTGTGAATGACCGTACCTAGCAAATTTATATAGGAGAGAAAAGTATTTGCTTTCACACATTAACCTACTTCAAACAAATTCCTTGTGTTTTAAAGAACCTCACAATTGCAGATTAATTGAAGCATATTTTACACTTCTGATGTGCAAGACTCCAGTGTGACAAGATACAGTTGCACATGCTAAAAGCGCTACAAGTCAGAAATAAATTACACGTTCTGCTTTCCAAAAACGTCACATGTTCTAATTATTAGTAATGCCACCTAATCTCTACCAACTCACTCAAGACAGCCGTATGGGCTCATGTCGTATCCAGACCAGATTTTTGTAATGTCTTTCTAGCTGGAGTTCCCAAATTAGATCTGAGCACAATCAAAGCGGACTTTTATTCGGCATCGAGACTAATTCATAATGCAAAACAAATGTGACCACATCACTCCAAATGTTATTAACCTCCGATTGCATTTTATACGGGCTAGGATAGTTTTTAAGCTCATTGTCTTGAACCATTAGCTCATACATGAAAACTGTCATCTATATCTGGCAGAAATGTAACTATTTCAGGAGAAATGGGCCAGAGAAATAGGCCCTCTTTTGCTAGAGGTTTCCAAATGTTAAACTTCTCTGAAGCAGCTGTAACAGCATAGAACTCTATAAATATTAGAAAGTTCATGCCTCTCACTACCTTTAGGAAACAGCTCAAAACACATCCAGTCAAACAATTTCTGACCTTATGCTAGCATATTCAAAAGGGGATACATCAACATAGACAATGTGATTAGCTGTTTTGTATCCAATCTATTTACTCTGAACAAAACTGTAGGAAGGTGGATATCTGACTATGGTTACCCCCAAACTTTTTGCCTGGTGTTTAGCTGTTTTTTTACATAGTTGGCCTGGGATCCTGCTATTCAGGGCCCCAGGCTAATTGCTCTCTCCTTAAAATGGACTCCATGTACCTTAGGTGCATACACAATTGGAACTGGTTCACCTCATAGGCCCCTGTAACAGTGTACCATAGGTACCCAGGGCATAGGTGTAGCCAAGGCCTACCAGGGGCTGCAGCATGTATTGTGCCACCCCCGGCCTGGCCTCCCTATTTGACACAACTGGCTGATCACTCAGCTGGGGTAAGTTGGTGTAATCACCTCTTACTTAGATATAGTATACCTATATCTAAACCTAACTGGACACATGTTAACCTATAAGTCACTCCTATGGCAGGCCTTAACAATCCTGGAGGCAGAGTGCGTGGTTTCATGTGAGATGGTGCTCTAGCATGAGCTGAGCCTGTCTGCAGCTGTCAGGAACAACTCCCTTAGCTGTTCCGGGATATTGCCATACCATAAACTCTTAAGTGCATTATAATCCTCGCGGTTATATGCTAACTTCGGTTTGGCTTTATCAAAACATGTCGAGTAAGGTGTCATACGATTTGGAATTCTATCCCCTCGACAGTTCTGTCGACGGGGATAGCATTCCACCCTTCTAGAGGGACACGACATGTACATAGCCTGAACCCCGGTTAAAGTTAACCAGAGCCTCAGCATCACAAAATGGATGCTGCCACCACAGACACAAGTCTGACCTCCTGCTGCTGGGAGTCCTTCCAGCGAGGGAGGCTTGGACAAAGGGTTTCCTGCCTTGGGAGGTGCGAGCACCACCCCAGACAGGATTTTGTGTATTGGGTAGGACAGGGCTGAATAGAATCAGACATGCCCGGGGCACACAAGGTGTCCCCGTGCATAAGCCAGTCCAAACCGGTCCTGGGGCTTTCCAGCCCCAGTCCTGGCGCGGAGCTGGACAAAGGAAAGGGGGTGTAACCGCCCCCCCTTCCTGGTCCCACCCAGAGGAGGGACCTAGCAGGTGATCCACCCCTCAGATTGGGAATAAGAGTGGGAGCAGTGCCATGGCACCTCAGATCATCCTGAAATCAACTTAAAACTAAGAAGACGCCGGACTTCGACATTCTGCTGCACAGAAGACTGAAGAGCATCTCCCTTGTGGCCTAGGAGTGGCCACCCTGTGAACACAGGCACCATCCAGCAACTCGACGTCTGCTTTGCCGCTGCCTCCTGCCGGAGCCCGAGCTCAGAGCCCGACAAGACCCAGACTCCGAGACTTCTCACAGCCCGATCCACAGTCCCTGCAAAGAAGGGACCCGTGGAGGCACCGAGAGACGTGGGACCGGACATCTCGAAAGACCCTCGAGAAGCTGACTGCGCAGCAGCCGAGGCACCCTCGACGCTGTGCTTTGGGGTTTGAGAAGCTCCACAACCGAGCAGCATTTGCACCGAAGATCAGCCCCCCAGCATCTCCACGATCTGCGTGGGGCCCTTTTGCACTTTGCCACTCGACGCGCCATGCCGGCCACTTGCCACGTGGTCAGCGGCCATCTTGGCGACGAAACCTACAATTTACACTGCGGGGGTCTGGTTGCTCCAGACTTGCCCTCGCTCCTGTAAAAAGTAGCACCCGCTCTGACCTTGCTGGTCCGAGTGATAAGCGTTTTCCACTTCCTGCGTGGCTTGCATTAGCCAAGGCCTGTTTGCTCCAATCAAGTTGCCGACACCGCCATCAGCTAGAGCCTGCGTGGGACAGCTCGTGATCGACTCCTGGACGTCCTCGACCTCTTCGTGTCCACGTGGCTGAGGAGACAAGCTGCACCTCATCGCCTGTTTGCACCCGACATCGCCTGGTTCCATCCTGGTTCCACGGTAGTCACTGGCTAGTGACTTTGAACATTGTCCCCTCTGCTTTCAGGTCTTCACCACTTCAGATCCACCCTTGGATCCACCGGAACCCTCTTCAACGACCCGCCTGCAGCATCTTCAGCTCCAAGCACCATCGACCTGCGTGACGAAACCCGACACTACTTCGCACCTGTGCACCCGCTTCCTGTGGGTGAGGTAACTCAGCAACGCCGGTGTTCCCACACTGGTACACACTTCTAGTGCTTAGGTCTAAAGTTTTGTCCTTCTAGGTCAGTCGGAAGGTTCCTTAAACACTAACTTTGTAACTTTTACGCACCATTGACATTGCATTGGTGTATGCGTGCACTTTCAGCACTGCACCCGAGTCCCGCGGGCCTTTCCCGACTTCTTCACTGCTGGTCCCGATCAGCTCCAGCGATTCCCAAGGCCCTAGGCCTACTTCCTTTCAGCTAGGTGGTTCTTATACCACTATTTTAGTATATGGTTTAGGTGGCCCCTAGGGCTCATCCATATTGTGCAACTTTTGTGTATTTAAACTGCGTTTTGTTTTAACGCTTATGCTTCTGTGCTCATAAAGAGTATAGGGGATATTTGTAGTAAATAAATATATATATATTTTCAATATATATCTGTGTGGTGTCCTTTCATTTGGTATTCAAGGAGATTGTGTATGGTAAAACAGCTTGCTTCACATGCCTTTACAGAGTTTAGCCTAAGACTGCTTTGTCCACGCTACTAGGATAGCTGGTCTATAAGGTTGACTTACAACCAATTATCATAAGGGTTGCTTGGCATGGTACAAGGTGATCACTAGAACTAGTGAGCATCATATACCAGGCCAACTTCTCACAAAAACCTTTTGACAAATAAATCTCAAATTGTTATAAATTAATTCTC
The DNA here is from genome assembly GCF_964263255.1 of Lissotriton vulgaris. Lineage (NCBI taxonomy): Eukaryota > Metazoa > Chordata > Amphibia > Caudata > Salamandridae > Lissotriton > Lissotriton vulgaris. The sequence goes on from NC_141696.1 coordinate 598,632,279, forward strand.
CCCTTGCCTAGCTTGATGCATTCCCGTTACTAGTTAGTTATATGTAAACCATCAGTATAACTCCCAGGCCTGGTCGTGCGATATACATACTCTTAAAATAAAACCCACTAAGAATGAAGAAAGTCCTGCAACAATTAATGTAGCAGACTTTCTAAGGATTTTGCAATGAAAAGGGATGTCGACCAAAAGAGCTAGGCAATGACAGAGAGACACTGGTGACAGGGCGGCCCTGATTTTATTAGATTTATCGGTTGCCTTCGACACAGTGAACCATGATATACTGGCAAACATGTTATCAGAGATAGGGATAAGAGTAACCACCCTTAAACTGGTTACATCGTTTCTATCGAATAGGGTGCAATCAGTACAGATGGGAGCTTTCTCATCCTAGCAATTCATACTCCCATGTGGGGTGCCATAATGCTCTTCTTTAAGTCATACAATGTTCAATCTCGATGTTACCCCCCTGGCTAAAATTATCAGGCAGTTTAACTTCTCAGTTGTCTCTTACGCGGATGAACCCCAGCTAGTGGTGTCAATCTCCAAGGATGTGGAAGAGACTGCAGATCAATTCAATTGCAGTATGACCCAGGTTAACCAGTGGATGAGTTCCAATTGCCTAAAGTTGAACAGCGGAAAGACGGAGGTCCTCTTGTTGGGTACAGATACCTCCTTTTGGTCACCTAGAGGGTGGCATTCTAGTTTGGGAGATCTTTCAGTCCCAGTCAAGAATGTGAAAAACCTAGGTTTTATATTGCATGACAATCTGACCTTCAAACATCAGATCCATACTCTTACTTCTGCAATCTTCTTCACTTCAAAGATAAATCAGGAAAGTTCGCCCTTTCATACCGCCTGACACCCTAAAAACATTTGCGGCCGCATTAGCCCTGTCCAGACTGGATTATGGCAATGCCCTTTACATGAGCATCCAAACGCCGTACTTACATATGATACAGCGTCTTCAAAGTGCGGCAGCCAAATTGCTGCTGATATTCTTAGATTTCAGCCAGTCTCCTATGATCTGAGAACTCTGCACTGGCTTCCAGTTGAAACAAGCATTTGCAATGCAATAGGTCTCGCATTAGGAAAGTTTGAGCTATTGGTCTTGTAAATGACAATTTTTTTATTTTTGTGTTGGTTTTGAAAATAGCTAAATTAATAGCTTTGTCATTTACAATGCCAATAGTTATAACTTTCGCAAATGTGACACCTATAGCATTTGTAATGCAACATGTTTTGTATTTACGTGACTTAGATGTATTGATATTACGAATAACAATGGCTTTTAATTTTTTTAAATAATTAATATACTTAAATAAAAGTGATTGTAATTTATAATGGCAATAGCTTAAACTTTTGTAAATAACTTTTGTGAAGATTATGTTCAGTGTATTTTATTGTGATGAAAATCCAAGAACAGAAGTGAAATATTAACATCTTTTTGTGACATTTGTAATAAATCTTGAAACATCGAGACAACATATTTGAACCACTTGTTGTTGAATGGTTGCACAGATTGATGCTGTGGTGGTGCTGAGTGATGCTGGTGTTGCGCTGAGTGATGCTGTGATGGTGCTGTGGTGGTGCTGAGTGATGCTGTGGTGGTGCTGAGTGATGCGGAGTGATGCTGTGGTGGGGCTGAGTGGTGCTGTGGTGGTGCTGTGGTGCTGTGGTGGTGCTGAGTGGTGCTGAGTGATAATGTGGTGGTGCTGTGGTGGTGCTGTGGTGGTGCTGTGGTGGTGCTGAGTGATGCTGTGGTGGTGCTGTGGTGGTGGTGCTGAGTGGTGCTGTGGTGCTGCTTAGTGGTGCTGTGGTGGTGCTGAGTGGTGCTGTGGTGGTGCTGTTGTGGTGCTGAGTGGTGCTGAGTAGTGCTGTGGTGGTGCTGAGTGATGCTGTGGTGGTGCTGAGTGATGCTGTGGTGGTGCTTTGGTGGTGCTGTGGTAGTGCTGGGTGGTGCTGTAGCGGTGCTGTGGTGGTGCTGAGTGGTGCTGAGTGGTGCTGTGATGGTGCTGAGGTGATGCTGTTGTGATGCTGTTGTGATGCTGTTGTGATGCTGTGGTGGTGCTGTGGTGGTGCTGAGTGATGTTGTGGTGGTGGTGCTGAGTGATACTGTATTGGTGCTGAGTGGTGCTGTGGTGGTGCTGAGTGGTGCTGCTGTGGTGCTGAGTGGTGCAGTGGTGGTGCTGAGTGATGCTGTGGTGGTGCGGAGTGATGCACAAAAGGTGCATTCAACAGGGGTGCTGTGGTGGTGCTGAGTGGTGCTGTGGTGGTGCTGAGGTGATGCTGTTGTGATGCTGTGGTGGTGCTGTGGTGGTGCTGTGGTGGTGCTGAGTGATACTGTATTGGTGCTGAGTGGTGCTGTGGTGGTGCTGTGGTGGTGCTGAGTGGTGCTGCGGTGGTGCTGAGTGGTGCTGAGTGGTGCTGAGTGGTGCAGTGGTGGTGCTGAGTGGTGCAGTGGTGGTGCTGTGGTGGTGCTGTTGTGGTGTTGTGGTGGTGCTGAGTGATGCTGTGGTGGTGCGGAGTGATGCACAAAAGGTGCATTCAACAGGAAGCAATGAGGTGCATAATATAAACAAGAGCTCAAAGTGTTGCAAATGTGAGACCTACTGCATTGCGCACCCACGGTGACCTGGCCTAAGAGGGCATGAAAGGGCTGAACTTGGATCATAAATTCAAAGCTGCTCTGAACAGGGGCCCCCAAAATACACTTGTCCCCGGGCCCCCAGATCCTGAAAGACGTCCCTTCGGAGTGAACCATGTTCAGAATGAGCAGGCGCCCCACCGCTCCGCGCCTAGAGGAGGGGCACCGTTAGTTGCGCCAAGGGACCGAACGCCCCTATGGAAGGCTCCTGGGAGGAGGGGGCTGGCTAGTGACATCCAGGTTGTAGGATCGGTTTAGAGTGACACAAAACCGAATCCTGCTAGGGAAGCTATTCAAGCCCTCTTTGTCTCTCTGGACCCTAGCCGCAGAGCGTCGGTGAATCAGCAGGGAGTGTGGACATCTGTTTCTGGTTCGACGGCCCGTGGAGGGCAACGCAGTGGGTTCAGGGGGTGGGGGTGGTGGCAGCCTAGTCTTTAATCGCTTTATTGCTTTAGGTAATTTTCTGGTGCCCCGAGTTACGGTGTGACTGGGGTTGCTCCGGCGGCCTATTGGAATATATCGTGCTTGCCCGAGGGACGTCTAAGCCTGGGGCTGCGGGTGTGATTCCTTGGGTGCGTCTGTGTAATCATCTCACCTGTGTAATGATCTTGCTGTGTAATGATCTTGCAGAGGGTCGTCTGGGCCTGGGGGCTACGGGTGTGAAGGGAGCGTTCCTATTGTATGTGGCTGCCTTCTTTCACAAGATTTATTAGCGTGATGGATTAGAGATGGTGTTCATATTTGTTTTGTACCGCATCTGGTGCCAGCTCTTAATTTCACAGTGGGACACGATCGCGTTCATGCTGCGTGTGGCCAGGGCTCAGGGGTTTTCACAGGCTCAGCTCCAAACGCATGTCTGCACTTTATTCACATTTTGAATAATGGAGCATTACTGCGTCGCCTACCCTTCCTGCAGTTTCGCTTGCACTTTCTCCGCCGCACCAGTCCCTTTTCTATGTCGGCGCTGCACTGAAGGACACAGTCAGCGGCTGGATCTGACGTCACATCCCCGTGCGCCGCAGCTTGCAGCGTTAGTGTGAGCACCGGGGCAGGGCCACGAACTTGGTGCCACGTCAGGGCTAAACCTGGGGCGGCGGAACACCGCCATGAACCCGGCACACCACGAGCATCCGTGAGAGCAGCACCCGCAGCCGCAGCCATGGAAGCCCGCTACAATCTGAAGAGCCCCGGTAAGGATCGGCAAAGCCCCTCCCTCTCGCTCATTGTCAGCCTGGCAGAGGGCAGCTGCCCGTGACACCCAACCACCTTGTGTGTGTGTGTGTGGGGGGGGGGGGGGGGGGGGGGGGGGGTTAGAGGGCTGCGGCGGCGTGTGTATGCGTGCGTGTCTGTGTGTGTGCAGGGGGGTGGGGGGCGGCAGCGTGTGTATGTGTGCGCGCGCCTGTGTGTGTGTGTGTGTGCATGCATGCAGAGGGGTGGGGGCTGGCTGTGTCTGTGTGTGTGCGCCGTTAATGCATGCGAGGGAAGCGAAAGCAGGGGCTGTGAGTTCGTCTGCGCAAGCGCGGCTCAGAGGCGCGCTCCCGCGGTCAAAACAGACTGCAAAAGCGCGCGTCTGAGTCGTGTCCACATTCCCAAATACAGCTGACAATAGGTCTGAAGCAGACAGCAATCAATGCTTACGCATTGAATGCAGGTCTGCTCGACCTAAAAAGGATTACATTTAAATCCCAGTGCTTAGCATTTAAGGCATTGCACAGTGTTGGTTCTCAACATCTGAAGCAGCATTTGATCTTGTTTGTGCCCTCCAGAAATCTAAGATCGTCACATAGGTAATTCCTACAGACCCCCAGATTCAAGAAAGCTTGCTGGGGTGGAAGAAGTTTCATCTTGGAGTCAGTTAAAACGTGGAACTCACTTCCAGCGGACATAGAAAACAGCCCAACGTTGCTATCTTTTAGAAAATCACTAAAAACTTGGCTCTTTGCCAACTAAAATTCTGCTCATTACTCCTCATCTGCAACCTCTGGGTTCCGCCAGCACCACCGCCTGGACGCCCTTGGGCATTTGTGCTCTATACAAATATTCAAATCAAATCAAAATGGATGATGTTGTAAGGAAAGCCAATAAATGACCTCTTCCCCCTTCCATTGTCCTCAAATTCCTTTGCCCCAATAAAAATTAGCAATTTTGCAATACCTCCCACTTGAAGAGAACTCATCTCTGTAGAAGGTCCTTGGCCTCTAATGTGCATTCGTTAAAAAGAAACAGTGGTCCTAATCAAATTAATTCTTTATCAACAAACAAAGTATACACATAGTTGATTATTTTAGTGAGCTTCTTGTATTGAACTGCTCAGTTGAATCAATCAAAAACTGCTTCTTCCAGCAACAGACACAAATTATAAATTATAAAGTACCTGACACAAGCCAAAGATTATTTGAAAAACGTGTGGAGTTTAATAAATTACTCCATTTGGACTTGATGCTTTTATATACATTTATACAATTATATACATTTTTACTAACAGTAAAAAGAAGAGCAATCGGCTTCTAAGGGAGTGCAAGAAAAAAGAAAGATAGTGATTGTGAAAGAAGGGTGTAAGCCTCAAAGGAAAAATTGTGACTAATGGGTGGCCTCCGTCCTCCTGTTCCGGGATGGACGTATAATATAGATGACCGTGGTGAACCACCCAATGAGGGTGGGGCGGTGTATGCATTAGATATTCCAAAGATGATAGTGCAGACACAATTCAAACAGGACGTCCCCGGGCACTTGTGTGTCGACCGGGCTTCACACGAAGTGGGCTTGGGATCCTCCGGGCGTTAGAGTGGAGTCTCCGTTCCGTTTTGTTTTTTGCAACGCTGAGCGCTTTTTCTCCTCGCGTTCTCGCCGCCACACTGAAACGCTATGTCGGATCTTATAATATAGATGACCGTGGTGAACCACCCAATGAGGGTGGGGCGGCGTCTGTATTAGATATTCCAAAGATGATAGTGCAGACACAATTCAAACAGGACGTCCCCGGGCACTTGTGTGTCGACCGGGCTTCACACGAAGTGGGCTTGGGATCCTCCGGGCGTTAGAGTGGAGTCTCCGTTCCGTTTTGTTTTTTGCAACGCTGAGCGCTTTTTCTCCTCGCGTTCTCGCCGCCACACTGAACCGCTATGTCGGATTATACGTCCATCCCGGAACAGGAGGACAGAGGCCACCCATTAGTAATATGTGGGTTATATTTTGAGAATTCTACGGTAAAAAAGCGGTTGCTACATCTGTCCTGGAGGAAGACCCGCAGGTCGAGGTTCCCACTTACCCTTGCACCAAAAGACGGGTCGAAACGTCGACGCTCCCTTTGTCATGTGCAAATAGGACCACCCTTCAGCAAAAAACATTATACATGTCATTTATGACTGTATAAATGAAAAACTGTAGTAATCAATTGTGGCCTTTTGCAAAACAAGCTGAATCTTTTAATACAGCTGCAATATATTGGAATTGTTTAAATTTCTCCCACTTGTCACAATTTTTCCTTTGAGGCTTACACCCTTCTTTCACAATCACTATCTTTCTTTTTTCTTGCACTCCCTTAGAAGCCGATTGCTCTTCTTTTTACCGTTAGTAAAAATGTATATAATTGTATAAATGTATATAAAAGCATCAAGTCCAAATGGAGTAATTTATTAAACTCCATACGTTTTTCAAATAATCTTTGGCTTGTGTCAGGTACTTTATAATTTATAATTTGTGTCTGTTGCTGAAAGAAGCATTTTTTGATTGATTCAACGGAGCAGTTCAATACAAGAAGCTCACTAAAATAATCAACTATGTGTATACTTTGTTTGTTGATAAAGAATTAATTTGGTTAGGACCACTGTTTCTTTTTAACATTGACTACCCAGGTCCTTGAACCTTATTGGGTTACCCCATTCCAGTAATGGCCTCTAATGTGCATTCAGCGCTTTTTTTAAAATACATTTTATTATAATATGATTCTTTACCCACTTTTACTCCTAAAAATTGGGCTCATTAATAGTTCTAATAGCCTTCCTTTGAAGAAATCTTAAGCAGGGCCGGAACCTGCTGCTCTCCCTAAGAAAATAGAAGCTAAAGAGTGAAGCCAAGATGTACTCAAGCAAAATGACCATTGTTCCAGATTTATTCATGCAGTTCCAGCCTTCATTTGTTTGCCGACTCGCTGTTCATCTGTCGCCTTACCAGTGGGTTGAAAGATTTGTGCACTTTCATGAGGAGGGAAGGAGTAAAAGTACTCCGAGACGGTTCTGGGTCATGGTATAAAATATGGAAGGAATAGGAATTCCACCGGTTCAATGTAAGCAGAGGCCAGGTTCTCCAGAGTTGCCTCATGTGCAGCAGTTCTAAAATTATGCCACGATTTAAGATATTGTGACTACCCCTGGACCAGTATTCTGGGGGTAAGGATCGTAAGCTGGCTGAGGCTTAAAAGCTCAAGCATCAACGCTTGTACGGCACGCCCTTACCCATTTATGGGATACTTGCCACTTTGAATGTTGGTCGAGAGTAACTCTACATTCATGTTATGGACACATGCAGCTACTTGTGTTTGTGGAGAGGTTGGTGCAACGTAATTCCCCTGTGTGAGGTCTGATTCTCTTTTTAAGGAGATTACCTTTCTAGAGTGGCTGTCGATATAGCTCTCAAGACTTCAGGTTCATTAATCACATGCACGCACTGTAATGTGGGTGCCTTACTTGAGGCTATTTCCGCAGAAACTGATGCTTGGATGACAGTCTCTGCGAGGACCAGGCTAGATGTGATCCGAGCAATGTTTGAAAATGAGGGCCTACTTGTGACAGATTCAGAGATCTTAGAAAGAAAAGAATTACTAATTAAAACGGCATGGTCTAACCTTTCAACGAATATTGGAAATGGCTTTATTTTTTAAGGGAGTCCCTCCTGGCAAAGAATGAGGTTACTGTGGCGTCGTCAAGTGACGTCATTGTATATGTCACAGATTGATCAGTGGTACAGCAAGAAAGAGCTGCATGACTGTTTTATATTCTGTTTCCGGCCTAACTCTGCTTTTTCCTTTGTTTTTGTTTTCCATTACACCCTCTGGTGTGATTTGAAAGCCAATTGGTTTGTATCATTGTCCTCTGTGCAATTCAAACTGTTTACAGGGAACACTGGTGCCATGTTTATATTCTGCTTTTCAGAGGGTTCTATTGACCCGGACACCGGCTGTATACGAGCCCCCCACACCACCGGGTCTGCCCCCGTTTTAAAAGGGCCCTTCAGAATCCTTAATGCCGTAGTCTAGCAATTTCATTATCACCCACTGTCCTTGTGTTAGGATTGCAAGTGTCATGGTGCTGGTTAACTTGCACAAGGGACGTTGCATTCCTTTTAACCCCTCCCCTGCTGGTGACGGAACCGCTCCGTCATCAGCCGCGGTCGCGCTGTGCTGATGACGGAGCGGTTCCGTCATGGCCCGCTCGGCACGCCTACGCGTCGCGGATTCCGCGCCTGCGCGGAGCGTTCCATTAAGCGGGCGGGGCCGTGACGGAACCGCTCCGTCATGAGCACAGCGCGACCGCGGCTGGTGACGGAGCGGTTCCGTCACCAGCATGGGCGCGCGGCCCCCCCGCCCCCTTAGCATTGCGGCGGAATAGCCGCCGCAGCGAAGGGGTTAAAGCGTGAGGTGGCTAGGTTAACTTTTAAATCTTCTATTAAAGTGCTCACGACGAATAAGATTGTACTAATAACACTCTGCGTAGTTTTGGGCCCGAGTTACTAACTCATTTAAATCTGCCAACTTGGGGTCGATGCCAGAGACTAATGCAACTAGGGTGTTTCACAAGTCCACCTGTATGTCCATTTGGTTTGATTGATAGGCCAATGTGTCTAATGTCAGCTGTGAGGTACTGTGGAACAGGTCCAATATATATCTTTACCCGGTTGGTGCTGGGGGCACCCTATGTTGGGCAGTCCCAGTCATGTAATGTAATGTAAAAGCGTACTTGTATAGCGCAACTATCACTCCAAGGAGCATCTTGGCGCAGATACTGAAATCCAGAGATGGAAAAAATTGGGTTGCTGCTCCTAACAGAAGGAAATAGGGCGTTCAGATCAGAGTATTACACAGTATATCTGGTGAACTATAAATCCAAGTTTTAAGGGCCATCCTAAACACAGACTCAGATGCAATCTGGCGGAGCTGAGGTGGAAGTTGATTCCATGCCTTTGAGCCTATAACCGCAAGTGATTTTCCTCCCTTTGACACCAATCTGAAAGTTGGAGTGGTGAGCAGATTTGCGTTGGATGATCTTAAGCTACGGGAGGGAACGCATCGATTAAAGTCAGTTTGAAGATATTGGGGGCCTCGTGAATGAAAGGCCCTAAAGGTAATCATAAGGACCTTAAACAAAACACATTTGTGAATTTGCAGCCACTGCAAGATGTCTAATGCAGCAGAGGCAGATGATTTCCTGGGCCACTTCAGTACCAGCCGAGCAGCCCATGCTGGACCATCTGAAGCTTGTGCATGACTGCTTTGTTGGTTCCTGCATTAAGGCTGTTACAGTAGTCCAGCCTAGATGTAATAAGGGCAACAGCTTGCCTGGCTGAGTAGGGGAGCAAGTCGAAGAATTTCTTTAGACTTTTTATAATATGGAAACATGTGACTGCACCTGCCAGGGATTGTTGTTTGAAGGATAGAGTGGTGTCAAATTGTATTCCTAAGTTCTTAGCTGCATTTATTGTATTAGGAGAGGGGGTGGCATTTTCTGGCCAACAAAGTTTAGGCACGAAGGGGTTTTGCTGGCCAAATGGCAGGATCTCTGTTTTTTCAGAGTTACACCTCAGATGGTTTTTATTCATTCATTTGAAGGTTGCAGAGAGGCATTTTCTGAAGTTTTCTTCCGCCTCAGTACTACCATTATCCAGGACCAGGATAAGCTGTGTATTGTCCGCATATGAAATGGTATTGATCTTGAACGACGAGATTAGCTTAATCAGGGGGGACATATATATATATATATTGAAGAGGGTCGGGCTCAGGCTCGATCCCTGAGGTACCCCTGATATGAGTACTTTTTCTTCTGAGTTATATTGTCCTAGCATGATCCCTTGGCGCCGATCCACTCTAGGACATTCCCAGATATGCCAGATGATGCAAGACGGTCTAAAAGAATGGCATGTGAGACCGTGTCGAAGGCCGCAGGCAGGTCTAATAGCACCAGGACTGCTTTCTTTCCCTGATCCAGGGCTGCTCGTAGGGTTTCTGCAGTATACAAAAGGGTGGATTCTGTCGAGTTTTGGGCTCTAAAACCTGATTGATTAGAGTGCCAAACATTTGTTTCCTCTAAAAAAGGAGTGAGTTGTCTATTAACACATTTTTCAGTTAACTTACACAGGGTGGGTTGGAGCGAGATGGGTCGTAGGTTAGAGAGGGTCGTAGGATCAGCCAGTTGCTTTTTCTGGAGAGGTTTTACCGCAGCGAGTTTCCACTCTGTTGGGATCTTGGCTGTGAGAAGCGAGTTTATTATATTATTAATAATGGGGTTTAAAATATCAATGAGGGCGTGTAGTAGAGTGGGGAGCAAGGGTCAAAAGGAGAACCTGATTTGATGGACAAGATGGCCAGACGTGTTCATTACTGGCATCTCGCTCTCTGAAGCTGGAACTGATTGTGTCCTTATTTTTACTGAGCTCCCGCTGGGGGCTGATATTCCATGTGGACTATTGGATGAGTACATATTATCACAGTACTGATTAAGGTGCTCAGCCCTTGTTTGACTTATTCCACGGATGCTGGCTAGTATGTCTGGCCACTGCTCTCCCCTTAATGTTGTTGAGCTGTGCGCCTGTGGTTCCTCATTGAGTTGTTCACTTGTTGATCATAGTCAAAATTGTTATCAGTTTGAGAGGAGCCTGGTATGGAGCTTAGGCTAGAAGATTGTAATTCCAGTGCCCTATAAGCTCCTTGCTGCAGTTTTGACTTGATTGACTTTGGTAATAGAGCTCTGCTTGATAGAATGGTTGGGGTGGCGGTGGGGCTGGATGTTGGGGAGACAGTGATCTGAAGGATAGCAGCTCCATGTCGGTTACCAGGCCTCAGGCTGTTTATGTGCTGTTGTCATTTTCTGATATGGCTTCAATACCTTCCTCCACCTTTTGAGCCCCGTGTCCTGGGTTGTCTTGTGGGGCAGGCTATTAAAGCGTATACATAGACTATTTTGGCTGACACAGTAAAAATCTCCCAGACGGGATCTTTTAAAAAGTCAAATTTAGATGACACTTTTATAGATTTTTCAAACATGTGAGCCACTGGCGAGCCACTGGAGAGATTCAGCACTGGCCCTCGCAGGCAGCATTGGACTTGGTGCTTTTTGTGTTAAGCAGAGTTTTCAACTTCTTTTTACATGCCGGGGGTTGCTGCGCTCTGACTTAACCAGACCGCATATTGCGCCATTGGTGGCACTTACAGCTTTTTAGGGGCTTTTTGTAGACTTTTGCAAATAATGTATATTTAATTCTTGGCGCTTTATTGAGGACTTCGACTTAATTGAGATTGTAGGTCAGACGGTATGCCTGAAGTGATTGTAACGGGAAGTGGCAATACCTAAACTGACAACTGGTGTCCCTGAGCCCCACTATGTCCAGAAATGGCACCTTGTTGGTTCCCCCAGGTCCCAAGCAACACTGACCTAACGCCGGCCGCCTCCGCACAGCACAGGTGCCTATTGCACTATAGGGGGATTGCGCTGGACTGGTTTGTCTATTATTTTGCCTCTTTTTGCCACCTCAATGGGGGTGGAGGGTCAGGGCAGGGGCTAGGAGGATTGCCGAGGCACCCAAACTCTAGGGGGTCCGCACCCCAGCTCAGTTCTTAATCGCCCTGCCCCCAATCTCCCACTGGAGCGGGTGGGGAGCCAGGAGCATACGCAAAGAAAGCAAAACAATAAACAGCAGAAAACCTGGCCACTTGGTCCGGCACTACAGTGAGGGTGGCTTGTCGATCCCCTTGCTGGGCCCCTCACACCCACATCGCCAGACTTATTGAGCAGGCTTTTTGCGGGCCAAGGCTGAGATTCAGCACCTCAGAGCTTCAGGCACCCTGAGACTGCAATCCCCGCTTCTCCCAGTCCCGCTCTCCAATCTAGGTTCTTAGCAGTCCGATGGCGGATTGGTTTGGTGGCGTACAGGCAAGGCAGCGGTGGCTGTGAAATCCAGCATGGGCAAGAGCACTTATAAGATTTGGAAGGAATAGTTGTTTGCCTGACCTAATCTTAGCTCCTCAAGTCCCCACAGTAAGCACCAACTGGTTGAAGATTTTGGAGCAGGACCAGGTATTGTGGGTTAGCGTTTGACAGAAGGGACCTCCCTCAACACAAACATGTAGAGACTGTCCTGCTCAGTAAAACTGGAAAAACCTTCTTCAGCTTTTTTCTACAAGCAACATACACTCACAATCTTCTCAAAACGGAAGCACACATGGCTAATTACATCTTAATTTATAGCCAGAGACACTGCTGAGTTAGGAGGGCATCTGGCTAAACATAAGGGAGAAATAATGAAATAAATAAAAACAGTTTAAATATGTCCTTTTTACAAACGAAGTATGCTACTTGTGATACTGGGTGACTACCAAGGAACTATGAGCTTAAGCACTGCATGGAATTGAATGCTTTAAAAGTAAATGTAAAGACATGCAGAATACTGGATTTAGGCCATTCAACAATTACAATAGGTTGCCAATGTATTTTAAGCCCCAGGAAACTTTTTAATTACACATCTATACATTTCTTTACCATACCTCACACCCTGGCAGATTATGTTACTTCGCACTGGATGTACTGGGCTTCGCCCTCAGAATTTTCTTCAGTCAGCACACCGAAGAACCACTGTGGGATGAACAATGAATCCCAGTATCATCATCTAACATATGAGATCTTGTATAAAATTGCACTCTCTGCAATATCCGCCCTCATATGATCTACAGATTATAGTCCTGACTTCAGTCTGCCTGAATGTGGGTATGGTTTCAGAACCGTGATAGAAGGTGCTGAAGTAAGAAGTAAGAGTGGTTGAACTGAAGTTAACACATTCACAGGAATTCCAAGTAGTAGGATATAGATCACACCACAGCCGTTGTTCCATGACAGATTATGCCAGTGAAAAATGTACACAATTACACGGAGAAAATCCCTGGAAAAAAGGTAAAATATGCACAATTTGGTGCTTTAAAAATTAAGGATTCTGCATGCTATGCTTCATTGTAATATAATACACTTGTAAAAGGATACAATTACACCACCCAAACATACCGTACCCAAGACTAGCATTAATTAGTAGATGCAGCAAATACTACCCCAATTCTGAAGAACAGGAAAATGTTACCTTCAATGCCTTTGCTTTCCTCTTAAATTCCATTTGCATCAGAAATTCCAAATCTTGACTTTGCAAATTACATCCTGGCAGTCTTTTAAGCACTTTTGACACTCTTATCTCACTAGTCCCTGAAAAGAGCATAGAGAAGGCAAAACACAAATAATGCACATAAGGCTTTTCGGTTAGAATGGAAAGAATTTTTTTTTTAAACAAAAACATAAGTGTAAGGAAACAGACCATTAGTTGTGTGGCCTGCACACATTTGTCCTTCACTGGGAACCAAACACCCCATTGTAGCACTTGAGTCTCTCAGGGTAGCAGAGCAGAGCAACTCTTACTCAAAGGAGGTGGTATGAGCCAGTAATCACCATTCACTAGCATGCAATAGGAACTCAATAAATATTTGTCCAGCCTGTGCCTTTTCTTTAGAAAAAGGAAAAGTATATTTATTACATACACTACTAAGCAGTAATTTACAAATATACCTAAGGCTAGTGGAAATAACTTTGATGACATTGCGTAATCACCTCTGACCATCTATAGGGTCATATAAGTACATCAGGTAAGTCTATCGACTTGGTCAAAGATTTTATATCAACTAACCACATGTCAAAAACATCATCATTTTAGGAGTGAATACAATAATCAATAATAACCATGTGTAAATGCACTTATTAATGTTAATAAAGCGTATGCACGTTGATCAGTAATCACTCGCAACAATATTATATCAATAAAGCATTTAAAAATTAACATCATGTCTGTGTGCTTTAGGGGCGTGGCTTGGAAGCCGATGGGAGAGGCTGCGTGAGCACAGAGCTCCGCGCCCGATCCCTGTTATTATCCTGCTTGCGGAGCCTCTCCGACCCCCCTGGCGACTCGGAGGGTGCCGGGGGCGACCAGGAGCTCGGCGGCGTTGAGATCCGGCAGCGGCCGAGCTAATACGGGCGCTGCGGCGGCTCGGCGAAACCAAGATGGCGCTGAGCCAGCTCGTCTGACCCGAGCTCTGCATCGAGGATCGTTCCCGCGATCGGAGGCGGGGTGGCGCTGCTGTGGAAGTGCATGCGATTGGAGTGTGGGGCCCCGAAAATCACCAAAGGTGCTGGGGAGATGCTGCACCGGCGAGGAACGATTTAACCTGCGGTGTGCCTGTGGAGTGGGCACTGCGGGCGCTGGGGGGCCCATTTCAGAGGCTCGATCCCCCAGAGCTGCGAAGGGCACCGAGGAGTTCCGGTGCTGGGCGGAAGGCGCAACCCACCTTCGGGAGTGAGTGACGCTGGCCCCGGACTGAGCAGGAGCGGAGACGAAGGTGCGTGGCACTGCCGGCGGGACAGCAGAGAAAGACCTTGCTGGGGGCCGGAGCTCGTCGGCTGCTGGGGCTTGCGTGCTCCCATCAATACTCTTGTATACCTGTGACAGCTGGGGGATCCTAGGGAGCAACATAGGAGCCCAGGTTGCCATTAGAGTGGGCCCCGCGACCTCATGAACTGCGAGCTGCGATCAAAATGGCGGCGGGGGCCCCCTTTCCCTAAAGGACGGCTGAGCAGGGGTGCGGAAGACAACCCGATGGCGCACTGCTGGGCACCTGGCACTCTGGGGTGAAGCAGCAAGGGGTGGCTGCTGCTGTTGGAATTGCAGGAGCGGCCTGACGGAATCGAGGGGCCACAGATTTCCGGTTGAAGCATGGTGGTGGACGGCAGACCCCTGCTTTTCTCCCCTAACACAGGGTTGGAGTGCACCGGGAGCGCCCTAATCTAGGCGTGCAACGGAGGAATTCCGCGAGGGCACCGGTAGATTACAGAAGCAGAGGCCTGGAGTGGGGGGGGGGGGGGGGGGGGGCAGCGAGACCACGAGTAACCCTACCTGGACATCACAGTAGGAGAGGGACTTCTCTTGGAAGAGCCTGTGGCCCAGGAGGTGAGGAGTGGGCCGCCTAAGACCACGCAAAGTGACGGGGGACACCTGTCGGAATCCCCGGGCCGGAGTGCTGAACATAGGAACAAACCGGAGGTCTTTTTGAGGGGCCCCTCGACACGACTTCAGGGTGCTCTAACAATTGCAGCCATGGGTAAACCCCGGGGGAAGAGGGAAGAGGACCCGCAGCCCTCAGATGCCGAATCCCTGCCACAGGAGCATAGGGATGAGCAGGACCTACCACAAGTACCGGGGCTCCAACTCCAACTGGCCAAAATTCTCAACTGGACAAAATTCTGGCAGCCATCGCGGACACTCGAACCGCTCTCCAGCAGGACATTGCGCAAGTGGCGACAGGGCTGGGCTTGCTGAGAGCCGATCACTCGAAACACTCTGATCAGGTGAAACAAGCAGAAACTAAGATTCAGGAGATTGAGCCTGCTCAGACTGCGCTAACTGCAACAATGGGGGGTGTCCTGGATCGTCTAACGGTTCTGGAACGACGGGCGGAGGATACGGAGGGCAGAAATCGACGGAACAACATTCGTGTGGTGGGGCTGCCCGAAAAAATTTAAGGATC
The DNA here is from genome assembly GCF_964263255.1 of Lissotriton vulgaris. Classification (NCBI taxonomy): domain Eukaryota; kingdom Metazoa; phylum Chordata; class Amphibia; order Caudata; family Salamandridae; genus Lissotriton; species Lissotriton vulgaris. Next base: position 598,647,743 of record NC_141696.1, read on the forward strand.
GGACATGGTGGGCTACCTAGAAACTTGGCTTAAAACGGTAGTGGCTCCTGAAGGGCTGTCGAGCTTCTACACCTTGGAGCGGGTTCATCGCGTTCCCGCTAGACCTCCGCAGCAGGGGCGCCCGCGCGGCCGGTGGTGGCGTGACTCCTACATTTTAAGGACGGTGACCTGCTCCTTCGGAAGGCCCGTAGCGATGGCCCCTTTCAGGTTGACAACAACAATGTTAATATCTTTCCGGATTATTCGTTGGACACCCAGCGACGCCGCATGTCCTTCCAGGCTGTTAAGAAGGAACTGAGAGCGGAAGGGATTCAATATTCTTTATTCTTCCCAGCAAGTTGCGAATCGTGTTGGATGGAAAGACCTGCTTTCATGACACGCCGGAGGAGGCGTAGGACTGGCTGGAGTCCTATAGAGCTGGAAAAGATGGCCAGGAAATTGAGGCACGGGAGATGGCTGATGATTCGCAACCTCGCAGATCGCAGCGACTGCGACTCCGACGTTGGGGACTGCGGAAACCCTCAACCTCGCAGACGGCGATAGAACGCAAGGGGGCACTGGCTGCAGTAACGGCACTCTCAGGAGATCTAAGGACCTCACCCACTGCTTTGGACTTAGGCAGCGACAAGGTTCATTTGGAAGCAGAGTCCTCTGCATCGGACGATGTGCATTTACCGTTGGTTACCCCTAGAACGGCGGACGGATTGTTGGATGAGTAGACGCTGTGCTATTATCGGAGGGTGGAGGCTGGAGATGGGCGAAAAGATTAGGATGATGGTCTGTGTTGGGAACTCTGACGCTGCAGTGGAGGTGCGTAGGGCTGAGTGGTTGAGCTGGGATTGATCAGGATGGGGAAGCGGTAATGATGATAATGGTGGGGGGCTCCGGGGGGGGTTCTGCTGGGGTATTACATTTCAGGGAGATTCTGGGGCGGGCTATGATTGCGGAACAAGTTTGCTGTAGATTAATCCCTAGGATCTATCCTACCCCCACCGGATGGTACTAGTTAGGTTGCCTTAGCATAGTCGAGGCACATAGTTGGGTAGTTTGGATGGGATTCACTGTGTTGGTGCCTGTTCTTGGGGGGGGGGGGGCGATGTGCTGGGTGCGATGGGACAGTTTGGGGATGGGATTATTTCGTTTGGGGGATGTTCTTTGCTGGCGCAATTATTCGGGAAGGTGGAGCTATTGAGTGTTGTACATTTGCATGCTATGTCCACTGCCTGGCAACCAGGGGGGGAGGACAGTTTTGTGTGGTTTTTGCATCAATGTTATGGTTCTGTTACCTGATGTGAAATGTGTGACCTGGAATGTTCGGGGGTTGCACTCCATGCAGCGTAGGTACAAGGTTCATTCCTATTTGGTGCGTAGGGGAGTGCAGGTTGCTTTCTTGCAGGAGACTCACTTGACCAAGACAGAGGGGCTAGCGCTGCAGCGTAGATGGCGAGGTCAGCTTTACTACACTACTTATTCAGCATTTGCGCAGGGGGCCCTGATTTGGATTAGAGCGGGGGTGCCCTTTCAGGTGATTGATCAGGTGGTAGATCCCGCGGGCCGCTATGTGGCGGTTAGAGGTCGCCTATATGGGCGGGAAGTGACCCTCTGCAGCGTATATGCTCCTAATGTAGAACAGGCGCCCTTCCTGGAAACTTTGTAGTTAGCCCTCGCGGATTATTTTACGACCCCAGTGTTGATAGGGGGAGACTTTAACTCCGTTACTGATGTGATGATGGATAGGTCTCATCCCCCTCTACCCACAGCCCCGATTAATAGACTGGCCAAGACCCGAACTCAGTGGCAGGATAATTGGGGATTTATCAATATTTGGCGAGCGCAACACCCGGTCGATAGAGATTATTCATATTTCTCGGCCTTACATGATTTACACGTGCGGTTGGACACCATTTTGTGTAGCACCGGCCTAGTCTCACTGGCGATTGACAGTGAGTATTTATCGCGCACCATATCAGATCATAATCCGCTTTTGGTGAGCTTCTGCTGGGTGGCGGAGCACCCTAAGGTCCCGACCTAGAGACTGAGCACGGAGATGCTGGAGGATCAGGCCTTTCACGCAGAGTTGGGGGAAGGAGTGGAGCACTATTTTGCGGAGAACGCGGGTACTGCCACGACAACGGCCTTGGAATGGGATGCTTTCAAAGTGGTAGTGCAAGGGATCTGCATCGCCAAGTGGGTGGGAATAAGGAAGCTGCTATTGCAGGAAGTTGAGGCGGAGGAACTAGCTTTACGGGAAGCAGAGAGGGCCCATTCTGATGGTTCTGGGTCGAGAGATGAGGTTCTGTCCCGAAAGGAAGCGGTAGCGGTGGTTATGGCGCACTTACACTGTTTTGATCATAGAGCTTACCTGGCGCGTGCACATGCGGAACGGGATAAGGTGGGCACATTACTGGCATGGCTGGCTGATCCGGTTCCTCGATGTGTGCCTATACTAGCGTTGACGTCAGAATCAGGACGCTTGGAATATACGCAGCACCGCATTAACGACTGCTTTCGATCATTCTATGCGAACCTTTACACCAGCCAATTATGGACTGGAGATATAGATATTCAGGCGTTCCTGGAGAATCTGGAGCTGCCTGTAATAGAGGAGGAGGACGCGAAGGCCTTGGGTCAGGAAATAACGTTGGCTGAAATTCCCTGCGCCATTAAGCAATTGGCACGCAACAAAACACCGGGTAGCGATGGCTTGCCTATCGAATTTTACTTAACGTATATTAATCGCCTAGATCCCAGACTGTTGGCAATATACAAGGAGGCAAATCAGGTGGGGGTTCTACCAGCCTCCACTAGAGAGGCTATTATTGTCCCTCTTCTTAAACCCGAGAGATCCCTGATTGACCCGGCTGCGTACAGGCCCCTATCAATGCTCACCACCGACTATAAAATACTAAGCCGAGTACTAGCCACTAGACTCCTCCCTTTCATGACGAGGTTGGTACACTCCGACCAAGCCGGCTTTATCCAGACTAGAAATACCACTAACAGCATACGACGGTTAAACGAACTGTTGGATGGATGCCATGAGGCGGAGGGGCAAGCGATGGTCCTTTCGGTCGATATTGCTAAAGCGTTCGACAGCTTGGAATGGCCACATCTATTCTCAGTCATGGCAGCCTTCGGCCTTGGGGCCGACTACATTCGCTGGACAAAAATCTTATATGCGTCGGCAACTGCTAGGTTCCGAGTTGGTAGAGTCGTCTCCTCCTCGTACTCCGTGGGGCGGGGCACTAGATAAGGTTGCCCACTCTCCCTGCTATGGTTTGCTCTCGCGATAGAGCCATTGGCGGCGCGCGATAGAACGGGACGGGCGTACAGCGGTATGCGCCTTCACGACCAAGCACAGTACATTTCGCTTTATGCGGACGACCTCTTAATGTTCCTGGGAAATGCGGGGGAGGCCCTAGACGGGGCGCGCTCCCACCTCGATTGTTTCGGGATTGCCAGTTAACTGGGCCAAGACCTGCGTGTTCCCGGTGTCTAGAACATGTGTCCCGCCTTCGCTGCCGCCTGATTTGACGTGGGAACCTAGGTGTCTTCCTTACTTGGGAACGCACGTGTATCATGCTCAGGAGGATCTTCTTGAAGGCAACATCGGTAGAGCGTTGAGGGGACTTCGCGGTAGCATGCGATTCTGGGGGACTCTGCCGCTATCTGTGGCAGGTCGCGTGGCGCTGCTTAAGATGGTGGCACTCCCTCGACTCTTGTACTATTTTTGGACACTGCCGATACAGATTCCGGTTGCCCTATTTCGACAACTCCGCTCCGCAATGGGTAGCTTTATCTGGGGTGCAGAAAGACGCAGGGTGGCGCTGGACACACTGATGAGACCAAGAGCTGAGGGGGGCCTCGCTGTCCCCGACTTTGAATTGTACTACCTTGCTGCACAATTTCAGTTTCTTACTCAGGCGGTGGCACTGGAATTTCGGGGGCCAGAAAGAGAGTTTGACCCGGAGATATCGCGGCATATTTTGTCCTTCGTGGTCCTACAACAACATCTGCGAACTACTGAACTATCGATGGTGGAGGGAACCCTCCGACACTGTTGGAAACGGTTCCATACTAGAATTGGGGTAAAGCGCCCATACGCTCCAGAGATCCCATAAGGTATGTGTACAGCGTTACCGCATGGCGGGGATTGGTCCGCCCTTGCAGAGTGGGAGGAGCTGGGATCGCAGATGGTGGGTGACTTGTACGCGGATGGCGAGCTGTTGCCCTATGGTACGTTATAGGAGACCTTTGGTCTACCACACCGCCACTACCTGATGCACGCGGCACTGATCGCTGCCGTTCAGAGGCATTGGGGAGCCGGCCTTTCCGGACCACCAACAAGCGGAGTGTGTCAATACGTGGTGATGGCAACGGGTACCTATAAGGCGGTTACTTGCCTATATAAACGCATGCTCGGAGAGGGGATTACTCTGTTACAAAAGCGACAGGAGCAATGGGTGACGGACTTAGATAAGGCAATACCTGATGCGGCTTGGTTGCAGATAATTAAACAAGCGTGGAAAAGTACCAGAAACGCTAGGTTTCAGCTTATTCAGTTTTTCGTATTACTTAGGGCATACCGCACACCGGCTAAAATTATTCAGTATTTCCGTGTGGACACCGCGCTATGCCCCAGATGCAGACTACAGGGCGCGGACCTGTGCCATATGCTGTGGGACTGTCCGCAGTTGGGAAACTACTGGGAGGAGATAACTGATCTACTTTGTAGAGTAACCGGACGACACATTACTATGGACAAGGGAGTTTGCCTACTACACTGGTTCCCACACACCAGTAAAAATAAGATAACTAGTAAGTTTATAGACCTGGGGTTCATTCTGGCTAAGAGGGAAATCACATCTCATTGGCAAGCAGCGGTTGGCCCCAGCTACGTTCGATGGAAAGCAGCGTTGCTCCTATGGGCGAGTAGTGAGAGCTCAGTACGATTGCAACAGGCACATAGGTCCCATAATGATAGGGCGCTAGAGGCGGAGCGGGCGTGGGAGTCCTTAGTGACGGAGCTCCGGACCTCGGACTTGAGAACTGACTCTGGCTCCGGCACATCGATGGAGGATGAGCATCAATAGGTGGCTTCCATTGACCTTGGGGAGAATAACGAGAGAAGGACTCCCGACATCCATGGTTCTCACGTTAGTAGGGATTGTCGTTGATGTGATGGCCAACACACACCCGGAACACTAGAATGGCTTATGGTCAACACTCACTCCCTTGGGATAGAAGCGCCAGCAGCAGGGGTGGGGGGGCAGGGGTAGTTAGACAATGGGGACAGACCTACCTGAGGTGCCGTATAAAGATCTAGAGTCCAGACTTTCACATATGTTAGATTGCAGAACCAGGGCGCTTGTCACAGCAGGGCAGGCCCAGACCAGGGGCAGTGCATCCTTAACGGTGATGTTAATAATTGTTCCTCTGGCTTGCTGGACCACTGTTAATATGTACACTATTATGGAATGTCGGACTCTTTGTACTGATGATGGTCCTGTATCATGTCTGTTTGTTTTTCTTTTTGAAATAATAAAAAGATTTAAAAAAAATAAAAAATAAAAAATGTCTGTGTGCTTTTTATATACATTCAAACCATGAAAACGCAATAATACAAACAGCCCTTAGAGGGCATCACTTTCTGATTACACAACATGTAGCGATAGGCATAGCCCCCAGGGGGTGCTGTAAAACATGTATCTCTCTTTAGACACATTCAAGAGACAATAACAGCAACCACAGACTTGTCCCCCAGAGGACGCTGCATTGTATTCCAAGTTGTAGAGGATATGCTCCAGCCTGGGGAGAGCCTGAGCTGAACAGAAAATCCCAGCTGGGTTGTTCTCTTGGAGACCCTACAAACCTAGGGTCAGTACTTTTTAGAAAATTCTTGGGGTGTCTGGAGGGGAGCTGCTGTGGTTCTACAGCTCCCCCACGCTTTCCTTCACTAATTGGTGGTGGACTCAGTATCCTCGGGCCACCACATGCAGAAAAAAAGGCTTGATCAGTTTCAGCCATGCAGAGCATTACAAGACGCACCCCTGTTAATTTGATGAGTGGCTCCGGCTGCTTGTTCCTACTGTGCGAAGTTTCCTTTTTGTGTTTGTTTCTTTTTCTTGGGGTGCCCGGTGCCACCCAGGCACCCCGCTGGCTGGTGCTGGTTGGAGACAGCTCAGGGAGACCATCACTACCTTTCCCAACTGGCTCCTCGGACAGGCAGCATTTCCTTCGCTGCATGCGGGAGCTAGCAGCTTCGCTCTTCGGTGCTGGATTTAGTGGTGGTTACCTGCACCTTCCAAACACAGGCATGGGGGGCGGAGCAGGTCCCAACTACTTGGGGGTATGGAGGTGCTACCCCAGCACTAAATTTCCTGTGAGGCCTGGAATTGGGGGTCCAGGGACCCTGGTTTTACCCGCGGGGGCACAGCAGCGCTCCGGTCTTCTGGCAGTGATTGGGCCCAGGGTTGGTGGTCCAAGGGCCCTGTCGTGTAAACCCTGCCCAGGGGTTGGGATCATCTTGCCTGTGGAGCTCCGGGGTGGGAGGGGCCATGACACACACACCCTCCCGAATTTTTTTTCACTATTCCTCCTTGCAGCGACCCCTTTTGGGAGTTCTGGCATCCAGCAGCGGAGCTCCATGTCCTCCAAGCAAACCAGGGGGGGGGGGGGGGGGGGGGAAGGGGGTTGTTCGGATATCAAATCCTTCTCGATATCTCGGGCCCTGTTGGGTTCTTTCTCTCCATCTTGGGCTCAATTGTGCTCCTGGTGGAGAACCCTAGCCACCTGGATCACTTCCCTTAGACCTCTTGGGCTCTAAGGTGGCAAACATTTCCGGGGGTTGGTTTCACTGACTCCCTGTGCGAGCCTTCCAGCACTTTCTCCTCTGGCGCCTCTCTACTCCTTGGCACAGAAGTCCAGTTCTTCTCCCCCCCCCCACACTAGTCCTTAAGGGAGGTAAGGGGACCAGCATCCCTGGTCCTAGGGAGAGCCCCACTGGTCCTAGGACAACTCTAGTCGGAGTTCTTAGTACAGAAGAATTTCAAGGGTTCCTCCTAGTTGTTCATGGCTGCCACCTCCAGTCCTTGTGTCCAACATTAAATCACAACCACGAGAGAAAGATCTCCCCCTTGCGCAAGATCTTTTAAGTAGAGACAGAAGGTTCCAGAAGCGAGGCACCTATAGCATATTCTGGGGTACCACCATCTCTCTGCCCCTATCCCAACCCTCCTGCATAGCAAGCTGTGACAATTCAAAATGGTACCACCCAAGGGTCACTAGTCATATCTCTTCTGGGGGCCACTGCTCTGCCCGCAGAAATCTTCAAAGGGTGCGTGTGAGGGCTACATGGGTAAGATTCCTGACGTGTGCAGCCCCGTGCAGGATTGGATATTGACCTGGAGTAGGCCTCAATGTTGGCATACACTCATAATGAAAGTCAGTGTGGTTTACTATCTTGTCTGCAGTGACACTACATTATACACCTATGGGGAAGAAAGTGCAGTTTTGCTTGCCTCTGGCCTACAGAGACCAGTGACGTATCAAAATGGGGTGTAACCTGTATGCCAAACCCAAAACAGAGTTCTAAGATGAATTCTGTCCAATTTATGGGTCATCCAGGATTGTCATATTTCTCTGGCTCATCTCAGGTTTAGAGAAGGGGTGGGCGTAGCAAGGCTACGCGGAGGACCACGGAGACAGAACCAATCTCCGCACACTCCGCGTAGCTCCGCGAGTCCCGCCCTCACTATTAAAACATTAGACATAAGTATTTAAAGACCTTACCTTATCGGCGGCGCCCCCGGGCTTCCGTACTTCTTCATTGCGACTTCTTCTGGAAAACTCTGCATGCGCGGGCGCCCGCACATGCCTTGCGAGAAATGCACATGCACGGGCGCCTGCACATGTGCAGTTTTCCAGAAGAAGTTGAAATGGAGAAGTAGGGAAGCCAGGAGACGCCACCGATAAGGTAAGGTCTTTTAGATACTTATTTCTAATGTTTTACTAGTGCGGGCAGGAGGCTAACTCCGCTCCGCCCCGAGTGTCTGTCGATTTGCCTGTTCCGCCTGCTTCGTGGAACGGGCAAAATTTTGTGCATTCCGTGGGCGGAACAGAGCCGTCTGCCCACCCCTAGTTTATAGCACACACAGGCCTTTTGTTGTCATGCACAGCCAAGTTAATTACATTTCTCTTCAGCCGGAGGAACAAAGGCCTCCTTACACAAAGGGAGCAGTTCACTGTGCTTCTTTCAGCTTCTGAGGAGGAAAGGGGTGGGGATGAATGATCTGCATCAATCAATCAGTTATGACGCTGTACTAGGGTTGGGCCAGCACAAGCCCACTGAACAAAGGAGGGAGCCCAGACTTCTGAAACTAACAAGGAAGTGGGCTCCCCTTTGAAGATTTAGTGGCAAATGCACTGGCAGTGATGTCAGCGAGGGACAGAGCAGTCGCACTCAGAGGAGATGTGACCAGTCACTCCTGGGTCACACCATTTTGAAACGTAAGGACCAAAAAAAAAGAGGACCCCGTTAAACAAAATAAGGGGTGCAGCCCAGGGGAACAGTACACTATACAAAACAAACTTGATTTCACCCGCCCCACATTATTTATAAATTGCTCATAGATCTCTAATACAATAAACCAAAATAGAATAATGTTGAGTCATGAATTAAATATGCAAGTCCGGCTTTTATTAATTCATACAAAAATACGTTTTTCACACACACACATATATATATATATATTTATTATCGTTTACTAAGTCTTTATTTCCAACCATGACAACCATTTCATACGTAGTACAATTAATATCACAGTATGTATAAAAATATAAATAGATAGGAATGCTAAAAACAGTACTAAAAAAGTATTAAAAGTGCAAAATAGCAAAAGACTTAGACATCAAGATGATAACCAATAAAATTAAAGAAGGGTATACTCCAATCAAGTCCCAGGACCAACGGGGATTACCTCCAACACCGAAACCGGTCAATTTTGTTATATCCACCACTAAATTAAGGGCTAATCTTGCGCATCCGGAGTATCCATGCCCAGCTCATAAATTTGGCTACACCTACTACCACCAAAGTGGTGGTATCGGATTTCAAGATTCTACTCGCAACCAACGCAGATCTAGTACCCAATGCCCGGCAGGCAGGTCTTAACCACCGCCGTCTGGGATGTTGGTACTCCGGGCAGACAAAAAGGAAGTGATCAACCGTTTCAACCTGATCCACACAAAATGGACATTTGTCACTACCTAAGGTGTTCTATCTGCTTGTTAGCCCTCGTAACGGTAGGGTACCTACTCTAAACTGGTGATACAATTTACGGTCTAGGGGTTTTGTTATTGTGTCCCAGTATTCTTCCAAGTATGAATCATCCTTGATGACCAGAAAAGCTGCAGTCATAGAACTACCTATCAAGGATTCATGCATCTTGGCTTTGATTCTGGCCCAGTACATATCCCTGAAGATCTTTTTGGGAGGGAATACAGCAGTATCGGGGTTACCCCATAGCTCCTCCATCCCCATGTCAGTTAATATTGTTTTAATTTCAGTCAGCCATGGGGTCCTGTGAGAACCCCCGGTCCCATTAACTTCGAGAAGGGCCTTGGCATATAAGGAGAGTTCCGGCGTGGTCCACAGGCGCCGCCAATACGCCAGTGGTCTATACCTTACTACGTCCTCAACAGGCTGACAGCAAAGGTCATACAATAGGCGTATATGTGGGGTTGATTGGGGAAGCCCTACCACTGCCCTAAGGAATTTATTCTGGGCGACCTTTAGTGGGGCCACGTTACTAAAGCCCCACAATTCTGCGCCGTACACGATGGCGGGGAGGATTTTTAGATCGTAAATTTTAACCAAGGGGGCCATCGGTTTTGTTAAGGAGAGCTTATGTTCTTTAAGCAGAGCTCCACATAATTGAGCATGTTTTAAGGCGAGTAGATCTATCTGGGGTTTCCAACTCAGTTTATCACTGAAGGTAACTCCCAAGTATGTGAAGACAGATGTCTGTTCCAGGGTGGCTCCTCCCATGTGCACTCTTGCCCTAACTAGTTGTGTGCCATGGGGAACCATAAACTTGGTCTTCCCCACGTTGACCTCCAACTCATGTCCGCTACAAAACAACTCAAAGCAAGACAGTGGCAGCTGTAATCCCCGTCTCGTCTTAGATATTAAAAGAGCGTCGTCTGCAAACATGAGCAGGAGCACCTTCATACCAGCTAGGGTTGGTGCATCTGTCGGAAGGTTAGTACAGTATTTGACCACCCCGTTAATGAACAGGGAAAACAGGGTGGGGGGCAATACGCACCCTTGTCTAACCCCTTTAGACACTTCAAATCTTGAGGTTACCTCCCCTGGTTTACCCCAGCGAACCTAGGCATAAGTGTGTTCGTGGAGATTAACCAATAACAGCACCAACTCACGCGGCATACCCATCCCCAACAGAACTTCCCATAATTTAGCCCTAGGCACAAGATCAAACGCAGATCTTAAATCCACGAAGGCCGCAAAGAGCATACCACCCCCTAGTAGTGCTTCCTTTCAGTACAGGAGCACAAATCTAAAAGCTTGGTCCAAAGTCCCAACATGTGACCGAAAACCCGCCTGGAAGGGCTTAAGGATGTCAGTTTCGGACATCCAGCTCTGGATGCGTCCCAATACCAGGCAGGCATTGATCTTTTGCACTGCATCAATGAGGCTTATTGGACGATAGTTGCCTGGGGCTGAGCGATCGCCTTTCTTATAGATCGGCAATATCTCAGCCCCATACCATGAATCGGGGACCGGCGCTCCTCTAGCAAGGGCATTGGCCAGAGTTGTCAAATATGGCACCCACAATGCTGATTCTTGCTTGAATAGGTCCGCGGGAATACAGTCAGGGCCAGGAGCTTTACCACTCGGGATTAGTTTAAGAACCGCCTCCACCTCACTGGGGGCAAATAACAGTGGCTCTTCAGAACTGAGGGGCAGTGATGTTTCAACTGCACAAACCCTTGTTTTAAACTGGTTCTCGAAATATCTTACCCACTGTTGAGGCTCAACATGGGTAGTGAGGGTCCTATGTTGCTGGCAATTACCCCACTTGAGAACATTCCAAAATTGTGTCATCTTCCGGCCCTCACAGGCCTGAATTAGCTCCCTCCAGCTGTCCTCATCCCAGTTTTTCTTAGCTTTTGCTTGAACGGCTTTATATATGGCCCTACAACTTTGAATGGCATCAGGGAGTCTAGATTTGATGGAAATAATCAGGGCACTGTGGGCCTGTCTACAGCTGTTGTCGTACCAGGAACTGGCACTCTGCACTTTGTTTCCCTTGGTTTTTAATACATTTTTTTTATTTATTTATTTTTTTAAATTTGTTTTTATTGTTGCAGTCACAGTTTAAATACACATTGGTATTCTTTTCTACTGCGCGGCTTCAACATTCTGCCGACTGCAGTCACTTATGCAACTTTTCAATTTAACAATTTTCTCTTTTATAACTCAACCATAAAAAGGGTCATGACATTTCCTAGTTTGTATAAATTTCTGAATACTTTTGCGAGAGTATAGGTTTCCCGAAGCGTTGTACATGTTACATCTCCAGACTGAAATCATTTTCAATTCTATTCGCAAGGCTCAAGCATCCCGCCTTAACTTATGTCCCTATCCCAACCCCCATTCCTCCCTCTCATGCTAACTCTTCATCTTCCCCTTCACTATCAGTATCGTCATCCTCGGGTAGTGGCTCACAGATCTCTCCCCTATATACATTCCACGGTGACCATATTTTATTCCATTTTCGTGGGTTGAGTCTTTGTTGGTATACTGCCCTTTCAGTAATCATTAACATATCCATGTTTCTACTCCATTGAGTCAGGGTCGGGGTAGTGCTTGCCCCCCAGTTCAGTGCTATGTCACGTTTTGCCAACATCATCCCAATAATTACCCATCCTTTCCCATGCTGTGTCAGGTCTGTCGGTTCCCATACATTCAGTAGGCAGATTCTGGGTTCAGGTGTGAATGAGGTGTGCAAGGTCTGGCCCACTGTGCGTGCAACCCTCCTCCAGTAATCCTGAATATTTGGGCAGGTCCATAGCGTATGGAACAGCGTACCCTCCTCCCCACAATTTCTCAGACAGTATGGGTGATCTGCCCTCTGAATTCGGTGTAGTGTTGTGCGGGTGTAGTAGACCCGATGTAGGATTTTAAATTGTACTAGTCTAAAGCGTGTCGATATACCCGCCTCCTTGGGTGATGCCAATGCTGCATTCCATTCTGCCTCGTCCAGTTCCCCAACCTCGTCCTCCCAGCGTTCCTTCAGTTTTACCAGCGGGTCCGGTAGGTTATTTAACAGTTTACGGTAGGTAAGTGAGGTAGCACCCGCTTCCATGTAGTCTGTTAGTAGCCGGTCCTCTAACGGAGCTGATTCTGGGACCGCAGCGCCCGGTTCCAGCACAGACAGGAGTGCATGCCTGATTTGTATATATCTATATGTTTCAGTTATCTCCATCTCGTATTGTTCCCTCAGGGCCGCGAATGAGATCACCCCATCCCTTGTCCACATGTCCCCCACTGTGGAGATCCCAATGTCGTCCCACTGGTCAAACCCCTTACTACGTCGTAGGTTACCTAGGCTTTTGGCATCCCATAGCGGTGTGAGCTTGGTGATTACTCCCTCCCACGCCAGTCGCCTTTGAGCTTTATGCCATATAGCCACCGTGTGTTTGGTCGGACCTCTCAATTTTGTTAGCAGACTTTTGTTATATAGCGGGGCCAGTAGGGTGTTCATGCCTAGTTGCCTCCTGTCAGCCATGTACGCGGGGTCATCCTGTGCTATATGCAGCCATTGGTTAATCACCTTAAGGTGTGCTGCCCAGTAATACAATTCAAGGTGTGGGAGCGCTATCCCCCCGCTAATACCAGTCCCTCACCATTTTCACTTGTGCGACCCTGGCCGGTTTATCTCCCCACAGTAGGCCTGACACTTGCGCCGATACCTGTCTGAAAAACGATGGTGGAACCACTGCTGGCGTGTTTTCCAGGACATACAAGAAGCGTGGCAGTGCCATCATCTTGAAAAGCGCCGCCCTACCTAGCAGAGTCAATGGGAGGGTCTTCCAGTGTCGCACGTCCGCCTTGAACCTATCCAGCAGTGGCTTAAGGTTCAGGTCTAGAAAGGTCGCATGTTCTCGGGTGATTTGGATCCCCAGGTACTTGAAGGAGAGGGATTCTATCAGCAACGGGCAGTCGGCAGTCAGGGGCGGTGGAGTGCCACTCAGCATGTAGAGTACTGATTTCGACCAGTTAATTTTATACCCCGATGCCGTGCCATGTCTCTCGCATAAGGCCAACAGGACCGGTACCCCATGCTCGAGGTCCGTGAGGTAGACTAACATGTCGTCGGCGTATAGGGAGACTCTGTCTTCCCAATCACCCCCCCATTGAATGCCTTTCAGCAGCCGTGTGGTTCTGATGACTGTCGCCAAGGGTTCCAATACTAAGGCGAATAGCAACGGTGAGAGTGGGCACCCTTGTCTCGTGCCTCTTGCTAGTGGGAACTCCCTCGATATGTGGCCATTGGCCGCCACTCGTGCCACGGGTTCAGTGTACAGTAGCCTGACCCACGATATGAATTTTGTGCCAATACCCATGTGTGCCAGAACTGCAAAGAGGTAGTTCCACTCCACCATGTCGAATGCCATCCTGGCATCCAAGGAGAGCACCGCCGCTTGTTCCTCCAGTAGTGGAACGCGTGCCATTACGCCGTGAAGCCGACGAAGGTTCATCGCCGTACTCTGGTGTGGCATAAACCCTGACTGATCCGGGTGTATCAGGTGCGCCAGATGTGGCAGCAATCTAGTGGCCAACAGTTTCGCCAGTATTTTACTCTCTGCGTTAAGGAGGGAAATCGGGCGGTAGGATCCGCAGTCTTCCGGGGGTTTACCGGGTTTTGGTATTGCTATTACCGTGGCCGTACGCTGATCGGGCGGCAGTTGCCCTTTCCCCAGACATTCTACGTACATTTGGAGTAGGGGCGTAGACAGCGTCCCCGCCATGGCCTTGTACCACTCAATCGGCACCCCGTTCGGGCCGAGCGCCTTCCCTGGGTGCAATGCCGCTATCGCTGCCTGTACCTCCTCAATTGTCAGGTCCGAGTCAAGCTCGTCCCGTTTATCCTGTGGCAGAGTGTTGGTAGGTACGCCTTCCAGAGACCCCTCCGCCATTTCCTGGGTGACCACGAAGTCAGGGGAATATACTGATTGGAAATAATCCGCCAATACTTCCACTATTCGTGACGGGCTGGTCTGTACCACTCCGTCAGGGTCCCTCAATTTCAGAATGGCCTTCTGCCCTCCCCTTTTTTTTTCTAGCCAGGCCAGCAGTTTTCCGGCCTTGTCGCCCACGTCGTACACCCTGTTTGTTTTCGCTGCCAAATTGTCTAACGCCCTGCGGCGCTCATGGTCTGCGTGACGTTGCTGACACAGCCGGAGCACGTGTTTTGTGTGCTCGGTCGGGTCTCTCTCATGATCTCGCGTGGCCCTGTCCATTCGTTCCTCCAAGTCTAGCAGTGCCTGACGCTTTGTGCGCTTATGGTGTGTTATAGCAGAAACGGCCTGCCCGCGCAGAACAGTCTTATAGGCTTCCCACAAGGTTGTATGGGAGCGCACTGACCCTGTATTCTCGGCAAAGTAAGACCTAGTGCCCCTTTTTAGTGCTTTGGCCACTAATGGTTCACGAAGGTAGCATGGGTAGATAGGGTAAATGCGTTTGCATGTATGTTCATGGCTGGAAAGAGACAGTGTCAGCGGGGAGTGATCAGAGATCCCTCGTGGACGGATTTGGACTTCTGCTACAGTAAGGAGGCCCCCCCCCCCAGTGTGAGGAGGTAGTCAATTCTTGATAGGCTGTCATGAACCGCGGAATAGTATGTGTACTGACGTTCTTCTGGGTGGGACTGCCTCCATACATCTACCAACCCCTGTGCTTCCATGAAGTCGTGCAATCGGGAGGGCCCCGGTGTTTGTGTGCGTACTGGGAAGCGATCCAGCGTGTTATGTGCCACGGCATTGAAGTCGCCCCCTATAATGAGATCTCCTTCCGGTAGTTCCAATAAAAAGTTCCCCAGCTCTGGAAGAGCAGTGGTATGCAGTGCCGGCGGGATATATACTGACACCACGTTGAGCGGTCTCCCCTCCCACTGCCCATGTATCGCTGCAAAGCGTCCCTGTGTATCGATCTTAGTGGATTGGGCTATGAATTTTGATGTTCGGTGCATTAAGATCCCCGTGCCACGGGAACCCTTTGTAAATTCAGAGTGAACAATCATGCTGTACCCCTTCCTATCCAGGGCCCGTGTCGCCACTCCTGTTAGATGTGCTTCCTGCAGTAGGACCAGAGCGGGATTCAGTCTCTTTATGCCCTGTAGCACTAGCCCTCTCTTTATTTTGTCTCCCAGGCCCCTCACATTCCAGGACATAATGTTCAACGGGATTGCCTGTCCCACAACGTCACCTCCTCCCACCATGCTTGGACAGGTAGTGAGCATTCATGCCGTGTCTTGGTACCCTTACTCTACGCGCTTGCGCCCTGTACCTCTTTCCATCATGCTGAGACAGGTAATGAGCATTCCTGCCATGCCACTGTACCTCTACTCTGCGCGCTTGTGCCCCGTGTGTTCTGTCCAGACCCTGTGAACCTTCTAAAACCCCAACATCTGTCCTACCCCCAACTCCCCCCCTCCCTGCCTCCCTGCTCAACGGACTTCGAACTGCCCGCCCCCCCAACTCAGCAGAGTGCTTGATCCCCACCCATAACATAGTACTTGCTCGCTGGGGTGAAGGATTCTCCGAAGTCGGCGGCCCCCTCCTCGGCCGCGGAGGCCCTCAGCCCAGTGTCCAAGGCGGCATTCTCGGGCCGCGGTATTTTCAGTTCAAATGGACAGTATCCGGGGATCACTGTTCCCCGTCATCGCCCCCCTCCTGAGTTTCTTGCAATGGCGAAAGTGGCTCCGCCTCGGCACCGTTTGATTGCAGGCCCTGCTGTGATCCTCCATTACGGTTTTTTGTTTGTCTGCTGGAGCGACGGGGGAGGCCTGTCGTCCGCCAACCCTCCAGCCAGTCCTGTGCCACCTCCGGGGTGTCGAAAAACCAAGTCTTATTGTCGGCTACAATCCGAAGTTTTGCTGGGAAAAGCATTGAATAAGGGATCTCCCTGGCTCTTAGTTCTTTTTTGACCTCGAAAAAAGTTCTCCTTCTCCTCGCGACCTCCGCCGTGTAGTCTGGAAAAAATGCTAGCGTGGCGTTTTGAATCTTAATGGGGGGTGAGGTTCTTGCCGCCTGTAAGATGACATCTCGATCCCTAAAATTAAAGAGTCGTGCTATAATCGGCCTGGGGTTGGCGCCCGTTTGTCGGCGCCCTCCAGGGACTCTGTGCGCTCTCTCCACTGTGAAAAAATTGGAGAGTCCCTTAGGTTGTAGGTGCTGTTTGATTAAGTTCTCCACATATAGGTCCATCGACCTCGTGTCTTCCGATTCTGGCACACCTATTATACGGATGTTGTTCCGTCTCGAGCGTCCTTCCTGATCGTCGAGCTTGTCTCTCAGTTCCTTATTCTCTTTTGAGATACGTTCCATATTAATCTGTAGCTCCGACACATCTTCCACCAAGGCTTTTGTCACAATTTCCATCGTGTTCACTTTCTCCGTCATCTTGTGGAAGTCTGCCCGAATCAGCGTGATTTCGGCTGAGATTGACCCCACCGTGGCCTGCACCTGTGTGAGGGCCCGCATGACATCGTCCAGGGTAGCCTTCTTGCTCCCCGTCGCCTCCACTGTCTTGCCCGTCTGTGACCTGGCATCTGGCGGGGGGGTGACGGGTTTCTCGTATGCGAAGCGATCAAGGCGGGACTGCGTTGTGTTGTTCTTCGGCCCCTTGCCAGCCATTTTGATCGTGGAGCCGTGCACTCTGACCCCCGGTCGATGATAGCCGGCCCCCCACTCTCCTCCGGGGCAGCCCCTCGCCTCACCAGGTTCCCGGACTCACACGGCGCGCAGTCCACCCTCGGTCGTGGCCCTCAGAGCCCCGGTATGGCACCCCAGGCTCGCCTCCGGCCTTATTACGTGGTGGCGTGTGGCCCCTCTGGTCAGCTATATGTGAGGCCGCTGGACTGCACTTTGCCCAACCGCGTGGTATCGACGGGTCGCGGGCCGTGGAGACGCCCCCTCAATATCTGTTGCGCCGAGATCGGTCTTTTTAGTCCTCTGCCTTATTCCCCTGCCGCTGTTGCAGTGTTTACCTCTCTGCCAGGCACCTCGGCCTCTGCCCGGGGATAGAGTTCCACTTAGTGTTGCATAAGGGCCCCTGTGCCCTCTCGTGGTTGTAGTGCGCCCCCACACAGCAGGGGGGGGGGGGGGGGGGGGGGGAGCCATGTAGCGCTGTACCAGGCGGTGCTCCGCTGTGCAACAACGGTATCTACGCTCCCTCAGCGCTGCCTGCACCAGTTCTGTATGTAGTCCTTTGCCCTATTCCCCTGTCGCAGTTGCCGCATTTACTTCTCTATCAGGCACCTCGGCCCGTGTCCGGGGATAGGGCGTCACGCTTTGTTGCACATTGGCCCCCGTGCCCTCTCGTGTTTGCAGTACGCCCCCACACCGCGGGGGGGTGGGGGGGGGCCGGAGCCGTGGGTCGCTGTATCAGGAGGTGCTTTGTCGTGTAGCGACGGTACCTGCTTTCCCTCGGCGATGTCAGCACCAGATCGGTTGTTCACGGGGACCCGGCCGGGTCCTCAAGATGGCGGGCACCGTTTCAGGTTCTTCCCCTCCGCACGTCTGTACCCGATTCCTCCGGTCGCCTGATCCGTCTCCCGCCACTCAGCGCGGGGGCGCCCGGGGTCCCGCTCGGGGCTTTTGATGCCTGGATAGTTCTGCAGGATGTCGGGGAGTCTCCCTCTCCGTAGGTGTCGCGGGCAGGTGCTTCCGGCGGCCCTCCGCCCAGATCGGCTCACTTCCTGCCGGCTCCTTCGTCCAGGCCAGTCTCCGGCTCGGGATCCCTTCAGGGGCCTACTCGGGGTCAGTGATATCTCGGCTCCCCGGTCATGGATTTTCTTTCCGCTTGGCCGTACCTCTGCCGCCCGGTCCTGGGCATCAGTACCTTCCCGCCTGGGACATAAGTGTCTCGGATTACTAGTCGGATTTCGTTGGAGGCCGCTTCAGCCGCGGAGCTCTCCTTCTAGGCTGCCACCATCATCGGCTGCTGGCCACGCCCCCCTTTTAATACATTTTTAATAAAAAACGATTTGAGCCCCAAAAATAAATCACTATGGATAACCAACATTTTAGCATCAAGCACCTCCTGGGACTCACAGCTGAGTATTTTGTCCATGGAACAACTAACCATATCTCTTATGGCAGCCCGTGATCTGTCATTGGTGGCTATCTTTGGCCACCGAACCCTTCGTTGGTCATTAGTTAGGGTGACTAACTCCTGTGCAAGAGCACTTTCGGCTATGGGGGTGTTAGTAAAGCTGCTGTCGGATATAGTCAGAATCAGGGGATTGTGGTCACTTTCCGGCCTTTTCACCACCACCATATCTACGATGGCCGACCACATCTCAACACTGACTAATATATAGTCGATTCGACTCCCAACTCTACCATTATCGAAGGTCATTTCGCCTTGCCTATCAGACTTTGATCTGCAATTTACTGCCCTCATACCTTAATCTAGGCACAGCCCCTTCACTTGCAAGGCCACTTGTGCCCACTTCCTTATTGGTTTTAGCTCCAACTGTGGAACACCCCACAATGCGTCCTCATCCTCAGTTAGCTTTCCATCATCCTCGTCCAGGGGCTCGAAGGTGGTGTTAAAATCCCCAGCCACTACCAAGTGGACATCATTCCCCACTAGACTGATGAGGCCTTCCAGACTTGAAATCGTTGGGGAGCACCTCCCTCCCGCAAGACCCCTCGCATAAATGTTAACAATGAGGATGTGGAGGCCCTTGGAGGAACTGACCCGGATTGCCATAATATCAGGGCTTTCGATGGGGACTTCAACTACAGAGACACCCTCACACTGACGTACCCAGATGGTCAAGCCACCAACCTAGGGCCTTTGGCTGCTGGTTTGAAAAAATTCAAGTAACCTGTGCGGAATAGCGCTTCAACCGCCCAGGTTTCTTGAAAAATCCATATATCTGATTGTTCTATGAACTTTACCCAGTCTGGTACATGTAGCTTTGTCTCTAGCCCTGCAATGTTCCACGAGGAAACCATTAATAAAGGACAAGCCACGTTGTTGTTAATAAGACTATGTATGTATGTATGTATGAGGTCTTGTAAAGCGTACTGCTGCCCTGAGGCGTCGTGGCGCTGTAGACCGCTGGGGAACCCGTCCTGGGAATCCCTGCGAGATGGTCCCTACTGGGTATCTCCAAGGTGAAACCAGGCATCCCCGGCGAATGTGGGGGGCCGTTGTAGAGATGAGGCAAGCTAATGACCAGAGTTGCCGAGTGTGATCCCTGGTTAGAGTAGGCACCGAGGCGAGAAATATCTAGTCCGCTGACCCTGGTCCACGACCCTGCCGCGTCGGGAATTGAACCCTGGTCCCGGGCCGTTCTCTGCTTTCGGGTCTGCCGCCTCTAACCAGTGAGCCACACCACTCCACTAAGAAGGGGAGCTAAGGGTACACCAGGTGATGCAACATTTGTGGGGGTTGTTTCCTGTATAGGAATATCCCCACTGCCCAACTGTGCATCACAGACCAAGGTCTCCTGGACAGCTTTTGCCAAGTCCCCCAATGCTTCAGTCCTAGGAAGTTTGTTGTCAGCACACAGTCAATCGTTGTCCTCTAGAGTGGATAGGAGGTCAAATCAATTACTAGTTACTATGGGCTTATTAACCGGAGTAAAAGCTCTAGGCATGTCCCACTGTTCCCTAGAGTGCGAAACCCTCCCTGGTTTATAGAAGAACCACAGGGGTAAGATTTTAACCTCATTTGATACAGGGGCCTGATGGGAAGCTAGCTCTAGGATATGTGCAACAAAGGATGGGGACCTAAAACTCAACTGGGGACCTAAAACTCAACACCACACAATCCCCAGCCAGGGACTTGTGGGAGTGACCAATCCAAGTGATGCGCCTCACCATTTTAAATTTGTCAAACAGTGCCCTACTGTTGCCAATTCTTTTCCCAAGACAATGCAGGGCTATGTTGGAGGTTAAACCAATGCTCTCGGGACCCGTCGGGTAGTGGGGGAACATTTGCTAAAATCACCGTGTAGGGGGTGGCTTCTGGAGGTAGGTGCAGGCTAGATAACATATCATGACTCCCGCCTGCCCCCTCCTCTGACCCCAACCTGCTACCTAATACTTCCCTCTGCTGCTGTGGTGGTACCCTATTGGCTAAATTGGGGCTCAAGTTTGCTTTTGAACAGCCATTCATCGCTGCAGGGGCCTCAACAATGCCTACTAGAGCCCGTGATGGTGCATTACTTCTAGCATGGATATCCACTGAAGTGCGGATACTTGGCAAATCCCCACTAGACTGGGCTACTGAAGCATCAGAAGGTTGTCCGCTACCCTTAAAGTTAGCTTCAATACAGTTGAGCCTTTCTACTACAAAGTCTAGCTTAGCCAACACCGGATCTAGGAGAGCTTTAAACTGGTCCCTAAGGGTCATTAACAAATTTTCAAGGCTGAACGAGGCAGCGGGCGCAATGGAGGTTTACCCTTGGAGGTATTAACATTTCCAGAAGCATATCCCCCCCTTCGAACCAGATGCGCCTGTGGAGGCCATTTGCTTACCGAGACCACGTCCTTTGCTTTTCTTATTAGGTGGTTCCATAACTGTTCCTTCCAAAGCCTTGC
This sequence comes from Lissotriton vulgaris, assembly GCF_964263255.1. Classification (NCBI taxonomy): domain Eukaryota; kingdom Metazoa; phylum Chordata; class Amphibia; order Caudata; family Salamandridae; genus Lissotriton; species Lissotriton vulgaris. The sequence continues at coordinate 598,668,608 of NC_141696.1, forward strand.
TCCCCCTGGTTATAACCCTGGCTGGACTCTGTGGACAGGGAAACTGCAAATGCTACTTACCAGTATGCATCTGTTCTTGGCATGTAGGGCTGCTGACATTCATATCTGTGCATAGATCGCCGCCTAGTGTTGGGTCCGGATGATTGCACATTGTTGTCCTGGAAGAGTCTTCGAAGTATCACGAGATAGGTGGCTCCTCCCCTGGACTACAGTGCGCATGGGCATCGCCTCCATCCCCAGATTGTTTTTAGCCATTGGCAGAGATGGAGTGAAGTATGTGAGTGATGCCCATGCTATGAGCATATGTATATATACATATGAATACTGCAGCTGCTACAGGCGCCGGGGAGGAGGGTGGGCGATATGAATGTCAGCAGCCCTACATGCCAAGAACAGATGCATACTGGTAAGTAGCATTTGCAGTTCGAGGCATGTGGGCTGCTGAATTCATATCTGTGCATAGAATACATAGCAGTCCTCCCATTATTGGCGGCCGCCCGTGCCAGCTGCAGCAGTCTGAAAAAGTGTTTTGAGAACAGCCTGACCAACAGCTGCCTGCTGTTTGGAGTGCACGTCTACACAGTAATGTTTAGTGAAAGTATGTGTGGTAGACCATGTGGCTGCTCTACAAATATCTTCTAAGGGAATGTTACCTAGGAAAGCCATAGAGGCCCCCAACTTTCTGGTGGAGTGGGCTCTCGGTGGAATTGTGAGAGTGCGTTTAGCCTTAGCGTAACAGATCTGAATGCATTTCACGATCCACCTAGCGATCCCAGCTTTGGAGATAGCGTTTCCCATGTGGTGTGAGGCAAAAGCAACGAAAAGTTGCTTGGTCTTACGAAAATCTTTTGTCCTGTCAACGTAGTACATCAAGGCTCTTTTAACGTCAAGGGTGTGGAGCATCCGCTCCGCCAGCGACTGTGGGTTTTGAAAAAACACTGGCAACTCAATTGTCTGGTTCATGTGGAATTGAGATACAACCTTGGGTAAGAATTTAGGGTTAGTGCGGAGTACCACCCTATTAGCGTGTACTTGGAAGAAAGGTTCCTGGATGGTAAGCGCCTGCAACTCGCTAACCCTCCATAGCGATGTAATTGCTACTAAGAAAGCAACCTTCCAAGTCAGAAACTGAAGCTCACAAGAGTGCAGTGGCTCAAAGGGAGGACCCATCAGCCTTGTAAGAACCACATTGAGGTTCCATTCCGGAGCTGGTGGTGTCCGTGGTGGAATGACTCTTTCGAGTCCTTCCAGAAACGCCTTGATAGCAGGGACCTTAACAAGCATTTTCAATGCAATCGGTCTCGCCTTTGGGACCTTATAAGTATTTAGCCATGCAGCACATTATGCTGGGTTCTATAATATCTACTGTTTAACATGGAGGCTTCGACACTAATTGGCACATTACCATATTATACAATGTTAATGATAATATTTGCAAAACAGTTGCAGCGTCTCTGTTCCAAGTGGAAGCAACCTAGTTAAACACATTACCACTTAAGGCCATTCATTTCAAGTTTACGCTAGCAGCCGACATTTGTATCAAGTTAGTTTCAAGTGCCGTAGTGCGGGAGTGATTTTTCCATGCACGCAATACTAAAACAATTAAACCAAATAGTGGGGCCTTTGTTTTTAGTTTATAGTCAACAAACCGGCTTACAGCCAAGTCCAACATAACAGGATGGCACAGACTACATTATTTTGCAAAACATGACTTTTCTGGGTTGTGTGCCAAATAATTATGAAAATGTTGCTGCACATGTTTCCGTTTCAAATCTTTTGATATGTAACAAATTTGAGCATACAAAATGTAAACAAACACGGCACAATATAGGCGTGCTAGAAACAATCAACACTGAAGCAACTGGGGCTAGTGACCAGGCTGCGCTGCAGGCAGTCCTGTACACAGAATGAAAGATGAAGCTGTGCAGCTGCGCATTCTTGGCGGAAAAGAAAACATTTCATCTACCTCTTCACTACAACTAAGCAACCGTGGTCTCCAGTTGCACTGGCTTTATCTGCGTGGTAATCCAAGGAGGCTTCGATGCACTGTGGAGTCTACAACTCAGATGCACACGGCCCTCACAAAATGTAGACCGGGTCAGCTTGGTCTGTAGACAGGCAGCCTGGTACAGAGCTCTCTACACAGACAGTCCTGTTCAGCAACCAAAACCAAGCAAAGTAAGAGGCACTCCGGTGCAGAGCTTTGCACAGCGATACCTCTGTAGACACACAGGCAGCCAAGTGCAGAGCACTGCAAACAGGCAGTCTGGTTCCCGAGCAGCAAGCCCAGTACAGAGTTGTGTACTGAGGTAACCCGGAATAGCTGTGAGATAAACGGAATGCAATTACAAAAAAATGTGAATCACATTAAGACATCCAATTTAAAAGAGAAATTTGTCGTACCTGAATGGGACTAATGACACAGAGTAACACAGGGACCCGTTGAGAAAAGTGTCCACCGTGATATTAGGGAGCCGCAACTAGCTGTGCTTGTGTTCCTCACGAAGTCGTGTCAAATTTACAATGTGCTCTAGGAGAAATACATTATAAAAATGGTGCCCGTAATTGATTGCCCGTGTCGAATGTGCAAACACTCGCAGTGCATGTGCGTGTGAAGGTATTTATCTGAAAGGAAAATGCTGCACTAAGACAACGTGCCGCATTAAAAGTGCCGGAGCGAGAAACCCAAACCCATCAGTGATTTTAAATTAGAGGTCACATGCCTGAAGTGAAATAAAAATGGTGAAAAGACTCATTTAGGCTACTGTAAAGTCCTTAACTAACTCCAGCTCTGACAATATTCATAGAAAACACGCTCATAGCAGTGCCAATAAAATAAAATGTTCTGCCTGTATTAAGTGTTGATGAGATACCATTAACAAAAAAACATTTATAAAAACAGGTGCCTGCTAACAAATTAAGCATGGTGCCCGTGTTGTTGTTAATGCTCACAGTTTAGCGTGGCGCCTGGGTGCAGGACAGCAATGAGGAGCTGAGAGTACAAACGCAGGTGCCATGGTGCAACCTAAAGCGCAGCGCCCTTGTTGTGAGCGGAGATGTGGAAGTAGAGTCGGCCTGGAGCGCGCCTTGGAAGAGACGCGGGAGGGCAGGAGCGTGACGCCGTGAGCGTGCACGTTGGCGTTCCCTGCGGCTCGCGCATTCACAGACCGGTGTCTGCTCGTGCACCGGTCTGTATCACTTGGGGAGGCAACATAACGACAACAAGTCTTACTAGTGACAGACCAATGAACAATTCAACTTGAAGTGCTGGCTCTAAGGCAGAGGGGCCGCATTGTATTCTAAAATAACCTGGAAGAAAAACACTGTCGCTCTACAGAGTGGGAGATTATAATATATCTATACAGTGAAAGAATTTAATTACACTGGTTCTGCCAATTGTGTAACAGATTGATTTTTTCCATAGTTGAGAGGTAAGCCCATTAGAGAGATGCCAACAAGAAGGATAAAACAGGCACTTGTAGGTAACAAGTGAACGTGCATATCTCTGTGCTTCTCTTCACCAGCGTTTCACTTTTACAAATAAAATTATCTTAACAATACTCTGGTGTTGGGCTGTACAAGCTGTGAAGTTAAATGGTTATGTTATGTAGTGGTTTTTAAACAATGCAATAAATCCACGCTAGTCTAATACAAAGTATAAAACTTTTACAAAATGTTATACATCTATTATTTATATACACGTATATTGCCAATGAATTATTTACTGTTACCGTAACTTCAAATGTCACTATAATTTGAAACAAACGCATTATTAGATGGCGTTACCAACGTGTATCATTCACCAATTACATGCCTTTCCAAGCCTCCTAAATTGGTGTTAGTGCTTCAAAGACACTCACTTTTACCAAGCTACGGCGTGGCACACTTAACACATTTAACTACAATTAATTACAACAGACAGAGGCGAGTCTTGAACCTCGGCTCCCTCTAGGCACCAACGTATTTCTTGAAGTCTCACCTGTTGGCATGTATTCACTCCATGACTGCCCGCACCTCTGGCTCCAAAGGACCCTTGACTTCCCCAGGATTATACTGGTCAGGAAAGGCCCGATTAAGGTCCTTGTCGTGCCCGTTCTCACGCCCACCCTGTGCACCGCTGCAGACTCCTTCGTGAGCGCGGCGGTAGCCATCAGAGTTCAGGGACGGTAGCAGGTGCACGTCCGTGGTGTTTAGGAGCTGGCCAATGCGAGGGTCTGACTGGTAATTCCGTACCAGGACCCCTGCCAGCCGAATCAGCAATTCTCGAGACAGCACCTCGTCTCCGTGCATGTTGCCGCCCAGCTTCACCTGCGGTGCACCGGGGTCCGCCACAGTTACCCGTAGTACCCAAAGCGGGCTGCCCTCTGCCGACTGCCCAATAGAATAGAGCAGCACTTGGAGCAGGGATTCGGCAGCGGTTTCCAACTCTCGCAGACGCGGCTCCAGCTCCTCCGCGGTGGTGTAGCAGGTCTTCCTTCTCTTCCAAAGGACCCTTCTTCACGTGCGCTGCAACTGCAGAGTGGAGTACTAAGAAAATAAGAAGTGGAAAGAGCCAGAGCGCGCACACTGACACCAGCCACTGGGCCGCCATCTTTTCCCAGCTCTGACAGCAGCAGCCCGCTTCCGGTAGTCACCAGGCAACGCTGAGGCGTCAGAGGGGGAGGACCCAGTCAAGAGTGGTGTCTGAAGGCGAGAACCAATCACCGGCTACTGAATTTAAAGTACACGAAGATAGCTGTGGAAATACGTGTCAATAAACATTACAGTGTAGGGATATGGAGATCAGAGCACAACAAATAGTCGCGCTAAGCTGGCACGGAGAAAAACAAATACAAGCGTGTCACGAACAGCACAAAAGAAACAGCTTGTGCGCGCGTTAATTATAGTTGAGCACGCGCACCACGTCTTCTGGAGAGGAGCACTCAACTATAATTAACGCGCGCACAAGCTGTTCACTGTTTCTGGGAAGCGCGTTCACTGACCGGAGTCTGCTCGTGCACCGGTCTAATTCCAACTCTATGAAGCATTAATCCTCCCGTAGTAACCTCCCTAGTAATTGAACGCATTCTTAGTGTATTGCCTGACTTCTTCTATTCATACACCATCATCCCTTTGAGGCACTGACCTCCCTCAGAGCAGTAGCGGCACTACAAACTCTTAACCAGGTTACACATGTGTACTTTAGCCGCTCACCTTTTCTTCGCCATCCAGTTGATACTCCTTTCTCTCCAGCATCTGTCTCTGGTGGTACCACTCTTCAGCATGCCCCAGTCTGAGTCTTCTCTTAGTCTGTCAGATGGCATCTGACAGCAGTGTGTTTTGGATACCGAGGCAGTTGCCTCATTACTCCACATTTATTTTTGAGTTTTATAGTTGCTGTTTTCGGTTCTTATTGATCTGTGGTACTTGTCACAGTTGGAGTTGGTTCACAAGGTCAGCTCAGTGATGAGCATGCCCCTGTGGCTCTACTATTTTTATATACCCATCCAATGGTGCTGCCACATCTTAACATCCCCTTGAGATGATGCCACCCTTCCGATTGCCCCACAGTACTGCGAACCTTTGGACTTCCCACAGTGGTGGTGATTCTTGTTAGCAAAGCGCTGTGTTGCTGCGGCAACAGGGCACAAATTACTCCGCTGATGTTCTTCAGCATTCTCCCCATTGTTGCAACTCCTTAGCATCCCTCTTCAGTATCCCCTTGTGGTGCTTACAATCCTTTGGGAATCCTCTAGTGTTGCTGCAGCTCCACAGAATTCACATGTTGCGATTATATTTTTAATCATGACCCGATTACGCTGCCCTCTCTTCAGCCTCTCCTTATGGCTCTGCTGCTCTTCACAATGGCAATGCATCGCTTCATAACACTATCTTTATTCAGCATCTTTCTACAACACATAAATGTTTCAGCATGTTCTTCAAGACAACTGTCCAAGCCATCACTAGCATTATTACTTTGAATAGTTCTAACAGTGAGTCATTGATTGCAAGGCCGAACTTAATTCTCCCAGGGTCAGTAACAGGAGATACCAGCACCAAGGGAATTTGGAGATCTGCAGGAAGACTGCAGATCCATTGTGTTTCTATTAGAGATTTCAACAGCTTGAAAGCAGGCAAAAATCTCCAGATGAAAATCAAGACTAAAATGAGGCATTATTAGGGGATTCCTGCCCCGAATCCCTGGTCACTACTTGCTTCTTAAAGGACCCTCGGTGCCTCACTTATAATCTCCAGTAAATACTCCCTCTTGGAGTTGCTGATGCCTCCAATATCGGGGAACTCTCAAGGGTGAAGTTAGAGAGAGGATTTCAGGGGCACTCGCAATGAAGGCGTAAGTGGTGTGTTACTACTGATCATCTGAAGTCTGTACTTAACCTTAAGATCCTTCTTAAATACCAATAAGAAATAGAAGTGAACAGGTGCCTAATCAAGACCCTCAACACTTAAACGGAGAACTATCATCGACTGGTATCCTTTGGTTGTTATTCTGAAATCAGCAAGGGGCTGAAGCATATATTTCATGTTTTGAAGGCAGCATTGCAGCCTGTAGAGAGCTAAAGCACGGGCTATTCAGGTGCAGTATTAACCTTAAATGTGAATTATTCTCCCTCTTCAGAAGCAACTAGATTAATAACCACCTTGTTCGGTGTCATACGTAAATGTATGGAAAGCCATAGGCAAAGACAGAGCATTAATGTAGTCATGATGGGAGGGTAAAAAAAGACGGGCAACTGATCTGTCTGTTAAAGTGAGTCAGTAATGTCATAATTTTTCAATATGGGAACATGTCAATTGAAAGTCTAGAAAAAAGGACCCAACCCTTCACGTTTTATTGGAAGTTTGACAGAGAAGTGACCAGTGATCAGTGTGACTTAGAACCCTTTTATCATTACACCACCATAGTCACTATATTTCTACCATTAAAATGAAGCCAACTTGTTGTGATGCGGTGCTGGAAAGCAAAAGGACAAAGATGTTAACTGGTTTATATGTTCATGCGTGCTTATCCTAAAAAAAAGATGTAGGTTATCATTGATGCACACATAATATCAATATCAAACTTGTCACAGAGGGAGAACTAGGTAATTCAACATTTATTGCTGAAACTTCAAGGAGTGAAAAGACCCATCTGCACTATATCTGGATTGCACTATCTGATCATGTCTCTGGAATGCCGGTTTAACTTGGGTGGCTAACTGTTGACTCACAGACAAAAAGCCATATATACAGATCTTCATTGGAAATCCTTTTAGACTAAAGAAAACTCTCCACACATGACTGAATCCATTTGGCTCAACAATTTCAACAGATACTCAGGCTTCATGACAGATCCCACAGATGCTATTCCTGAACAGTCTACTATTCAATTAAAATTGCCAGAAAAAAGTTATGGAAGGGCCATTTTACCCCAAAGCATCAGGGTACATTCACATTTTCTATTTATAAATGTGCATTCAAGCACCATTATTGGTTTGATCCATTGTACAGACCTTTGGCATTGAGGTCGTCTGGTTGGGGTGATTTGATTAAGAAAAAACACTAACTTTACATTTAATTGATTAGCATGGGTGCAATTTTAAGTTTGAAGTATGATTAAATCTTCATTGTATGTAAATATAAACACACACACACACATACTTAATTTGTTTCCCTTGCTTTCCATTTTAAGGAGTGATATTGCATTGTTATGCCTGGTGCACACTACAAACCTAGCTGTATCTGGGCGCCTTAACCAGCTTATTAAACAAATCAGTCACCTATACCACACAGCCAGGCCAATGCTGCTACCACAGGCAAAATCCTGCCTTGCAGAGAGACCTCCATTCGTTGTTAAATAGAATGGTTTTAAAGGTTTTTTTCTGGAACTCTTTAGTGTGTCTTGTAGTGTGCATTGTATTTTAATCTCACTTTTCATGTGTTTTACTGGAAAAGCAACTGATAGCAGCAATACAAAATGTTCGTGTTTTCTGACTTCGGCTATAGAGGGGTTGTTGCAGGTTTTTTTTTCCTTCTTCGCTTTATAGAGTGATTCGGTACTATACAAATAATACAGATCGAAGGGGATGGGCAGCTATAATTGTGTTCGCAGTCACAGTAAGCATAGTTACGGCTTAAACATTAGTCAAAACGATGGGATATGGGTGGGTGTGCCTGCGCTCACAAATTACCTTTATTCTAAAATTAAGATAGCTATGTCATAAAACGAATCAGCAGACCAGACCATGCACATTATTTTGAGTTTTGCACAAATGTGAACTCTTTAGGTAGACTAGCTTTAAAGTTCCCAGTGAAGCCTACCCTGACTCAAAAAGAATCACTTTTTGACACAAACAGGCCACAAAGTATTACACAGAAGCTGAAGAGTTACATATGCCCTCCTTGGAGAGCAATCGATCAACATTGCTAAGTGCGTGAATTTCACACCAGTTTATCTGAACCTGAACTGCAAAGACTGCATTTACAGATTAGACGTTCTAGTTTCCCCATCTTTTGCCCCAACCCAGCAGTGCTCCTGTAGCTGCCGCTTCTAATATACCTGACAACCTCACCCACATGCTGTGCCCGGCAGTACCCACCTTGGGCGATGGCTATGGACTCGAACCGGTGCAGCTCCCGCAGCAGGCAGCTCCGCTCGGTGGCATGCAGGCTGTATATGAAATCCCGGGCGCCCTGTGCGGTGTTTAGCGCCTCAATGGGCTCCTTCCGTCCGTGGGTGGGTACCCAGTGCTCTGCAAGTCCCGGGCCAGCACCAGAGCCACAGCCGGGCAGACCGCAAAGCAGTCCGGCTCAAAAGAGTCAACCTTGGGGCGGCGAAGGGTGGAAAACCAGGGTCAGAGCAGGACTAAGAGCCAAGGTCTAGGGCAGCAGCACCCGCCCTCTGAGGCGAGAAGATCCGCGGTTTGCTGCTCCCAGAGGATCACCAACCGTCCTGTGTGTGAAGAGGGCACCCGCCGAGCGCAAAGGGAGCCCGTGAAACTGGTGGCGAGGGGACTCAGCTCGCAGGTGCAGGGCACAAGCTCCCATGCAGGTGGATTGCTACTGTGGTGCACTACGGAACACTGAAGGAACTCTCGAGACTCGGTGCAGGGGCTGCCGCTAACCCACAAGCTGGCTCCAGGCGCCCTTCCACAGTGGTCGCACGGCCCCTGCGTGCCCTTGGGGGTCTCTCACCTGACGTTCCGTACCCGACTCCACCGCTTGTCACTCTCGCATGTGCCCCGGGAGGGAGGTCTCTTTGTGGTGGTTGGGGGGGGGGGGGGGGGGGGGGGAGACAGGACACGCACAGCTAACAAGAGGCTCGGGACGGCAAACAGTGGGCGTCACCGCTTGACAAGGGTGCGTCTTCTCACCCCTCCCGCAGTTGAGGCGGTCCTGGAGTGACGTCATCGGGCATGCGCTGATTCTGTGCTTCACTGTACGGGATGCGCGTGGACGCGGTGCATCTTAAAGTAGGGTCTGCTCTGCGTGCCTAACTATTGGTCCAAGCTATAAAGGACTTGCAGAGTTCCCCGGAGAACCATACACACAGGAATGGTACGGGGCACGTTTTCAGAACGCAACCTAGCATCCACCACCTCGTACATCACAGAGTAAAGCAAACGGATCTTACTCACAGGGAACGCTTCGAGCAGGAAACGTGGAGTGCTTTAAATTAACGTGTGTATGTGTGCAATGTTTGGGACCTGCTTTGTAGAAAATCACGAAAGTCCATACTTAATCTAGACATCGGAACTGGAGACTCACGTGACCGTACGTCAACGCACCTGCGCAGTTCCAGCCTCAAGCGCCGGCTTCTGTGACTGATGATAAGAGACTAGCAGAGACCGCAGATGCAAGATTCCCTCGTGACTGAGCCTGTAGCTGGTGAGTGGAGCGGGCGGGTGGGGCTTAGTTGTAGGGGGGTGTGTGTGTGCGTGTGTGTGCTTCCGTGTGGCTGTGTGCGTGCGTGATTGTGAGAGGCTGCAGCTGTGAATGTGGAGCAAAAGATGTGCACGGCTGGGGGGGGCGGGGCATGCGCGGTCACGATGTGCAATCGGCGCTCGTGCACCAATCTACGTCGCTTGAGGAGCAACTTGGCCACAATAGGTCGAGAGCTCGACCTAAAAAGTGATAGGTGTTGCCTATTCTGGAGGTATGCTGCCATTGCAGACAAGTGAATGCGGATGGAAGAGTACGCCAAATTGCATTGGTACAGGTGGAACAGGTAACAAATGATGTTCTGAATGGAAGCATCCAGCGGGTCAATATTGTGGTTTACACAGTAAATGACAAACCTCTTCCATTTAGCCGCATAACAAGCTCTAGTAGTGGGCTTCCTTGCCTCCCGAATGATGTCCATGCAATCGGGGGGAAGGTTGAGGTAGCCAAACTCTAGGACTTCAGGAGCCAGATCGCCAGGTTGAGCTGTTGCGGATCTGGGTGCTGAATGTCGCCATGGCTCTGCGTCAGAAGGCTGGGCGTGAGATGAAGCCTTTGATGCGGTACCACGGAGAGTTCCAGAAACGTGGTGTACCATGGTTGGCGAGCCCACGTTGGAGCAACCAGGATGAGAGTCATCGAGTGCTGCCTGAGTTTGCGTGCCACCAGCGGTATCAGAGGTGCTGGGGGAAAAGCGTACGCAAATCTGCCTGACCAGTTCATCCACATCGCATTGCCCTGCGATTGCGGGTGTGGGAACCTGGCGGCGAAGCTTTGGCATTTTGCGTTCTCCTTTGTGGCGAACAGGTCTATCTCTGGATGACCCCACCTTTGGAAGTACGGTTGGAGTACTGATGGATGTATCTCCCACTCGTGCATTTGGTGGCTGTGCCTGCTGAGCAGGTCCGCCATCTGGTTGTCCTTGCCCGGGAGATGCTCTGCCATGAGGAAGATGTTCCTCTGAATGGCCCACTTCCACATGCTCTGAGCCAGATGAGACGGCTGCGGAGAGTGTGTGCCCCCCTGCTTCTGGATGTAGTACATGGCCGTCATGTTGTCCGTCCGGATCAACACGACCTTGTTGCACAGATGTACCTTGAAGGCCTTCAAGGCCATGAAGATTGCCATCAGTTCCAAAACGTTGATGTGCATCTTCCTTTGCTGTAGTGTCCATAGTCCCTGCACTGTGTAGTGGAGTACATGCGCTCCCCATCCCTGGAGAGAAGCGTCCGTTGTCAGGATAATCTGTGGCACAGGCTCCTGGAACGGTCGGCCCTTGCAAAGGTTTTGTGGATTCCACCAATGCAGAGAGTTGTATGCCCGACCGCTCACCAACACTAGGTCTGTCAGTTGCCCATGAGCCTGAGTCCACTGACGTGCTAGGCACTCCTGAAGCGGACGCATATGTAGTCTCGCGTGCGGGACGATGGAGATGCAGGAGGCCATCATGCCTATCAACTGCATGAACACTTTCGCTGGAAGCGAGTACTGAGGTCTGAATCGTTGGATCAGCGTTTGGATACTGGCGATTCTCACTGAATTTGGCTGCGCAGTGGCTGCCAGAGTGTCTATTGTCGCGCCCAGATACTGCCGTATATGGGCGGGCTGGAGATGGGATTTTGGATAGTTCAGCGAGAATCCCAGATCGTGCAGGAGGTGAATTGTGCGGGACACGTGGTCCGCGCACTGCTGTTCTGTCTTTGCCTGAATGAGCCAGTCGTCCAGATAGGGATAGACGTGGACGTTCTGGCGTCGTAGATGCGCTGCCACAGTCGCCAGGCACTTTGTAAAGACCCTTGGCGCTGTGGTGACCCCGAAAGGCAGGACCCTGAACTGGTAGTGCTGGTCTTGAATCGTGAATCTGAGGTACTTCCTGTGGGAAGGATGCAGGGGGATATGAAAATACGCATCCTTTAGATCTAGCGTAGCCAGGAAGTCCCCTTGTTGAAGCAGGGGGAGGACCTGCTGCAACGTGAGCATATGGAAGTGCTCCGATAGAATGTACCAGTTGAGGGGCCTGAGGTCCAGGATGGGCCTTAGGGATCCGTCCTTTTTGGGGATTAGAAAGTACAGAGAGTAAACTCCTGTTCCCCTGTCTTGCAGTGGGACGAGCTCGATTGCCCCTTTTTGCAGCATGACTTGAACCTCCTGCTGCAACAAGTGCAAGTGCTCGCCGGACATAGGACGGCTTCTTGGAGGTATGTTTGGTGGAGTGGAAGTAAGTTCCAGACAGTAACCGTACTGGATAAGAGACTTGACCCACCTGTCCGTGGTGATGGATTTCCACGCGGGCAGGAACTGCTGGAGTCTCCCCCCGACCGGTGTTGTGTGGTCGGGGGGCAGTGACAAGGTGTCACTGTTTGTTGGCGGTGGAGGACCTGGAGCTGTTGTTTCCACGTCCCCTGCCTTTAACGTTGTTGCCCCTGTAACCACCTCTACCCTTGTTGGTGTATGAGGTCTGGGTGTTGGTCTTGTAATACTGTGTGGACTGTGATGCCTGACCCCTTGAGGTGCCTCTGTTATTGGAGCGGCGAAAGGAACCACCCCGAAACTGCTGAGACTGGAGGGCCCCCATAGACTTGGCGGTGTCCGTGTCTTTTTTCATTTTTTCAAGTGTCGCATCCACCTCGGGGCCAAACAGGTGGTCAGGATTAACAGTTTGGTTCAGGATGGTTGTCTGTATATCTGGTTTGAATCCTGATATTCGAAGCCATGCATGTCTCCTCAGCAACACGCTAGTGTTGATTGCCCTGGAGGCGGTATCAGCCACGTCCAGCGCACATTTGATGGAAGCGTTGGTGATCAGCTTCCCCTCCTGAATCAACATCTCTCCTGCCTCCTTGTACTGATCAGGCAAGTGCTGCAGAAGTGTTTCTAGGGTGTCATAATGCGCCCAACCGTAGCGAGCAAGTAGGGCCTGCGTGTTTGAAATGCGCCAAATATTAGCTGCCTGCGCAGCAATTCTTTTCCCTGAGGCTTCAAATATTTTCGACTCTTTGTCTGGGGGAGGAGCGTCACCCGTGGTCTGCGAGTTCGCCCGCTTACGTGCGTTGGATACCACCAAAGAATCCAGTGGCAAGTGCCCCTTGATGTAAGTTGGGTCAGAGGGCGCTGCCTTGTATTTTTTATCAATACGAGGATTGATGACTCACGCCCGAGTGGGCTCCTTGAAAACCTCCGGCGCATGTTTCAGCACTCCCTTTAGCATAGGCAATGTCTTGACTGACTTCTCAGCCACTGAGAAAGTGTCAAACAAAAAGTCGACATCCACAGGATCTGAATGAAGGTCAACATCATGATTAGCTGCAGCCCTCTCAATCAGAGCGTTGAAGGCTGCAGAGTCCTCCGTTGGAGAAGTCTTTGCTGCAAAAAGCTGCGGTTCATAACCCGACTGAGAGTCCTCAGGGTCGCCTCCGGCAGACCAAGGTTCATGCACCTCCTCTGGATCCGAGTATGCTGGATAATTGTACTCGTCCTCTTCATCTCCGACACCTTCCCCAGCGTTTGAATGCGTCGGTGAAAGTTCTAAATTATGTGGAGATGCAGGCTCTATAGGGGCAGAAGTACCCGCAGAGTCCTTCTTGTTTTTGAGTGGAATACGATAAGGCTCCAACACCGGCTCCGTGGTGATCTTCCGTTTGAGGAGAGAGAGCTTCCCGGTGTTGGCGTCGATGATAACCTCTCGACGTTCCTCATCTGCGAGTGGTTGGAGCCGAGGCTTCGGCACCACCAAGGACGCCTTGGGCGTTGACACCACCTTCAAAGGCACCCCGGCCCCATGCTTCGGAGCGAAAGCCTTTGGCGTCGTCTTCGGTGTAGGCTTCGGCACCACATCTTTCGGTTCGGGAGCCTCAGCGTCTTTCCGAATCCTCTGCAGGGACTCGATGACCTTTTTGGCCAAGGCCGGAGAGGGCTGGACCTGCTCGAGCGATTTCCCCGAGTCCGGAGTCGGGTCGGCGAAAGGCACGGTCTTCGGAGCCGACACATCACCATCCTTGGCCTTCACGGCCGGAGTCGGCGCAGCCAGAGCTTCGGCGTCGCCCTGACGCTTCTTCGGAGCCTTCTTCGGGTCATCGACCTCGACCACCTTCGGCGCCGACGCGGCCGCGTCGGTCGTCTTCGCCTTCGGCTTCGACACCGGGGTCTTCGGGTCGGCCATCTTGGCGTGGCTCTTGCTGTCGGCCATTTTGAATTTCTTTGACTTCGAGGCCTCTGGAGCCTTCTGTCCCACCAGAGCGACTTTCACTTTCGGTTTCGAAACCGTTGGTGTGGACCCCGATGGCTTCACTTTCGTTTTCTTTAACGGTAGTGGCACATCAGAAACGTCCGTGGCCGGGCCCGTAGGCGAGGCCCTGGGACAATCAACAAGGTCTTGGGTAAGGCCCGAAGGCGATCCCTCGACCTGGGCCGTATAATGGGGGTTGACCCCAGAGTCAGTCTGAGGATGCTCCTCCTCTGAGCTATCCTCCACGGTGGCAATGGCCCCATCGTCGTCCCCTACCTCACCGACGACTTCATCAAACTCCTCGTCTCCTGCGTCGTAGTTTTCTTCCTCCGACGCCGGGCTAGAGTCCGAAACTTGAAATACATTGTCGTCTCCAACGTCTTCCTCGAAGATGTTGTCTGGCGGGGGCGCTGATAACTGGGCCTGGAGCCTAGCGGCCCAACGAAGCTTGAGAGTCTTCTTACACCGGAACTTTGAACAGGCCATACACCTGGTCTCATCATGGTCCGGCGACAGACATTTGTTGCACACAGGGTGCACGTCGAGGTGTGAATACTTGGAGGTGCACACCGGGCACCTCTTGAACGGGGTTCGTTCCATGTCTGGAGCGTCGTGTAGGCCCGTCCGCGCCGACAGCACGCGGAAGGGCAGCAAGAGTTCGGAGCTGAAGAATAGTCAAACCCGAACGAAAACGATACCGACGCCAAGCCTAAAGACCTTTTGGTCTCAAGTTAGGAAAGTTAAACTATTATCGATTCCGACAGAGGGAACCGAAACACATCCGAACCCAATGGCGGAAAAAAACAATCTGGGGATGGAGGCGATGCCCATGCGCACTGTAGTCCAGGGGAGGAGCCACCTATCTCGTGATACTTCGAAGACTCTTCCAGGACAACAATGTGCAATCATCCAGACCCAACACTAGGCGGCGATCTATGCACAGATATGAATTCAGCAGCCCACATGCCTCGAACATCTGGAGTACCTGGCAAAAGGGATATACCCAAGGGCTCGGGCAGGCTACTATCACTAATACAACTCCCAACCGTGTCAGCTACTGCTACAGGAGGCTGGGCACAGGGCAGCGAGGCTGCGGGCTCCAGTTAGAGCCTACGCTCGGTGGCCTGTATCTCCTGGATCAAGACCGTCTCCGCGCGGTTCAAAAATCCATCCAGTGTGCCCACCACCCTGTCCCCTACCTTCCTCTTACTCATTGTTCAGGGAGCTAAGTGCAATAAGTGACCTCAGAATCGATAGGCTAATGACCACACAATAACAATAGTTGAAAACAATTTTAAGGTCCCAACAATAAAATGAACAGTCTTGTCACGGGAGCTACAGGAGTTAGAGATGTACCCGGCGCGGTCTCTTCTGGACTGCGACGGGCAGCGCCCGGGCACGCCCGCGCGCGTCCCGCGCTGCGGGAGGGCCGGGCCGGTTAGGAGGGCCACAGGCCCCCTATAGCAACGTCACTTCCTGCGCGCTTCCCGGAGACTTCTGGGGCTTGTGGTCCTTGAATCCTTCTCTGCCCCCACACGGTCACAAACACGCCGCGCCGTTTCCCTCACGGCTAGGATGGCAAGAAATGGCGTCTCTGGCTCCCGCAACCTCAAAATACCAGGTAGGCAATCTGGCAGTGTAGCAATAAAGTGATAATTTGTCCCGTGCTGCGGGAGGGCCGGGCCGATTAGGAGGGCCTCAGGCGCCCTCTAGCAACGTCACTTCCTGCGCGCCTCCCCGAGACTTCTGGGGCTTGTGGTCCTTGAATCCTTCTCTGCCCCCACACGGTCACAAACACGCCGCGCCGTTCCCCTCACGGCTAGGATGGCAAGAAATGGCGTCCCTGGCTCCCGCAACCTCAAAATACCAGGTAGGCAATCTGGCAGTATAGCAATTAAGTGATTATTTGTCCCGCGCTGCGGGAGGGCCGGGCCGGTTATGAGGGCCTCAGGCGCCCTCTAGCAACATCACTTCCTGCGCGCCTCCCCGAGACTTCTGGGGCTTTTGGTCCTTGAATCCTTCTCTGCCCCCACACGGTCACAAACACACCGCGCCGTTCCCCTCACGGCTAGGATGGCAAGAAATGGGGTCTCTGGCTCCCGCAACCTCAAAATACCAGGTAGGCAATCTGGCAGTGTAGCAATACAGTGATTATTTGTCCCCATATAACTGAATACATAGCATAAGCATAAAATACTGAAACTTCTCCACTTAATCAAGATCATCCATCCCTCACTTCCACAACCTACTTACACAACAATAGTTAAGACCGCCATATACTCATTTGTCTCATTCATACTATAATTACTCAATTTCTCTCACCCAACCAAAACATGCACAAAAGAATGAAATTCCTAGGCCGAGCAAATCACACAATACAAATATGTTCAACATTACATTATATATTATATATTTATATTTATACAATTTCTAAAGCGCACTATCACCTGACAGGCATCTTGGCGCTAGTAACTCAAGACCATGTCAACATAAAAGGGGGCTAAAGCACAGGCCTAGTTCTTAGGGAATAACCAAGTTTTAAAGTTCTTTCTGAACGCAAGAAGATCCTTGTGTTGTCTCAGTTCAGTGGGTAGTGTTCCACAGCCTGGCCGCAGCCACCCCAAATGATCTGCCACCAGCTCTAACTTTTTTAAAACGTGGGACTTTTATTAACTTGCCTCCAGAGGAGCGGAGCGTTCTACCCGGAACGTACCATTCAAATTTTTGCTGGAGAGAGACGGGTCCTTTTCCATGTAGGGCTTTAAATACTAAACACAAGGATTTAAATTTGATTCTTTGTGTCACAGGGAGCCAATGCAACTCCGCCAGTGCTCCAGAGGCCGAGGACCTCCTTGACCATCCTAACACCAGTTTAGCAGCGGCAGATTGCATCCGCTGCAGCCTGTCTAGTAGGAATTTAGGGGATTCAAGGAGCAGGGCATTACAATAGTCCGCCCGACTAAGTATCGTACTCCGTGCAATCAAGACGCGGGCTTGATGGGGTAAAAGAGGAAAAATCTTCCTCAAAGAGCGAATAATCGCCAGGCAGCAACTCACCACCTTCCCCACATGCGCCTCCAGGGAGAGATTACAATCAAATGTTACCCCCAGGTTACGAACTATCTTGGCCGGCTGACCAGGGTTGGGAAACTCTAGGGGCCACAGATTCATGGGCGGGCAAACCGTGTTCCTACGCGTCTCAAATTGCATCAGCTCAGTTTTAGCTAAATTAAACTGTAGAGAATTCTCCTTCAGCCACTGTGACATATCTTCTAAACATCTATGAAACCCCTCTACTGAGATGGACTGCTCTCCCTCCAGGGAGAGAATAAGTTGCGTATCATCGGCGTAGTTGATGACCTTGATGTTATAACGCTTGATGATCGTCAACAAGGGTCTCAAATAGACATTAAAAAGAATGGGGCTGATGGCCGAGCACCCCATGTAAGACCTGAGTAGAGGCAGATTGGTAAGGAGGAAGGGACACCGCTTGCTGCCTCCCTGAGAGAAAGGAGTGGAACCATCTAAGGGCCACTCCTGTGACTCCCACCTCACTCAAGCGGTTCAGAAGGATGTTATGGTTGACCGTATCGAAGGCGGCAGACAGGTCCAGCAGAATCAACACTGCTGCCTGGCCCCTGTCTGCCCGCCCCCGAAGCTCATCCATTACGGTCACCAATGCCGTCTCAGTACCATGAGCCGGTCGAAACCCGAACTGCTCCTCCTCCAGGTATTTGGCCTGTTCTAAATGCGCGGTCAGTGTGCTACTCACTACCCGTTCCACTACCTTGGTCGGGAAAGGGAGAAGGGATATTGGTCTATAGTTCTTTAGACATTCTGGATCAAGGGAGGCTTTTTTAAGCAATGGCGTTACCAGCGCATGCTTCCATTGGCTTGGAACCACCCCTTCTGCAAGAGACTGATTACAGATCTTATACAATAATGGGAAGAGTTCTGCCCCGAACTCCTTCCAGATTTTACAAGGCAGTGGGTCCAAGGGGGAGCCTGACACAATGCTGTCCGTAAGCTTGTAAAAGTCCTCAATCTGAAGAAGGGGAAATTCAGAAAGAGCCCCCAAGGCAGCCTCCACTGTACTGCCATTCCCTGTCAGCTCACCCTTGTCCTTAATAAGGGACAACTACTCGTTTCCTACTTTCGACGGCTCTGATGCCTTCCCCAACTCCTCAATGATAAAGGCCACTTTATCATGAAAAAAGTCGGCAAGATTATCACAGAGCCTCTGAGATGGCAGGAAGTCATTTTTACAACACTCAGGTTTGGTCAGGCTATTGAGGATTTTAAAAATGCAGCGAGAACTGTTTGAAGCCCTGAGTATCGCTAAGGCGAAGAAGTCAGCCTTCGTTCTCTTAATGACCTTCCTATATTCCCAAATTTTTGTTCTCCAAGCCTTTTTGTCCTCAATTAAATATTTCTGTCTCCAGATTCTCTCGGCTCGATTACAGTCAAGCTTCAATTTTTTTCAATTCCTCCCCAAACCAGGGGGCAGATGGCCTCCCCTTACTCTGAAAGGATTTACGAGGCACCAGTGAGTCCAGGGTCAGAGTGATCTCTTTACAGAAAGTGGAGTAGTTCTCCTCGACCTGAGCCTCCGGCGAGAAGCAGTCTTCCACCGAAAACACTTCACCATGACTTTTCCTCTGTGCCAAGGCCCTCCAATCCCTCCCCACAAAGATAGTCCTCCGATTGCCTTCCCTTTTATCCCAATTGGCCATATTCAAGTAGAATTTGACCAAAAAGTGGTCAGTCCAGTCCATCGGGAGAACCTCCCCATGAATAGCTGCTCAATTGAGGCAAAGATGAGGTCCAACATGTGTCCCCCGAGTGGGTGGCTACCGAGACTTGTTGACGCAGTCCCAGCCCCTCACATGATTGGGATATATTGGCCAAACCTGTATCAAGGGAGCCATTAGACCAAAGATTAAAATCGCCCAGAATTAAAACTCTCCGATGTGTGGCTGCCATGTTGGTAAAAAATTTCCAGGAGACGTTGCTGCTGCAGCACACTAAAAAACCCCGGTGGACGGTAGCAAATGATCCCTGTCAGGGATTGGCCCAGCTCACTCTTGATAGTGAACCCCAGGAGTTCCACCCCTGCGACCAGATCAATATCAATGGTCTTCAGGTTCAGGGACTCTCTATAAATTAGCCCCACCCCTCCCCCTTTCCCCTCCACCCTTGGCACATGCAGTATTTTGAAGCCTGGCGGGCAGGCTAATCCGAAGTCAACCTCGCAGTCCTGGCGTGTCCAGGTCTCAGTCATGCACAGTACCTCCAAATCAGGAGCTTCTACTAATATCTGAATTTATGTCCTATGTTTAGGTACGGACCGAACATTCAACAGCCCACACGGGAGAAGGTCTTTGGCCAAGATATCGGACAGCGGCGCTGCGGATTCTACCAGACCCAAACTACCCCTGTTACTAGCACCTCTATTTAGGGCATGCAATGCGGCCGACGAATACGTTATGGCGTTACCATGGCCATGGGTCCCACTTAACGGAGGAGAGGCAGCATGGCCGGGGCTGAGCGCTTCCTTAGCGCGGACGGGCGCAGACGGGCTCGCCTTCGGCGCTCCCGCTGCGCGTTCGCGTCTCCATGCAGCTATATCCTGTAGCCCCTCCAACTGGAACGCTAGCTACCGGAAGGGCGGGACCAAATCACACGGACGGACCCAACCAATTGGAGCAGCGTCAGGATTCACACCAAGAAGAGGCGAAATCTCCACCGACCCCTCCCGTAGCAATCCTCCTCCCCACTGTATGCCGATTGTGCTGAGGCAGTCGGAAAGAAAAGAAGAAGACAGGTGCCGCCCGTAAAGAGCAGTTTAAAAGGCACAAACACTGTACCGAAAGAAAAAGACACAGCAGCTTTTGAAATGTCCTCTCACGACACCACACAACATTTAAACAACAATAAAAGATTAAAACTCGCTAAGACAGCGCACAAAGCTCCCAGCAGCGTAATGGCCTCATACATTTCTTTTGACACCTACATACATATTACAGTAACTCAACAGATTGACCCTGTAGGAAAGTACTCCTTTTGGTACGATTTCCCCCACCTTTTGCCAGACTAATGCATCTTTGACTGAGTGTGCACTGGGGTCCTGCTAACCAGGTTCCTAGTGCAGGTGTTAGTTCCCAAAACTGTACCTTTGTTTCCACAATTGGCACACCTCTGGCACACATGTAAGTCCCTTGTAAATGGTACCAGTGATACCAAGGGCTTTGTGATCAGAGAGGGTCTCTCAGGGATGCAGCATGTATTGTGCCATTCTAAGAGATCCCTCACCAAACACATTCACACTGCAGTGTGAGTGCTTTAGAGCAGATAAAAGTGAAGAGTCGACCTGGCACACAAACCTGTTGGCCAGGTCTACCAGCACTGCAAGAGGCATAGGTAAGACACCCCTTCAGCAGGCCTTACAGTATTAGGACAGGGTGCACTATAGCTCTTGTGAGGGCATAACCGCATGAGCAGATATGCCCCTATAGTTTCTATGTCCATTCTTAGACATTATAGGTGAATAGTGAAGCCAAAATGAATGAGTGGGCTGGGAGCTTGTCAATACAAGTTGCACAGCTCTGTGAAGGCTTCACCGAATTACCAGATGTCTGCTACCAAATATCTCAGATTAACCCCTTCGACGCTGGTGATGGAACCGCTCAGTCACCAGCCTCGGTCACGCTGTGCTGGTGACGGAACGGTTCCGTCACGGCCCGCTCGGCGCGTTCCATTGAGCAGGCGTGGCCATGACGTAACCGCTCCGTCACAAGCACAGCGCGCCCGAGGCTCGTGACGGAGCGGTTCCGTCACGAGTACGGGAGCGCTATGCGGCCCCCCCTTCCCACTAGCGCTGCGGCGGAATAGCCGCCGCAGCAAAGGGGTTAATGAACCCACACTTATGCCAGTGCTGGATTCATTAAGAAATGTACTAAAGAGGGCACCTCAGAGATGCCCCCTGAAAACCTCTAGTGTGTGCCCGACTGGTCAGCACCAGCCTGCCACTTCTAGACAGGTTTCTGACCCCCCTGAGGTGGAAGACTTTTGCTTTAGTGAGTCAGAAACAAAGCCTGCCCTAGGTGGGGGTGCTTCACACCTACCCCCAAGCAGAAACAGCATAGAAGGGTGGTGACCCTCAATGGCTTCCCATCCTTTGTTATGCTGACCAGGGCTGACTCACCCCCTGACCAAGACCCACTTTTGGCAGCAAGGTCGGTGGGAAAACTAGTAAGCAGTAGAGGTCTGTCCCTCTAGGCAGGACCACCCTTAAGGTTTCCTGAGCTGAAGTGACCCCACCCCCCTTGACAATCCTTCATATTGTTTTGGAGGATTTTAGCCATTTAGGTTAGGGGTATGCCCCCTTCCTAGAGAGAGTGGACATACAAAGTGTGTAATCACCCTAAAAGTAAGTAGCTCATAGGCTACCTTCTGACCCATGTAACGCCCTAAACTAATATTTAGGGACACCCCGAACCTTTATCCTCACATTACTGATGACCTACAAAGAAGAGGACAAAGAGCCATGCAGCAGCGAAGACTGAAGACACCAACTGACTTGGCCCCAGCCCTATCGGCCAGTTTGCAGCCCTCTCTAGAAGAGCGACTCGTATGCAAGCCAGTGACCTCCAGAACCCTGGGAGGACTGCCTGCCTTCTAAATAGACTCCTGATCTCCCATAGACAGCAGACCTGTCCAGAAGAAAAGCAACTAAAGACCAAAGTGCTGCCTTTGGAACCGCAAAGTCAACCACCTCTGCACCCGATGCTCAAGGCCCAAGTCCAAGAGTCACCAAACTATTACTAAACACTTCTAATAAAATACTGGATCTATTGCCTTCACCAATGCTTGTTCGTTTTGAACCGGAAACTGAAAAACAAAACTGATACAAGCTAAACTTCAGCCCTCTGGGGCCACATTCACAACCATGGGATCTCGCTTGCATCCCATGGCCCTGCTGCGATGGCCAATGGCAGGACCTGGAACATTTTCTCCCTCCTCCAAACTCTTTTTATCAAACTAAGAACAGGGCTGAAATGTTGCACCTCTTCTGTTGATGCTAATCTAAGCTCTCAGCATTCACATGTACAATATCAGCACGTGTACCCCGACCATCGAGAGACAGGTTAATTTAAGCAGAAAAATACCATACATAGATCAACTTGGCAAATATTTATCAACAAATTAAGAACCTACTGTGAATTGGCACTTGACTTATCCTCATATTCTTAGAAGATTGTGCCATTCTGGTTGAGTATCTTGAAGCCTTAGTAAAAGTAAGATTCAGGCTTTCTGTTGCTTCATTCGTATTTTCCTATCAAGGGAAGAAGAACGATTGTTTAAAAAAAAAAATAAAGTTAATTTAATGGACATCCTGCACTTGTGCTACTTACTCTCTTGAAATTGACAGCAGAGTTGGCCCAGTGCTTAATCTAAAATGGTGGTTTCCGGTGCTTGGCACCAGCACTTTATGCTCAACACCGGCACTTATGACAGCCTGCCACATGGTGGAACTGTTTGTCTGATTTTGCGATGAGAACAACAACAGTTGTTTAATTAATCAATATACAATACAATGACTAATAACTGCCACCCAAAGGCTATAAGAATAGATTGGGTGCCAGGTATAGTAATTTTTTATGTATAGTAAAAGTCTTAATTTTGACACTTGTAGCAATAGTCGTGTTAGTACTGTAAGTGGCAGTGCTAGTAGGGGCAATGAGAAATGCAAGCTGCAGTGGCCTCCTGACAAGGGCTGTGGCACTTATTATTACTATTATTATTATTTTTTTTAACAAATTAAGTACTGTTTGGTCTGCTCTTAATCCCAGTCATATATCAACAATGGCATTTCCACTATATTACAAACACTACTGCACTTCATAATAAATCAACCCCAAACCATCTAAATGGCAAAGAGATCCTGAAAACAAATGTGTTCCTACAGTGACAATTGCGCTATTAGCAAAGCATCAACCTATCAACATCACAACCACTGTGCTACTAATTTAACACTAGAAACTATAGGTCTATTATTTTTCTAAACAAAGGCAGGAATCATGCTTCAGACAAATGTCACACATCCATGTTTATTTAGCATGAACTGATTTCGTGTAATTTTTTTTGAAGCATCGTTCCAATATAACCTAATGTCGCAGAGAAAAGAAAAAATCATTATCCATAAGATTCACAAATGTAAATGACAACGTTTAGTAGGCAATTTCAGTTTTGCTATAGGATATTCTCATAATGACAATGAGGCAATTTCTAGCAAAAAATCATTGGTCTGCTCCTAGAAGTATAATCCCAAACTCAATAACAAATTCCCTATTTTGAGTTTAACTTTTTCCTTCATGGTTTTCCGTTCTACCAGACTCGCTACTCACCTTCTGAATAGCAGCCAGTTGATGACGAAGGATTTTCACAATGCAATAAATCACCTAACTCAGTCTCAAGAAACCTTTTGGATTCTATCAACACAATGTTGGAGGCGAGAACATTTCTTACCAGATTCAGAGTAGCAGAAAGCTGTTCCATTTTGTCCTTGTGAAATGTGCTTCTCACATCCAGCAAAGGCAAAGATGAAGAACTTATATGGAGGTGTTCACGGCAAGTAGTTCCAAACGAGCCACATGCGTTCAAGTTTCCTTTGCATACTTGGCCAGAATCCTCAACGGCCTTAGGTTGTTCGCATTCTGGATGACCAGACAACATTTCTTGTCTCAAGTTATCGTCACAGTGGAGACTATCATCTTTATGAACTAACAGAGGGTTAAGGTCATGGTTCTTTGCAACAGGGGTGCGTGGCAACTGTCGACCAGTCAGAACTTTGTTACCCGATTGCAAAACTGCACTAATATTTGTAAACCCTGACACAGTGACCGATGTGTCATCTCTTCCTTTTGAGGGAGTGTTTCTTTGTGAGGGCAAAAGTGCCAAACGCTTCAAGACAGCGGGCTGAATCATCTTCTGACTTGAATGATGGATATTCCCTGAAGATGGATCAATACTCTTATTGGTTTGCTTTTTCTTTCCCTTTTGAGTTTCATTTGAGTTGCTCTCTTTGGAAGCCTGTTTCGGAAAAACTGCCCCCTCAAAAAAAGCGTCAACATCTTCTTTGTTCAGAGCAGTTCTAGAAACAGTCCACCTTGAATCCTTTCCTTTAGCTTCCAGAGCCATTCGGTCCTGGATCTCCTGTAGTCCCCCACCAACTACTAAAGGACAAGTACTAATACCATCAAGTAACTGAAAAAAAGAAAAGAGCATATTAATTCAATATTTAAGGGAAAGAATGACTGCCTACAAAGATATAAAAACATGTTAGTACAACAAGAACGAGAGCCAAAGAAATAAAAGCACAGTACAACCAATTTAACTTGTAGCAGTATCTGAAAATAATTGTGCATTGTTCTGCAGATTCAAGTAACAAAATATTTCTATTTATTTGGATGAAAAGTGAAACAAATGAACTCATACAATCTTAAAAATTATTAAATGCCCATACAAAATGGTACCTGAAGCACGCTCGAAAGCTGCCTGGATGAGTCACATCAAAAACTTCAAAAACCATGACATGTATACTCATTGATGTGAACAATTGTGTATTTGATACATGTTAGAACATGAGATGTTGCAGAATTTGTGGGCAGAAACAACTCAACAAAAGACTATACTAACTTTTGATACTAGGGAAATATGTTAAAGCAAGGGGAGGTGCCCATCACATGGCATTTATGGGCCTCTCCAGTGCATTCGCTCTGGTTAGTAGGGACAAGTTATGGGACATAATGGCTAAGGCACGTATCAATAACTCCTTAATTTCCCAAAGCGTTTGCACTGTGGGGAAAAAACGTACAGATTTGAT
This sequence comes from Lissotriton vulgaris, assembly GCF_964263255.1. Lineage (NCBI taxonomy): Eukaryota > Metazoa > Chordata > Amphibia > Caudata > Salamandridae > Lissotriton > Lissotriton vulgaris. The sequence goes on from NC_141696.1 coordinate 598,693,636, forward strand.
GTAGGCAAAACGGATAATGTACTGCCTCCCTCTCCCCCACCCCCTTTTAGGTCTAGTAGAAAAGTCAGATATGGCTGAATTCGAGCTCTTTTTTTTACTTCTTTTTAGGTCTCGTCTACGCAGCACACATGCGCTGCATAGGAGACCTTTAGCCGTCGTACAGCTCTTTTTCCAAGCACATGCTTGTGGCGGCATACAGCTTGCAGGAGTGCGCAACGGTGCTCCACAAGCATGAGTGTGTGCTTTGAAACAGAGCAAACAGCTGCTGCTTAGTGTGCGCGCGTGCACTCCCCCACCCATTCCCATTTATTGTTTTTTATTTGGGTTTAGTGGTTCAATAGCTTTCCTTAATGCAAATCCCAATGCTCTTAGTTGTGCATGATTTTTGTCATAGTGAAAGGTGAGAAAACGCTCTCACTTGAAAGGTCTCAGCTATTGGCTTTTTCCGAGTCTACCTGGCATAATTTTTTTACAGAGTCTCTCCATCAACTATCTTTGCGCTTGCGCGCGTGCACTACGCCCACCCCTCCCACTTGTTGTTTTTATTTTTGGGCTTAGTGGTTCAACAGCTTTCCTTAATGCAAATCCCAATGCTCATCGTTGTGCGTGATTGTCATCATAGTGAAATGTGGGAAAACGCTCTCACTTGACTGGTCTCAGCTATTGGCTTTTTCCGAGTTTACCTGGCATCATTGCGCTTATTGGGACCCTGGAACAACTGTTTGCTTGTTCTGGCCTCCATTATTTGTCTAACCCCCCAAAAAAGTGTACAGCCCCACATGACCTATAACTTTCCTATTGACTCCCACTAAATCCTGATATTTAAGCATGAAAATATTTTGACGTGCCCATAAAAATCTGATAACTGCCTATTTAAGCCATAACATTTTACGGTTTAATGGCAGTTGAAATGCTCCTTTCAAACCGTAGTGCATGTACTGTACAACCTCCCTCCACCCTTGTCACGTTTTAACCAGACGAAAGCAGTTTCCTAATATGTGGAGCCACCCTTGCTGTGGAATTAACATTAAATATGTACCTCAGCTTAGTCAGAAACCTACATTGTGCAGGAGGCTAGTCTTTGAAAGATGTAAAACTTCACACTGGTACTAAGAGCAATTGTCAGGTTAGTTAATTGGTTTATTCATGGCCTCGCAGTCTGCCAGAAATACTAAAATTGCCTCAGCTTATGTAGTATATGGTAACACATACAATTATGCTAATATTGTCACTCTGAATTTTGTAAATTGATAATAAATTGGCTTCACTCGTTCTAATAAGATTAAGGCCAGCCAGTAGGCTATGCAGCCTACTTCTACTGCGCCAAGAAGTCTTGGGACGTTTGCTGCACATACGCATTTTAGACTACAACACCATGCACCAAAATTGCCCACAATATGTGAAATACCTCTCCATTAATGCTGCCAGCTGTTATTATAAATGTATAGCTAGTGAAGTATTTGATGTTATGGCCCTCTTCCAAAGCTGACCTCCTTGGCGGTCATTCAGATTTTTTTGTGCAGTGAAATAAATCCAGTTCTTTACTATATTTTCATTACTTTTTTATTGTACAGGGAAAACATTATTAATTTGTCTTTCTGTAGCACCAACCACATTACGTTATGAACAAACCTGTCTCAAATAAACATGTATACAAACATTCAGTATTTCCATAAAAATGGGCTACCTTAACAGTAGTGGTGCGTCCATTGGGGCGCTGTGGCATTGCCCCACTAATGCTATACGGCCCCATTCATAAATTTGTTCTAGTTCTTCTAAGTGGTCTATAATAAATAACTCGGTCACTGACACTCACAGGCCACAGGAAAATACCCAGACTCTTGGCAAGGCATGGCTCGTATTCTCCCAATTGCTTCAGATTGTAGAACATCAGCCGTCAAGAGCCACTCGGCCTCTACTTCCGTCACAATACGTCACGTCCTGTTGTATGGCTGCATGGGGCTAGGTTCCCCTGTTCTGCAGCTGCAGATTGCCCTCTTGTGCTCCCTGCCGAGGCCAGTCACCTGCTTGGGAATTCCTCATTTACTCCAACCCTGGAGGCTACGAGCGCGGTGAGTGCGAGTCCGGCTGCTGCCGCGGACAACTGTCCAAACACATCTCTGCACTTCATTTATATCAACGCACCCCTCTACCTCACCTGTCTACCTCAGTCTTTATTATTCCCTCTTCCTCAGCTGTCTCTAACACACCTCTCCCTCGCTCTACCTGGCCCTCTCTGGTTCTATGACTGCGTTATTCTCCCCTCTCCATCTTTGATTTACCTGTCTCTGCACCTGAATCTTTTTCTTCTACACATCACTTCTTTGTCAAGCCTTCACCCCTCGCTACTCTTCTGTTTGTCTCACTAAGGTCTCTACCCAACGCACCTTTCAGTGCCTCTTCCCATTACGCCTCCCTCCCTCACAGTGCTCTCCTAGCATGCATCAGTTTCTCCCCTCACAACCATGCCTGCCTCCACCCCTCCTTACCTTTCTAACCAGCCTAACTTTCTACATTCCTGTTATTCCTGGTAGTGAACCTTTCATTTCATGCCTCCGGTTGTTTTACCTACGCATACAAATTGAGTAGGTCATTGCTGTGCTCCCAACCCGACATCGAGCCCCAGTCCGCTAACCTCTCAACATGCCCAGATATAACGACAAGCATTGGCATAGCCAATAGGTCTCGCCTTTGGGACCTGCTTCATACCTAAATACTTATAAAGGTACCAAAGGCGAGACCTATTGGCTATGCCAATGCTGGTTTACATGAAGTCCCTCGACTGAGTGCCGGTAACAAGAGGAAAGGACCAACCAAAGGTAGGGAGCCACCCAGGCTACTTGACTCCTTTAACTAATTTACAGGGGAGCTTAAATTAATAGTTAAACACCGGAAATCATATATCAATCTGTGAACCAAAAAAAGACAAACACGTTCACAAACACAATACAGGTGGAACCCCATCTCCAAGGTACAAAGTTACAATTATATTGGCATTATGTTGGAAGGAAATTTGAGATGGGATAAGCTTCTGACTCGGAGAGCCTGTAAATTCGCTGGGGCATTTGATGCACATTCTAGATTTTCAAGGAAACATATAAATGCTCGGCTGAGCAAATGGCTCATGATGATCCTGAGGGCGAACCCATCCCTAATCTTAATCTAAAACCCAATACACTATGGGAAAGTGAGCCAATTACAGTAAAGGATAGTGCCTCCAAAACAAATGCCACTAAATTACTGCTGTGGAACATAGCTGGTCTCACAAAAAAACTTTTGGAACCTGACTGGCAAGAATATATAGATAAATATGATCTATGCCTTTTTCAAGAGACCTGGGCGCTGGAACCCATATATAAGGTGGGCTATCGAACTTTCAGCATTGAGGCAACTCAACCAAAAAAAGGCAGACCCTCTGGCGGGCTTTTAATATGGGCTAAGAACCAAGTAAACGCTGAAATAGGCACTATACCGACTAGCTTAGCTGATATTCAGGGAGTGCATTTAAAGTTCCCCAACAAATCTATGATCTCATTCCTCAATATTTACATAAGACCACAAGACCACTCCAAGGAATCTCCACCAATTACTCAATTAGGTGGGATTATTGGTTCTATTACAAAAAATGGCCCCATTGTAATTGGTGGGGATTTTAACTGCTGCTACGAACCACTAATAGGCATGGAAACCATGATGGAGGAAGAGGATCCAGCTCTGGGTATTCCATTATTAAGCACCGAAAATGTTTAGAGATGTAACGTCTCAGCCCTGCAGATAATCTCACCGTAGAAAATGGGCTACGGGCGTGCAAAGGAAGATGCCCTTCTGATATTGAGCGAACAAATACTTTTACAAGGGATCAGTCGTCCTCAGCCTTAGACTACATTATGATAAGTGCTACCCATTGGGCCCATGTGATTGATTTTAGAGTAGAGGCTAGGAGGGAAAGTGACCACGTCCCCCTATGCCTAGAACTAGAAGTAAAATACTCCAAATACCAATCTAGACCAGGTCAGCAGGTACCACAGCCTATGATGTGCAATAATAGACGGGCAGTTAGATGGCCAACAATCCTAGGGAAACTTGAATCTCTTACTTCTATTTATAATATTTTTAGCAACCTATTATCTTTTTTTCTTTCCAATGATGATTTGAATTATATTACAATCACTCAAACCCATGAAAAACTAGTGGAAAGAATTGAACCCTATCTAACAAGAGCAGTGATGTGCAAAACCTCCTCTAAAGACAAATCGACACCACACCAGCCAATCCCTGGTTCAATGAGGTTTGGAGAGAAGCTAAGAAAGAACTAATTAAGGCATTACGATCGAAGAAACGAATCAAATTCAGACAAGAGAGAAAAAATTATAACCAGAAATTAAGACTAGCACGTAAAAGCTGGGAAGATGCAGGCTGGGAAGAGTTGCTAGCTGCAGCGAGGGCAAGAGATCACTCAATCTACTGGTGGAATATTGCAAATGGCAACAAGACTAGTAAGCCAGCCCAGGATTATCACTTAGATCCATGGTTTAACCATTTTGCACACTTATATGCATGTCCGGGTACCGCATCAAGTGAGAATCTACGTATAATTAACGAGTTGATATCGTCTAATGAGATTGAACCACTACACTTTAGCATCTTAGACACCAAGCAGGTTATAGCTGCTATCAAGTTGTCCAAAGCGCCTGGTCCAGACAATATCCCGGGGGACCTTTTTAGGCATGATCCAGAGGTATAGGCATCTTATAGTAACTCACTGTGTAATGCAGTTAGCAGTGGGCAGCCCATCGCTGCATCATGGAAAGGGCGCGGAGATTGTCCCTATATACAAGTAGGGACAACCGCGCTAATTATAGACCTATCAGTTTGATAGATATTTCCCAAAAGGTCTACTCTAAGCAAATACTGGAAAAGTTAAACGCTTGGCTAATTGATAATGACATATTGTCTCCATACCAGGCAGGGTTCAGAAAACGAACCAGCACCATAGACCAGGTGTTTAGGTTGTTAACCATTGCCTGGAAATACACCAAATTAAGATCAGGCAACTTGTATGTGGCCTTCATTGATATAAAGGCCACATTTGATTCTATTCGAAGAGATCTGCTGTGAGTAAATTTGTTAAAAAACAAGGCGTCCCAAAAAATATACTGGTACAACTCATAAAATTACACGAAGATAACTATGCGAAAGTACGCTGGAGCTCGTGTGGGGAATTAACGGAAGAGATCCCGGTAAGCAGAGGGGTGCGCCAGGGTTGTGTCCTGGCGCCCACCCTGTTCCTCCTCTATGTTAATGATATGGTGGACGACCTATTGGACTCAAATCACGATTCTCCAAAGTTAGGTGGCTCTCATGTATGTGCCTGACATTTGCGGATGACACGATCTTGCTTTCACAGACCCCAAGGAGGTTGCAAAATCTTCTGGATAAGCTTGTTGTGTACTGCAAACAAAAAGGACTAGAAATTAACCCTTCAAAAACAAAGTATATGTCCATTAGGCCGCATAAAAGTTTTAAGAAGAACATACTGTTGAACGGGGCAATAATAGAGAGGGTTCACACTTTTGTTTATGTAGGGGTGACCTTAGATTCTAAGCTCTCATGGTACCCGCACATTAGAAAATCAGGAACGATCGTAAAGCAAAATTCAGTGCCCATCCTGAAAAAACTCCATGCTACTTATACCAAGTCTATTACCCCAGCATTGGAGGTATACAAATCTAGGGCCCAAACTGCAGTTTTCTAAGGCTCCGAGTTGTGGGGCGGGGAGCAAACATCCACCTTAACTATGGGAGAAAATAGGGTTTTGGTCCCCCTCCCACAAAATACCCCGGTGATCCCCTATAAGTACGACTTGGGGCTAAAACGCATTGAGCACAGGGCAGTCTTGATGACCTTGTTATATTGGATTAGGTTATGGGTTACCGATGAACTTCATATTTATAGACAGGCACTAAGTGAACTCATTGCACTAGATACCCATGTCACCTTCCCATGGTTGAGCAACATACGTAGATGGCTCCTGGACTTGGGGCTTAGAGAGTTTTGGCACTATCCAGAAAAGCTCACTGCAAACTCAAAAAAAGAACTCAAAAGGGTCTACTGGAGCTCAATTGTGCACAAAGCTTTACAAAACAGTGGTACTGGCTCACTCACAAATGAATTTCTATGGAGGTGTTTTTAGATCAAATCGAACCTCAACTTGTGAAAATATTGTATTTGAAATTTAGGTACGGGACCCTTTGTGTTAAGACTTTTACAACCAAATGGGAAAAGTCCCATAACGGGGTGGAAGATAGTGAGTGTAAAATGTGCCAGCTGGCCATGCAGGAAAATATAGCACATGTTCTGCTAGTTTGCCCCATTTATATGAGAGCCAGGCGGAAATGGATCATACCGCTGGGAAAGAAAATGGGTGTGAGGAGATATAACGAGATAACACCCAGCTTATTGCTTTTGGAGTGTCCAGATTTTTACTGGCTGTTGCCTATATAAGAATGAAGAAGGATTTGAAATGTTAACTAGGATCCTACTATAGTGGACTAAAGCTCATTAATTATGTACTTTAGGACCATGTTGGCGATCTTTTTTTATTGTATATAGTATTTAATATATCATAATGAATTTTGTTCTTAGAGACCTTATTTTAAATTGATCTTGTAACAAATACTAAAGGGGTACAAGCATCCCTGGAGAATAACATCATGACATAAAAGCACTGCAATTTATTATCCTAACTGCCTATCGCATTGAATATTTAATTGTATTTTATTCTGGAATAGCGTATTTGCACAAATATGATGTATTCTTAAAATTCGTAACAATTTTTTTCACGGATCATTGTATTGGACCGGAAGGATGTAAATACAGTATAGTCTTGCTTGTTCTTTTATGATTCTATGAATCGAATAAAGATAATTTTGATTGATTGATTGATAAATGAACTAATTTTATTCTATAAAAGCAAATACTTTTCCCTGGGTATGTGTGGGGTTATTTTAACCCAGAGAACCGGCAAATCATAGAAAAAAATGTTTGTGCAGGCTTTTTCTGGAGGATGTAGTGTGGGTTGTGCCCCTCCTGGCTCAATATTTGGCATTCTTTCCATACCAAATTCTCCCGATTAGTTACTAAAGACTGCATCAGGCAAGATCATATTGATTAAATTCCCTGATTAGCTTAAGTCAAGAGAGTCTTCACCAGCCTTGGCATTCCAAACTTATTTTATTCACTGGATGAAATCACAATGAACTCAAGGAGCTTGGTGAAATCTCCCTAAGACAAACACATGATGCCACAGTCAATCCATGAATTCAGTTTGTTGGTATCAAGGCCTAAAATCTAAAGAAGGGATAGAAACATCTATTATGGATAGCTAACTACGAATAAAGATTTTACCTGACCCGTCTCAGACTAGGCACTTTGCACTTCTTGACAGCATTTCCGCAGCAGGGTACTTGGTTTTCTAGCTTACCCTGCTGTCCTTGCGATAATATTTCAAAACAAGCTCTTGCTCACTTCATTGTTTTTATGGTGTTCATATTAGACCCAGACTTCAATTTTTACACCCTATACTACACTAATTTGGTCTTAGATCCTACATCACAAGTCCGAAATCTTTATAGCGCCTCAACTTGCAGTTTACTTGCCACGCTGTTATACTCTATGTTCAACAAGCACTTAGGATAAAAAGCGAAAAACATTGTTAGACTCTCTAGGAACTTATGATTTTAATGTTATATATCTCTGGGCATGGTTCCCTTGTTTTTACGTAAAAAAAGATTTGAACTGGATTTTCGGCTGTTATACATCTATTGGCAAGTTTTTAGGTCTCGTCTATTCCATCCCGTAGGGATGGTAGGCGAGATTTATAGTAAGCGTTTCGAAAAGTCTACCCACTGCGGATCGCATACAGTTCATGTGAGCCAGGCGCGTGCACAGGAATTCGCTCCCCCTACCCCTCCCACAAAGCAAGACAAGACTAGATCAAACCGACCGCGGCCGCTCTGATTCCATTTGCCACCACTTCACGCGGTCCGCAGGTCATAAACAGGACCATCTGCTCGTGAATCGGAATGCTGGCATGGTTACCCTGCCCCCCTCGCAGCGCTGCCTTTCCTCTACTTCGTGTGGTCAGTGTTTTGCATAGTGTGACTTTGTTCCGCTTTCAATACTCTTGCGGGGGTGTTTGCAGCCAAGGACGACCGCAGGACTACAGGTCCCAGCCATCCAGGGGGGCACACAGCACTTGGCCAGCCCTTGCCCCGCCCGTCTGCAGCCGCTGTTTAAAACACCTTGGTTCTCCCGCTCCGCGGGAGACGCTTCGCTTTCAAGACTCTTGCGGGGGTGTTTGCAGCCAAGGACGACTGCAGGACTACAGGTCCCAGCCATCCACAGGGGCACACAGCACCTGGCCAGCCCTTGCCCCGCCCACCTGCAACGGGGATATATTTGACCTTCGGACCCGCTGCGCGGTACGCGTGCCGGGCGAAGCCCGGGCTAAGGGCGGACCGTCTACGGCGGTCAGAGGCCGAAGGAGGACGGGCCGGGCTACCCCCCCAACGCTTCGCTATGGGTAAGCGAAAACAAGCAGCTAGCACGGAGGAGGAGGGGAAGAAGGCTAAGGTCGCTAGGAAGTCGGAATCCATTATTTCATATTTGTCCTCTGCAGTGGGGGTTTTAACTAAAAAGATCGCCAACGCTGAGCAGGAACTTGGTCTGGTCCCCCCCTCTTTACCCTGTGACGTTACTGACAGTGCGACCGTGCCTAGTATACCCCTGGAGCCCGTGATGGTCGTGATGAACCCATCTAGTATGGCTGATCCTGTTAATTCCACCCAGGAAGGTGCTGATCAACTGGGGCTAAATGCCCATTGTAATGTGGGGTTTGCTAGGGCCTCCAAGAAGAAGAATGCTAAACGGGCAAAAATCCCTAACGGTTTGCTGAACACTGATGGCCAAACAGAGAATAATTTGGGGGAGTTAATGGAAGAACTGATTACCTCACGCTTAGAACCGATATTGGTTGGCATTGCTAAAGACATTGTTGAGACTTTAAACGCGTGTGCTGCTGACCTGCTTAAAAAAATTACCCAAATTGATCTTTCCATTAAGGAACTTTGCTCACAGCAAAAGGGGGATAGTCAAGTTAAGTATAGCAATCAAGGGCCAGTGGGGGGTACGGGAGGCCCACCGGGTCCCACGATACACCTGAGTCCCCGTGCTAATTGTAGCACTATAGGTAGGAATTTGAGTGTGGGTCCATCTCTTCATACTGAGCAGCAGCCATTGGGTAGGCCCACGTTAGGTAGTGTGCCTCGTGTGGCCAGCCCCCATTTAGTTCGGCCCTTAGTCCCAAATGCGAGGCAGGCATGGGGTTGTTTGGTCAATCTTGACCTTCCCCCAGAAGCTGCTCCGCTGGTGGCTGTTTTTATAGGGGTTCCTCCGCTCTGTGCGAGAGAGGTGGAATCAACTGACGATCTTTTGAGGGAGGCCAGATCCTGGTGTGCAGTCTCTAGTAGCGGTGGGTTGGACATTTCCTCTAATATTATTATGGCGAGAAGGGTGGGGTGGGCCGGGCGGCGTCCCAAGCGGACTGTGGGTGACTGTGTAATAGTCAATTTCAACAGCCCTGACTTAGCGGATAGACTGTTCTGGGACGGGTCAGAGGTAGCCCAAACAGGAATCAGACCAGTCCCCTTGGGATACTTTTATCCGGCACCTGATCTACTGCTCCGTGGTAAACGTAGTCATTTAGTATTAGCACCTGTCGCAAATAATATTTTCTCCTTACCTCCCAGGCCAAATTCTAATCCCCCCACAGTCCATCTCAGCGGGGGATCAAAGTCCCAGGGAGGATTTAGAGCTTGCGGACCGGCAGCTATCCGCTAATAGTCTTTTTTCCCACACTACTAATCTGATTTTGAATAATCGCGTTAGTCCACTGTCTAATCTGGAGGCTAATGATTGAATGGTAGCACCTGATCAGCCAATCTCATCTAGTCACTCCAATCCGGTTGTAGCGGACAGATGTAAACTAATTAGCTGGAATGTTGCTGGCATTAGATCTAAGAGAGCGGATGCCATTTAGCTTGATTTTCTAGCCAAACACGATATTATTACCATGCAGGAATCATGGGACCCCTCGAGTAATTTTTGCCTGGATGGCTACTCTAACTTTTCGGTACAGGCCGTTGAGGGTTTTGCGGGTCATGAAAAAGGTGGCCTTATATTTCTTTTCGCGTTACATCTGAAGGGCACTTTAACACTGCTGGATTCTGGCTCGCATAATTCCCTTATTGTTGAATGGACCGTCTCACACTCTTTGAAAATACTATTGATTAATTTTTATAATTCCAGAGATTGTGTTGATTTTAATCAACATGTGGTTGCTTTGCAAAGTTTTATTTTAGAGTACAGTCTAAAACAAAACACTGGTTTCGAGATTGTCCTTATGGGCGATTTTAATGTTCATCCCTGCGACGTGGAGTGCTATGCTAGGGCCCAGGAGGCTCATGAGGGGCCAACAGGTGCAGCGGCCTCTCATTTTGAGCATACCAAGCATGGGGAGGCCCTAGAGGAATTCCTTGCTAACACTAATATCTATGAGTCTAATTTTATTGAGGCAGGGGAGAGGGTTGCCACTTATAAAGGCACTTATCCTGGGACAGTGATTGATTACATTGTTATGTCCTCTGGGGCCTTACTGAGGGCTAGCGCATATAAAGTTGTTTTGTCTTCCTTTAGTGACCACAATCCAATGTACTTGGAGCTGGATGTGGCCAAGGGTATGGGCCGTGAGCATTACCTTTACCAGAGTTATCCTCCCTTGTCCACGAAAGATCAGGGTCGTAGGCTCAAGTGGGCAAAGGTGGGCCCTGCAACCTTTTTGGAGGATCTTTGTGCAAAAATTGATGGGCTTTTGTCCACTTGCCTCAATAATAACTCGCCCGCAGCGGAGGTAGTCAGTGCCTTTCAGGTAATCTGCACACAGATCTCTAAGGACCTGACTACCACTAACACCCGCAGATGTAGTAATCATGTAAGATGGTTTGATGGTAGTTGCTCTAGGGCTTATAGGGCCTGGTTTCAAGCGCTGAAAAGTAGTTCCAGGGATAAGGCGGCAATTGTCGAGTTGAGAGGGGCCTATAAAGAAGCTATCGCCAGACGTAAAAAGGAAATAAAAATGGAAGCCTGGGATAATCTCCTCTCAATCGACGTCCTCCAAGATAGTAGGAAGTTCTGGGCAACAATCAATCACCCATTTTTTTCGGGTATAGATGGTATAGATTTGGATTGTGTCATCCCGGACGAACAGTGGTTTCACCATTTTAGCAATATGTATGGTTCTGCTGGCTCATGTCCCTCAATTAGTACTCTTCCTGAGTCGCAGTCTCTCCCCCGCCTAATTTTTGACACTGTGGACGTGGAGAGAGCTATAAATGAATCCTCTAAAAACAAGGCTCCGGGCCCCGATGGGGTGCCGGCGGATTTATATGGCTCTTCTCCAAAATTGTGGGCAAGGATTTTAAAAAACGTTTTTAATGCCGCTAGCGGCAATAGGTTTCCTGCCTCGTGGGCTACCGCAGTCATTATACCAATTTTTAAAAAGGGCCAGCACGGTGATCCCTCCTGTTATAGACCCATTTCCCTGTTAGACTCTGCAGTGAAGTTCTTGGGCAGGGTGCTACTCCACAAACTCAGGGATGTCTTAGATAGTCGTGGTGTCTTGTCTAACCTGCAATATGCGTTTAGAGAGAAGAGGGGCACCCTTGATCAGTGTCTAAATCTCCAGCTTCTAATTAGCAAATACACGGTGGCGAAGGACGGGTCTCTTTTTATGGCTTTTATGGACCTGTCTTCAGCCTTCGATTTGGTTAATCGGGCTAAGCTATGGCTTATTTTGCTGGAAATAGGCATTGACCCTCCTTTAGTAAGTTTTTTAGCGGCCCTAGATCAGGACATTTCTGCCTCAGTGAGGGTCACTCAGGAAGGGAGATGCAAAAAAGCGCTTTAGGTCAGAGAGGGGGGTGAGGCAAGGATACATCCTGGCCCCCCTCCTCTTTACCATCTATATTAATGGCCTGGTAAAGTCCCTGGGGAACTTGAGGGTGGACGTGCCGCGTGTAGGAGAATCTGTTATACCGGTCCTCCTATACGCGGACGATGCTGTCCTGCTGGCCCGCACTGGTGTGGGCTTCAGAGATTGCTGGACGCGTTTGGTGTTTTTATGGATACTTTAGATCTTAAGGCGAATATCAAGAAATCTCATTATATGGTAGTGGGGAAACACTGTAAAAAACTTAAATCCAAGTCTTTCTTCTGTAATGGTGACGAGGTCTCGAGAGTAAATGTATTTTGTTATCTAGGGGTCCTCTTCGACGAGAAAGGTACTTGGGGCCCCCAAATCAAGCTCAAAAGCAACTCGGTTGCGAGGTCCCCCTCAGCGCTGATGAGCTTTGCAAAAAGACTTGGGGCACGACCGATGGAGGCCCTGCTGAGAGTTTACAACTCGAAATGTTTGGCCATCGCTACATATGGTGCTTCATTGTGGGGTTATGTCGCCCAGGACAAGATCCAAGTAGTAGAAAACAGGTTTCTGAGACATTTGCTTTCAGTTCCTCAATCCACTCCCACTTTTTCTATTCACTCGGAGGTTGGCCTGGGTTATGACACAGATAAACTGAAGATGGCCCCACTGTTGTGCTGGGTGAAAACTTGGTTAAACCAAGAAATTACACTCAACCATTTGATCCTTAATGACATCATAGCTATGGATAATGCTAAAAGAATACCCTGGCTTGAGTACGTTAGAGCAACGTTCTCTCTTCTAGGGCGTCCCGAGCTCTTTACATCTCCAAGCCACACTACGAAGGAGGATGTATTGTGGATTAAGCACCATTTTATAGACAAGGCAAAAATGGATCGTGAGGAGAGGGAACTTACAAAACCATGGGTTAGAGCGCATTTTATGCTTCTCTCTTCCCCCTCGCTGGAACCTTTTTTAAGAATTGTTTCCAAACCATATCATAGATTTCTATTGATAAGATTCAGATTTAACCTGATCCACTATTCCCTAGGCTTTTACCCAACCTGGGGCAAACCAGAATGTAGCAGGCTGTGCAATCACGATAATTTCTCTCACCAAGACACACTGCATTTTATTATGTTTTGCAGATTTTACTCTGATAGTCGGAAAAAATATCTGCTCCCAATTCTGAAAGAAGCCGGCTTTTCACAAGTTAGACCTGCTTTGATATATCTACAGATGTTAAGCAGTACCCGCATTATGTTTAGTGTGGCTAGTTTTCTGGTGGCAGCTGTGCGACGTAGAGCAAAGATTCTCCCTAGCTCCTGTAATCCTGACTGATTTTTTAACGAGTGTTTTTATGAATTGTGTTTTTAAAAACCGTTGGTGTATATCATGATTGCTTGATTGTATAATTTATTGTATGAAATTTGTGCCTTTTATGATTTTAATTAATCGAATAAAGTGTTTTTGACTGACTGACTGACTTGTTCCGTTTCCCCGAGTAGCAGTTTGTGTATTCAGACTGATTCACGGATGTCATGGCTTTTTTAAACCTTTAATCAAGGCGACTGCGTGCCTTTCTTTCTTTCCTTTCGCACAGCGCAGCATTCCCACAAGCCGAAAGGTAAAATGTCTGCCTTCTCATCCACATTTCCAACTTCCTGATTCACGGATGTCATGGCATTTTTAAACCTTTAATCAAGGCGACTGCGCGCCTTTCTTTCCTTTCGCACAGCGCAGCATTCCCACAAGCCGAAAGGTAAAATGTCTGCCTTCTCATCCACATTTCCAACTTCCTGATTCACGGATGTCATGGCATTTTTAAACCTTTAATCAAGGCGACTGCGCGCCTTTCTTTCCTTTCGCACAGCGCAGCATTCCTACAAGCCGAAAGGTAAAATGTCTGCCTTCTCATCCACATTTCTAACTTCCTCTACGTTATTTAGCATTATCAGAGTTAATATGCGTCCCAGGATTAAAGCCCTTAACAAGCGCGGTAACCCATGCTTCATCTTTAAGCATGAAGGGTCACGAGCACAGTATGATGTCTCTCTGCCCGGGACAAATATGAGTGTCAACCCTATCCCTGTTAATCAGCCGAGCACAACAACCGGGAGCTGCTTGCTTACTTTCTACATCGTGCGGTCAGTGTTTAAACGTTTACATTCTGTGACTTTGCTCCGTTTTCCCAAGTAGCACCTTTAATTTGTGTACGACATGCATCACTCCTTGCTAATCAAGGTACATGCTGTACTTCAAGCTACACATTCAGACACAATCACTGCCTCCATAGTTTATGTTTAATCAATGCAACCTCAAGCCTTTCTTTTTTTTTTCATGGTTCTATGACATTTATTTTTGCTCCACCAAGGAAAGATACATGCAAAGAATAAACACACATTACGAAGTGTGTTTAAATAACACATCCACGAAGGGTGGTCTTTTTTTGCAAACAAGACCCACTACAAAACGCTGTTTAATTTCCTTGTGTAACGTAATGGACGGGTTCACAGGCAGTTGTGATAAAGCTGCTTTTAAACTCCTCTAATACTGACCAGGACTTTCATCACACATTCTGTAATCAAACATTTAAAATGCATTTGGAGTCTTTTCATGGTACAACATTTATCCTACTCTACTGTACGGGAAGCAAACAATGTCTCGTACCCATCCGCTCTAAACAAAGTCAAAATATAATTCTCGACACCCTCCCTTCCAAGAAAAACAGCAAAAGGAAACTTGCATCCGTATTTTTCTACCGGCACTACTGTTGTTTAAACCCCTCCACTAACCTGTTTCGCAATTAACATTTAGTTTTTTGAAAAAAGCGTTTGTGCTACTTTGACGCCGCGCACGCACCACTTGCTTCCTTATATATATATTTTTTTTAACTTGTTCTTATCTAGAAAGCACTGTATGAGGGTGCATTTGTTTTATCTCACGCCCTTGAATGCTTCTCTGCCCAACACCGTGTTGCTGCATTATACCCTGGGGTCTACGGAAACCCCACCTACTGCCCACTCTCTCACCCACGGTGGTTCTCTGATACTCTCAAAGCCCCGATCTCCATACTCCACCATTTCATCCGTATTTTTCTACCGGCCCTCCTGTTGTTTAAACCTCTCCTCTAACCCAGAGGCGCAAATAGAGCCAAATTTCAGGGGGGCTAAGAAAAAATGTTGGGGGGGGGCTGAACCTTTGATCAGTAGGCAGAGTGGAGCTGCAGGGCCTCCAACAAGGGGTGAAACAACAGCAAGGCCTAATTAACATTCAAATGGTCTTTTAAAGACCTGTTAAACGTTCGGGTGTGGCTCTGTGTGGGGGGGGGGGGGGGGGGGGATCTGAAGCCCGGTGAGTTCAATGGGTGTTGCGTGCCTGCCCTAACCTGTTTCGCAATTAACATTTGGTTTTTGTGCTACTTTAGAGGTACAGCCAAGTACACAGCCATGTTTTGTACATATATATTATTAATTATATTAAAATAAATATTCAGTCTTTCTTTGTAGTGCTGCTTAAGTGGGGCGGACATACGCGGAGAAGCAGCTAAATTGGCTCTGCCTCCAGGCTCGAGTTAGTCACTTTTAGCATCCTACAGTTTGATTTGTCCGACTATCTGGAAACAGATTTCTTCCAGCAGAAACTCTCAACAGCAGACTTGTATTTTCATATCCCACCGGAAGAAGCCTATTTCTTGTTTTTCATTTGAGATTTCTTTGGGTTTTCCTTCTCTCTCAACGCCACCCCTATTTTAACCCCCCCCCCCCCCCCCCACACACACACACACTTCTTCCTACGTTCCTCCTCTTCTCAGCTCTCTCGCCCCCTGCCTCTCCCCTCCTTCACTGTGTGCTCTGTGTCTCGACTGCCTTCCCCCGCCCTGGCCCAGCCTCTTTCATCTTCCCCTCCCACACCGACTCCCCTCTGCCCATTCATTAATTACCAGCAGCCGGTCCAGGAGAAGATACTGTCTCCGGAGCTTGGCCGGAGGGGTGCTGCTGTGCCCGGACCTCCCAGAGCAGCCACTGCACCCCCTCACCAGCGACTAACCCTCCCTCCCGCCTCCTGCCGGGGTAATTGGGGGAGAGCCTTCATCCACCGCCTTTGTGTGCTGCGTGGACGCTGCTCCGTTTCTTAACTCTCCTGCAGCTAGCTACCTGATGACTCGAGGGGCCGGAGACATCTTCAGCGACACCTCCTTCCCCACCGGCACCATCCATCATCTTAGCTAGAAAGAGCCGAGAAACCACAGCCCTCCGGCACTTTCCACAACTTCCAGGTCAGAAACGGATCTCTTAGCAGGCGACCACCTACTTTAAAACAATTTATAGAGCGCCTACAGAACGGTATCTTAAGGCGCCGAGAGCGGACGTTCACATTAAAGCACGTTGGTGCTTCGTGGGCCGCCGCAGAATGGCAAGTTGGGACGGATTACAATCTGCGGTTCCATCAGCACATCCGCACTTCATTCTACAAAGCCGCACTATTTTGAAAGGTTTTTCAAAAAACTATTCTGATGTGGGAAACCCCCCCCCCCATCCCCCTCTCACTCACACACACACACACACACAACCACTGTTCGTTGATGATGTCACTGGGGCCCCATCCCCCCAAAACACTTACTTCTGGCTAGGGGCCTGACAGAACACATGCAAGTACAGTTCATTTATATGCCACCGTATTTAACTATCTCTTGGTGCTGAGTTGAGACACATTGTAGTGTAGTTCCTGTATTCCCAATAGGCTCTGCACATTGGAATAGTGTATCCTGTAGTTTAGACGTAGGACTAAAGTCGACTAGGTCTCTACTGAATATACTAGACTTAATTATGGGTGTGCCAGCTAGCTCAGAGGTCACTAGAAATTTTCTCGAATGAACAAGAAGGGATTAGTTTCTGACAACCACGTTAAACATGACAACTTTATTTCCCAAGAATAAGAAATCAATCTCTAGAGTCGCGGAAACAATAGATAGTTATTTCACTCAGTCAATCGTGCATGCTTCATTTCACCAGAGGTGCAGAGAAATAGAGAGACAGGCGTTTTCAATAAAATGGTTTTTATTTAACAGTCTTCTTTCTCAAGCATAAGAAATGAACTGTTGCAATCGTAATACTTGCAGTAAAGTACAGAACGTACAGTACAAAGAGTATTATAAAATAATATTGTAAAAGCATGATATGGTTTCTAAGCCACAGAGTACCTAAAATGCATAAAATACATACAGTGACAAATAATGACTAAAAGTACTCAACTGGTGTTTCTAAAATATGCCTACCCCGGTGTACCTAACCTAGGTCTAGTACAAGGGAAGAAGTAAGTAAGTGAGGTGTAGCTTAAGTTTAGTATTCTTTTGCCAAGAATCTATTCCAAGAATTCTCTTAGGGCCTAATCAGCTCCGTACCTTGGTTTAGAATGAAGGAGGTCTTGTATCTCTCTCTCAGGGCTCGATTTCCCAGCAACCCGCAAGGGTAGCCTGGAAACACTGGAGCTGGATTTCTCAGCTGGAGAAAGTACAGCGTCTCTCAGTGAGTCAGCTGGAGGGTCGGCTTCCTTCGGCACTTGCAGCAGCAGGGCGTCGGGCAAGTAGATAGTCGAACTGCTCCAAACCACCATGTGTTTGTTTGGGCAAGTGTGGGCATATTTATACCTTGAAGGTGCTGAGTTTGACGTAAGATTGGACATAATAACGTCATCAGAGACTTAATTCACTGAAAACTCCATGAGTTCTTGGATAAATTAATATTCATGCAGGGGGGAAGTCCCGGACTGCTGAAGGCAGGTTTTTCCAAGAAATCGTTGTAGATTTTCGGAACTAGTGGAAGTAGCCAAACCGTATTAGGACTACTTGAGCTATGTCTTAATATGGTTCTGATTTCTATACCTATATATAAGGATATGGTATTTTATACCTATACTAGCAGCCCGCCCGGGGCAGAAGGGGGCTGGGGGCAGCATTTTTAGCCTCTGTGCACCCCCCCTGACATTGGCGACATTGGCCATACCGCCTCCCGCCTTGAGCCTTCAGCCTCCCGCCTGCCTTTTCCTTACCTGAGCCGCCACTCCTCGCCGCAAGTCCGCAAGTCGCCGCAAGTCACCGCTCCTCCCCGCATATCGTCAAACCTGAGCCGCTACTCCTCGCCACAAGTCCACTCCTCGCCGCAAGTCACCGCTCCTCCCCGCATATCGTCAAACCTGAGCCGCCACTCCTCGCCGCAAGTCCACTCCTCGCCGCAAGTCACCGCTCCTCCCCGCATATCGTCATTACGTTACATGTAGGTCGCGATCAGCGCTACGTCGCGGCCGACGCTTGCTTTAGGGGACTACTTTGTTTACAAATTTTTATTTTTTAATTTACGTTTTTTTAAATTTAATGTTGACTATGTCCATCTACACACCCTGACATTTTCATAGATGTTTCGGGTGTTTAGATTGGCGCTGTGGTTCCCGAGTTTACCTTGCCAGAAGGGTGCAAGTTCTCTCTTTATAATAGTAGTATAGATAAAGGCATGAATTGGGAAAATTACACTAGGGTCCTAAAACGCTATACAACATCATCAGTCCAATGCTGCTGTTACCCAGGGATCACTTGTAAAGGACAGGAGGGCCGCTTGGGGCCGTTCTCCAAGTATCACTGAAGGTCAGGGCAGGACTGGGAAAGCAAACGCAGCCTTTGCAATAACCGTTTTGCAATGCAATAGGTCTCACAGTTACAAGAGTTTGAGCTATTGGCATTGTAAATGACAATGCCTTTTATTTAGGTGTTGATTTTATAAAAATAAATAAAAGGCATTGCCATTTACAATGCCAATAGCTCAAACTCTTGCAAATTCGAGACCTATAGCATAACATAACAAAACAAAGCATAGCATAACAAAACACAACAAAACATAGCATAGCAAAACAAAACACAACAAAACATAGCATACATAACAAAGCAAAGCATAGCATGGCATGGCATGGCAACGCATAGCATAGCATAACAAAACATAGCATAACAAAACGCAACATAGCATAACAAAATAAAGCATAGCATAGCAAAACATAGCATAACAAAACATAGCATAACAAAGCATAGCATAACAAAGCATAGCATAACAAAACATAGCATAGCAAAACAGCATAGCAAAACAAAGCATAGCATAATAAAACACAACAAAACATAGCATAACAAAACATAGCATAGCAAAACAGAACATAGCATATCATAACAAAACAGCAAAACATAGCATAGCATAACAAAACAAAGCATAGCATAACAAAACAAAGCATAGAATAGGAACACAAAACATAGCATAACAGAACATAGCATAACAAAACACAACAACACATAGCATAACAAAACATAGCAAAACACAACATAACATAGCATAGCTTAACCCCTTCCGTGCGGCCGCGATTTTCCCCGTGTGCGGCCGCCGGCAGAACACGGGCGGGCCATGACGAACCCCAGCCGTCATCAGCACACGAGCACCGTAGTGCATGACGGCTGGGGTTCGTCACCAGCATGGAAGGGGTTAACAAAACACAACAAAACATAGCATAGCAAAACATAGCATAGCATAACAAAGCATAGCATAGCAGAGCATAACAAAACACAGCATAGCATAACCAAACACAGCAGAGCATAGCATAACAAATCAAAGCATAGGATAGCAAAAAATAGCATAACAAAAAAAATAGGATAGCAAAACAAAACATAGCATAGCATACAGCATCACTCAGCACCACCACAGCATCACTCAGGGGCACCACAACATCACTATGCGCTACCACAGCATCACTGAGCGCCACAGCATCACTCGTTCGCCATCACAACATCACTCAGCGCCACCACAGCATCAATCTCTGCAACCATTCAAC
Organism: Lissotriton vulgaris; assembly: GCF_964263255.1. Classification (NCBI taxonomy): domain Eukaryota; kingdom Metazoa; phylum Chordata; class Amphibia; order Caudata; family Salamandridae; genus Lissotriton; species Lissotriton vulgaris. The sequence goes on from NC_141696.1 coordinate 598,713,536, forward strand.
AACAACTGGTTCAAATATGTTCTCTCAATGTTTCAAGCTTTGTTACAAATGTAACAAAAAGATGTTAATATTTCACTTCTGTTCTTGGATTTTCGTCATAATAAAATACACTGAACATAATCTGCACAAAAGTTATTTACAAAAGTTTAAGCAATTGCCATTATAAATTATAATAACTTATTTAAGTATTAATTATTTAAAAAAATTAAAAGCCATTGTTATTTGTAAACCTGTAAGTCACGTAAATACAACACATTGCATTACAAATGCTATAGGTGTCACATTTGCTAAAGTTATAACTATTGGCATTGTAAATGACAAAGCTATTAATTTCGCTATTTTCAAAAACAAAATATAAATAAAAAAATTGTCCTTTACAATACCAATAGCTCAAACTTTTCTAATGAGAGACCTATTGCATTGCAAATGCTTGTTATATGTTATATACATGCATTTTGAGATTTGTATTTCATTTTTTGTGATTCTGCTTTCAACTTTAAACTGTTGTACGGCCAATTGATTGTATTCTTTTTTGTGCCCATGGTGAATCTTTTTATGCCTTTCAACCAAATAAAAGCCATTGACTGACCATACTAACAAGCATTGGCAAAGCCAATAGGTCTCGCCTATGCAGGAGCTAGAGGCATAGAGTGTAACAGCATAACGTGGTTTAGAATGTAGTGGGGCAGAGAAGACTAGAGTGGCATACAGTGGATTGGCGTAGAGTGCAGGGGCATAGAGTTGAGTGTTACAGAGTAAAGTACCTTGGCGTAGAGTGTACTAGCATAGAGTGCAGTGGCGTAGATTGCAGTGCTGCAGAGTTAGTGAAGTAGTGTGGCTCACTGGTTAGAGGCGGCAGACCCGAGAGCAGAGGACGGCCCGGGACCAGGGTTCGATTCCCGACGCGGCAGGTTTCTGGACCAGGGTCAGCGGACTCGATAATTCTCTCGCCTCGGTGCCCACTCTGATCAGCGATCACACTCGGCAACTCTGGGCATAAGCTTGCCTCATCTTCACTAACGGCCCCACCAGACCGCCGGGGATGCCTGGTCTCAACCTGGAGATACCCATTAAGGGACCATCTCACAGGGAAGCCAGGAAGGGTTTCGCAGCGGTCGAAGCGCGGAGATACTCCTCCGGGAGTCGATCCTAGCGCTATATAAACCTGCAATTAATAGAGTACAGTGGCGTAGAGTGGAGTTGTGCAGAGTAGATAGGTGTGGTCTAGACTGGAGTGGTGAAGAATGCAGGGGTGTAGAGTGGCGAAGAGTGCATTAGCACAGAGTAGAGTGCTATAGGGTAGAGTAGAGAAGCGTAGCTTGAAGTGGAATAATGTTCAGTGGCGTAGAGTGGAGTGGGTCAGAGTGCAGTGGCACGAACTGGTGTAAACTAGAGTGGTGCAGAGTGGAGTGGAGCAGAGTGGAGTATGTGTGGCATGGTAGTGCACTGCCATTACAGACAACACATTTTCAATTGAAATGACCATTAAGTTTGCACATGCATACCGATTTATTATTAAAACTATACAGTGCACAAAAGAAAATGGAAATTGCACCACCAAATGTAATAATTTGTTTTGAGCATATTAAAGTATTTTTTTCCAACACACTTCAGAAATAACAAAAATGCGCTTCATTTGTGCTTCTTATTCCGATATATACTGAAATACTTATAGTTCATTTAAATGTTGTTGTGTGCTATAAAAAAAACCTGTTTCCTACCCCCCAGTATCCAGCAAGATTATAACATAAATACACTCACTTTAAAAGTCAGAGAAAGAAAAGTAATCAAACGGCTCGAAAGACAGCACCTGACATTCGGCCTCGGTCTTTGAATGCACAGCAAAAGGGACAAGATAAGTACAAGATTTAAAGGCCTGTTTGCAGAAAGAGAGTTCATGGAAGAATACAGGAAACATGGTTTAGGCAATGGGAGGGAGGAACTAAACCTGGAGAGCCTAAAGCAAATAAAGCAAGCAAACAAAGTCAGAAAATGTGAGTTACAAAGCCAATGGTAATCAACGGGTAGAATGCATTCCTAGGTCAACTTTCTTAAAGTCCTCACGATGTCTTTAACAAATCAGACAGCTGTGCAGTAGGCTTCGACCTAATAAAAAGAAGATATTCTGTTGCACCACTGCCATGTACATCACAGCTAGGTGCTAGGCTTCTCTTTGCATGTGAATGCCTGAAGCAGGTGATGATGCCAATGCACTGACGGATGAGAGCAATGTTAGCGTATGACTACATCCAAGTGGGCACGATAGGTCTCAGCCTGTAACTGCAATACCAAAGTTTGTTTCTGTTTTAGTCTCTTGTTGTTAAATCATAACATGAAATTCTGAAAGACGGGGAGAAAAAAAAGCAAAAACAACAAACTCTCCCATGTCAACAAACCAAACGCTGCTTAAAGTCTTCACCCACTTCTGCAATACCCACTCTTTTTCATCAAGGCAACTATTTCAGGGAATCCTCTATTTCCTCCAGGATTGTCAAAGGCCCATGCCTGAAGTGTGGGTGTGATGGGACAAGGTAGGGAAAGCAGAAACATCCCTCTTCCCCACAATAAAATAGGTAGTATTTACTTAGGTAATCACTTAGATCGTAGAGAGGAAGTAAAATAGTGTCATTTTTTGCACCACCAAACCACTTATCCAAATGATCAAATTAAGATGAGCTAAATTATTGCTAAATGTGTGGAGATACAGGACCTACTGAAATTCTTTATGCAGATGAGTAAATTGTAAAACTGCTCTGAAATTACACTGACGGTTTCCTACATGTCACTTTACACCATGGAATTATATTTAATTTCCAACAGGAACCGAACCAGAAGTGTGTGTAAACAACAAGGAGATTTTAGTTATGACCAGGGCAATGGGGCGCACACCTGTGTGGCCGCACGGTAGCGAGCAATGTCAGTTGATGGGTATAGGCAAAAGGGCGAGCGGTAATCTCTCAAAACCGCCCAAATTTGGACCCAGGGGATCTAAATGAACAATATAGCAACAATGCCCCTGCACTATACAATGGTGTGACACTTATGGTGGTAACAATATAGCAGAAAGATTATTTCGTAAATACACATCCACATTTACAAAATGACTGTAGAGGATTAGTTAATCCAGGTTCAGATGCAAGAGTTCCGTTAAAGAAAGAAAATGTTCAGTTCTTGGTGTAAAGAAAATATATAGGTTTATTGTTCCTTTGTTAGTGCCAACACGTGTTTCATCGCAGGGAACCTACTGCGAATCTTCAGGGCTTTAAAAGAGAGTATGCCAATTTAATTTAGGAAGTTGTTCGTCGTCCTTATCTGGATTAGATTGTAAATAGTGGACCCAAGTATGGCGGAAGAATGTGGCACGCTATCCGCGTGTTTGCGGAATCTTGTTCGGTTTAGTGTGTGTCTGAAACCGGGAGGAGTAGACAGTAAATGCAAAGGGTCTTGTGTAGCAGGACCAACGTTCGATGAGGGCGAGTACACCTTCTTAGTCTTAGACTCCCTCTTGTGTTTCCCGGTGCCGTTTTCCGAGGACGGTCCTCGAACGTTGGTCCTGCTACACAAGACCCTTTGCATTTACTGTCTACTCCTCCCGGTTTCAGACACACACTAAACCGAACAAGATTCCGCAAACACGCGGATAGCGTGCCACATTCTTCCGCCATACTTGGGTCCACTATTTACAATCTAATCCAGATAAGGACGACGAACAACTTCCTAAATTAAATTGGCATACTCTCTTTTAAAGCCCTGAAGATTCGCAGTAGGTTCCCTGCGATGAAACACGTGTTGGCACTAACAAAGGAACAATAAACCTATATATTTTCTTTACACCAAGAACTGAACATTTTCTTTCTTTAACGGAACTCTTGCATCTGAACCTGGATTAACTAATCCTCTACAGTCATTTTGTAAATGTGGATGTGTATTTACGAACCAGAAGTGTGATTACATGTGAATCACATTTTAAGACAATGCTGGCAGAAACAATAGTGTGTGAAGAGGCAAACCTGGTTACGAGTTGTTGTGGGTGAGAGCAGAAACACTTTTGTGTCTGGGCCAGATAAACATCCACTTGCCCACAGCACAGGGAATCACAGCGCGAGCACCACAGGGAGAAGGGAGAGGAGCCAGGACTCCAACTCCAAGCAGCCTCGAGCCAAGAGGCCCATAAATCACCCTGCCGGACCCCATAGCGCGGGACGCGTGTGGGCTGTACTCGGGCCAAGGGCAGGCCCGTCCTGCGCCTGTCATCGTCAGGGAGAGGCAGGGAAGGGCAGGGCCAACCCCCGGGAATCTTTGGCCTTAGACCATGTTATGTAGAGTGGATACCCCGCAGGTTGTACCAGCAAACTGTGAGTAGGAAATAACATTACTTGTTTAGTCACAGGATTTGCCGCAGAGCACCTATATGATTATGCTGCACTCGTGTTCTTGAAACAACGAAGCCACAAAGGAGAGCTAGCTCTATTTAAATATATCTGCTGACCCGGTAAGGGGATACGCGTCTAGGAGATGGGCAGAAAAAGGATGGTGGTTAGCAAGCAATCAGTGACTGACCCATTAAAAACACCCAAGCGGACCACAACTATCGACAGCTATTTGGCACGTGCTGTAGGAGTTTTAACTAAAGAAATTGATGTGGCAGAGCGGCGCCTGTCGATCACCTCATTGGGCCAGGATGGAGGGTCTGATGATAAGTGACACTCCTTGATGCTGCTGGTGAATCGTGAGGAGGTGTAGCTGAACTGGAGTATTGACTGCGTTTCTGCCCGAGGATTTGCCCACTGCTCGCCGGAACCGCTCCGCAGGTCCCTCTTCGCTGTTTGAGGACTTTGTTACCGCTCTCACCTGGACTAGCGCTGAAGCGCTGTGCTTGGGTAAGGTGAGGGTTCAACTGGCGACAGGGCTGCGAGCGTTAATACAGGGACTCCGTTTCCCAGGAGTCCCTGCATGACCTTCTAACATCACCTAGTCCGCTCTCCCTGCCTGCCTGCCTGCCCCGCCCCCTGACTACGAAGGAGTAAAACCTGCCGCTTTTGGTGAGACTGAGGGACACTCCTTGATACTGCTGGTGAATCGTGAGGAGGTGTAGCTGAACTGGAGTATTGACTGCGTTTCTGCCCGAGGATTTGCTCACTGCTCGCCGGACCCGCTCCGCGAGTCCCGCTTTGCTGTTTGAGGACTTTGTTACCGCTCTCACCTGGACTAGCGCTGAAGCGCTGTGCTTGGGTAAGGTGAGGGTTCAACTGGCGACAGGGCTGCGAGCGTTAACACAGGGACTCCGTTTCCCAGGAGTCCCTGCATGACCTTCTAACATCACCTGGTCCGCTCTCCCTGCCTGCCTGCCCCGCCCCCTAACCACTTTCCTCCCTTTATAGCAAGTAGAACATACCGCTGCGCTGGAGCGCGCGGGAGCGTCCCGGGAGAAGCCCGGGACAAGGGCGGGCCGTCTGTGGCCGTCAGGGGCTGCAGGAGGCTGGGCTGGGCCCACTCCCTGACATTCAGCTCAGAACTATCGGACATTGTTTCATTTGTGATATAGCGAACTTTTGAGCTTTATACACTGTTACTATTATAAGCGATTCTTATTGACGTGTACCCATGTGCTGTGGTATAGAGTGAATACGATTCCTTCTACTACAGTTAGCCGGCTTAAAATATGTCTTCGCACCCACTTAATCCCTTACCTTCTACGGTAGGGGTTGCAATCCTAGGTCCTCTAGATAAATATTTTTCCAGGGCTACTCGTGAGATTGACAGAGAGATTGCCCTAGCTGAGAGACGTGCTGAGCGCAGGCTATCTGTTGCACTCCTTAAACTCCCCTTAGAGAAGCGGGCATCCTTGGGCCTTCCGGTGCCGGTCCCCTCCCCAACACGCACAACTGATTCTGAATTGAATGCATGCCCACTTTTGGACAAGTCATTTGCAACAGCTCTGATGCCTAGCCCTGATAGGGTGGAGAGCATGTTAGATTTAGACCCTCCTATTGAAGAGGAGCCCTTGGTTGTGAAGTCTACTAACGCCCCTCCCCTCATGCCTATCTCTAATATAATTTCTAGCAATGGGGAATCCCCTTCCTCACCAGTTTTGATATCTCATGCAGTAGCCAGAATTCTCCACACTAAAAGGAAAAGGAATATTAGTCCTCGTAAAGGTTGTCATCCTAAACCCCATGGGAAAATGAGGAAACTTGGAACTAGGGTGGGAGCGATTCAAAAGACCGTAGGGGTGGATGTAGGTTGCTCTCAGGGTGACACGGGGGTGTGTCCCCTGGTGTGTTATCAGCTAAACCATGTGATATTCTGACTACGGTACCTGCTGAGCTCACACCCCTCGATATCCCCCTGATCGTTCAGATAGAGAAAATGATGAAATCTCTACTGACTCCAGTCGTAGAGCGAGTCAAAAGGCTGGCAGAGCGGCTAGACAGCTTTGAGCAAGCAACATTTGATAATTTCTTCTCTACTAAAGCCTTAATTAAATTACACTCTAGGATTGGGGCCGATGACTCAGGGGGGGAACATGCTGCTAGGGTGACCTCTACTACCCCACAGGACTTATCTAATGTAAATGGAACGGTCAAAGGGGTGTCAGCGCTAGAGGCCCTAACTCTACCTGTTGCCACTGCTAAAGGGGGTGACCGAAACCCAGGACTGGCCACAAAGAACATAACCAAACATTCAGACCCCCTAGGGCTACTAATACCCATGTCAAGAAGCCCGTAGGCTCTGAGGCTACTGGCATAAATGACTAGGTTGATTTGAGAAATTCTGGAACTAGTAAAGGTCCTGAGCTATCCCAACCTAGAAGAACCAGCTCTATTCCTCCCCTTATTATCCAGCCCAATGCACTTCCCCCCAAAAGAGACCCTCAGAATACCACCTATGAACCTGCCCCCTGACTGTCACCCCTATGTTGCTATTCTCACCAACGTACCACCCTTGTTGGCTGGGCAGCCAGAATCCTACCAGACGCTAAAAAACAAAACCATGCACTGGTTAAGGGTAAATAGACCTCTGCTAAGGGAACTAGATGGGTTGATTCTGGGTGTATGAAGGGTAGGGTGGGTGGGCCTTGGGCATAAGCGTTTTGAGGGAGATTGTGTGGTGGTTAATTTTAAGGATCCCAGGGTTGCTCAGATAATTCTAACCAGAACCTAGGGATCAGTGGTGCCGGCATTGGAGTAGTAGATCTGACCTACTTCTATCCGAGATCAGTTGGCAACCATTATGGTATTACTTCGGACAATAGAGGATGGCAAAATTTTACCCTCCCCGGGTACGACTCCTTCCCTATGCCTTACCAGCCAGCTCCATGGCTGGGGTCATATGGAAGGATGCCAGGATATTGAAACAATACTTTTCCTGGGGTGGTTCACTTGTCCCCGGGTTCGAGTTCTTGGACGGAGCCCTGTGTCTTGGAGATCACTAACTCCAGTCTGACACCCTCCTTAGTTGTATGTGGTCCCCAAGTACAGGGTGCCAATTTTAGTGTTGGGACTAAGCAAGGAGAACGTATACCTCGTTTATTCCCTGAGGGGGAGAGGGTCCCCAAGCTTGTACCTCACAGCGAGCCACCTGTGGCGGATCCTGACATAAGGATTCTCAGTTGGAACGTTGCGGGCATCACAAGGAAGCTGGCTGTACCGGAATGGAATACCCTTGTGGAGGGCTACTCTATTTGCATTTTCCAAGAAATTTGGAGTAGGGAGCCTTGCCACAAGGTAGGTTACTCATCCTTTTTCCAGCCAGCAGTACCATCCCCTTCTTGGAAGGGCCGCCCCTCAGGAGGCCTTCTCATATGGGTCGCCATCTCACTTGGCTGCCAAGTTACCCAGCAAGTATCAGACTCACTCGACCTTCTGAGCATAACACTTAAAGGACCCAAGAGAGGGCTGAACCTAGATATGTTTAATATCTATGTTAGGGGTACAAAGGGAGGTTCACACTCACCCATAGTGACAGAGCTGGAATCCTTGCTCAGGAGGGGTACTAACAGTTCTCATGTCCTGGTCGCAGGGGATTTTAATTGTACGTTTGAGCCCCTTGGATTGGAGGACACTTTGGGGACTGCTGAAGATGATACTAGGAGAGGTATACCTGCTTTAACCTTACCTCCCATTAGAAGGTGGTCCCAAGTGGCGGTCCAAATCTACTCCTTAAACCTGGAATTCGACCGTAGGGCTGCGAATGGCAGGATGATTTCGGATCCATCTGGAGCCTATACTTATAACAGGGTGGACCATACGTCTAGGATAGATTACATCCTCCTTGATGTAAAACTCTGGGGCTATCTGTTGGATATGGAGGTACTCCTCACAGTTCAGACTGACCACAATCCGCTCTCCCTTGTCCTCCGTCCCTTTTGGACGGGGAATCCGGGGGCACTTATGTCCCATCTGGCGCCTGCCCATCAGGAGGTATATCCCTCCAATTGTGGTAGACGCCTAAAATGGAGTAAGCTTATCATGGACGAAGAGAAAGTGCTATCCATCATGGCACTTTTAGCTACTGCCCAATCTAAGTTAGATGTAATGATTCCCCACCCCGAGGAAGTTTCAGAGCTTTTTTGTGTTACTACCAAGGCTTTGAGTGACCTCTTCCATCTTCCAAATAAGGCCTCTCGAGTTAATAAGTGCAAGAATAGGCCGAATCCACATGGTTGGTACACGAAAAAATGTAGGGTGAAGAAAAACTCCCTGATTGGTGCTGTTAAGAGTAAATCCTTGGCTGCCATAAGAACGACAAGGAAAGACTATTCACAGACTCTGCTCGCAGCCAAGAGAGAATGGGAGGACAGGTTCTGGGCGGATCTCAGGAAAGCGAGTTTGGATAGGGATGCTAGAAGCTTCTGGAACCTTATAAGATCTAGGGATAGGCCAGTTAGCACATTGATAACGTGTAACATCCCTGCCCAGAGCTGGTTCAACCATTTCTCGTCTCTCTATACCTCAATTGAGTCAACTACCCATACTATTTTCTCATTGGGTGCATGCCCAGGGGAATCAGAGTATGTTCCCTTTACTGTTAGAGAGGTGGAGGATGTAATTAAGACATTGGTGCCCTTGAAAGCAGCAGGGCCTGATGGGATACCGGGCAATCTATTACGGGCAAGTCCCAAGGAGTGGGGGAAGTTAGTGTCATCATTGCTAAATGCCATTAGTGAAGGTGCGCCCGTACCTGAATCCTGGAAGGGGGCAGAGGTGATGGCTCTCCCATGGAGCACACCAACAGTACCAGTGCTATTGGATCTAGGTTGCAGATCTATTAGGGACCAAGCGCAACTTCGCCCCCTGCTCCTTTGGGCAAGGCTGTGGCGGGTGCCCGAACTAGCCTCCAATGCGGAAGCACTATCAGAGGTTATGGCTACGGCAGGCTGGTCCAGGATTAAATGGTTGAGGGACGTCAAATGATTATTGGCGGAGATAGGGTTATCTGACGCATGGGCACTGAAAACTGCCCCACCCAAAGCTACGATTAAAAAAGTTGTACTGGAACTGGGTCTCCGCTAAATTACATTTAGATCCACGACATTGCAACTCTACTGTAGCTTTTGTGAGGATTAAAGATGTGGTGGCTTATGAACCCTATTTAGATATTATTTCCACCCCTTTTGACCGCACCTTTTATTTCAAGTTTCGAGTGGGGATTCTTCCAGTAGGCGAGTTAGTCGCCCGCTGGAAACGGTCTTACCAACTTTCCCCTTTTTGTGCGTCTTGTCCCACTCGAGTAGAGTCGGTAACCCACATTTTCTTCGAATGTCCGGACTATCGTGCACCCAGGGGGTGGTTAAAACCTTTATGTAGACTTTTAGGCACCCGTCAGTGCACAGTGGCGATGCGTATTTTAATGTCTGACACATCCTCTGTGATTGTTTGTGCTGTGTCAACATTTTTAAAATGGTCTTGGTTGATTCGTACAAGAAGGCTTTCTTTGTCAATTTAATCTGGTTTTAACTGTTTTAAATATTTATTTTTCTGTTTAAATCCTTGTGTGTATTTAGAATGTGATGATATTTATTGTATTTTGTATTGTTGCACAAGCTTTTATGGTATTTTTTCTACCAAAATAAAGCCTATCAATCAATCAATCGATAGGGGATGCAGGACTAACATAAATACCATAATTACCATAACTATTGGCGAGGGTATGGTCAACGAACAAATAGACAAAGAAATAGACCAAGTACAACAAGCAAGAGGTGATAATGCCCTCAACCACCAGATTCCCACAACATCCAGGGGTGAACAGGGACCCCTACACATTACCCCGGAAATAACATCCATAAGGGCAAAGAGCCCCAACTAGAACCCTAAATCTAGCAGGCAAACGGAAGCGGAAGTCCCCAATCAACCCCCGAATTCCAGATGAGCTCATATTATTGGGAGAAGGCTCTGAAGACCATAATCAAATTGACTCTCAAATTTGGACACCCTTTTGGGACAAATTATCCTGTTAGCAAAATAATGAATCCACTTAAAGAAAGGTTGTGTAGGGTTGAGGAAGAAATGAAAAAAGTTAATGAGGGTGAGAATCATAGACAAGTAGGTAAGGATCCGAGTATAATTCCTAGTGGCCAGCCCTCCAGTTTGGAGGGAGCCACTGAACCAAGACCAGATGTGATGAGAACCAGAGATGTATCTAAACCTAGCAGTAATGCTACAAGGGGTGGACAGAGGATAGTACAGCACCAAGGTCCAAATCAACGCCCTCCTAGGACTGAGAAGAGTTCACTACCCCAAGATCTAGTTACAATTAATCTACCACCAGAGTGTAGGCACTTGACGGGAGCGGGGGGTTAGGTGTGTCATGGCTTAGGAGACAGGACCAGCGGGGGAAGGGTGCAGAACATACACAGTACATACACGATATCACTCACACAGGAAGCGTCACTAGGACACCTTCACGGTACTCAATAGCAAACGGGGAGGGCCCGGGGGAAGTTTAGGGGTAGTTTGGGTTAGTTTTTTCCCTTTTCCACTTTTCCTTTCCTGCCCTTTCCTGGTTCATGAAAGACCGTACTACTATGTCTACATTTATCGACTGTCAACTGCCTTGATGCTACGCTGGGTGCCAACAGTGCACGATCACATTGTTATGAGTTGACTTATGACAGCAAGTTACGCCTCCGGGCCTCCGGGATGCCGGCACACAGGCTGTGTATTGGGTGCAGCGAATCTGCTCTTGGAATTTATGTAAATTTTGGTGCACTGTACAGTTGAACTGCAATGACAATTGTATTCTGACAGTTGGCGATACTCACAATAAAGGTCTTTTTCAAAAAAAAAAAAAAATTCATCTACCACCCGCAAGTTGCCCATATGTGGTAATCTTGGTTAAAGAAGGGTCTACGGAAACCACAGAATGCTTGACCCACAAGAAGTACACTGGTTAAGCAAAAAACACCTATTCTCCCCTGGTAGAATCAATGAGATCTTGCTCACAAGGAGCGTAGGGTGGATTGGCCCGTTGGCAAAAGATTATAGGAGTGATTGTGTTCTAATTAATTTTAGAAACCCCAGAATTGCAGGAGGTATTCTTAATGGGATCAAGACTATACCTGTTGAGCCTGCAGCTATGAGTTTACTCCCTTTGGGTTTTTTTTTTATCAACACCTGAGGGATACTGACCAACACCATAAGGGCGCACTGGATTTCCAAACTGATAGGCCCTTCCAATATTTGTACCCCCACTGCGCCCCGGCTTTCACAATAAATAATAGATTTGTAGCACTGAGTGGTCTGGATGACAATGAATGACTCAGTACCGAGCCAAACGGAGCGGGTGCCCTTAAGGATCAGCAACCTGTGCCTGATACAACTGTTCCTAAGGTTATCCATCAAACAAACTATCCCAAGATACCCTATATAGATTTAGTGAGTAGGCAGGACTTTACCACCGAAGGGTTGGTTGTCGAAAGAAATGGCATAAACAGTGCGCTATATAAAACGTTATAGATAAATAAATAAATTACAATATTTTTAATGACTGTTTAATGGTATCGCAAACAAACAGTACAGAGATACTTTATAATAAAGGTTATGTTTTTGCTACCTGGAACGTGCACGGGCTGGCAGGCAAGGTCCAATTAGCTGACTGGGCTACTTTTATCTCCAAATATGATATCATATGTTTACAAGAGACCTGGTGTATCAACCTGACTCACATTGAATGGTACTCTTCCCTCTTTCTAGTAGCTATTAGATCTCAAGCTGGTCGAGCAAAAGGGGGACTACAAATTCTTGTGTCAAAAAAATTGGCTGTTAACATCAAACAAGCATTTGCAATGCAATATGTCTCGCATTTACGCGAGTTTGAGCTATTGGCATTCTAAATGGCAATGCCTTTTATTTATGTTTTGGTTTTTTAAACATACACAAAAGGCATTGTCATTTACAATGCCCATAGCTTAACCCCTTCAGTGCTGGCCACGTTCAGTGGACGTCGTGTGCACTACCTCGGTAGTGCTGCGCACGTCCGCTGAACGTTCCAGCCCCGCCCGCGCAATAGAACGTTCCGCACTGGGGAGGAACGTTCGGCGCAGGGGAGGGGTTAAACGCGCGTAAATGCGAGACTTATTGCATTGCAAATGCTGGTTTAGGACTTGTGCTCTGTTTTGTTCCAAGATTCCTCACAGCTCCAGAGAAAGGGAGACATGAAGCGTCCCAAGCATAAAGATGAGGCAATTTCACATGTGTGACTTTTTGGTGAGTCTGAGTGAACTAATAAAACAAACTTCACAGAAGCAGCATAATACATTTGACTTTTGTAGGTAAGCCTAAATGTTTTTTTTTCAAAAGTAATATGACATGAATTAAGAGGCATGCATGTTTCACATTTCTTTGTCTGACTATGGGGAAAATCAGTCAGAACCCTTATTTTAAATGCAGTGTCTTCTGTTACTAATATCGACCAGCTTTCTAGCTTTTAGATGATTGCACTTTACTTTCTGGTACCTGTATTTGCACTTTTCTCACTGGTAAATTGTCAGTAAATCATACCAGGCCAATGCTAGTTTGGGCGGCTGTATTAAATGCCTCAGGTCCAATCATATAGTGATTTCATGGGCTCACGTTCCTTATAATCAGTAAGATAAATGTGTTCCTAAAGCAGTGGTATGTCTTCCAAGCTGCAACTGCTAGCTCCCAAGTAAACAAATGCTAGCTCTACATTTATACACACCTTAAGTTCGGTGTCTGTGAATAATGGTGCACGGCACAACTGCTTGTTTTTACTCGCTACCTACAGTGTCATTCAAAGGCAAAGAAATGTCAGACATGAGCACACCGAAAACACAGAAATGTCATGCATATGTAATCTGTAAACCTTGGCGGCGAAATGTGTTGTGTGGATTTGCTAAATCATATGGCCTAACACAGATACTGAACAACAGCGGCCAAGGCCAAGTGCTAGTCACAAGTGCAGTGCCACAAATCTGACGCCTGCAGCTGCCCCTCCTGCCCCGCACGCACTGCCTCACTACTGCCGAAGCACGCGTGGGCCCGACTACTCAAGGCTGACTTTTTCGACCACCGTGCAGCGAGCTTGAAAGGCTAACAAGCTCACGTAATATGTGCAACACAACTATCTGGACCGACAAACTCACCAGCTCACGGTTAAACTCACACCAGATACCGATTGACGCAGAAGATTTACTCTGCGTGCACGAAATGGTTATCTGCGTCACTTGCTGAATCCGACTTTAGCGTCTGCAATCAGCCTGCAGCTGCAACAAGCGTGGGGCGTGGACGCCGGATTCGGAGCGGTGTCAGACCGGCGAATCAGCAGGGCGCGAGCACAGGAGGACATGAGAATTGAGCTGTAGTAATAATGATCAGAGCTGCCCACCATGCCCTTTTAAATTTGTATTTACACCTTACATATGACAGATTATTTTTTTACTGATGTTGTAAGCTGACTGAGACAGTTGCATGTAGCATTTGAACTAGAGTGGGGATGTGAAACTGATTTATTTAAGAGCTATGCCACATACCAATCCAGCCTCTCAAGGGCTACAGCAGAATGTTGTGCTTGGTGCTGCCATAAGAAACATTATGTTGAAAAGGATCGGGGCTGGCTGCTTATCCTTATGATGGGTAATGTGTTCATCATTTATAGTGCCCTCCAGTCTGACTCGGTTTGTCTTACAGGTTGTAAATCAGATTGGATTTCATATAATAATATGTATATACAACCACTGCAATGCCTCCTTCCAGCAAGTAGAACAAGGTAACAATGACAGAAAACCGCACGCACATAAAAAAAAAAGGGGGTGGAAACAGCTACTGAATCCCTCCCCTGCAGGACTCCGTGACCGGCCTCGTGGTTGCCATAGCAATGTTTCAGGAAATCGGCTTGCGACACCAGAAGTCAGGTCGAGGAGTCCTCAAAAGGAGGGAGTATAGCGGACAAATCATCCAAACAGGGTCATTGTCCAATGGCAGGCCTCTATTTCGCGAGGTCGGCCAATGGCAGAAGGGGCGTGGTTTAATGCCCCTTCTTGCTTACAAGAACTCTTACCTGCAACAGCGCATGCACTGCAACGCAGGCTTCGACCTAAAAACAGTGGGACCCCCATACACAGCTGGTATGGCTTAGAAAAAAGGATGGGAAGGACTTGATAGTTGTACATTTCTACAATAATGTCTTCGATTCATCAAGAAGGTAACTTGGTATCAGCCCTTTATCACAGCTTGGAATTTATTTTGTCCTTAGTTAAAATGGAGTACGTCATATTTTGGACTGGAGATTTTAGCTTAGCTGCATGCAGAGGTCCTAATTCAATTTCCTGTGGTTGCTTTGGCAGGGAAAGTTACCATTTTAGCCATAATGACTATGGGGAAGCACTTAACCTCATGATCTCAAAATATGATATAAAACTCCTCAAGGGGGGCATCGACTGTAATGGGTGTTTATACCTAACATTTATAGGAAGGAATGCACAATCCACTATTGATCATGTAATGGTATCTGTTTCCGCTGTAGGTTTGTGTGGTAATCAAAATGTAGTTCCTTCCCCATTTAGCGATCATAATTTGTTAGATTTATCCTTTTTCTTTTGGGGCAAAAACAATTATGTCTACGATACAGCACATCATATAAATATGGCTGGGACAATGGGATTAGAATTAAATGGTCAGGTGTTGACCCATGTTTAATAATGAGGAAAATAGTGAATTCTAATCGAAGGGAAATCACATACTGTCTACAGGAAGAAATGATACCGGTGTTATTAGTAGAACATTTCTGTACTATTACACAAATCAAATAAGGCAATCCTCACCAAAACCCCTGGAGCTTCATGTAGTAAAAAGAATGGATGGTATGATGGTGCCTGCACCAAAACCCTTAGGGATTTGAAGCATGCTCTCTCTCAAAATCACCAAAAGTATTCTCTACCATTCAAACCTTACGCCGGGAGTATAAGGTAGCTGTCTCTGCCCGGAAAAAGATACTAAAGGAAGAGGCATTGGAAAATTTAACCATTGCGGCTAAAACTAAAAATAACAAACTCTTTTGGGACGCAGTTAATGCCCCATTTTTAACCCCTTGGCTGCTGCCGTCGGCCAATGGTCGTCACGTGCACTACCTTGGTAGTGATGCGAACGTCCGTTGGCCGACGCTGTCCCACCCGTTTTTCAAACGTTCAGCACTGAAGCTGAACGTTCGACGCAGCCAAGGTGTTAAAGAATGAGAACAGTCCGGATTTTTGTTTCTTTGTCTCAGCAGACAAATGGGTAAATAATTTTTCCGGAATTTTTAATAGTAACATGGAGCAGAGGACGCTACAGGATGGTCTGTCAAGTGAAACCTCCCCATGAATATTTCCAATGAGGAAGTCATCCAGGCAATCTATGCAAGTGCCGGGGGTCGGGCCTCTGGGCCAGATGGTGTCCCACTAGATGTATTTAAATCAGCACCTACCTTGTGGGGACCCAACCTAACTAGGTTATTTAACATAGCTGCCATAGATAGAATCCCAGAGACATGGGGAGAATCAATCATCATACCAATATTTAAAAAGGGGGATAAAGAGGACCCAAAAAACTATCGAACAATCTCACTCCTCAATACATCTATGAAAGTGATGAGTAGGGTCCTATTGATGAGACTAGAGGAATGGGCAAGTGAACACTCAATTTTAACCCCGGTGCAGTATGGGTTCAGAAAGCGAATAGGGACCATCGAGCAATGTGCAAATTTAGCGCTGCTTATAGGCAAATATACCAGGGCAAAGGCAGGTGCTTTATACCTGTGCTTTGCCGATTTAAGGAGCGCTTTTGACTTGGTGGACCATAATTTGCTTTGGACAACACTAATTTTAATGGGAGCACCTAGGGCTATTGTAGGGTTTCTTTCCCGGCTATATGAGAAATTATTTAGTCAGGTCCGTTTGGCCCCCAAGGAGAATGTACACCCAAATTTAAAGTGGGGCGTGGGATAAGACAAGGCTGTGTTCTTGCACCAATTTTATTTTCTCTATTCATTAATCAGACCCTCCAGGATTTCGCGATTTCTCGATTCGCCGCAAAATCGGCACTTTTGCAAAAAGGCCGCGATTTTTATAAAAGTGGCAGCGAAATCGGCACATTTGTAGAAATCGCGGCATTTTTACAAAAGCTGCTATATCCTGGGGGGTCTGTTTAACGCTGTTGCGCATTCACAAGCTGTATTACATCATCCCAAACGCCCTGCAGGGCAGATTGATGCAAAACGTGCTAATCTGCATTACGTTCACACAGCAATATTCTCAGGTTTAACGCACATATGTGACTGCCCGGAGGCCTTTGTGAATGACATGACCGGCGTACTGCTCAGCAGAACAAAGAAAACCACACAATCTTTGTGATCATTTCATGAAACAAATCACCAGCAAAAATCAACGTGCACAGATCTCTCCATCAGGGTATGTACATTGGACACAAGAGTCGTTGTGCATGGGTATATAAAGTACTGTTTAACGAGCTTTGAAATGAAACTTTTGTATATCTTGATAAATAGGCGAACAACCTCTGTGCCTACATCATGAGGACTTTTCCCACTTTAGCTCACGCTGCTTTGTGTCTCACAAGCTGACTTCTCCCAAACTCTTCTCCTCCTTCCCTCTCGTGTTCCGCTATCTTCGTTTGCCTTCTCACCTCTCAAGCACCACTATGCGTTCCACTTTTCCAACCAGCCTCCATCCAACTCATAATTACAACTTTGCCTCCCTTATCTCATCCCCTTCTCTGCTGCCTTCTTAAATTATCTCGGCTCTCATCTGCTCGTTCGTCACCTTCATCCTTTTATTGAATGCTCTCCTGCACCTGCCCACGCACTCACCCTTCAGACTTCCCTTGTTCCACGTATCCGCCTTTCGTACAGTAGCAAGGCTGGGTCAGTGAGGGCAGTTTCAAACTCAAAGCAGCCAGGACTTTCTCACAAGCCCCGTGAATTTTCAGGCTCCCCTCTCCCCCCCTTATGATATGCTCTTAGCCTGAAGAAGTCAATTTGTTATCATCATTACCCTCGCTGGTGGTGGGCATGAGGTGGGCCTTCAGTTTATTGACGACCTACTATTGGTACAACCATTAGTATTCTGGGACTCAGTATCGAAAAGGGAAGAAACTGCTTTTACAAAAGAAATTATTTTACATTGTCTTAAACTGCATGATGTACTAAAAATACCATGGTTGTCATATATTAATTCCGCTTTGAAGTGAGGGGTAGAAATTAGAGTTTCCATACATGAGGAGTATCGGACATATATTGTGTTAGCATGATGTATCTATATACCCTCTTTGCTTGACATACATATAACATAATTCATATAAGCTTCAGCTGGTAGGAAAAGACTTGTTCGTTTCTCTTTTTCTAGCACTAATAGGGTAGGCCGAGAACCACACAGACGCCATCTTCCTTTACCCGATTCAGACACGAGCTGCGATCACGTGACACTCTCCAGTAGACATCAAGCCCCAGTTAATTTGAATTACTGAGAGCAGCTGAAAGTAAACTGTTTTCCCTATGTCCTGGGACTCAAGGTCGCATCTGGCTTTGAGTGTGATAAGCGCATTCCTGGAGGCGCCGTGCCTACACTCCCGGGCACCAGGACGAAAGGGAGTAACTCCTCCTGACCTCCCCAGTAATAAATAGTAAAGCTTTGAACCAATCATGTGTGCCATATATGGTGCTTCCTCGGGGGGGTCTTCAGGAGTTGGCAGTGGAGAATACGCAATTGTACCTGCGTGCACCAGGTGAGTGGATTGTTTTTGGAACGCGCTGTTGAGCATGCCTTTGGAGCAGTTAACTGTATCAGATTTGGTGGTCGGTGTACCACGGAGAATTTTGGGGGTCTGACGGGGCAGCAGTGTGGCTGCACGGGTAGATGCTCCACGGACTTGTTTTGTGAATAATATAGACGCTGATCGGACGCCTTGGTGTGGTTTGTTTGGTTCGCACCCGGCCGGACTGGTCTCGGAAAGGCTTGTGGTTGTACCTAGGTAGCCTTGGGAACATATCTGAAGCGATGCTAAGGCAGCAGGCTTAGTCAGAATAGACCCATGGGTGAACCAAGAAGACTGCAGGATGGTTTGTAGGACAGTCTGTGGTTATACCTGTCCGACGGTCTTTGGGTAGTCTTTGGACTGCTTGTTTTTGGTATCTGTTGGTCTGGAATCTGAATTGATTAATTATTCATGAGCAGGAGTCGACGGGCTCTGTTCTTTTAATTGGAACAGACATGTCATTTTGAAAAACGTTGGCATATAAATGTATTGTTCTGTGTGTGTTTGATTCAGAGAGTGGGTGACAATGTTGGGAATGTGTGAACATGGCCATGTTTGAAAGACTTTCTTGAATGAGGTGTAACTGTCAACAATCATTATGCTGTGTTTTAGTAATTAATGCTTTGGATGCTGTTGTCGCCGAAAAGGCACACATTTGGATGAAAGTCAACCTGCCCCTCCCGAGGGCAGCCCGAGTTATGACATGTATGTTAAACATGGTATTACACCTATCTTATTTAATACGCTATGGCATAGATATACTAAAGACAATGTGGAATTGCAATGGCCCTTAACCAGGTCTTTTGATGAGAAAAAGATACATTTTGTGCAGGATTGATTGTTTTCTAAACGAAGTCGGCAGGCAATGTTTGATTCTCTAAACCTGTGGCAGAAGGAAGCAAAGCGTAGACGCATCAGGGAGGAAAAATTATGTAAAATGTAAGGAGGTCAGACGATTACGTAGAAAGCCATAGCTTATGATAAAGCTCAAACCGAAAAGGGAATTGATTGTGCAGACAGACAATTTAGATTACAGGTGGATAAAAGTTATGCGACCAGGACTGAGGCAGAGGATGAGATGGAGGATTTATTGGATACGCGTCCTCCTCCCCCTTATGCTCCACAACACATATATATATCCCGCTGTCCCTTTAACTCCTGCTCCGGCCCCAACGGCCTCTGCTCTTGCTGTTTCCTCTCCCTCCTCTGGGAACGTCCTCTATTTTACCACCCTCCGTAGTTGGGACGGCTACTTTATGGACCGACGCGTTGCCGTCTTCTGCTATATCCACAGTTGTTTTGTCTCCCCCAACTTCCGTTTGGGCTTCCCAGTCCTTGAGCACGACCCCAACCCTAGTTGACCCAACTCCATCTCGTGCTCCGGGGGATCTTGGCGCACGGAGGTTGTTTGCTCGTTCGGCGGTAGGATTTGATGAGAAGCAGATGATTGCGAATAAGTCATCCCAGTGGGTGCGTCATTCTATTTATACTCTGACTGACATATGGAGAACGCTTCGAGACTATGAACCCGTTATGCAGCAGCATGCCTTGAAACACATGGCCTCATGTCTGATTACTTAATGGGAACAGTGTTTTCTTGGAGGGCAGGCTCCCCAAGTGATGTATGATATTCGGGACAGGGCTCATAAGTCGGAATTAGGACCAGAGGAAGTGTATAGGAATGTTGAGGTTTTATTAAATTATCGGGGCGAACGCACCAGAAATGTCCATCATGGGACTCTCAGCACCCTATGCGTGAAGTCTATCATATCTTTCGTCCTGCAGTGCCGGAATCAAAAAACGATCAGGATGAGGTAATCAGAGTTCATGTGGAGGCACGAGTACAGGAGCAATGGGTTTACACCCCCTGGAAGAGGAGTGAGGTCCTCTCGCTAAACTGACAACTCCCTGACTCCCGTAAAAACCCTACGCCTTATTATAAAGAACTCACAGAAGCGGCCTCCTCAGCTGTTATAACCCTAGCTGATATAGAGCTATTTTTCGGGTTACTGGTCCCCGTCGATGTATGGCGTCAGGTGCATGATCAGGACCATATTCCGGAGTTAGGTGGGACCTGGGATCAGATAAAAGGTTGGGATAAGGATCGGAAGCCTGGTGATAAACCGAAACTTGAACTATTGGCTTTACCGGGTCGGATTATTACTCACATGCAATCCTTAATTCCGCCTTGTAAAGTGGATTGGGACAAAATTGACGGCGTATAAGCAGAAGGACGAAAGTGTTTCTGATTTCTTCACTGGATTTGAAGGTGTATTCAGTGACTTTAGTGGGCAGGATTTATCAGTAGAAGGCGGCGTACGATTATTTGTTAATCGTTTTGTGACAAATCTGGTCCCGGAAATCTCCTCGCGGTACAGGCCCCGGAGAGTACTTGGACTACTTCTATGCCCTCGATTATACTGAGTATGGCTCAATATTACGAACATAGGGAAAGAGTAAGGACATGACGGAAAAGAAAGCGAAGGATCTTAAGACACGGGTGCTGTTGCAACAAGTTTTCCGAGAACGAGGCAGAGAGAGAGGCGGTAGAAGGTTTGTCCCGAGGGGGGCGGGAACTGGACGGGGCAGAGGACCAGCCGTTGCTTGGACTGATGATTGTCAGAAAGCTTTTGACTCTTTGAAATCTGCGCTTTGCTCTGCACCCGTCCTGGGTACCCCCGACTACCGAAAACCTTTTGTTCTTTATGTTCCCGAGGTGGACGGTTGTGCGCTTTCTGTGTTAACACAAGGATTTGGTGGTAAGCAGAGACCTTTTGCCTATTTCTCAGCGGTGTTGGATAACGTTGCCAGAGTGCTTCCTAGCTGTTTAGGGGAACTGCGGCAGTCGCAGTGGCCATTCGACAGTCGTAAGGGCTCATTCTGAACACCGACCTCACAGTGATGGTACTGCACGCTGTGGATACATTATTACCCCTCTCTTCGGACGAAAAAGGTAATGATGTACATGATTGTATATTTCGGACAGAGGAAGAGACGAAGGGACGGGTGGACCTCACAGACACTCCTCTACCTGACCCCCAAGGGGAATTGTAAGTTGATGGCTCTTGTTTCAAATTACCAGATGGCACGACAACTGCTGCATATCCAATAACCACTCTACGTACTGTAGTTGAGGCTTCCCGGGTACCTTATCAGTCAGCACAGGCCGCTGAGTTAGTGGCATTGATTTGGGCCTGTGAGTTAAGTAAAGGATTGAGAGTAAACATTTACATGGACAGCCAATATGCCTTTGGCGTGGCTCATAGCTTTGGTCGACTGTGGGCAGAGAGGGGTTTCCTTACTTCCCATGGTCAACGAATACAACATGACCCTTTGAATCTCCGATTACTGACGGCATTGACATTACCAGAAATGGTGGCTGTAGTAAAATGCAGTGCACATAAGACAGTGGTTGATGCATTAGGTGAGGGCAATGCTTTTGCTGATCAAATAGCTAAGGAAACCACAAAATCCAAAATGACCACAATGTTCGTAACTACTTCTGCTAGGTGGTTGGCAGAAACGGAAATGTTTGACAACACTATGGAGAGTGTCTGGGAAATGCAGAAAGAGGATACCCCTGCTGAACTGGCTCGCTGGGAGAAGGAAGTGGGGAAATTAGATGCAAATGATTGTTGGATTGATTTGACTGAGAAACAGCGATGGTTGTTAGCCAATGCATTAGTGAATGCCGTAGTGACCATGGCACATGGCTCAGCACACATTGGAGTAAAGGGTATTTGTGCATTATTAGACCCTGTGTGGAATAATCCTAATATCCCAAGAACTGCTGCTCATTTGGTGCAATATAGCATGGTTTGTCTGCGACATAATCCTGGGGGCAGGAAACCTGTTTTGAGTGGAAATTTTGCACCACCATCTTTGCCTTTTGAGGTGCTCCAAATGGATTATATACAATTGGAGAGTGTGAACAATTTAAAGTATGTCCTGGTAGTGGTGTTTGCTTTCAGTAAATGGGTGGAAGCCTACCCGACCAAGGAAAATACTGCTTTGGCAACAGCAAAGGCTTTGATAAAAGAATGCTTCCCACGCTATGGATTGCCTCAGGTGATCTGGAGAGATAACGGGGGGCACTTTAATGCACATTTTATGAGTCATGTTTGTAATGGATTACAGATTAAGCGGAAATTCTATGCGGCTCGACACCCTCAGTCTGCTTGGCTGGTCGAGAAGTATAATGGAATACTGAAACTCAAACACTAGCAAAGATTCGAGAAATTACTGGGTTAAGGTGGCCAGATGCACTGCCACTAGCATGGATGTCAATACGGGTTACCCCACATTCTCGTTCTGGCTGGTCTCCTTAAGAGGTAGTCTTTGGGCACCCTGCCAATGTTTGGGGCGTCTCGAGACCCAGAACATTTCGTGATATTGAATATCCATAGTTGACAGATTATCTGTATGCCTTCGCTAAAGATCTTCATTCCATTCATCATCAGGTCTCAGCAGTTTTGCAGCCTCTGTCGGAGGGTCCCGGACATCGTTTGGAGCCAGGACAGTGGGTTTTGGTCCGTAACTATCAGCGAAAATCCAGTCTGGACCCTCGCCGGTGTGAGCCCCTTCAGATCCTACTGGCCACGCGAACGGCGGTGAAAGTGAACGGCAAGAGACATTGGATACATGTCTCGCACGTGAAGAAACTGCCCCTCCCGCTTCCTTATGATCAGCAAACCCAGGAAGGAATTTTAACCCAGGAAATTGAACGAGTCCCTCACTTTGTCCCTTTTTCTGATGCCCAGGAAATTTGAGAAGGGCAAGGAGAAGGAGTACGGGGCTCAGAAGGGGCTTTGTCATCTGCACAAGTGATTGCCCCGGATTCTGTTGCCCCTGCAGATGAGCGAGAGGCTCATAGTACCCCTGTTGCAACAGATTCATAATCTTCTGTTTGGTTCACTGATCAGGAAGTGCCTGGCCATGCTCGATACAATCTGCGGCCCAGAAAACGACATGGTACCCCAGGTGAAGATGGTAGGAGATAGGGAGAGACTTGAGTGATAGGATACAAAAGTGTTTGTTGGGCGTGCTTCTGGGGTACTGAGCGAGACACTGGACTGAACACGCTGAGAGCCTCGTGCTTCTGGGGTACTGAGCGAGACACTGGACTGAACACGCTGAGAGCCTTGAACATTTGCTTACTCTGTTCAGAAAGAAAGACTGAATTTCTTGTTTAAAAGAGGTCCAGATTGTGTAGTCCTCAAGGGTTGTGTGAGGACATAACTCCAACGTGAGAAGATTGCTTGGTCCTATTTGTGATGAACGATAGGAGCCTGCCTGTGAGGCTCTAAACCAGAGGTCTTCAAACTGTTGGGCGCCCTCCTGGGGGGGCGCCGATGGGCTCCCAGGGGGGGCGCAGATGCCTCTGCAAGTATATGTAAATGAAGATGGCCTGGAAGTGCAGCGATGTTTATTTGCTGCATTTCCAGGCTGTCTTCATTTACTTGGAGCCGAGAAGTGTGAATGGCGATCAGAGTGGCGTGGGGGCGGGGGTCAGTGAGGGTGCTGGCAGGGTCAAGAGGTTGCTAAAAAAAAAAAACACGATCTAGCCTCCAAGCTGTAGCAGTGTAGGTTATTTTTGTATTGACACGCTCTGAAAAAGGTAGAATGTTAGCTCTGTGTGCTTCATTTTTTTCTATTGTAGGGTAATGTAGTAGTTAAAAGGGGTCTGAGATTCCAAGGTGTCACAGATGTGAAGTCTGTTTAGTGGGTGCTCTCCAAACAAGCTATTTAGCGCCTAATAATCTTCATAGGTGCCACTTAATGTGGTGTAGCTGTTTAGAGCAGATTCATGCCCTGCATGTCGTGAGAGGAGCACTCACCAGGGAGTCCAAGGCCTCATATGCATGTTCTGTCTCACTCGAGAGGGCCATCACTGGAGGGCGTGAGCAGGCCCACAGTCAGTGGTTGCAGGTGAATAACACATTTTAAACTTCTGGAAAACAGTGTGTTTCTTTCAGCAAATGTGTCTACGATTATTTGGTGAGAGTCTGGAACATTGTTATTCCATAAGAAGAATATTCTAGCCACTGCGTTTTGTTTGGGACCTCATTGCCCTAATTTGTGAGCATTATTTTGGGCTCTTCAAAATGAAAGAAAAATTCTTTTTTGATTATTGGCAAAAATAATTAAATGTGTGCCAGAGGTTTTCCATTCGTGACAGAAAACATTTGACCCATGGAATAATTGGAGTGTGATTAAACTAACCTAGAAAATTACTGACTTGAGTAAACTGAGCTGCATCCACCATACGAATTTTCTGGTAGAAAACGAATATTACATATTTACTGGCTTTCTTCTTTCTTCATACGCCAAACCGCCTTCCCTGGGTGCTCTTCTACAACTGTAATCAACACTAGGCCTTTTACAGTGCTCCACATCTGAATGCAAACTAAGCAAGTGTGAATTTTCCTTGGTTTTACCACACTCACCTGTGTATTTCATTGGAACTGGCAGAGCTGGCGCACATTCGGTGCACACCGGGGTAACTTCTGCTTGTTTCCTGCCACAAGTGAGCTAGCAAGGGGGGGGGGGGCGGGGCGGTGGACTATGGGAGGGAGAGAGTATCTGTGGATTTAGAAATATGTGAAATGCAAATCGCTCCCTCTGGAAAGCAATGCTGAGTCTGGTGGCTTGGTGGAGTAGTGCATTCTCTGTGAGGGCCTATGTTTGCCCTCATCCACCTCCACCTCCTTTTTACTCATACCTAGCCTCCTACTGCTATGAGCTCCAAAACAAAAAAACAAAAACAAAAATTCAATCCTTCCATCTTCTATCCCTCCACTATCCTTTTCAATCCAAATAACAGAGTAACATGTCTACCACTCAAATTAATTTCATATTTCACTATACTAATTCACCAGTAATCCTTTATGGATTGCAGGGTAACGTGCTACTGCCGAAAAAGCACTACAACACCTCATGAGGTGTAATGCGCTATATAAATTCAAACCTTTTTCCCTCTTCTACCCCTTCGCTATCCTTCTTAATCCAAATCACTGACTAACAGTCCACCACTCAAATTACTTTCATATTTCATTATACGAATTCATCACTAATGCTGTATGGGTTCCAGAGTAGCGTGCTACTCGATGAAAAAAACACTTCAACACCCCACCAGGGGTAGCAAACGCTATGTAAATGCAATTACAATACAATACAAAGAGTTTGGTGTTTTCACAGTCATTTAAGTGAGCATAAAATAATGTAATAACAGCTTAATATTTATGTGGAAAACTCTGCTGCAGCAGTAAGCCATAGTTCCTGTTGCCCTGACTTTAAGGGACTTAATCAATTAATGGCTGGTAAGAAGGCTGGTTTCTTGATTAACTTTCTGCACTACCACCACACCTTTCACTTTCAGGCAGAGTCTCCTCAAAGTCAGCATCAACCATTCAGGGGCAGTTTTTTTGTGAAAGCGGAGTCCATGGGTGGCAGGTAGACCAGCAGGGTTGCATTCAGATACAGAGCCCTAATCCTCTCAACACGTGGGGCCTCACAGTAATGGTCTATGAGACAGAGGAAAGGATTGAGATACTAGATATTGTTAAAGAGAAGGCCCAGAATAGGGCGCACTGTATGGGGGCTAATTTTTAATTTTCCAAATGGCCAGAGATAGCTTCTTCAGAGAGATACTCCAAAGAAGGGGACAATATAAGTGGTCTCTTTTTTTTTTTTAAAGGGCCATTCATTAGTGAAGCTGGAACTGCTGTCAGGTGTATAGGTGGCCACTGCTGGTTAATCATTAAAGAAGCAATTGAGGCCGGACTGGGGTCCAGAAGTTTCAGGGGCCCACTGCATCACAATTAAGACTGTGTACCTTTTAAAAAAGGGCATGGTAGCCTATTTTCTTTTCTAGCATTAGGACCGAGGTGATGGTACGTCATGGTGGGGAAGAGGTAAAAGATTCAGAGGCCTGCTACTCAGGACTGCATTTATGATTAGTGCAGCAGGTGTTGTTGCATTGGGGGTCCAAGAGTGTGAGGGGCTTATAACACCCCAATTATGGGGATAAGTAGGTTTGGGATAATACATGTTTTTGTTTGATGCATTTGCTGTTTTATAAATCTCATAGTTAGTGCGGTGTATAAGCTATAGAAAAAGTACTCCTGAAAGTATGTCATAAGCCCCGACCCCTGCACGCAGCCATGTCCCTCCTGCTACCCCAATCCTTGCCATAAATTGTGGGGGGGGGGGGCCCGACCTCAAAACATTTTACTTAGGGGGCTCTGAGCAAAAAAGTTTGAAGACCTCTGCTCTAAACGGACACAGGAAAGAAGCACCCTCTGGCAGGTTGGACTGCATTGCCCGACTTTATTTTTGGACTTTTAGCGAGTATGTATCCCTTTACTCGTTTTGTCCCCGAAGAGGAGCGTCCTTTTGCACCACGTTATTTCCCTGTAAATATGCCTGTCTTTTCTAGTTGGACTCAACATGTTAAAATTGCATTTGTGGTTATTATTGCGACATTGCTAATCATATTAATGGGAGTGTTTATATATTTAGAATTTCGCCATCCTATGCATACTGTTTTAGGAACGACTACCCCATCCCCGGAACATATGTTTTATACTGTAGCCCCACATAAGGAAAGGCACCGTCAAACGTATGCAAAAAATGTATTTGTTGAAATGCTTCATCAAACACATAGTGCTACTAATACTACGAACTGTTGGGTTTGTGGCCTTCTGCCCTCTGTCATGCACAAGCACAATCTATTTATATCTTTACCCCGGTCTCATTTGGGAAGGTGGGAGGTATGGTTCAAATTACTTTCAATAATGTATATGCACTATACAGTAGATACTCAAGGATACTCGGAAAAGGATTACGAGATGATTTTAGCATATATATAAGTCCACCAAGGATTTGACCCTAAGGAAAATAATGTGGAGGGATCCTTAGATCCGAATGTCTGTATGAATATGTATACAACACATGAAAACACCACCTGGTTGAGGAACGAAATTTTGGATTTTGCCGAGTTTAATTTCACCTAATACTTCCAACAATTTCAAGAACAAAATGTTACAGACGATAGGGCCATTCCAGTACCCATATTAAATAGCACCTCTGCATTTTGCGTTCAAGGAGCAGAGTACATATCGGTAGGGGAAAGTCTATGTAATTACACCTATCGGTTACGTACCTTTAGCAGCCCTCCGTTGTTAACTCCCCCTAATGTATATTTTGTCAGTGGAGAAAATGCCTTTACTTGGCTTCCCCGTGGTTGGGCTGGACGTTGCTACCTGTCTTTCTTGTACCCTCCAGTTTATATAGTCCCTTCTAACTATCACAAGGATCATTGTTTAGATAAATGAAGCCTGTTGTTTATAAGAAACAGAAGAGAGATAGATTCCACCGACATAGATCAGACAGATACCCCTTAACAGTATTTTATCGACATTATAAAAGGGGTATTTCCTATTTGGGGGCCCATAATTACCAGTAAAGAAGTACGCCGTCTGTCCAGAGTAGTTGAAAGAGAGATTAACACTACTGCAGGTATATTGACCAATTTAACTGTAGAGCTTCAAGCGACGAGACTCGTCTTGCTTCAAAACGTATGGTTTTAGACGTTATTTTGGCAGATCGAGGAGGAGCATGCTGTGTGATCGGTACTTCCTGTTGTGTTTATATCCCTGACTCCGCCCCCTCCATTCATTTAGCCATTCAGACGTTACATCGTTTGGCTTCTGAAGTACACGCAGAAACCGGTACCTGGTTGTGAGAAGTTGGCCTGGTATATGATGTTCACTATTCTAGTGAAAACCTGGCACCAGTCCAAACAACCCTTATGGTGATGGTTGTAAAGTCAACCTTATAGACCAGCTATCCTAGAGGTAGCATGGACAGAACAGTATTAAGCTAAAAGACTCTTGAGAGCGTGTAAAGCCAGCTGTTTTACCATATGTAACCCCTTGAATACCAAATGAAAGGACACCACACAGGATATATATAAAATATATATGTATTTATTCACTAACACACTCCTCTGAACTCTTTATGAGGTCAGAGGCAAAAGCACATAAGTTATACTTAGAAATACTTTAAATAGCACAATTTACAGTTAGGCCCTAGGGGCGCGTAAAACCATATACTAAGTAAGTGGTATAAGAACCACGACTTGGGAAAGGAGAAGGCCTAGGGCATCGCTGGGGCTACACTATCTGACCCTTAGGTTAGGAGTAGGAGGCCCACAGGCAGCGCGTGCAGTGTCAGTACACTCACGCGAGAGTCAATAGAAAGTCAATTGGAACTTTAAAAGGTAAGTAACGAAGATTTAGGACACTTCCGGTCTAACTAGGATTACACAACTAACAAAACTGGACACTAGGATAGTCAATCCCTACAGTACTCGCGTTACCTCACCCACGGGCTGTGGGTGCATTGGTGTCAAAGTGTGTCAGCTTTTCCCGTTGTTTCCTATGGAGCCTTGGAAGAAGATGCTGCAGGTGACCAGGAGGAAGATGTCCGGGTGGATTCAAGGGTGGATCGGAGTTGAAGAGGACCTGAAAGCAGAGGGGACAGAGTCTAGGTCACTAGCCAGTGACCGGGTGGAACCAGGAAGGAACCAGACGTCGTCGTGGAGCAATCAGGTGCTGTCTTGAAGCTTGTTGCTGCAGCCACGCGGACCAGGAGGCGTCGAGGACGACCAGGTGCTCGAGAGGAGCTGTCCCACAAAGGTTCTCGCAGAAAGAGGGGTCGGCTTCAAGATCGGAGCCAACAAGCCTAAGCAAAGGCAACCCACGCAGGATACACAAAGAGCTTCTGGTGCAAACCAGGAGGGTCTGAGGTACTTCACCTTTGCAGGGAAGCAAGGGCCAGTCTGGAGCAACCAGACAAGCGATGGAGTTTCAAAAGGATCGTCGCCACAGGGCTACTAGCCAACGAGCCAGCAACCGGACAACGCGTCGAGCAGAGCACAAGAAGAAGGGCCCCACGCAGATCTCGTGGCATGTGGAGGGCTGGTCTTCGGTGCAGGTGGAGCTTGGTGTCGGGGTGTCTCAGTCCCCAGTGCACAGCTTCGAGGATGCCTCGGGAGCTGCGCTGTTAGCAAGTTGAAGACTTTCCAAGTTGCCTGGTTCCATGGATTCCGACGCTTTCCACGGGGCTCAGCTGTGCTGGAGTCGTGCAGTGGGGTCAGAGAGGTCCGGGAGTCGAGGTCTTGTCAGGTTCTGTGCTCGGGTACCGGCGGGTACGGGGACAAAGCAAGCCGCCGAGTTGCTGGATGGTGACTGGTTGCCCAGGGTGGTCACTCCTTGGCCACAAGGGAGATTCTTCAGTCCTCAGCTCAGGTGAATGTCCAAGGGTCCAGAGTTTCGTCTAAGTCGAATCCAGGATTAATTTAAAGTCTACTGGACCAGCTCCTACCTTTATACAACTAAAGGGGGCGAGTTTACTCACTAGGTCCCTCCTATGGGTGGGACCAGGAAGGGGGGTGGTTACACCCCTTTTCCTTTGTGCAGTTTCGCGCCAGAGCTGGGGCTGGAGTGCCCCAGCAACCGGTTTGAACTGGGGTATGCATGGAGCACCTAGAGTGCTCCTGGCAGTGTCTGATTCTATTGAGCCCTTCCTGTCTCAATACACATCCTCCTGTCTGAGTGGTGCTCGCACCTCCCCAAGCAGGAAACCTATTGACCAAACCTCCGTGACTGTAAGGACTCCCAGCAGCAGGAGGTCAGACTTGTGTCTGTGGCATCAGCATCCATTTTGTGATGCTGGGGCTCTGGTTAACTTTATCTGGAATAGTCAGAACTAATATGTCTTCTCCCTCCAGAAGGGTAGAATGCTACCCCCGTCGCCAGAATTGGCGAGGGGGTAGTATTCCAAAGTGTATGACACCTTACACGACATGTTTTGATAAAGCCAAACCAAAGTTAGCATTAACCGCGAGGATTAGAATGCACTTAAGAGTATATGGTATGGCAGTATCATAGAACAGCTATAAGGACATGGTTCCGAAAGCTGCAGACAGGCTCAACTCATGCTAGAGCACCATCTCACACAACCAAGCACTCTGCCTTCAGGATTGTTAAGGCCTGCCATAGGAGTGATTTATAGGTTACTATGTGTCTATATGTAAGTAGGTATAGGAATACTACACCTAAGCAAGGGGTGATTACACGACCTTGCCCCAGCTGAGTGATCAGCCAGTTGTGTCTATTTGAGTGGCCAGCCAGGGGTGGCATAATACATGCTGCAGCCCCTGGTAGGCCTTGGTTACACCTATGCCCTGAGTACCTATGGTACACTTCTACAGGGGCTGAAAAGGTGAACCAATTCTCAAGAGAGTGTGCATCTGGGCTGTGGGTCTGATTAGTAGGCCCACAGCCACATCTAAGTCGAAAACCAGTAAAGCAAAAGCAAAAAGTGGGGGTGACCATAGGAAGCAGATCCTACTCTCCTACACCCCGCCCCCCCCCCCCCCCAAACTTAGGTACATTAAACTAACCTTGACCAGTTGAGTCTTCATGTTCTAAGTGGAAAAGTGGAAATATTTGGAGAGTCCATCTGCATTGGCATGGTCAGTCCCAGGTCTATGTTCCACTGTAAAGTCCATCCCCTGTAGGGAAATGGACCACCTAAGAAGTTTGGGATTTTCACCCTTCATCTGATTTAACCATAGTAGGGGCTTGTGGTCTGTCTGAATCTTGAAGTGAGTTTCAAACAAGTATGGCCTCAGCTTCTTCAGGGCCCAAACCACAGCAAAGGCCTCCCTCTCTATAGCTGACCAACGTTTCTCTCTAGGGGTCAGCCTTCTGCTTATGAAAGCAATGGGCTGGTCTTGACCATCTATATTCAGTTGTGAGAGTACAGCTCCCACACCCAACTCAGAAGCATCTGTTTGGACTATGAACTCTTTGGAGTAATCTGGACTTTTCAGAATAGGTGCAGTACACATGGCCTGCTTCAGGTCATCAAATGCCTTTTGACAGCTAACTGTCCACTGAACTTTCTTTGGCATCTTTTTGGAAGTAAGGTCATTCAGTGGAGTCACAATGGACCCATAGTTTTTCACAAACTTCCTGTAGTACCCAGACAGGCCCAAGAAAGCCCTGACATGTGTCTGGGTGGTTGGAGGAGTCTAGTCTCTGATGGTCTTGATATTACTCTCCAGTGGTTGAACCTGACCTACCAGGTGGCCCAGGTACACAACCTTGCTCTGCCCCATCAGGCACTTGGTAGCCTTGATAGTGAGGCCTGCCTTTTGCAGAACCTCTAAAACATTGCTCAGGTGGACCAGGTGATTCTCCCAGGAGGAGCTAAAGACAGCAATATCATCTAGATAAGCTGCACAATAGTCTTCCAGTCCTGTGAGAACTTGATTCACCAACCTTTGGAAAGTGGCAGGTGCATTCATCAAACCAAAGGGCATTACCACAAATTGATAATGTCCTCCTGGGGTCGAAAATGCTGTCTTGGCTTTTGCATCCTCAGCCAACTTGATTTGCCAGTAGCCTGCTGTCAGGTCAAATGTGCTCAAGAACTTGGCAGAAGCCAATCTATCAATGAGTTCATCGCCCTGGGGATGGGGTGGGCATCTGTCCTAGTGACAGCATTGAGATCTCTGTAGTCTACACAAAACTCCATCTCTCTCTTACCATCTTGGGTGTGAGGTTTTGGTACCAAGACCACAGGACTAGCCCACGGGCTCTCTGAGGGCTCAATGACTCCCAGCTCCAACATCTTTTGGACCTCTGTTCTTATGCAGTCCCTGACATGGTCAGGTTGCCTGTAGATTTTGCTCTTGACAGGCAGACTGTCACCAGTGTCCACCTCATGGGTGCACCAGCTTGTCTGACTTGGGGTCAGAGAAAACAAATGTCTGAAGGATTGCAGAACTTGTCTACAATCCTGTTGCTGATGGTCAGAGAGGCTGTCTGAAAAGATCACAACATCTACTGAGCCATCATCAGGGATTTGAGTAAGAAGGTCTGGGAGAGGATCACTCTTCCTCCTGCCCCTCATCTGTAGCCATGAGCAAGCCCATGTCTGCCCTGTCAACAAATGCTTTAAGTCTGTTGACATGAAGCACCCTGTGGGGGGCTCTGGGAGTCCCAAGGTCCACCAAGTAGGTGACTTCTCCCTTCTGTTCAACTATTGTATGGAGTCCAGACCATTTGTCCTGGAGTGCTGCTGGGGCCACTGGCTCCAACACCCATACCTTCTGTCCTGGCTGGTACACAGTCAGTACAGCCTTTTGGTCATGCCAAGCTTTTTGTAATTCTTGGCTGGCCTCAAGGTTTTTGGAAGCCTTCTCCATGTATTCAACCATCCTGGAGCGGAGACCAAGTACATAGTCCACTATGTCATGCTTAGGCTTTTTGAGAGGTAACTCCCATCCTTCTTTCACAAGACATAGGGGTCCCCTTACCGGATGCCCAAACAAAAGCTCAAAAGGGCTGTAGCCAACTCCCTTTTGTGGGACCTCTCTGTAAGAAAACAGAAGGCAGGGTAAAAGGATGTCCCATCTGCGCCTCAGCTTTTCTGGTAACCCTTTTATCATCCCTTTGAGGGTCTTGTTGAATCTCTCCACAAGCCCATTACACTGTGGGTGATAGGGGTGGTGAACGTATAGTTGACACCACACTCCTTCCACATTGCAGTCAAATATCCTGACATGAAGTTTGCACCTCTGGCAGAGACAACCTCCTTTGGAAACCCCACTCTGGAGAAAACTCCAAGTAGGGCCCTTGCCACAACAGGGGCTGTTGTGGTCCTCAGGGAAATAGCTTCAGGATACCTGGTGGCATGATCCCCTACCCCCAGTATAAACCTGTGCCAGATGCTGTTTGGGGGTCCATTGGTCCTACAATGTCTATCCCCACTCTTTCAAAGGGTATCCCCACCACAGGTAGTGGTATGAGGGGGGACTTTGTTGTGCCAACTGATTTGCCACTGGCTTGGCAGGTAACACAGGAGCGACAAACCTCCTTTGTATCTTGTGACATATGGGGCCAGTGAAAGTGAGGGACAAGCCTGTCCCAAGTCTTGTTCTGGCCCAGGTGTCCTGCTAAGGGAATATCATGGGCCAAGGTAAGAAAGAAGCCCCTAAATTGCAGCGGTATGACCAACCTCCTGGAAGCACCAGGCTTGGGGTCTCTAGCCTCTGAATAAAGGAGCCCATCATCCCAATACACTTTAAGGGTACATTGAGCATTCCCAGCAGCCTCAGCAGCAGCAGCCTGCTGTCTGAGGGGTTCAAGAGAGGAACAATCTAATTGTGCCTGCCTCAGATCTGCCCTTGAGGCTCCCCCTGCCCCAAGAAACTCAACCTGATCAGGCTCAAGTTCTTCTAGGACAGTTCCCTCTTGGATCTCAGAATCATCCTCCTGTGAGGGCTGATCCTCCACCTGAGGCAGGGGGGAAGGCACAGCCTTAACCCTCTTGCTCCTTCTCTTGGGTAGTGTCTGGTCTATTGTTCCAAGATCCAACACTTGTTCAGGTAAGCACTTTTTGGCCTGTGACCTGGTCACAGCAAGAACATGTGCTGATATTCCCAGCATTTCTGCATGGGTCCTATACTCCACCTCAGACCAAACTGAGGTTTTAAGATCATTTCCCAACAGACACTCTACTGGAAGGTCTTAACTCACAACAACTTTCTTGAGGCCAGTTACCCCACCCCAGGAGAAGTTCACAACTGCTACACTGTGGGAAGTAGTGGCATTGCTAGCATTGGTCACTAGGTACTTCTCACCTAGTATGATCTGGTCAGGGTCCACAAACTTCGGTGTCACCATGGTGACACTGACACGTGTCCCTGTAGGTCTGAGCCATCTTGTCATTAATAAAAGGTGTCTGCCTGTACTTGCTCAGATTACTGGGACTTGCAGTAGAGGACATTGCTATGTCCCCATCACAGACAAGAACAGCCTGAGTTGGTACTCTGACCAGGCCAGAGTGAAATGAAATGAAAGCGGGATTTATATAGCGCACGGCTGCCCTAGAGCGTCCCAGCGCTGAGTCCATCTCAGTTCCCAGGGTCAACCCTCCTACACCCTTTTGCTGGGAACCACCACTAACAGCTGGACATGGGGGAACAGTTGCCTTAGGGGCATTGGTGGTTGGTGCTGTGCCCTTTTTGGTGCACTCACTAAACCGGTGAGAGACTGACCTACAGTATCCACACCAGGGCTTCATTTGGCCTTCTTGTTTCTGTTTGTTCTTTTTGGAGCCACCCTCCCCCTGTGCCTTTCGGGGGCCTGGTGAAGACTTCTGGTCTTTTGGTTTCTGCTCATTACCCTTCCGGTCTGCCTTTTTCTGATCACCCCCCTGGTTCTGTTTTTTTCTGCTTAATCCTGGTCTTGACCTATTTGTCTGCCTTCTTTCCCAATTCTTGGGGAGAGGTCAGATCAGAGTCAATCAGGTATTGATGCAATAACTGGTTATGACAATTGTTAAGTATTTGCTCTCTCATGATCAAATTATACAATCCTGTATAGTCCTTAACTTCACTTCCCAATAACCAGCCTTCCAGAGCCTTAGTGGCACAATCAACAAAATCAGTCCAGTCCTGAGTCTGTGTCTTCTGGGTATCTCTGAACAACAACCTATATTGTTCAGTGGTTAGGCCAAACCCATCAATCAGAGCACTCTTCAGGACAGAGTAGTTGTTAGCATCCCCATCACTAACTGTGAGGAGCTTATCTCTACCTTTTTCTGAAAAGGAGAGCCATAAGATTGCTGCCCACTGACTTTGGGGTACCTGGTGCACTTTGCAGGCCCTCTCCAAAGCATGTTATCCACTTGTGGATGTCATCCCCTTCTTTGTAGGGGGGCACAATCTTGCTTAGGTTTCTAGTATCATAGGACCTATCTTTATCCTTAGGGATATTGCTGCCACCAGTGGGTTCTAACCCACTCTCTCTATGCTCTCTAGCACGAGCAAGCTTCTCTTTGGCCAGGGCAACCTCAAGTTCCTGTCTTTCAATCCTAAGAGAAGCTTCTCTCATCTTTGCCTCATGTTCTCTCCTCTGAGGGGAGGTCATCCCTCTCTGAGTAGGGCCATGAGAGCCATTTGAAGCATGAGATTGGAGAGATTCCCTGGAGTGGGATCTTCCTCTTCTCTGCCTCTGGTTAAGCCCACTTGGGGGTCTGTATGAAGGCTGCCCATACTGATTCCCATGTATGCTTCAGTTAGCCTGACTAAGTCTTCTGACTAAGATCTGACTGTTTGTCTCAAGATCAGAATAATATCCTTCTATCTCCTCCTCTTCTTCCTCTTCTGGTACCGGAGTATCAGCATTGTTATCTGAGGAGGGAAGGACTTCATCTGCACTGCCTGTGTCACCTGTCTTAGGGGACTGTTGAGCATCATTCTCTTCTAATAACTCAATCAGGAACTTGAGGGTAGGGTTGGAACCCTGTTTTAGCCTTCTGGAGGTGCACAGTCTCGAAGCAGTCCTCAAGGGATCTACTTCTGCAGGCAGAGAACCACTGGGGTTCACTGTCTGAGACATGTTTTCTAGTGAGGTGGGGTATTGCACCTACCAATACTATTTGTTTTCCTACAGAACCTTACAAGGAGGTGTAGTCAGGGTGTGCTAGGCCCAGGCTCTACAACAGCTAAGTTCAGTAGAACTTAAGTATACTAAGAAGTGTTTTTATATGTACCGACAGGTACCTATGTGATCTTTCAAATGATATGCCCACAAAGACCTTTTAGAAGTTCCTCGTTTCAAGAAAAAACGACAAGGCGGCAGCAGCTTCCACTTCCTGGCAGCCACCCTATGGAACTCTTTACCACTAGCCCTCAGACAGAGTAAAGACCTCCTTGCCTTTAGAAAGGCTTTTAAAACTCACCTCTTCATAAAAGCTTACCCGAAATAACTCTTCCGGCAGACTCACCTCTTGTTATGTTTTTTATCTTACCAGCGCCAAGAAGCCCCTGGGCGTACGCGCGCTTTATAAATTTTTAATAACATAACATAACATAACATATCTCAAGATTACAAGTGGTAAAACAACAGCAGGCTCTAATCCCAACCGCTGCACACCAATGTGAGAAATTGGCCTGGTATGAGGTTCACTATTCTAGTGAACACCTTGCACCAGTCCAAACAACCCTTATGGTGATGGTTGTAAAGTCAACCTTATAGACCAGCTATCCTAGAGGTAGCGTGGACAGAACAGTCTTAGGCTAAAAAAATCTTGAGGGCGTGTAAAGCCAGCTGTTTTACCATATGTAAACCCTTGAATACCAAATGAAAGGACACCACACAGGATATATATATAAAGTATATATGTATTTATTCACTAACACACTCCTCTGAACTCTTTATGAGATCAGAGGCAAAAGCACATAACAAGTTATACTTAGAAATACTTTAAATAGCACAATTTACAGTTAGGTCCTAGGGGCACGTAAAACCATATACTAAGTAAGTGGTATAAGAACAACGACTTGGGAAAGGAGAAGGCCGAGGGCCTAGGGAATCGCTGGGGCTACACTATCTGACCCTTAGGTTAGGAGTAGGAGGCCCACAGGCGCGTGCAGTGTCAGTAAACTCACGCGAGAGTCAATTGAAAGTCAGAGGGAACTTTAATAGGTAAGTAACGAAGATTTAGGACACTTCCGGTCTAACTAGGATTACACAACTAACAAAACTGGACACTAGGATAGTCAATCCCTACAGGAGCACCAAAGTACTCGTGTTACCTCACCCACGGGCTGCGGGTGCATAGGTGTCAAAGTGTGTCAGATTTTCTCGTTGTTTACTATGGAGCCTTGGAAGAAGATGCTGCAGGCGACCAGGAGGAAGATGTCCGGGTGGATCCACGGGTGGATCGGAGTTTAAGAGGACCTGCAAGCAGAGGGGACAGAGTCTAGGTCACTAGCCAGTGACCGGGTGGAGCCAGGAAGGAACCAGACGTCATCGAGGAGCAAACAGGTGCTGTCTTGAAGCTTGTTGCTGCAGCCACGTGGACCAGGAGGCGTCGAGGACGACCAGGTGCTGGAGAGGAGCTGTCCCACAAAGGTTCTCGCAGATGGAGGGGTCGGCTTCAAGATCGGAGCCAACAAGCCTAAGCAAAGGCAACCCACGCAGGATACACAAAGAGCTTCTGGTGTAGACCAGGAGTGTCTGAGGTACTTCACCTTTGCAGGGAAGCAAGGGCCAGTCTGGAGCAACCAGACCAGCGATGGAGTTTCAAAAGGATCGTCGCCACAGGGCTACTAGCCAACGGGCCAGCAACCGGACAACGCGTCGAGAAGAACACAAGCAGAAGGGCCCCACGAAGATCTCGTGGAGTGTGGAGGGCTGGTCTTCGGTGCAGGTGGAGCTCGGTGTCGGGGTGTCTCAGTCCCCAGAGTACAGCTTCGAGGATGCCTCAGGAGCTGCGCTGTTAGCAAGTTGAAGACTTTCCAAGTTGCCTGGTTCCACGGGTTCCGACACCTTCAACGGGGCTCAGCCGTGCTGGAGTCGTGCAGTGGGGTCAGAGAGGTCCGGGAGCTGAGGTCTTGTCAGGCTCTGTGCTCGGGTTCCGGCGGGAACGGGGACAAAGCAAGCCGTCGAGTTGCTGGATGGTGCCTGGTTGCCCAGGGTGGTCACTCCTTGGCCACAAGGGAGATTCTTCAGTCTTCAGCTCAGGTGAATGTCGAAAAGGTCCAGAGTTTCGTTTCAAGCCGATTCCAGGATTAATCTAAAGTCTCCTGGATCAGCTCCTACCTTTATACAAGTAAAGGGGACTGGTTTACTCACTAGGTCCCTCCTATGGGTGGGACCAGGAAGGGGGGTGGTTTTACCTCCTTTCCTTTTTCCAGTTTCGTGCCAGAGCTGGGGCTGGAGTGCCCCAGCAACCGGTTTGAACTAGGGTATGCATGAAGCACCTAGTGTGCTCCAGGCAGTGTCTCAATCTATTCATACCTCCCTGTCACACAATACACATCCTCCTGTCTGGGGTGGTGCTCGCGCCTCCCCAAGCAGGAAACCTATTGTCCAAACCTCCGTGACTGGAAGGACTCCCAGCAGCAGGAGGTCAGACTTGTGTCTGTGGCAGGAGCATTCATTTTGTGATGCTGGGGCTCTGGTTAACTTTAACCGAGATCGTTGGACTTAACAGGTCTTCTCCCTCTAGAAGGGGGGAATACTACCCCCGTCGCCAGAATTGGCGAGGGTGTAGTATTCCAAAGCGTATGACACCTTACACAACATGTTTGGATAAAGCCAAACCAAAGTTAGCATCTAACCGCGAGGATTAGAATGCACTTAAGAGTATATGGTATGGCAATATCATAGAACAGCTATAAGGACATGGTTCCAAAAGCTGCAGACAGGCTCAGCTCATGTTAGAGCACCATCTCACACATAACCAAGCACTCTGCCTTCAGGATTGTTAAGGCCTGCCATAGGAGTGACGTATAGGTTACTATGTGTCTATATGTAAGTAGGTATAGGAATAATACACCTAAGCAAGGGGTGATTACACGACCTTGCCCCAGCTGAGTGATCAGCCAGTTGTGTCTATTTGAGTGGCCAGCCAGGGGTGGCATAATACATGCTGCAGCCCCTGGTAGGCCTTGGTTACACCTATGCCCCGAGTACCTATGGTACACTTCTACAGGGGCTGAAAAGGTGAACCAATTCTCAAGAGAGTGTGCATCTGGGCTGTGGGTCTGATTAGTAGGCCCACAGCCACATCTAAGTCGAAAACCAGTAAAGCAAAAGCAAAAAGTGGGGGTGACCATAGGAAGCAGATCCTACTCTCCTACACCCCGGCCAGCCAGGGGTGGCATAACGCATGCTGGAGCCCTTGGTAGGCCTTGGTTAAACCTATGCCCTGAGTACTTATGGTACACTTCTACAGGGGCTGACAAGGTGAACCAATTCTCAATTGTGGATGTACCTAGAGTACATGGTAAATTTAGAGAGAGTGCATCTGGGCTGTGGGTCTGATTAGCAGGCCCACAGCCACATCTAAGTCGAAAACCAGTAAAGCAAAAGCAAAAAGTGGGGGTGACCATAGGAAGCAGACCCTACTCTCCTACACTGGTCCCTCTCTGGTTAGTTCTGGGGTCTGCTGTCTACATGGGGATGGAAAATCCTGATGGTGCTGGCATTTCTGAAGGGTAAAAATTAGAGTTTCCATACAGGAGGAGTATCGGACATATATTATGTTAGCATGATGTACCTATATACCCTCTTTGCTTGACATGCATATAACATAATTCATATAAGCTTCAGCTGGTAGGAAAAGACTTGTTTGTTTCTCTTTTTCTAGCACTAATAGAGTAGGCCGAGAACCATAAAGACGCCATCTTCCTTTACCCGATTCAGACACGAGCTGCGATCATGTGACAATCTCCAGTAGATGTCAAGCCCCAGTTCATTTGAATTACTGAGAGCAGCTGAAAGTAAACTGTTTTCCCTATGTCCTGGGACTCAAGGTCGCATCTGGCTTTGGGTGCGATAAGCGCATTCCTGGAGGTGCCGGGCCTACACTCCCGGGCACCAGGACGAAAGGGAGTCGCCCCTCCTGACCTTCCCAGTAATAAATAGTAAAGCTTTGAACCAATCATGTGTGCCATATATGGTCCTTCCTCAGGGGGACCGAGGGCCAACTGGTGTTTTTCCTTTTACAGTGATTCTGTGTGTTGAACTGACAGTATATAGCCTTTGGTTTGAATGTAAGCCAGCAGTCTTCTCCGTGCACCTGATGGGTGAGGGTTGGAGAGGCTCCTCTATAGAGTATTTTGCTTAAATAAACAATTGAACTTTCTTCACTTCCAATTGACTGGTTATTTGGTAATGGTAATTCGTTCTATTGGTAGGTATAGCCCTTTATGTTATTTTTATGGTACATCAGAAGGACGTGTATAAGGAAACTAGATGGTCAGAAAAATCTAAAACACTGATGCACACAAAGAGATTAAAAACACCTGTCTAGAACCTAGGCTGGAACTGACATCTAAGGCGGAAAAGGATAAATCAATTGTCGTACAGTATATATCAAATAGCATAGAGGCAAGCACTAAAAATTATATATCACGTTAATTATGCCCATCATTTATATGTGTTAATTAGATTTAGATGTGGCATTGTTCATCCTCTTGTAGATTTCCCGAGAATGCGGTTTTATCCGTCTGAAGAGATGTTATGTCCATGTGACAACAGGAGTAAGTAAGAGTACAATGCATTTCCTGCTATTTTTATAAGAATTTTAGATGCTTTTATCTGAAGCCACTTTTTAACACCCATCATATTAGGTCATATAAAGTAGCAATTAAATTCCTGATGACACTGGGTGACCCCTTGACTTGTTTTAGTGTTGCCCTGTTTATCCTGAAAGCAGTCCAAATGAGAAAAACTTTGAGTATTTAGCAAAAGGAAATCACATGACCTATGGAATTTATTTCAAATATTAGTTTTAGATCCTTATGTGTCATTTTTAAGATTTGACTCTTAAGTGATGTATTATTATGAATTCGGATGTTACAGTTCTGATTTAAGGAAAATAATAATTTTATTATAAATTTGATGTTCCCATATAACAAACAAAAAAATCTTACTATGATGTACTTTTATGACTATCTATTGATAGACGAATGAATAAATGAAAGAAGAGAGCAGAAATACATATCTTTTCCACATCAGATTAAGAAAATTGTGATGGTATTATGACTGGATCAGTTCTTAAAGAATGGTATTCAGGAAGAACCTTAAAAAGATGATCCACAGTGATGCAAGAGAGGTAGCGAGAAGGTACACAATGTCCAAGTGATTATTATGCAAGTGAACCATTGAGAAACACTAGCCATGGATAAGTATAAGAGATACTGTGAGGAATATGCTTGTCAGAGAAGATTTCTGTCAAGTTGACAAATCACTTTACTTCTACTATAGAGATGTAGAACTCATAAATGACAGTTAAGACAATACTTATTTTTAAAAGGAACATTGGTATCTGTGTTGTCGTGAGAGTATACACTTTAATAAGAAGTACCCTAAATAGATAGTGGTAAATGACACTTCTTACTGGTAAAGAGGGTTAATGTGCTTACTGTAGTCCCATATTGTGAGACATAGCGGCAGCAATACGTTGTAGGAAATCCACCTTTTCTGCGTGGTCATCCAAGATTTTTCACATTTTCCAGGACCCTATATTTTTGCTGTCATTAGAACTCTGTGCACTTTACCTCTGTTAACCAGTGGGAACATGCCTGTGCTCCTCCTTTTAACATAGTCACATTGGCATACTCCTAACTGGCATATTTAACTTGCCTAGAAGTATCTAGCATGTGGTATACAGTGTACCTAGAGCTTGGAGGTCAAATGCCACTCCTGGACTGCAGCACTTATTGAGCCATTCATTACACAGGCAGTGCAAACATGGTTTCAGGGCTCCAATTGTAGCCTGACTAACAGTGCAAAACATGCACTGTGACCTGTTAAAGTAAACCCCTTTTAAATATTAATAGGTCACTGTTATGTAATCTTTAAAGCCCATAAGGCAGGGTACACGGTATTAAAAAGTACGACTTGTAAAACTTGCAAGTTAGCATATATTTACTTTGACTAGCCCTCAAAAGCTATTTTTACAGTAGGAAAGCTGCCCAGGCCATAAAGAAACACTGGGAAGCAAAATTAAATACTAATATACTCTATCTCAGGAAAGGGATAAGCTAGAAAAATAAATCACTATTTTTAATAGTTATTAAAAACCCAACTCAATGGTTAGATTTTTAATAAATATTAAGGAAAGGCAACTTTTACTAGGTTATCCTTCACCAGCCTCAACGGTCAGAAGGCGAATTAGCATGATCCTCTGCCAGCTCTCATCCTTGAATAGGTGTGAAAAAGATGTGAAATGACTCCAGAAGCAAACAATAATCTGACCTAAATGGGCAGAGATGACTCTTCGAGATCAGCATAATATGCAGAGTGGGAGTTGTGGCCGCTTTTTGACAGCACTATAAAATTCTGCTTGATGGGTCTTTTGAGCCACAAGTAACCCTTGGGCATACTACAAAGAAGAGAAAAGGATGCGAAGACAACTCTTATGTATCCACTGTCTGAGCTAGAGTTCCTTGCTTTTGTCCTACCAGACTTCTGTCGCTGGGTTTGTTGTAGGTAGAGTGCTTGCCTCAAACTGGATTTTACTGTTAGATAAGAGGGTGGGGGCAAGCACCAACAGTGGACAGCGTGACGGGATAAGCACCAACAGCGTGACGGGACAAGCACCAACACCGCGAAGGGACAAGCACCAACACCGCGAAGGGACAAGCAACAGGACAAGCACCAACGGGACATGCACCAACAGTGGGATGGGACAAGCGCAGATAGCGGGACGGGACAAGCGCAGAAAGCGGGACTGGATAAGCGCCAACAGCAGACAGCAGAACGGGACAAGCACCATCAGCAGACAGCAGGACGGGACAAGCACCATCAGCAGACAGCAGAACGGGACAAGCACCATCAGCAGACAGCAGGACGGGACAAGCACCATCAGCAGACAGCAGGACGGGACAAGCACCATCAGCAGACAGCAGGACGGGCAAGCACCATCAGCAGACAGCAGGACGGGACAAGCACCATCAGCAGACAGCAGGACGGGACAAGCACCATCAGCAGACAGCAGGACCAACAGCAGACAGCGGGACCAACAGCAGCCAGCAGGACAGGACCAGCAACGGCACGGGACCAACAGGGGACAGCGCGACGGGACCAACAGGGGAAAGCGCGACGGGACCAACAGCCGACAGCGCGACGGGACCAGCAGCCGACAGCGCGACGGGACCAACAGCCGACAGCGCGATGGGACAAAGCACGGACAGCGCGACGGGACCAAGCACGGACAGCGCGACGAGACCAAGCACGGACAGCGCGACGAGACCAAGCACGGACAGCGCGACGGGACCAAGCACGGACAGCGCGACGGGACAAGCACCAGTAGCGGACAGCATGACGGGACCAAGCACAGACAGCGCAACAGGATAACCACAAGCAGCGGACAGCGCGACGGGACAAGCACAGAGGGCCGGACTGGACAAGCACTGAGGGCGGGGACAGGACAAACACCGAGGGCGGGGACAGGACAAACACCGAGGGCGGGGACAGGACAAACACCGAGGGCGGGGACAGGACAAACACCGAGGGCGGGGACAGGACAAACACCGAGGGCGGGGACAGGGCAAACACAGAGGGCGGGGACAGGGCACCAAGGTGGACGACATCGGGTGGGGACAAACACCAAGGCGGACGACAGCGGGTGGGGACAAACACCAAGGCAGACAACAGCGGGTGGGGACAAGCATCAAGGCAGACGACAGCGGGTGGGGACAAGCACCAAGGCAGACGACAGCGGGTGGGGACAAGCACCAAGGCAGGCGACAGCGGGTGGGGACAAGCACCAAGGCAGACGACAGCGGGTGGGGACAAGCACCAAGGCAGACGACAGCGGGTGGGGACAAGCGCCAAGGCAGACGACAGCGGGTGGGGACAAGCACC
The DNA here is from genome assembly GCF_964263255.1 of Lissotriton vulgaris. Taxonomy (NCBI): domain Eukaryota; kingdom Metazoa; phylum Chordata; class Amphibia; order Caudata; family Salamandridae; genus Lissotriton; species Lissotriton vulgaris. The sequence goes on from NC_141696.1 coordinate 598,757,271, forward strand.
AAGGAGACGACAGCGGGTGGGGACAAGCACCAAGGCAGACGACAGCAGGTGGGGACAAGCACCAAGGCAAATGACAGCAGGTGGGGACAAGCACCAAGGCAGATGACAGCGGGTGGGGACAAGCACCAAGGCAGACGACAGCGGGTGGGGACAAGCACCAAGGCAGACGACAGCGGGTGAGGACAAGCACCAAGGCAGACGACAGCGGGTGGGGACAAGCACCAAGGCAGACGACAGCGGGTGGGGACAAGCACCAAGGCAGACGACAGCGGGTGGGGACAAGCACCAAGGCAGACGACAGCGGGTGGGGACAAGCACCAAGGCAGACGACAGCGGGTGGGGACAAGCACCAAGGCAGACGACAGCGGGTGGGGACAAGCACCAAGGCAGACGACAGCAGGTGGGGACAAGCACCAAGGCAGATGACAGCAGGCGGAGACAAGCACCAAGGAAGATGGCAGCGGGTGGAGACAAGCACCAAGGCTGACGATAGAGGGTGGGGACAAGCACCAAGGCTGACGACAGCGGGTGGGGACAAGCACCAAGGTCGACGACAGCGGGTAGGGACAAGCACCAAGGTCGACGACAGCAGGCAGGGACAAGCACCAAGGCTGACAACAGCGGGCAGGGACAAGCACCAAGGCTGACGACAGCGGGTGGGGACAAGCACCAAGGCTGACGACAGCGGGTGGGGACAAGCACCAAGGCTGACGACAGCGCGTGGGGACAAGCACCAAGGCTGACGACAGCGGGTGGGGACAAGCACCAAGGCTGATGACAGCTGGTGGGGACAAGCACCAAGGCTGACGACAGCTGGTGGGGACAAGCACCAAGGCTGACGACAGCGGGTGGAGACAAGCACTGAGGCTGACTAAATCAGGTAGGGACAAGCACTGAGGCGGACGACAGCAGGTGGGGACAAGTACCAAAGCGGATGACAGCAGGTGGGGACAAGTACCAAAGCGGATGACAGCAGGTGGGGACAAGCACCAAGGCGGACGACAGCAGGGGGGGGGACAAGCACCAAGGCGGACGACAGCAGGTGGGGACAAGCACCAAGGCGGACGACAGCAGGGGGGGGACAAGCACCAAGGCGGACGACAGCAGGGGGGGGACAAGCACCAAGGCGGACGTCAGCAGGTGGGGACAAGCACCAAGGCGGACGACAGCAGGTGGGGACAAGCACCAAGGCGGACGACAGCAGGTGGGGACAAGCACCAAGGCGGACGACAGCAGGTGGGGACAAGCACCAAGGCGGATGACAGAAGGTGGGGACAAGCACCAAGGCGGACGACAGCGGGTGGGGACAAGCACCAAGGCGGACGACAGCGGGTGGGGACAAGCACCAAGGCGGACGACAGCGGGTGGGGACAAGCACCAAGGCGGACGACAGCGGGTGGGGACAAGCACCAAGGCGGACGACAGCGGGTGGGGACAAGCACCAAGGCGGATGACAGCGGGTGGGGACAAGCACCAACAGCGGGGCGGGATAACCACCAACAAGCAGGGACAGTGGTGTAGGAAGGTGGATACCTGACTATGGTTACCCCTGATTTTTTGCCTAGTGTTTATCTGGTTTTCGACTTAGTTGGCCTGGGATCCTGCTAATCAGGGCCCCAGGCTATCTGCTCTCTCTTTAAAATGGACTCCATGTACCGTAGGTACATCTCCAATTGGATACTGGGTCACCTTATGAGCCCTTGTACAGTGTACTATAGGTACCCAGGGCATAGGTGCATCCAAGGCCTACCAGGCGCTGCAGCATGTATCATGCCACCCCTGGCTGGCCACCCAAATTGACACAACTGGCTGATCACTCAGCTGGGGCAAGGTCGTGTAATCACCCCTTGCTTAGATATAGTATACCTATATCTAACCTTATATCTAGACACATATACACCTATAAGTCACTCCTATGGTAGGCCTTAACAATCCTGAAGGCAGAGTGCTTGGTTTTATGTGAGATGGTGCTCTAGCATGAGCTGAGCCTGTCTGCAGCTTTCGGAACCATGTCCTTATAGCTGTTCTAGGATATTGCCATACCATAAACTCTTAAGTGCATTATGAACCTCCCGGTTAAATGCTAACTATGGTTTGGCTTTATCAAAACATGTCAAGTAAGGTGTCATACGATTTGGAATGGGAAACATCCTTTACGACGCAACTTTTACCACCCAGTGCCTTTACAACGCAGGTTTTTCAACGCAAGTCATTACAACGAATTGCGCTGGGGGCGCTGTAGGATAGGTAATAGTTTAATTTACTATCCAACACCTTCCCTACTATCCACGGGGACTGGAGTTGGAATAGTAAATTAAACTATTCACTATCCAGCACCTCCCAACGCAAGTCGTTGTAACGACTTGCGTTGAAAAACCTGCGTTGTAAAGGCATTCGTGGTAAAAGCATGCGTTGTAAAAACGTACATCCATTTGGAATACTACCCCCTCGCCAGTTTTGGCGACGTGGGTACCATTCCACCCTTCTAGAGGGAGAAGACATGTTGTTCCTACTATTCCTGGTTAAAGTTAACCAGAGCCTCAGCATCACAAAATGGATGCTGCTGCCACAGACACAAGTCTGACCTCCTGCTGCTGGGAGTCCTTCCAGCGAGGGAGGCTTGGACAATAGGTTTCCTGCCTTGGGAGGTGCTAGCACCACCCCAGACAGGACTTTGTGTATTGGGACAGGGAGGGCTGAAAGGATTGAGACACTGCCTGGGGCACACAAGGTGTCCCATGCATAGGCCAGTTCAAACCGTTGCTGGGGCTTCCCTGTCCCAGCTCTGGCGCGAAACTGGACAAAGGGAAAGGGGTGTAACCACCCCCTTCCCTGGTCCCACCCATAGGAGTGACCTAGCAGGTAATCCAGACCCTAAGATTGGTATATAGGTAGGAGCTGAGTCTAGAGACTTTAGATTAATCCTGACTGAAACTCTGAAACAAAACTCTGGACCTTCGACGATCTATTGAAGAAGACGACTGAAGAATCTCCCTTGTGGTCAAGGAGTGACCACCCTGCACAAGCAGGCACCATCCAACGATCGACGACTTGCTTTGACGCTGCCTCCCGCCGGAGCCCGAGCCTGACGAGAACCGGATTCCCAGACATCCAACAGCCCGATCCGCAGTCCCTGCAAAGCTGAGACCAGTGGAGGCGACGAGAGACGTGGGACCGGCCATCTTGAAAAGTCTGCGACCTGCTAACTGTGCAGCCCCCGAGGCCTCCTTGAAGCTGTGCATTGGGGATTGAGAAGCCCCAGCCCCAAACAGCATCTACACCGAAGATCAGCCCTGCACACTCCACGAGTTCTGCGTGGGGCCCTTTTGCATTTTCCTGCTCGACGCGTCTGCCCGGTCACTTGCCCGTTGGCTAGTGGCCATCTTGGCGACGATCCCGTGAAACTACACCGCTGGTCTGGTTGCTCCAGACTGGCCCTTGCTTCACTGAAAAGAAGCAGCCCTTCAGACCTTGTTGGTCTGAGTAAGAAGCCTACATCGATTCCTGCGTGGGTTGCCTTTGCCAAGGCTTGTTTCCTCCAATCTTGAAGCCGACACCGCCGACAGCGAGAGCCTTCGTGGGACAGTCCGTGCCTCCATCCTGGTGGTCGTCGACGCCTCCTGGTCCACGTGGCTACAGAGACAAGCTTCCCATCAGCACCTGATTGCAACGCGACATCACCTGGTTCCATCCTGGTTCCATCCTGGTCACCGGCTAGTGACCCAGACTCTGTCCCCTCTGGTTTCAGGTCCTCTTCATCTTCGATCTACCCTTGGATCCAACCGGACTCTTCTCTCCTGGCCGCCTGCAGCATCTTTTCTCCAAGGCTCCATAGATCTCCACGACGAAACCAGACACACTTTTGGACCTATGCACCCGCTTCCTGTGGGTTAGGTAACGCGAGTACTACGGTGCTCCTGTAGAGGTTTACACTCCTAGTGCCCTAGTTTCAAGTGGTTAAGATCTAGTCCAGTCGGAAGACTCACAAATCTTTAACTTTATAACTTTTACGCACCCATTGACTTCTATGTGTGAACGCGTGTGCCTTTAGACACTGCACGCGCATCCAGTGGGCCTCCTGCTCCCTAACCATTGTTAGATCAGTGTAGCCCCAGCGATTCCCAAGGCCCTAGGCCTTACCATTGTTCGTGACGTGGTACTTATACCACTTTTTTAATATATGCTTTGACGGGCCACCCCGGTCTATCCATAATTGTGCAACTTTTGTCTACTCTTTTAAGTTACTTGTTTTGTGCTTGTGCTTCTGTGCTCATAAAGAGTTCAGGGGTTTGTTTAGAAATAAATACATATATATTTTGAATATATATTTTGTGTGGTGTCCTTTCATTTGGTATTAAAGGGATTTCATACGGTAAAACAGCTGGCTTCACATGCCCTCTTGAGTTTAGCCTAAGACTGCTTTGTCCATGCTACCTCTATGATAGCTGGTCTATAAGGTTGACTTTACAACCATCACCATAATGGTTGTTTGGACTGGTGCAAGGTGCTCACTAGAATAGTGAACATCATATACCAGGCCAACTTGTCACAAGCGGGACGGGACAAGTATGGACAGCGGGACGGGACACGCACGGACAGCGAGACGGGACACGCACCGACAGCGGGACGGGACACGCACCGACAGCGGGACGGGACACGCACCGACGACGGGACTAGCACCGACAGCGGGACGGGACTAGCACCGACAGGGGGACGGGACAAGCACCAACAGCGGGACGGGACAAGCACCGACAGCGGGACGGGACAAGCACCGACAGAGGGACGGGACAAGCACCGACAGAGGGACGGGATAAGCACCGGGACGGGACAAGCACCGACAGCGGGACGGGACAAGCACCGACAGCGGGACGGGACAAGCACCGACAGTGGACAGCGGGACAGGACAAAAACAGAGGACGGGATAAGCACCAACAGCTGACAGCGGGACGGGAAAAGCACCGACAGCGGGACGGGATAAGCACCGACAGCGGGATGGGACTGTAGGAGAGTAGGGTCTGCTATCCTATGGTCACCCCAATTTTTGCTTCACTGGTTTTCGACTTACTGAGGCTGTGGGCCTGCTAATCAGACCCCCAGCCTGCTGTTCTCTCTCTAAATTCGTAATACATGTGCTATAGGTACATACCACAATTGGAAATGGACTCCTTGTCAGCCCCTGTACCATGCACCATAGGTGCTCCGGGCATAGGTGCCACCAAGGTCTACCAGGGGCTGCAGCATATGTTTTGCCACCCCTGGCTGGTTCTTAAACTGACACAACTGGCTGATCACTCAGCTGGGTCAAGTTGGTGTAATCGCCCCTTGCTTAGATATAGTATACCTATATCTAAACCTATATCTGGACACATATAAACCTGTGAGTCACTCCTATGGAAGGCCTTATCAATCCTGGAGGCAGAGTGCGTGGTTTAATGTGAGATGGAGCTCTGGCATGAGCTGAGCCTGTCTGCAGCTGTCGGGAACAACTCCCTAAGCTGATCCGGGATAATGCCATACCATATACTATTAAGTGCCATTATAATCCTCGCGGTTATATAGCAACTTTGGTTTGGCTTTATCAAAACATGTCGTGTAAGGTGTCATACGATTTGGAATACTATCCCCTCGACAGTTCTGTCGACGGGGATAGCATTCCACACCTCTAGAGGGAGAAGACATGTTACTTTACTGAAATGCGGTTGATTTTTAAAAGAGCCTAAGATCCACAAAATGGATGCCTCTGCCACAGACACGGGTCTGACCTCCTGCTGCTGACCGAAACTCAGCAGAGGAGGCCTGGACAAAGGGTTTCCTGTCGCAGAGCGGTGTTACACCACCCCAGACAGGAGATAGTGGATTGTAGCAGGGAGGTTTGAAAGAAACCAGACACTGCCTGGGGAGCACAAGGCTGCCCCTTGCATAATCCGGCCAAACCGGTTCTGGGGCACACCAGCCCCAGTCCCAGCGCGGCCTGGATCAAAGGAAAGGGGTGTATCCACCCCCTTCCTGGGTCCCACCCATAGGAGGGGACCTAGCAGGTAATCCAGCCCCCTAGATTGGTATAAGAATGGGAGCAGTGCCAACGCACTCAGATTATCCTGATGAAACATTTGAAACGAAACTCTGGACCCTTCGACATCCTACTCAACGTAGAAGACTGAAGAATCTCCCTTGTGGTCAAGGAGTGACCACCCTGTGCAAACAGGCACCATCCAGCACCTCGACCCTTGCTTTGTTGCAGTTCCCGCCGGAACTCGAGCGACAGAGATAGACGAGATCAAGCTTGCCTGCCTTCTTACAGCCCAATCCACAGTCCCTGCAGAGCTGAGACCCGTGGAGGCGACCCGAAGCGTGGGGCACGCCATCTTGAAAAGGCCACGAGACGCTGACCGTGCAGCCCACGAGTGACCCTCGAAGCTGTACACCGGGGTCTGAGAAGCCCCAACCCTGAGCCACTCTTGCACCGAAGCTCACCCCTCTACACTCGACGAGTGCTGCGTGGGGCCCTTCTGCTTTCTTTGGCTCAACGCGTTGGCCCGGTCACTTGCCAGCTGGCTTGTGGCCCCTGTGCCGACGAAAACCTAAAACCGACTTGCTATTCTGGTTGCTCCAGACTTGCACCAGCTCCTCTGAAAAGGAGCCCCCGCTCTGACCCTCCTGGTCCGAGTGAGAAGCAATCTTCCGGTCCTGCGTGGATTGCTCTTGCCAAGTGTGGTTTGCTCCAATCTTGAAGCCGACTGCGCCGACGATGAGAGCCTGCGTGGGACAGATCATGACCTGCTCCTGGACGTCGCAGATGCCCCAGAGCCCACGTGACCGCGGAGAGAAGCTCCTCGACAACCACCTGATTGCGCCCGACATTGCCTGGTTCCGTCCTGGTTCCACCCTGGTCACTGCTGAGTGACCCAGACTCTGTCCCCTCTGCTTTCAGGTACTTTTCTACTCTGATCCACCCTTGGATCCCACCGGACACTTCTCCTTCCCATCGCCTGCAACATCTTCAGCTCCAAGCACCAAGAGCCTGCGTGTCAAAACCCGACGCCACTTCGACCCTATGCACCCGCTTCCTGTGGGTGAGGTAACATTGCAACGCCGGTGTTCCCACACTGGTACACACCTCTAGGGTCTGTGTCTAAAGTTTGGTTCCTCTAGGTTCAGCGGAAGTGTCCTTAAACTCTATTTGTGTAACTTTTACGCACCATTGACATTGCATTGGTGCAAGCAGCACTTTAAGTGCTGCACCCGAATCCCGCTGGCTTTTCCCGACTTCAGCATTGCTTGTCCCGACTGCTCCCAGCGATTTCCTAGGCCCTAGGCCTAACCACTGTTCAATTGGTATCTCTTATACCACTTTTTTAATATATGGTTTGAGTGGCCACCCGCCCTCATCCATAATTGTGCAACTTTGTATGTTATACTGTGCTTTTGATTTAACGCTTGTGCCCCTTTGCTCATAAAGAGTACTGGGGATTATTTTAGAAATAAATACATATATTTTTATAATATATACTTGTGTGGTGTCCTTTCTTTTGATATTACAGGATTGTATGTGGTAAAATAGCTCGCTTAACACGACCTCTTGAGTTAAGCTTTTAAGGCTGCTTAGTCTATGCTACCCTTAAGATAGCTTGTCTAATAAGGTTGACTTACAACCAGACACCATAAGGGATTGTTTGGACTGATACAAGGTGGTTCCAGAATTGGAAACATCATATATCAGGCCAACTTCTCACAGGGACAAGCACCGACAGCGGGACGGGACAAGCACCGACAACGGACAGCGGGACAGGACAAGCACCGACGACGGGATAAGCACCAACAGCGGACAGCGGGACGGGACAAGCACCGACAGCGGGACGGGAAAAGCACCGACAGCGGGACGGGACAAGCACCGACAGCGGGATAAGCACCAACAGCTGACAGGGGGACGGGATAAGCACCAACAGCGGGACGGGATAAGCACCGACAGCGGGACGGGATAAGCACCGACAGCGGGACGGGATAAGCACCGACAGCGGGACGGGATAAGCACCGACAGCGGGATGGGATAAGCACCGACAGCGGGACGGGATAAGAACCGGGACAGGACAAGCACCGACGACGGGATAAGCACCGACAGCGGGACGGGACAAGCACCGACAGCGGGACGGGACAAGCACCGACAGCGGGACGGGACAAGCACCGACAGCGGGACGGGACAAGCACCGACAGCGGGCGGGGGACAAGCACCGACAGCGGGCGGGGAACAAGCACCGACAGCGGGCGGGGGACAAGCACCGACAGCGGGCGGGGGACAAGCACCGACAGCGGGCGGGGAACAAGCACCGACAGCGGGCGGGGAACAAGCACCGACAGCGGGCGGGGAACAAGCACCGACAGCGGGCGGGGAACAAGCACCGACAGCGGGCGGGAAACAAGCACCGACAGCGGGCGGGGAACAAGCACCGACAGCGGGCGGGGAACAAGCACCGACAGCGGGCGGGGAACAAGCACCGACAGCGGGCGGGGGACAAGCACCGACAGCGGGCGGGGGAAAAGCACCGACAGCGGGGGGGGACAAGCACCGACAGCGGGCGGGGGACAAGCACCGACAGCGGGCGGGGGACAAGCACCGACAGCGGGCGGGGGACAAGCACCGACAGCGGGCGGGGGACAAGCACCGACAGCGGGCGGGGGACAAGCACCGACAGCGGGCGGGGGGCAAGCACCGACAGCGGGCGGGGGACAAGCACCGACAGCGGGCGGGGGACAAGCACCGACAGCCGGCGGGGGACAAGCACCGACAGCCGGCGGGGGACAAGCACCGACAGCGGGCGGGTGGACAAGCACCGACAGCGGGCGAGGACAAGCACCGACAGCGGGCGGGGACAAGCACCGACAACGGGTGGGGACAAGCACCGACAGCGGGCGGGGGACAAGCACCGACAGCGGGCGGGGGACAAGCACCGACAGCGGGCGGGGACAAGCACCGACAGCGGGCGGGGACAAGCACCGACAGCGGGCGGGGGACAAGCGCCGACAGCGGGCGGGGGACAAGCACCGACAGCGGGCGGGGACAAGCACCGACAGTGGGACGGGACAAGCACCGACTGCGGGACGGGACAAGCACCGACAGCGGGACGGGACGAGCACCGACAGCGGGACGGTGTAGGAGAGTAGGGTCTGCAATCCTATGATCACCCAGATTTTTTTGCTTTTGTTTCACTGGTTTAAGACTTTCTCTGGCTGTGGGCCTGCTAATCAGACCCACAGCCTGGCTGTTCTCTTTCTAAATTACAATATGTACCCTAGGTGCATTTACCAATTGGTACTGGGCCACCTTATCAGACCCTGTAACTCAGGGCATAGGTGTACCCAGGGCCGTCAGGGGCTGCAGCATGTATTATGCCACCCCTGGCTGGCCTCCTAAATTTGACACAACTGGCTGCATGACAGCTGGGGCGAAGTCGTGTAATCACACTTTGCTTTAGATATAGTAGCTCTATATCTAACCATACAATGGACACTCGAGTTCCTATCAGTCACTCCTATGGCAGGCCTTGACAATCCTGAAGGCAGAGTGCATGGGCTCGTGTGAACTAGGTTCTGGCCCGAGCCGAGCCCGGTTGCAGCTTGCGGAATCAAGACCCAATGGCTGTTCCATGATAACGCGTACCACATCGGTAACTTCGGTGTCGCGTTATCAAGACATGTCGAGTAAGGTGTCATACGAATCGGGATGCTGCCCTCTCACCAACTCTGGCGACGAGGTTAGCATTCCGCCCTTCTAGAGGGACGCGACATGTACGTAACTGTGAACCCCGGTTAAAGTTAACTAAAGCCTCAGCTCCACAAAATGGATGCTGCCACCACAGACACGAGTCTGACCTCCTGCTGCTGGGAGTCCTTCCAGCGAGGAGAGCTTGGACAAAGGGTTTCCTGTCGAGGGCGGTGTTCGCACCGTCCCAGACAGGGTTTGTGTATTCTGGGTAGGTAGGGCTTTTGCGAGAAGGTGACTGCGGAGTGGCACCCCGGTGCTCACTACGCATCTGCCGGTTAGAACCAGTTCCAGGGGCGACAGCCCTGGCCTGGGGACAGTCCGGCAGGGGAGAGGGGTGTAACTACCTCCCTTCCTGGTCCCACCCTTAGGGCAGGACCTAGTCATGTACCCACCCCTTTCTTTAGAATAAAGGCCGGAGCGGGGACCCTTCCAAATGAGATCATATTTGATTCAAGAACTACTTTCTACGAAAGGACATTCAAGACTCTTCTCAAGATTTCTCCCTTGTGACTAAGGAGTAGTCACCCTCCATCAGCGGGCACCATCTAAGAACTCTGCGGTTTGCTGTAAGTCCTTCCTCAAGGAATCCGACGGCCCAGCTCGACGAGAACCGGCTTCCCTGGCACCTCTGACCTCTACCCACGTCATCAGCTTAGCTGTGATCTGTGGGTGCGACGAGACCTCGAGGGACCGGCCATCATCAAAACCTGCACGCTTTCTTAACCAGCACGACCATCGAGGTAACTCTCTGGTGAGTGCTCTGGGGTCCGAGAAGCCCCGACCCTGAGCCGCTCCAGCATCGAAGTGCAGTCTCCCAGCATCTCCACGATCTGCGTGGGGCCCTTCTGCTCGCTGCTCAGCATGTTGTCTGGTCACTAGCCGCTGGCTTGTGCCCTTCTGTGACGACATCCGACAATCAACACTGCTGGTCTGGTTGCTCCAGACTGGCCCTTGCTTCCATCTTTGCGAGAAGCACCCCGGACCCTCCTGGTCCACTCAAGACGCCATCTTAGGCCCACCACGTGGCCCTGAGATCTGCCAAGGCTTGTTGCCCCATCCTGGGCCCAGCGACGCCGACAGCATCATCCTTCGTGGGACAGCTCGCACCTCCGCCGTGGTCGCCGACAACGCCTCCTGGTCCGGGAGACTGCAGAGCCTAGCGTCGCCCACTCACCTGGTCGAGGTGACGGCCAACCGGTGCCATCCTGGTACCCTCTGACTACTGACTAGTAGTACGAACTTGGTCCCCTCTGCTTTCAGGTATCAACAATCTCTGATCCAGGCTTGGATCTCTACGAACTATTCATCACTGGTCGCCGGCCAGCAACTCCTTTTCTTCCGGCTCCTGGCTCGTCAGCGAAGACCCCGACGCCTGTAAGACTTGTGCAGCCGCAGCCCTCGTGGCTAGGTAACTCGGCATTTCGGTGCCTGCATAGCCTCTTTACTCTAGGGTCCCGAGTCCCTCGCTTCCGACTTGCCTTATCGGGTCCGCCCGAGACCTTAAACTTTCCGTGTCCTCGGACACTTGTTTTAATTGTGCACTTGAAGTATTTTCCTAAGAGATTTGGTTTGTGCTTAGTACCCTGTCCTCATAAAGAGTCCAGGGCTGTTGTGAATCTTAATAAATATCCTGTTTATTTTCATAACACTTGTGTGGTGTCCTTTCACTGGGTGTTCAAGGGGTACATGTGTGGTAAACAGCTGGCTTAACGCGCCCTCTCGAGTCTTTAGCCTTAGACTGCTCGTATCCACGCTACTAGGATAGCTGGTCTATAGGTTGACTTACAACCAAACACCATAAGGGTCGTTGGAACGATACATAGCGGTCGCTAGAATAGCGAACGTTGCATATCGGGCCAACTTCTCACATTGGTGAGCAGCGGTTGGGATTTGAGCTTGCTGTTGTTTTACCACACGTATCCTAAGAATATCTTGTTGAAAGATCACACAAGTACTGTTAGTACATATAACTAAAGCTTAGAATACTCTGAGTTCTACTGAACCAGCTGTTGTAGCTCCTCAAGGCTTAGCACACCTTGGCTGCAACTCTTAGCAAGGGAACAGTAGGTAAACACGTAGTGTAGGTAGGTGCATCACTTACACCACACTAGAAGCAGTATGTCGGACAAAGGAGGAAACTCTGAGTCTCCCCTTGTGTCAGTTGACCCTCCACAGGTCATCCCCTCAAGATATACTGCGCTTAACTTCCATGAGTTACGACAAGTATGTACCTCTAGGAAGATTAAGCAAGGGGCTAACCCCACCACCTCCTTTCTGATTGGTCTCCTAGAGACTTATGATGCCAGAAAGGCTGAGAAGCTTCTTAGCCATTCTAATCCAGAAGGAGACATGCCTCCCCTTGAGGGAACCAGAGACGATCCTGACCTCATCCACCTCGCAACTGAGAACGAAGATGTGGAGGATGATGAGGATGAGGATCCCTCTGGGGATGAGGCAGATAAGGGACAGGTAGAAGTCGTTAGACTAAGCAGGTCCAACTTAAGCAAACATGATAGTGGTACTGGGGGACCCCCAGCGCTACTGTCAGGTCCGCTTAACATTGGGAATGGACGAGCCCGATCTCTGTCGAGAGACTCTGGCAGATCCCTTCAAACCAATGGCTCTCGCAACTCTTCGCAAAGAGGGATGACGTCCCCTCAGCGGAGAGTATACGAAGCTAAGGAAAGGGCAGCTAATCTGAGGATCGAAAGGGAAGAACTTGCCCTGGCCAAAGAAAGGCTTGCCTTTGCGAGAGAGCAACAGTTAAGTGGGGTAGTCCCCACTGGTGGCAGCAATGTACCTAGCAATAGGGAAAAGAGTTTCGATACGAAACACCTTGGTAAGATAGTGCCCCCCTTTAAACAAGGGGACGACATCCACAAATGGATTACTGCTTTGGAGAGGGCCTGCACGGTGCAAGGTGTTCCCCAGAGTCAGTGGGCAGCTATCTTGTGGCTCTCCTTTGAAGGTAAAGGAAGAGACAAGCTCCTCACCACAAGGGTGGAGGATGCGAACGATTACCAAGTCTTGAAAAATACACTCGTTGAAGGGTTCGGCCTAACCACTGAGCAGTACAGGGTGCTGTTCAGGGATACCCAGAAAACGCAGTCTCAAGATTGGTCTGACTTTGTCGATTGTGCCACTAAGGCTTTTGAGGGCTGGTTGCTGGGCAGTAAGGTTACTGATTACAAAGGATTGTATAATTTGATGATGAGAGAACAAATTTTAAACAATTGTCAGAACCAGTTGTTGCATCAGCATCTTGTCGACTCGGATCTGACCTCTCCCCAAGAATTGGGAAAGAAGGCAGACAGATGGGTTCGTACGAGAGTTAAACAGAACCAGGGCCAGAATCAAGGTGGTCAGAAGAAAGCAGACCAGAAGGGTAAAGATTCTAAAGGGGAACAAAATGACCAGAAGTCTTCGACAGGTCCCCAACAACCCAAAGAGGGTGGGGGTCAGGCTCCCCAAAAGAAGAAAGAAGGCCAATCCAAAAGATGGTGCCAGTACTGTAAAAGTAAATCTCACTGGTTTAGTGAGTGCACCAAGAAAGGAGGAGGGCAGACTCCTGCCACTGCAGCCCCTAAGGCACCTGTGCCCCCTAGTACAGTCAGCAGTGGTAGTGCGCCTCCCAAGGGTTTAGTAGGGTTAACCCTGGGTTCTGAGGGGCGTGACGACTTAGTTGGCACACTCACTCAGGCTGTCCTTGTCAGTACAGGGGACGCGGACGTGTCCCCTGACATAAGTCCCAATACCTTGGGCAAATACAGACAGACGCCTTTCATAAATGGAAAGATGGCTCAGGCCTATAGGGACACTTGTGCCAGCGTCACCATGGTGACGCCTAACTTTGTGGACCCTGGACAGATCATGCCAGGTACAGAATTCCTGGTGATCAATGCAAGCAATGTCACTACCAATCACAGTATGGCAATTGTAGCTTTCTCCTGGGGAGGGGTAACTGGCCAAAAGAAGGTTGTAGTTAGTCCAGACCTCCCAGTGGATTGTTTGTTGGGCAATGATTTGGAGTCATCACAATGGTCAGAAGTGGAGCACCGGACTCACATGGAAATGTTAGGTTTGCCAGCACATGTGTTCGCTGTGACCAGGTCACAGGTCAGGAAATGCCCCACTGAACAGGTGCTGGATCCTGGAACAACGGACCAGACACCGCCCAAGAAAAAGAGCAGTAGGGTTAAGGCTGCGCCTTCCCCCTTGCCCCAGGTCGTGGATCAAGTCTCAGAGGAGGCTGACCTACAGGAATTGAGGGAAACTGAGCCTAGGGAGTTCGAACTTGATCAAGTTGAATTCTTGGGTTCAGGGGGACCCTCAAGGGAAGACCTGGGGAAGGACCAGTTAGACTGCCCTTCTCTTGAACCCCTCAGACAGCAGGCTGCTGCTGAGGCTGCTGGGAACGCCACAGGTACCCACAAGGTATACTGGGAAGATGGACTCCTGTACACTGAGTCAAGAGACCCCAAGCCTGGCATGACCAGGAGGCTGGTTGTACCCTTGTCTCAGCGTGGTTTCCTACTTACCTTGGCCCACGAGATTCCCTTAGCAGGTCACTTAGGCCAGACGAAAACGTGGGACAGGCTCGTCTCACACTTTCACTGGCCTCACATGAACGAAGATACCAAGGAGTTTTGCCGCTCCTGTGTCACTTGCCAAGCCAGTGGTAAGTCAGGTGGCACGACAAAGGCCCCCCTTATACCAATGCCTGTGGTGGGGGTGCCCTTTGAACGGGTGGGGATCGACATCGTCGGTCCCATGGAACCACCTACAGCATCAGGGCACAAGTTTATACTGGTGGTAGTGGATCATGCCACCAGGTATCCTGAAGCTATTCCCCTTAGGACCACTACAGCACCTGTTGTGGCAAGAGCCCTAGTTGGAGTATTCTCCAGAGTGGGCTTCCCTAAGGAGGTTGTCTCCGACAGAGGTGCAAACTTTATGTCGAGCTATTTAACTGCTATGTGGAAGGAATGTGGTGTCAACTACAAGTTCACTACACCCTATCACCCACAATGCAATGGGCTTGTTGAGAGATTCAACAGGACCCTAAAAGGGATGATTCATGGACTACCAGAAAAGCTTCGGCGTAGATGGGACGTCCTGATCCCCTGCCTCTTGTTCGCCTACAGAGAAGTCCCACAGAAGGGGGTTGGTTACAGCCCTTTTGAACTTTTGTACAGACATCCTGTAAGGGGACCCCTGTGTTTGGTGAAGGAAGGATGGGAGAGACCTCTCAAAAAGCCTGCAGCCAACATAGTGGACTATGTGCTTGGCCTCCGCTCGCGGATGGCTGAATACATGGAGAAGGCATCTGAAAACCTTAAGGCCAGCCAAGAACTCCAGAAAGCTTGGCATGACCAAAAGGCTGTCTTGACTGTTTACCAGCCCGGACAGAAGGTGTGGGTGTTGGAGCCAGTGGCCCCAGCAGCACTCAAGGACAAATGGTCCGGGCCCTACACCATCCTGGAGAAAAAGGGAGAGGTCACCTACCTGGTCGACCTGGGAACTCCCCGGAGCCCCCACAGGGTGCTTCATGTCAACAGGCTCAAGGCATATGTCGACAGGAAGGACATGAGTTTGCTCATGGCCCTAGATGAGGGACAGGAAGAAGAGAGTGACCCTCTCCCCGACCTGCTCACTCAGAATCCTGACGATGGATCGGTAGATGGTGTTGTCTTTTGTGGCAGCCTCTCCGAACATCAACAGAGCGACTGTAAACAGGTTCTTCAGTCGTTCAGACATATGTTTTCTCTAACACCCAGCCAGACCGATTGGTGCACCCATGAGGTTGACACTGGTGACAGCTTGCCCGTTAAGAGTAAAATCTACCGGCAGCCTGATCACGTTAGAGACTGCATCAAGAGTGAAGTGCAGAAAATGTTGGAGCTGGGAGTCATTGAACCCTCGGATAGCCCTTGGGCTAGTCCCGTAGTTCTAGTGCCGAAACCTCACACCCAGGGTGGTAAGAGAGAGATGAGGTTTTGCGTAGACTACAGGGGTCTCAATGCAGTCACTAAGACTGACACCCACCCAATACCGAGGGCAGACGAGCTTATCGATAGATTGGCCTCGGCCAACTACTTAAGTACGTTTGACCTGACAGCTGGGTATTGGCAAATCAGGTTAGCTGAGGACGCCAAGCCTAAAACCGCATTTTCAACCCCTGGTGGGCATTATCAGTTCGTGGTGATGCCCTTTGGTCTGAAAAATGCACCTGCCACCTTCCAAAGGTTGGTGAATCAAGTCCTTACTGGGCTGGATGACTTCTGTGCGGCGTATCTTGACGATATTGCTGTCTTTAGCTCCACCTGGGAGGATCACCTGGTCCACCTGCGGAAAGCGTTAGAGGCTCTGCAAGCAGCAGGCCTCACTATCAAGGCCACCAAGTGCCAGATAGGGCAGACACAGGTTGTATACCTGGGCCACCTTGTAGGTGGAGGCCAGGTTCAACCACTGGAGAGCAAGATACAGTCAATCAGGGACTGGGCTCCTCCAACCACCCAGACTCAGGTTCGAGCTTTCTTGGGCCTGACTGGATACTACCGGAAGTTTGTCAGGAACTATGGTTCCATCGTGACACCATTAAACGAACTGACAAGCAAGAAAATGCCAAAAAAGGTTCAGTGGACAGCGAGCTGTCAAAAAGCATTCGATGACCTAAAGCAGGCCATGTGCACGGCGCCTATCCTCAAGAGTCCGGACTACTCCAAACCATTCATTGTCCAAACAGATGCTTCTGAGTTGGGTGTGGGAGCTGTTCTTTCTCAACTGAATTTTGATGGTCAAGACCAGCCCATTGCTTTTATAAGCAGAAGGCTGACCCCTAGAGAGAAGAATTGGTCAGCTATTGAGAGGGAGGCCTTTGCTGTGGTTTGGGCCCTGAAGAAGTTGAGGCCATACTTGTTTGGCACTCACTTCAAGATTCAGACCGACCATAAGCCCCTCTTGTGGCTAAATCAGATGAAGGGTGAAAACCCCAAACTGCTAAGGTGGTCCATTTCCCTACAGGGGATGGACTTTACAGTGGAACATAGACCTGGTACTGATCATGGCAATGCCGATGGGCTCTCCAGATATTTCCACTTAGAACAAGAAGACTCACCTGGTCAAGGTTAGCTTATTGTTCCGACGTTTGGGGGGGGTCATGTAGGAGAGTAGGGTCTGCAATCCTATGATCACCCAGATTTTTTTGCTTTTGTTTCACTGGTTTACGACTTTCTCTGGCTGTGGGCCTGCTAATCAGACCCACAGCCTGGCTGTTCTCTTTCTAAATTACAATATGTACCCTAGGTGCATTTACCAATTGGTACTGGGCCACCTTATCAGACCCTGTAACTCAGGGCATAGGTGTACCCAGGGCCGTCAGGGGCTGCAGCATGTATTATGCCACCCCTGGCTGGCCTCCTAAATTTGACACAACTGGCTGCATGACAGCTGGGGCGAAGTCGTGTAATCACACTTTGCTTTAGATATAGTAGCTCTATATCTAACCATACAATGGACACTCGAGTTCCTATCAGTCACTCCTATGGCAGGCCTTGACAATCCTGAAGGCAGAGTGCATGGGCTCGTGTGAACTAGGTTCTGGCCCGAGCCGAGCCCGGTTGCAGCTTGCGGAATCAAGACCCAATGGCTGTTCCATGATAACGCGTACCACATCGGTAACTTCGGTGTCGCGTTATCAAGACATGTCGAGTAAGGTGTCATACGAATCGGGATGCTGCCCTCTCACCAACTCTGGCGACGAGGTTAGCATTCCGCCCTTCTAGAGGGACGCGACATGTACGTAACTGTGAACCCCGGTTAAAGTTAACTAAAGCCTCAGCTCCACAAAATGGATGCTGCCACCACAGACACGAGTCTGACCTCCTGCTGCTGGGAGTCCTTCCAGCGAGGAGAGCTTGGACAAAGGGTTTCCTGTCGAGGGCGGTGTTCGCACCGTCCCAGACAGGGTTTGTGTATTCTGGGTAGGTAGGGCTTTTGCGAGAAGGTGACTGCGGAGTGGCACCCCGGTGCTCACTACGCATCTGCCGGTTAGAACCAGTTCCAGGGGCGACAGCCCTGGCCTGGGGACAGTCCGGCAGGGGAGAGGGGTGTAACTACCTCCCTTCCTGGTCCCACCCTTAGGGCAGGACCTAGTCATGTACCCACCCCTTTCTTTAGAATAAAGGCCGGAGCGGGGACCCTTCCAAATGAGATCATCTTTGATTCAAGAACTACTTTCTACGAAAGGACATTCAAGACTCTTCTCAAGATTTCTCCCTTGTGACTAAGGAGTAGTCACCCTGCATCAGCGGGCACCATCTAAGAACTCTGCGGT